>NC_085136.1:171913365-172531050 GCF_035046485.1 Aedes albopictus
CTGTACTGTGCTTCAATGAGGTCGATGATTTTTTCAGGGAGACCCTTGCGCCTGAGGGCTTCCCACATGTTTTCGTGATTGAGACGGTCGAAAGCTTTTTCGTAATCAATGAACACCAGGTAGAGAGACTGTTGGAATTCATTGATTTGCTCCATAATAATACGGAGCGTGACAATATGGTCCACACAGGATCGTCCGGCACGGAATCCTGCTTGTTGCCGTTGGAGAGTTGCGTCAATCTTCTTCTGTATCCGGTTAAGGATCACTTTGCAGAACGATACACAGTAACATGATGTCCCGCTAATTATCACATACAGTCAGGTCACCGTTTTCGGGTACCTTTACTAAGACGCCTTGCATCCAGTCGGCCGGAAATGTCGCGGTTAGCTATGTGTTGCAGAATAATTGATGCAGTAGTTGTGCGGATACTACGGGGTCAGCTTCGAGCATCTCAGCTGATATGCGATCGACCCCTGGGGTTCTGTTTGATTTCATGCTACGGATGGCTGTTTCTATCTCCTGCACTGATGAAGCTTCGGTGTTGACACGGATAATGCGTCGAACCCTTGGTGGATCATGCTGAGGTGTTGATGGCGTGACCGACATTTGAAAAAGGTTTCCAAAATCCTCGAACCAGCGTTTCAACTGGTCATCCGGATTGGTTAGTAACTTTTCCGACGTGTCTTTCACGGGTTTCGTAGTATTCATATTAGTCCCACTAAGGGGTGATACACAAATTATGTCACGCAAAAATCGACCATTTTCAACCCCCCTTCCCCCCTATGTCACACTTTTTGTATGGGACCTCAATATTTTTTTGTATAGATGGTCACGATCTGCAAACCCCCCCCCCCTTTCCCCTTAAAAGTGTGACGTTATTTGTGCATGGCCCCTAAGGCGACGTAAAACATCGTAGAAGAGACGGATTTGCAGGTGTTTGCGGCTTTCTCATCTTCGTCGACTAAGGAGTCCGCCCACGCTCTTTTGCCCTTTTTACATGAGCGTTTCACTTCCTTCTCGAAAGTCGAATAGCGCCGACGGGCTACGGCTTTGGCTCCTCGTGTTTTCGCCCGCTCTATCGCGGCTTTAGCGTTTCTTCGCTCCTCTATATTCCTCCAGGTATTAGCTGTGATCCACTGCTTTCTTCGGGTACGTAGCTCACCCAAATTATTGTCGCCGGTGGCGATGAAGGCGTTCTTGATGACGCTCCATTGATTTTCTACGCATCCACCTGCTGGGATATCCTCAGCACGACTAAGGACCTTTTCTCCGCAGCGTAACCGCAGCGTCTGTCGATGGATCCTAGCAATGCGCAGTCGGGTCTTGCCGATTAGAAGATGATGGTCGGACGCAAGTTGGTGCTACGTTTGTTCCGCACATCAAGAAGGCTCCATCTTCATTTTCGGTTGATGCAGATGTGGTCTATTTGAAAAACCCATGTCACTTTGTGCCCTAGTCGATGAGGAAGAGCGATCCCCCAATCACCATATCATTGTTGCCACAAAACTCTGCAAACAGCTCTCCGTTTTCGCTCATTTCTCCGAGACCATGGCGTCCTATGACATGCTCATAGTCCGAGTTGTCGGAACCAACCTTCGCGTTGAAGTCGCCCATGAGGATCTTGATATCACCTTTCGGAATCTTGTCCACGACAGCATTCAGTTGACTGTAAAATTTCTCTTTATCTTGCAATTCGGCAGCATCGGTTGGCGCGTAACATTGAATAATTGTAAGGTTTTGAACCCGTGTTCTCAATCTGGCTACAATTATCCTCTCATTAATAGGTTCCCACTTCGTGAGCGCTGCGTGGGCGTGAGCGCTGAGCAGGAAACCAACTCCACGGTGGCGAGGAGCGTGTTCACCTCGTTGGCCAGAGTATATCAGAATTTGACCCGACGCCAATCTGTGCTCTTCAAAGTTCGGCCAACGGACTTCGCTCAGATCTAGGACCTCAAGCTTCATACGACATGCCTCATTGGCTAGTTGTGTCAGTTAACCCTGCTGGGCTAGGCTTAATACATTCCAAGTTCAATTCTTGTCCGTTGTTTCGCGCTAAAAGTCGTTGCCGTTGAAACAGTTCGTAATCCTTCATTTTCGGTTTCTGTAACGTTTTTTTTTGGGTTTCGGAAACAGTAGGTTGTTGGCCTAAGGTCCCCTATTCACCATGGTGGGGCTGCCACCTTAGGCATAGCTTCCGGTAGAGGAGCATTTCATACTAAGTCGCTGTATGCCAGAACAGACGCTGTTTGAGCCGCACCTCCTTGGTGAACAGACGCTCGAGACGTACCTCCTCAATCTAGCTGAAGTCAGAAGGACAACAGTACCCAGGCTGTACTACCAGCTATGCACACAACTCTTAGCTGGCGGTCTTTGTCATCGTTTGACCCGTGGAAGCATGATGTAGAAACTTGTGAGGACCAGAGCTATGTTGGACGCTCTCCTTATCGACTCAGCGTTTTGCAGCCCGAATTACTATTATTTAAAATACCGTAATTTACAATACGCGCCGGTGACTCAGCTTGCAGATATTTATGGTAATTCTACAAATGAATTTGTCATCGGTTAGTGCTGAAATTTTTGTTTTCGTTTGTTTTTCTGCATAATTTCACTCTAGCTAGAAACAGTCCAGAGAACGTCCAGATCCATTCATTTCATATACTTCCCATTAAATTTGAATTCCCGTAAATGCTTCTTTTAGCTAGCTCATCCTTATGTTCGACAATTCTCGCAAATCGTTGAACGGATCAAGACCCAGCAGGGTCTTCAAGTTTCAGACGATATCATGGATAAACCTCCTGGAACGCCAATAAAACCATCTAAAACTCCCGGGAACACTCCTGAAACACCCCTGAAACTCCTTGGGATCCCCTTGGAACGCTTTTAAAACATCATGAAACTCCTCTGAAATCTCCTGAAGCACCCCTGGGACCCCCTTAAAGCCCATTGAAAACCTCTACAACGCTCCTGAAATCCTCTGAAACACACTCTGGAACGCTTTTGAAAGCCCCTGGGACACTCCTGGAAACCCCTGGATCAGCCCCTAAACCCCCATCAACATTCCTGGAACGCCCTGAAATCCCTCTGAGACACCCCTGGAACGCCCTTGATACCTCTTGAAATCCCCTGGATCGTTTCTGAAGCCCTCTGGAATATTCCTGAACTCCCTGTTAGTGAGTTAACAATAAATATGTTATTTCAAACAATGATAAAATACAAAGGACATCCTTCCAGTAGGACATTTGTACTCAGTCTGGCATTAAATCTTATTTCGTAACAGCAGTATTCGTGATATAAGCCACTAACCAACCCAGCACCACCCCCTGTTGGTACACCACTGGAGCATATCATTTGCTGGTGCACCATAACAACCGTGTTTGCAAAGTACCGATCCTAATAATTTATGTTTGTTTTCTTTCTTTTCAGACGGTAAGTTCCATCATTTTTGAAGCGGTAATTCCAAACAACATTGAGTAACGCGTAAGTCAGTGAGCTACACATAAATCGAAAAAAATGTGTTACTTATCAATATCGATCCATAAGTCGTACTAACAATTAGATCAAACATGATATCAATCATTTAATGAGAAATGGTGGCTTTGAGTAGTGAATATGTTCCTATGATTGATATATTAATAGGTTGATAAGCTGCTAATTTGTAATTTTATCATATTTTGAATAATTATCAAGCGCCAACGTCTGATAACTCAAATAAGTTCTTTATCTTTTCTGATAATCATTGCGAACATATTAGAAAATACAGATCAAAACTTATGTGCAAGTTTTTTTTTAATCTATGAAGTACACGCGTTTTGCATTCAACCCTATATATTAGTGAGTGTATTTTCTGATTATTAGCCAACATGATTTAGTACGGTCCCATCGACACCTCACGGTAGGCAGAGTTATTGAGATGCAATCGTCGTGTGTTAGAGCACCGCATACTATGCCGGAGTGTCGAAAATTGATTCATGATGTATCGCATCCGACAGGCCAGTATACGCCATATAAATGCAACTGATTAAACACACAACAAGTCATTATTGATACATACCAAGTCAGGGTCTGTCAGAATCTCACTGGACCATGATAGACAGCTAAAGCAAAGAGTGCTGCGCGTTGCTCGCAAAGATCTCTTAATTATTTTTTGCCTTCCGTGCACTTCGCCGAACACATTTTCTTGATTAAACTATACGAAGTGGCTACTGCATGCTATAAGATAGCACTATATCACTCATCATGCCGAACTCATAAGGGAGCTAAAAGTTGTTATTTTGTACGCTAAACTCTAACAACACACATTATGTGCTACTGTTTTGATCGCACATTTGATCAATGCGATCCTGATTTAATAACACAGTAAATTTTTGAAACGGTTGATACAAAAGCAGATCCTCCTCATTTTGTATTTGTCGTCAGGGCCGGTATCGAAAAATTATTGCCCAGCAGCACAAAATCTATGAACTGAGAACATCGGTGTTTGCGTTCAGTGTTCTCTAAGTAAATTATACATTGAGAATGACAGAAACGATTTCTGTAAATTTTATCACAATGAACATCATATCAGCATTTGCAACTGCTAAATAGTGAAGGTCTAACATCAAAACATCCTCGCTTTGGTTGGAGCCGACTCTGATATTGAACTGCGTTCATTGACTTGGGCTTTACGCCACAGCTACTGTGCCACCATCAAAGGCAATTCTCAATTAAAAGGGCGAGGCTGCAAAAACTGCTCACAAACCGGAGTTTATACTTTCGGCAAAGGCTTGTTTCACCCATCGCGTCTTGTTCCCTATCGTTGATATCTTGGTCAAATCACTCAACTATAAAATATGAAAATTTATATCAAAAATGATTTTCTCTTCGTTCGTTCTTGTTTTGATACTTTTTCAACATGCTTCTTAGGATGATATTCGCTCGTTTTTCTCTCTTCGGTTTTTCGGCAACGAGAATGCTGTGAATCGAAAACAATTCCTTTAGAGATGGAAGATAAGAGTTATAATAAAATGAATAATGCATTTTTAATTTCTCATATTTGTATTTCTGAAGTCGCCAGGAAGCTTATCATTTAGGTTATTAAATAATTCAGTACGCGTGCCCTTTAAAAAGAACTCTCACTATTTTCAAAATATAGGACTTTAGACTTTAGAAATTAAGAAAGTTTTAGTTTTGAATCATTTTACATGACCATTTATCTAAGTACCGTGGGATGCCCTAATTTCATGTCGGTCCAAACTTCGCTAACTGATAACATTTAGCGATTATAATCATTGAACTAATTATGCAATTGTCGATATTTCACTTTAGCTATAATACCGAAAGTGAAATTAGGACATTTCAACAATTGGTTCAACGATTTTAATCTTTTCGGGCATTTTCATCTTCTTTTTCTTCGTGGCGTAACATGGTAACCAGGACAAAGCTTGCTTATCAGCTTTCTTTTAGTGTTCGATGAACACTGCCTCTGTTTTTAACTGAGAACTTTGTCTTACTATGTATAACAAAATGACCGGGCAGCCCGGGAATCGAACTTGTCACCCACGGCGTACAACACTTACAAGGTGATACTTTTCGGAAAACTGACTGTTTTTTTATAACGTAACTCAAATTGTTCAAAGGCGTGAACAAAACGATTTATTTCTCTACACCAGTTTGATCATTGTAGAAAAACGATAAGAATGATACATCACAGACAAACAGACGTCTCACTCTACTATTTTCCCATCGTTTCTCTTCTTAACAATCTATTCAAATATTGTTTAGTTCGCAAATCTCTCGCTCATGGCGTTCGCATCCTTTTTTCTCCTGTTTAACATTTGCTCACTGCCACCATCTACACGGAGCCCAAATTTGAGTTCTTTTGACGCAACCCCATAATTTGGCCCAATAATTCAAATTTGAGTAAATAGATTAAACTCACACTAGGTAGTTTGCCTTTAACTACAGCAAAAAAAACTACTCAAGAGTAGGTAAATTCAACCCAATCGTGAGTTTTTTTTTTCAATTTTTTTCAATTTTGACAGAAGCGGCATTTACTCAAAATTGGCTTATTGGGCCAACGTACCGCGGTGGGTAGAGGTGTAAGATGACTGTCAACTGGGAACAAATTTCGCCTACCCTCTATCATGTTTTAGAACCAGTAAAAAGACGTAACTACCAAACAAGAAAATTTCATATTCATTTGCAATATTGATTTTAATAACGTTTTATTATGATTCAAACATAAAAGATGTTATATTCAACATATTAGATTGAGAAATGTCATTCCGAGAAAATCAGTGTTCTGTTTTCACCATTATGAAATATTAGCCTTTACAGCCTCTTTTGTTTCTGTTGTTGTTTTGTTTGACGGAATGTTGATGTGTGGAAATTAGCTGAAAATTGAAAACTCCCTGGGCTATTATTTTGCTTGAATGTGAGGATTATTGAACACTATGACTCAAGAAATTAAGCTACACATCGAAAACACTGATCATAAGCATGAAAATCGAGAGAAAAACACTGATGTTTATGCTACTGTTTATGTTTTTGAAACATTAAACAAAAGATGTTTACAAATAAGAACCAACAGTACACTGAAAAACGAGAGAACCCAAATTTAAGTATTTTTAAACTCACTTTTGAGTTCTTTTTTGCATCCTGTTTCATTGGTTTCATTCGCTCTCTTTATTGTTGTCAGAGAGTGAATAGCAAAACAACCAAACTTTCAGAGTTCGATGCGGGAAGCCAAAATTGAGTAAGTGGCACAGTACCGAAAGTTGAGTAATTTTAACTGACGGTTGAGTAAAAAGAACCTTGACTTTAGGAACTTTGGCCGTATACGCCTAAATGCAAACTACCTACCTAAGCATAGACTTCAGCAACTCAAAATTGGCGTCCCGCACGCAACCTCGAAGTTGGGTGGAATGAACTCAGTTTTGGGTACTTTCGTTTTTCCTTGTAGATGATGCGCAGATGGGCATGATTGGGTGGGCGTAGAGGGTAGGATCTTACACCCCTGCCGGTGGGTCGATGCATCTCGCTTTGTTTTTGACAACATCGGTGGGGGAGATAGAGAAAACAACATATTCTACTAGAATTGGTGATTTTAGGACCCTGATGGGCAAAAATGTGCTCAGAATTGCGATATCTCTTTTCGTTTTTTAGTTATATAACCTGAGAGCTTCCATGACAACTTCGCATTTGCATCGTGCCCAAGAAAGTGTTTGCACACAGGAGTTTGTAATTTTCCACCGATGATTGTCTGAAACGCCTTACGCTAAAGAAAAATTTAAAGTATTTCGGTATACCTTTTGACGTATAAGCTTGTGACCGTAGAGGACCTTCGGAAGAATCAGCTTTCTATATATATCTCTCTGTATACAGAGAGCATTCGTTTCGTGTTTGCAAGTTATGGGAAATTTCTCGGCGAAATAAGCATTCCGGAGCATGTATTCGAAAAAATGAATATTCAAATCATTCTTGATATCTTTTCACAAAACTTTTTTGTTTCCAACAATCATCGTTTTTGGTAAATTAAAAAAAAAGATTTGACTGTTCTTGACTACCATTCTTCCGTAGGCTTACGGTGAAAGTTTCAGAATGTTGACAACCGAGATTACGACAGACGATGGATTGAAGACAAACGATGGTATCGTACAGTGGGACGGATTAAAAAAGTGAGACATTGGGTTTTGTGGTAAAACTATTGATCTGAGAGAGTGGAGACAGCTCACTGAAAGCCACGATGTATACATTTTCCTCTTCTTCTTTTAACAATTTTGTGCGGAGCACAACGGTTTGAAAATATATGATTGGTCAAAACTGATTTGCATATTGAGTTCACAGAAACAGATCATTGAAAATTAATAGATTCGTTGCACTGATTAAGGAAAACTGACCATCATATTTTTTTGTTTGGATACAACAAACGGAGCGAGATTCCAATAAGATGTTTTGGGTATTTGGCCACCCCACACCATCTATGTGAGAATTTCAGCTCGGTTTGCGGTAATAGTTTGTGACAGGTGTGACATTAAGTAGCACGCAATCGAAGCGAGCTGTCTCCTATCCCTCAGCCATTCGACCGAACTTTTTATTATTGTAAATAGTAGCTCTATCTTTCCTCTTTTCAACAACAATTCGTTTTGAGGTGGTTGTTGGAGAAACTTTCGAGTTATAACGGTTTAAGTGAGACACCATTTGACCAAAATCGAGGGGTCTGCAAAAATTGTTGAGGCTCTAATTAACGGAGGGTCCATCAATTTGAGTAACCAAATGCATTTTTTTTTACTTTTTTAGCGAGGGCTTTCAGAAAATCGGCACCTTAAACATTTTTGAAGACAAGGTGTAAATAGTGGGCCGGTCTCAGCGAGAATTACCCAGATGGAAAATTGTATCTCCAAAAGTAACAAAGTCATGCCCAACAATAGAAGCATTTGTTGTAAGTTTGTTTTAATTTGATCGATTTTATAATGTTCAGCAAGTGGAGCGGACCTGGTGTGATGGTTAGAACACTTGACTATCACGCCGAGGACCTGGGATCGATCCCACTCCCGACAAACTCGCAAAATGTGAGTTGTTCCTTCGGAAGGGAAGTAAAGCGTGGGTCCCGAGATGAACTAGCCTAGGGGCAAAAATCTCGTTAATACAGATAAAAAAAATGTTCAGCAAAGTTGTAGATACCGTACAAATGTATATATTTTCTAATACTGTAAAATTCTATTTCATCATTAAAACTAGTACGGCCATCTTTTTTTTTTTTTTTTTTGGTGACGAACCAGCCAAGGGGCTGAAAGTCTCTTTAACCTTCCGTAACTCGCGCGGTTGACTACCTGCATCAGCACCACGCTAATGCTGAGTACAAAAAGCGAGACTTTTTCAACGTGTTGTACAAAATACAACAGCGCGATCGCTCGTGGGTTAATAAAGACAAATCAATCAATCAATCATTTTTTTGAAATAGTACAAAGTTCAAAATGTTGCAACTTTAAAGATGCAGACATTAGCAACTAATTTTTGCACTATTATCGCACATACACTATCGAAGTCAGCCTTTTCTATATAAATAAAAATGGAATGCTGTGTGTATGCCACGAATAGGCTCGGGAACGGGTCAACAGATCTACACCATTCTTTCAAGGTTCCATTCGTGCGTTTCATCCGACGGGATCGTACGAAAAAATAATTGGGAAAATCGACTGGGAACGCACCGAAAACGAGAAAGTTCGAAAATTCATTTTGCGGGGCATTTTTATACAGAGCAAAACACAGTAGACAAGCAGAACAACGTTTGCCGGGACATCTAGTCTTCTATATATATAAAAATGAGTTTGAAGTCCCTTTGAGGCAACAAAACTTACGAACGGCTGAACCGATCGGGATGATTCTTGCATGGTTAGATTCATGGTGGCTGTGTTTATATGTCCAAAAAAACGAAAAACAACTAGAAAAGTAAGAAAATTGATAAAGTACTGATTTTCGTGAGCTGGAAAGGAAATCAACACGATTGAAATGAAACCAATCTAGGGTGCGGTGACGTTATAACCTCAACAGTTGCCAAACCATCACAGCTTGGCAAGACAAAGTTTGCCGGGACAGCTAGTTTTCAATACTTTTGATGTTCTGCAAAGTTGTACAGTTATTTCATAAAATGCTTTTTGCAATTCAGCATTATTTCTTTTATATATAACTTATTTAGATATCATAATGATCTACTTTTCCGCACTGTTTCATTATGTAACTGAAATGAGTTGCATAATGGAAAATAGTTGCATAATGTTTATTAGGTTGATTTTTTTCAGCACGAGTCGTACATTTATCCAACGAGGCTTGCCAAGTTGGATAAATAAGAAGAGTGCTGAAAAAAATCGAGTTTTGCAACGAGTAACATTGTTATTCAATATCTCGTTATTCGATCTCGCTCTGAATTAAATATTTTGAACTTTTATTATGCCAACTGAATAAAGCAGAATGAAATGCTCAATTACTCCCCATTTAGTTATACCGGAAAACAACCTGATTTCTAGGGTTGGATCCATCTAGACCATCCACTCCCCTGTTTTACAATGTACGTTTTCACGTGACTTTTTTAGTATCATTCAATACGGTAGCTGTGTCATCTTCGCTGTATTCTTAAAAGGAAAAAATAAAGGAATAACAGAAGCGTAAAACATAATCTTTTTCTTTTATGTGGTTTGCCATTATGCTCCATGCCGAGCAAAGTCCAGAGTAGGATGATGGTTTACCGGGAGGATTATATGAAAAAATGTGCAATGTTTTCCTTATTGTATTGCTAAAAAAATATAAAACGAAAAAATCAAGATCATAAAAAGCAGAGGAGGAAAGGAAAACATAGCGAATCATCTCACCGTTGTCGTTGCCGTCGTTGTCGCAACTGAGCACTGCTCTTTGGTCGCATGACCTCACAGCCTCCTACGATTGTCGGTGTCGGTATTACAAGAAAGCTACATCGATAAACGAGTAGGGCGTACCCATTTTGATGTCAATAAGTAAAATCAATTTTGTCTTGCCATTTCACAGAAATTAGAACGGAAGGGAAGCTCCGGTCTCAAAGAGAACTCCTGTGCGCTTTTCAATTGTTTTTTTTTGTTTCATCTCTACGAATGACATCGCCTCAGCTAGAGAACGAAATTTACATATATGGGCATCAGAAAGTTAAATCGAGCCGCCAACTTTTCGGAACAAATTTTGGAGTACGCGCGTGCGGTGAATCGCGAGCCTCAACCGTTAAACTCTAGACGCGGGAAGAAATTTAACTATGTACCTACACAGTGCTTCGGAGTTCGTGAGCGATGTGTGAAATTGTTCGGGCACTTGCTGTTGAAATATTTAAGTCACGTTTTTTGAAGGTCGCTCAACAGTGGCATTAGATTAAATGTCTTTTTATCGTCCGACTGCATCTTTCCAATAAAGAATAGCAATATTTGTTTGATTGTGTAATAATAAATTCGTAATTCATGTGTTAATTCATAATGACGTCTACAATCTGCTCTTCGGGCGCATAAGTCTACCAGCACTACCACGCTGAGCGTGTCTGGGTTCAATGTCCGATTAACCGTGTTTTCGCAATGAAAATTTTCTTGAATTACCTGGGGTCATACGATATATGAAAAAAGCAAGTAAAAGCTTTGAGTAGGTGTTGTCCTAGACTTAATGCCCGGAAATTTAGGAAATGTGTTTTTCTAGTTCAGTCATATTATTGGGATAATAATAACTACACGATTTAATATGTGTAAACTGCCTCGTAGTAGCTGGTTATGAAAGATTTTATAGATATAATCATTCAATCACGGAAATCAATGCTTTCGTATATTTATCAGGTTTGGAGTGTCGCATTTTATTAAAAAAAACGTATGAATTATTTTTGGCAAAAATATAAATAAAAATCAAAAAGATGCATTACTTGGAATGCTTTTTTTTCAGGGTGAGTTAACGTTTATTGAATATGAAATCAGAATGCACCATGCATACGTTGATTAAGAAGCCGGTGGCAAAAGCATTCCACCAGCCGTGAGTGTGGATAAATGGTGGCACAAATTGCAATTAGCATATAGATTGTTTTTAGATTCTTTTTCTTCGTTATCATCCTTATTTTGTTTTCTGCTGCTCTTTTGGCGATATTTTATAAAAAACGTCCTTTAGATTTTTGTTACCCATGCGTCAGGTCCAGTGCAGTTCGAAATCAAAAGAACACAAATGAGAAAATGAATAACCCAAAGTACAGACGAGTAAGTCTGACTACCTCTTCTGATGCTTCATTGCAATTCAAACGGCAAAGTATCGTTTCTTCAGCTGCATACCATAAGTACGAGAAACAGAACGAATGAACCAACGGTAATTGACTTCAGTACCTGTGCTGGGAACAGTTCTCAGACTATTTTTGCTATCGGTATTTTATACTGACCCGACTCATAAGTTTAACTTTTTATTGGTATTAAATTATCATTAAAGTCATTTTTGCTCTTCTCTTTTAGACTGCTTTAGATTGGCAGTGAAATAAGTAATTGATAGGAAGTTGCGTATGAGCAAATATCTAAAAGCTACGGTTCGTGACTATGATGACGTCCAGCACCAACCAACTTTTTTACTTTAGGTGCTTTAAAAGTCAATGTTGTTGATAAAGTATTCTTTTGTGACAAGATTCGTCCAAATCTCGTTCTATGATTAGAAATTCGGGTTCCAAATGAGCACGCATTTCACATTCTGTTTTCTAAAGTGAAGGTTGTTAGGTAGATTTATTTTCACTGAACTTGATTGATATGGGTTTTGAAAAAACAAAAACTATATTTTCTAAACAAGGCTCAACACACAGGGTCGAATATTTGACAAGGAATGAACTAAACATCAATGCTAATGACTCTAATGAAAATTCGATCGAGTCAAACAAGATGTTTGAGCATTGGTTTCTTTTAGGACAAATATTTGACCCCGTGTAATGGAATTTTAACAAATGTGGCGACAATGGCGCCTGCCACGTCAGGATGCAAGTCAATGTGGAGAAGGGAAAGTAAGTGATGATTACAAATGCAATCGTTTGTATCTACAGCAGACCGCATTCATGTATCCATGCAAATTTCGGAGGGTTGGTAGGATATGGCTGGCAATGGGTTCACACATTGGTGCGTGGATGCCAAAGGTAAGGTGATAGATTAGTGTATTTATTACTCTGAAGATAATGCGGCACAGTTTGCTTGAGTGCATAACTCATAGGAGTTATATGATATATTGAAACTGTTCCCGTTCCTGTTCTAGCGATGCACATGTGAACATACATGAGTTGTATATGTAGAGAGGAGGGAGAAAGAATTTAGAAAGATTCAAAGTATGATGAAAGGGTCGGGTCAGGGATTGAACCCAGGACCTTCTGCATAGGAATCACAAGCGGTAGTCACTAGAACACCAAGTCCGTCGGTTTTGCCGTTCTCAAAACTAGAAACAGTAAAACTAGAAAGAATAGTCTAAGTTTGAAAGAAGGGGAAATTCCAGGCAATTCAGAGATAAAACATCATTTTAAGATAATCTATCTATCTGTCTATATATATAAAAATGATATTGAAGTCCCTTTGAGGCAACAAAACTCACGAACGGCTGAACCGATCAGGATGACTATTGCATGGTTAGATTGGTATTCATGGTGGAAGTGTTTATAAACAGAAAAGTTACAAGTTACAAAAATCAACTTAAAAGAAGAGCATTTGTAAAATTACTGAAATTGTTATGAGCGGGGAAGAAATTCAAAACGATCGCAACAAAACCAATCTAAGGTGCGGTGCAAAAATGACCCCACAACAGTTGTCAAATAGTTACAATCAAAATGGCAGTACAGCGTCTGCCGGGACAGCTAGTATAATATAAAATAATATAATATAATAATAAGCTCTTAGTTTATTTGTCATAAGAGATAAAGCCTGTATCCGCAATAATCGGGACATAGAAGTATGGCAGTAACTCTGTACTGAATCAATAAAAATTGATTAAAAATTAACTGAGAACTCTACGATGTATGTTTATTATTTGTGCAAAATTTCATTAAAATCGATGCATTACTTTTAACTGTAGATGACAAACAAACAGACGTGGTTTTTAAGATTTTGTACAACCATCACCAATTTTCATTCGCATACTAGATGTTTCTTTTCCGCTACAATTCAAAGTTCTGTAAGGATAATTATGAAATTTCGTGAGCAGTTATGATACTTATAGAGACACTTTCTTGCAAAATTTCATCAACTTTTATCGATTGGATTGAAAGACACTGGTGTTGATAGGGGATAGTGTTAGTGAAAATGTTTCATGTTTTTCATGTGCGAAGTTTGCCCATTCATAACTTTTGAATGTCTCTGCCAATTTTCATGAAATTTCAGAAGGTAGTTGATTATGTGTATATTATTCCTGCAAAATTTGGTGATTATTGGTGTAGTACTTTCAACAATACAATCGAAACAATAAGGGGTGCTCACTAATTGTTGTCTGAGGGGCTAAAACACGGTTAGCCCCAATATATGTTTCGGCTATAAAATTGTTGATAGTGCATCGATTTTTTTGAAATTTTGCCTATGCAAGGGATGTATATTGAGGGGTTTGTGTTCAAAATTTCAGCCATTTCTTTTGTAAAATTCAAAAGCTACAGCGCTGACAAGCTAAACCAGGGGCTGTACAAAATTCAATTGCTCGCGTTCTGCTGTTTCATTGCTACAACAAAAGGTACTTCACCGATTCAATTGAAATTTTGCAGGTGAAATAAACACATCTTGAGATATTATCAGGAAAAATTTGAGCAATTTTAATGTATGTATTGCAGAGTTGCAGCAATATTTCTGTGTCCCGATTATTGCGGATACAGGCTTTAAAAGAAGAAAAATAATAATGAGGGGCACATGATGACCAGGTATTAGTAGGTCGGCTCCAGAGGCACGTTCTCCTCCGTTTGAGAAATTTGTGCCATGATTTTGCACATGATAATGCAATTTGCCTTCTTACTTACTTACTTTCAGTCATGAGCACCCACGGTGGTGCAGAGGGCCAAATTTAAAGATCTCCGTTCTGGGCAATTGCCTGCCATCCCCCTGATCTGTGGCCAGGTCGAATTTCTGCCGACTTGCTTGTTTTCGTTATTGAGGCGCCATGAGCCTCTGGATCTGCGATGTCCTGCTGGGATCCAATCTAACGTTTGCTTGCAGATGTGTGGTCCTATGAAGAGTGTGGTCGACCAACCTCTACTTTCGCTCCCAAATTTCTGTCACTTTCGGCTTTTGATGACATCGACGATGGAGCTCCACGTTGGAGACCCAATTGTCAGACCACCATGCACGATATATATATATATATATTATCACTCTTTTTGGATGCCTTTACTAATACGCCTAGCATTCAGTAGGTTGGAAATCCGCGGTTCCTCATATGTTGCAGAATAATTGATGCAGCAGTTGTGCGGATACTACGGGGTCAGCTTCGAGCATCTCAGCTGATATACGATCGACCCCCGGGGTTATGTTCACGGATGGCTGTTTCTATCTCCTGCACTGATGGAGTGTCGGTATTGACACGGGTAATGCGTCGAACCCTTGGCGGATCATGCTGAGATGTGGAAAAAGGTTTCCAAAGTGCTCGAACCAGCGTTTAAATTGGTTAGCCGGGTCGGTCAATAACTGTCCCGACGTGTCTTTCACGAGCATCGTAGCGCTCATCTTAGTCACACTAAGGCGATGTGAAAAAATCGTAGAGGAGACAGATGCGCCGGTGTTTACGCCTTCGTCGGCTAGGGAGTCCGCACACGCTCTGTTGTCTCGTCTACATGAGCATTTAACTTCCTTCTCAAGAGCCGAATAGCGCTGACGGGCTACGGCTTTGGCTCCTCGTGTTTTTGCTCGCTATATCGCGGTTTTGGCATTCCTTCGCTCCTCTATCTTCCTCCAGATGTCATCTGTGATCCGCTATGGCGCTACGTTTGTTCCGCACATCAAGAAAGCTCCGTTTTCATTTTCGGCTGATGCAAATGTGGTCGATTTGATTTTCATTGACGCCATCACGAGAAACCCATGTCACTTTGTGCACTGGTTCATGATGAAAGAGCGATCCCCCAATCACCACGTCAATATTGCCACAAAACTATGCAAACAGCTCTCCGTTCTCGCTCATTTCTCCGAGACCATGGCGTCCCATGACGTGCTCATAGTCCAAGTTATCGGAGCCAGCCTTCGCGTTAAAGTCGCTCATGAGGATCTTGATATCACCTTTTGGAATCTCATACACGACAGCATTTATGTAGTTGGCTGTAAAAGTTCTCTTTGTCTTGCAATTCGGTTGATGCGTAACATTGGATCATGGTGTTGATTGATTTGTCTTTATTATAGAGACTTTCAGCCCTTGGCTGGTTCGTCTCTCTCGTATCATAGTAAGGTTTCGAACCCGTGTTCTCAATCTGGCTACAATTATTTTGTCATTCATAGGTTCCCACTTCATGAGCGCAGCGTGGGTGTGAGCACTTGGCAGTAAACCAAATCTGCGGTGGCGAGGAGCGTTTTCCCCTCGTAGGACAGAATACATCAGAATTTGACCCAACGTCAATCTGTGTTCCCCAAAGTTCGCCAACGGACTTCGCTCAGTCTTAGGATCTGAAGCTTCATACGGCCAGTTTACGTCCGTTGTTTCGCGCTAAAATTCGTTGCCGTTGAATCAGTTCGTAATCTTTCAATTTCGGTTTCTGTAACGGTTTTTGGGTTTTGATAACAGTATGTTGTTGGCCTAAGGTCCTCTGTCCACTGTGATGGGGCTGCCACCTTAGGTATAGCTTCCGGTGGAGGAGCATTTCATACTCAGCCGCTGTATGCCAGAACAGACGCTGTTCGAGCCGCACCTCCTTGGTGAATAGACGCTCGGGACGTACCTTCTCAATCTAGCTGAAGTCAGAAGGACAACAGTGTCCAGGCTGCACTACCAGCTAAGCGCAACTCTTAGCTGGCGCTCTTTATCATGGTTTGACGCGTGGTAGCATGAGGTAAGAACTTGTGAGGACCAGAGCTATGTTGGACGCTCTCCTTATCGACTCACCATTTTGCTGCTCAAATTGCCTTCTGCTTACCGTATATACTAGACGTGGTCAAAGTTGTATGGGAAACTTTGAATATGATAGATATAAGAATGAGTAAAATGGTTAATTTGCTAAGGATGCTATGTATCGTTGATAACTGTGGTAGTGCTTATAGAACAATCCACTGAGTAACAGGCTATGTTCTTATTGGAACGTAACGCCATAAATAATAAAGAAGAAGAAGATGCGAAACAGTACGCAGGTTCCTAACTTTCAGTCGTTATACGATTATATTGCTGTGAAGTTGGAAGAACGAAATCAATCAGTGCCGTTTTCATATGGTTTCGGAGCGTTATGGTTACTATGACCCTATTCTGTTATACATTCCATAACGCTTTTCTTTCTACTTTTAACCCGTGAGAATATGCTTTTAGAGCAAATGGTATTAACGGATGTTACTATTGAAAAGTTATCAGAATTCCATCCGCAAATGTTAGCCACACGGTCCGCCGGGAATGAACGAAAGCAATAATATATCCGTAGAAGAAAACTTGTACAATAAGTTAGAAAAACCTTTCCGAGGAGAACGTACATATACACTGCTTGATGACGAAGGTTTAGGACTGATTTGTGTGTGCTTGTACATACCTATATATATATGCCCTTTTCTTCTTGTGTTGATTCTGCGGATCCAAAACTGGCAGGATAAAATCCCATCGGATTGTAGTTTGCTATTCTAAGCATGTCCACCAGCACAGGGTGCATTATTTATATCCTCGTCGATTATCTAAATGATATCTAGAGATTATATTCTCATATTTTATTCAAAGAATAATATCGCATCAAATGCATGCTGGGCATTGGCAAAATAGAAATTTGTTTCTTATCGAAGTAGTGGATTTGGAATGGAATAATTTGTCGTTCTGAATTCATTCAGAACACCGCACATTTAACAATAACATTAAGAAAACGTTGCCGACGGCCAAACGAGAGGAAATTGAAAGTGAAATTCTTCACCGAAGAACCTGTTATTGGTAACATGCTTGGCTTGAAAAATTACATTAGAAGAAAACGGCCAGACGAGACAATTAATTATTACAGAAATGTAACAATAAATTTTGCTCCAAAATCACAACAAACGAGACAAAAGAAAAATGAGTCGGACAGTACGCGGGGAAACAGGCAGACGGTGAACCACTGGTAGTGATGAGAAATATTAAGCACTACCAGAAAACAAAAATAAAAGCAGGAACTTAAAGTCTTGCTCATAAATTTCAGACACCAACACACATTCGTATAACTACTACTGGTTGCCATTGGCCCCGGCTGGTATCGACCGAGTGCGAAGCAAAACCTAAACCTAGGTCAAGTTCGTAATTTATCACTTTTAATCTTCGACCATTACTCTTACTCTGCAGCATGACTTTAAAGTTTGCATTTTTTGCGTATGATGACCAATTCAACCCACTTTGTGTACACACAATATTTAAGGTTCCAAAACATGGCTTGGCTACCTAACAAGCTAAAGCATACGAAATGTGTCGTCAAATTAATTGATCAGTTTCTGCTGTTCTTCGTGCATAGATATGCACCAGTCAGTGGTGTTAATCGTTTTGTGCATTCAAGGAACAAAATTAATCATGCTTATTAAACAATTATCCAGTGCGATGCAAGTTTGAATTGGAATAATGAGAACCACTCCGCACTAATATTGAACGCAATACATAACATGTTCATTAAATAATTGTTATATGTTAACAGTAATCTAACGCTCCAAAATTCAAACTTTTCGACAACAGGTGATTATGGCACAGAATAATCTTGTTCTATTTGTTTTCATAAGTGGCCACTTCTAACAAAAAAAAAAAATGAAACAAAACAAATAGCGCTACATTACTTTTTTTTAGAAGGTTGAAAACTAGTGCAAACATAAGAAATGTGTCATTAAGGCGAAACTGGAAGCATTTTTTCATTTTTTTTGGTTTTTGATTTTTCATTAAATAACGAAGCAATATTTTAAAAATCGGTTTTCGTACACATGTAGAGTATGGATCAAGGAATCTTCTGAATTTTTTTGTGGTGGAAAATGTTTTCCATTTTTGCAGAAACCTTCGTTTTGAGAAATTTTGTTCAAAAATGGTTTTTGCAAAAACGAAAAGAATTTTCCACAACAAAAAAAAATCAGAAGATACCCTGATCCATACTCTACTTGTGTACGAAAACCGATTTTGAAAATATTGCTTCGTTATTTAATAAAAAAATCAAAAACGAAAAAGTGAGGAAATGCTTCCAGTTTCGCCTTAAAATCATTAATCATTTTCTGCTGTATATAGGGATGAAACGGTCAGTGGTGTTCATCGTTTTACGCATTTTAGCAACTAAATTAATCGGGCTTAACAAACAATAATCAAGAGTGATGTAAGTTTGTATACGGCAGTCAACACTTATAATGTACGCAATAACATTTTCATTAATAACTATTTATGTAACGAGTGACAAAAAGTTGATAAATACGAAGAGTGCTGAAAAAATCAAGTTTTCAACAGGTTCATAATGCAACACAAATGAGTTGTATAATGAACATTATGCAACTATTTTTCATTATGCAACTCATTTCAGTTGCATGATGAACCAGTTCGGAAAAATTATCCCTTATGATACCGACATGAGTTATGTAAAATTGGAATTATGATACTGAATTGCATATAGTTTATTAAAAAAAAATGTACATCTCGTGTACGCTAAAATCGCTCACACAGGCACTAATGTGTAAGACCTACTCATAAGTGCCTAATTTCCAGACCACACAAAAAATGTGTAACAGTTACACATGCACAAAATCAGCTCGTCCACTCTTCTAGATGCGAAATGTAGATATTTTTTTTTTGTTTACCAAGGTCACTAGTAAACCAAGCTAGATTTTTTTTGCGAATTCCACGATTTTGTGGACAGAGGAGCTGATTTTGTGAATGTGTAAGGGTTACACATTTTTGGTGTAGTCTAGAAATTATGCACTTTAGTGCTGAGCGGTTTTAGCGTGTGCTGAAAAAAACAACTTTTCTGTTCTGATTTCTGTTTCATACTACTCATTTCAGTATCATAATGACCTGCGTTTCTGTATTGTTTCATTATGCTACTAAAATTAGTTGTATAATGAAAAATTGTTGTATAATGATCATTATGCAACTCAAATAAATTGTATAATGAAACAAAAAATATAAAATTTTGTGTGGAACTCGTTGCAAAACTCAGCACTCTTCTTATTCATCCAACTCGGCAAGCCTCGCTGGATAAATATCCGATTCGTGCTGAATAAAAATAAAACAACTTTTTGCAATACGTGGCATTAATAACTATATTTTAAATTTGCAATTTATAATATGACGCTCTAAAATTCATCCTTTTTGAAAGCAAGCGATTATGATACAGATTAACCTTGTCCTTTTTGTTTTCATAAGTTTTTACTTCTAACAAAAAAAAAACAAAAAATAAGAAACAAAGCAAATAGTGTGACATTATTTTGTTTTAAGTAGGATGGAAAAAAACTGAAGCATTATGCCTAATAAGGGAAACAACATATAGGAAATTTATTTCCGAGGGTCCTCAGCTCACAACATAGGTATCGTACACGAATTATGCAACAAATTATGGCATCGTACACAAATTATGCAACACACATTATGCAACATATTGAAAATTGGTTGGAAATTGTCTAATTGTCAGATTTAGAGAAATTTGAGTGTATGCAAGATTTGAGGCCCAAGTGCCGCAAGTTTGAGAGAGAAATACGACTAACAAAATACGGGTTTCTTTTTAACTCTTGTAACAAACAATGTTCAAAAAAGCTAAGGAATACGTATAGATGAAGTCGTAAATCTCCTAACGAACCGTGGTCTCACGCTACGTTACGTGGATCTCATTTTCAGAAAGAGTGGTAAAAAAATCAAAGTTTTTTTGAACCGAAAATTTAAAAAAATAGGACTCCAGTTAATAGGACTGCGAAAATGGCTCTTGTTATGGTATCATTCCGGTATGCCAATCGTGTGCAAACCTAACGCATCAGACAAACGTACGTACTATTCGTAACTAAAAACTAATTCGCTCGACGCTAATCATATTTGCTTTTGCAAGCCGGTAAGTAGGTAGCACTAGTGAGCAAATAACAAACAGAGTCAAAAATTCTGCAAGCGCCGTGAGCTACTCGCTTGCTACAGAATGTTTTATCTAATAGATAAAATGAGAAACGATGGGAAGTTAATAAAGTGAGACGTCTGTTTATCTGTGTTAACGCTATAACGCTGAGAATTCATTGTAACTTATGAAAAATGATGAAATGCAATGCACATAGCGTTTGCACAGTTAGGAATGTGTTTTCAAAATAAAAATATATTTTTCGCCAATATAGTATGCCAGTCCAGCATTATTCAACTAGAGCACCATAGAACTTTTTTTTTGTGCAATTCTTTGCATGACATACTTGAGCTTTCATTTATGCAGTAGGGTCTTGTACCATTTGGTTAGGTGTACCTGTTTTGGCTACTTACCGTTGTAACTAAGTAAATTTTATACCTAATTACTTAGTTTTCGGCAAACGGTGAAATAGCATCTAACTCTATAAAAAAAATTTAAACCAATTAGAATTAAATTGAGCGGAAAGTGCCCAAAATAGATACACCTGCCCAATTGATAAAAGACCCTATGCAATATCTATGTGAAAATATATTACGATTACTACGGGATACAACTGTCGCTATTGAGCATTGACTTGCATAGCGATCAAGACATCAAAGAAGAAGTAACGTCGGGAGAGTGGACAAGGTCAGAGCTTAATCTTACAAATTCACGCCGATTGCTTATGTCATGATGACTATCCATGGTAAAATCAGGCAAACAGATAATACTGACGTAGACGGGCATGACGGTTTTAATATTTATGTATTTAATCGATTTTTGTACGTCTGCGAGCGGAACAATAAAACATTTAAAATTTAAATTCATCCTGATTTTGTCTCACTTTCTGTGTAGGTATGCATAACGAAAACTTCGGAACCACAGCGCTTATTCTCCGCTGTCTTCGGCAATGCGCCGTCCACCGCAACGTTTTGCGTTACCCATATAAAACGATTTTTTTTTATTCATTCCAACTCTTGATTTTGAATTCAAACGAAATGTGACATTGTGATACTTTCAAGGCCATTATTTGACTGCTGAATATGATAAATTTGAAATAATTTTACAAGACTAGCAGACACTGTCTTGGAAGCACTTGTTCTGGTGACAATACGTCCAGCTTCTAAATGTGATAAGAAAAATCAATTTCTGTATTCACATCACCTACATATTGGAAATCTGAACCAAAATAAAGTTTTCATTGCCATAGGGCACGCGAATATGATGAGATTTTTATGACATTGACGATCAGCTGTTCACATGCAGACTGAACGAAAAGAATAGCGACAAGCCTCTAGTGGTGAGACATCAAATACCCTCCGTCATCTTTTATGCTCAGTTTCCTTTTTTGTGCCGGTTCCGTCGGAACGCAACGCTGAATGAAACCAGGCCCGAGGAATAGTGAATGATGACGTAGCGCAGTGTATTAAACTGTCAAAAACAGAAAATCATTTTTCTCGTCATGATCATCAGCGTCACCTGCGCTTAATACATATACACGAGCGTAAATTCAACCTGAACCATGCCAAAGGTCGCGTTTTTGTGATGACTTAGTAGGATATAGTCCCTTCATAGCTTCGGGTAAGCTCCCTTCCGAAACTTTCAAATAGGAGCATCATGATTTTACGCTTTGGATGGCAGTGCCACATGTACATACACACCTACCGAAGATTTTTATTGTGTGCGTCCATGCCATTTCCATTTTATTGATCCAGACTTCGTAAGCAGCTACAACCACCGCCGCAATGATTGAGCAAATTTTCCTATCCATAACAAAACCATAATTCAAATTTTTGAGACAGGGTGTAATGCTGACATTATATTTTCAGATCATTCTAGCCTATTTTTGAAACTTTTGTCTGCGGAAACGTGGGAAATACTGCTTTTACTTGCTGATAAATTTAGTGATGTATTAAATTTGACAAAGGTTGTATGGTTTTTTAAGGTGAAAGTACAGACAAACAGACGCAACACTTTGAACATTTTTCGATTCAAATCATAGTCACAGACACATGTTAGCATAATGCTAAAAGAACTGAATTTGGCTAACCATCAACTAGGTGGCGGTAGTGGAAAAACGTCAAACTCGTTCAAAAAAGATGCAAGCGCCACGGATGGCCAGTTGGCCGACTATCAAATTTTTAAATAGACCGTGCAATCGGTGTACAATGGAAATTATCAGAGTGTTACGTCTGTTTGTCTGTGATGAAAAGGTGTAACGAGTAACAGCTTCATTTGTATTCGTAATGCGATCTTAATATGCAACAAATGCATAAACATATTTTTTTTATTTATACCAGCTGGGGATTTTCTATATCTCACACAAGACACTCGAATCACAACCAACTAGACGGTGTTTATGTTGAGGTCATTCCATAAAAACATCTATCTACGCACAGATAAAAATAATGAGATTTACACGTCATGTAAACTTCATATTAGTCATGTAAACTTAAGTGTATGATGATTTACATGATATTTCATGTAAATTTACGTTATATGTCATGTAAACACTCAGAGTCATGCTGAATTACATGACATATAATGGAAGTTTACATGATATTTTATGAGTTTTACATGGTATGTCATGTAAACTTCGGTAATATCCCACGCTCCAAACATGTGCATCATATGTCACAGAAATTTACACTCTTTTTTCGATCTGTGCGTAGTATTCATTTCTTTTCAGAAAGTGACAAAACGCACAGCACCATCATGACAAGTGCGAGTACAGTCGGAACGAAACATACTTTTCAGAATGACCAGTAGGTAAATCGTATGATGATTACGATTGAGTGGTTTCATAGAATTTCATACAAAAATTCGAAGCATTTGTTTGTATCAGTGTCGCGTTCATTTTTATTTAAGCAGATAATATGGGCGGATGGTAAGCCATGTAGACCAAATTCATGTCATCTCAAGACCCTTCTCCTTTTATACGACTTTGATCGAACCCTTTACTCCTCCACGAAAACCTACGTAGTTTATAAACGGTGTCATAGTACCGTGATTTGACATTCTGGTTTAAAACCAGGGGGACGGCACAAGTTTCCACAGCCTAAAAGAGGAAGAATATCCCAGAAACAACAACGGGCTTTTCCGGGTGTTACATCCTTTTGTGGCTTTTTTCCTGGATATTCTAGCTTCGAAAATTTTGTATCACGCCACTCGTTTCAATCAGAGTTTTCGAAATAGAAAAATCTTTGTGAGTAATTCGATGCTGAAACTCTTTTCATTTCCAGCACTTGTCGTAACATTTCTAGATTGCATACTGGAAACTGTTTTGTTTAAACTTTGAACTCTTATTCGAATTAGTTATTTAAGAAAAAAAAAACAGCTTTTCAATCGAAGGTCAGAGTGGAAAAGACATGAAAACTTCAATTACTGGCCACGACCATCTTCTCAGTATGAGGAATGGATAAAATATAAATAGACACTAGGCCGTCCCTTATTTTGCAAAAATTAGAAATGTTATAAGTTTCCCAATTTACTTTACAGTTGCACTAACGTAAGAACTACACGACACACACAATACGCGACGCGACACAAGACAACACTTATCGTTCTTACAATCGTCAAGAAAAGATTAAAAAAAATTACCTTTTGTCGACCAGTTTAGGGCGAGATCTAGCCCATCTTCAGGACAATGTCCGACTGACTGCGTTGTGTTCGTACGTTGTTCGTATACGTCCAAAAGAAGAGAAATTTACCCTATCGTCAAGTCTGCTAGGTCGAAGAGACACGATGCGATGGGAGGGTCATCCTCATTCATCAATTGCTTTTTCGACCCTGTGATGAACATGGACTCCCATGCATTCAAATGCGAAGATTTGTTGACACATTTGAGCAGTTTCGCTTCTTCCCAGTTGATGTTGTGATTACTGCTCGCTGTATGAACTGCCACGCTGGATTCGTTTTGTTTGTTTGTGTCAACGGCATTTTTATGTTCCCTGATTCTGGTTTTGAATTTCCGGCGTGTCTGACCTGTGTAGTCAGCTGGACAGTCCCTGCACGGAATTTCATAAATTCCTGACTGCTCATAGTTCACGTAACGTGTTGGCGCTTTTGTGCACTACTTGCAAGCCATGTCGTTGAAGCTTCGATTTTATTGGGTTGGTTACTTTAGGGTAGAACGGTAGGCTAATCCTTTTTGTTTGTCCTGCTATTGGCTCCAGCGTTGTTATGTTCTAAAAGTGTTTTTTGCGTTTGTGTTTTTGTAGAATTTTGTCTACGAAAGTTCTGTTGTATCCATTGACCTCGGCTGCAGCGTAAATTCGGTTTTGTTCTTCCTTGAATTCTACGCTGTCCAACGGTACATTGTAAAGCCGGTGAGCCATAGAATGGAAGGCGGCTTGCTTTTGGGCACCAAAGTGGTTGGAATAGGATGTTATGTACCGATCTGTGCTAGTTGGTTTGCGATAAATCCCAAATTTCAGAGTGTTATCCTCGTTTCTGCTAATCATCAGATCCAAGAAAGGCAACTTCCCGTCTAAGGACTGTTCAATTTATAAAACGGACAACTTTACAAGGCTATAAAAAGAAGACGCGTAGTTCAAATTTAACCACCCTTGGCCCGATGTTCAGTACATCATTTGTCACTATAGTGACCATTTTTGAATCGAATAAAAATAGTTTTATTTTATAGAAAAACGGCCAGGTGTTGAATAAGGTGAATTTTTAGATTGCTGAAAATTGAAAATATATATAAAATTACTGTTCACATATGGTATATCGTTTTTAATACCAGAAAAGTATGTGCCATGCTGCAGCAGCATGAGTAATAAACATTCTGGCAAAATTTAAACTCAATTGGGAAATTAAGTGTTGAGATATTAAAGTCACAAGTTAGATTCGATTTTTTTAATAAAATTTATTTGTGAAGCAAAAAGTTCATGAAAATATTAAATAATATTTTTTTTATGCATCCAGTCGAAAGTGGGAATAATGTGGTTTTAAATGCAGAAAACTGCTTCTTAATGGCATTGCTGAGTTGGTTACTGTGCGCCATTACAGATACAGTAATCAAAACAGTTTCGTTCTTTGATGGTTCTTCCAAATAACAATGCTACCTAATGCAAATTTTGCATAACAATGATGTTGGAAATAAATACTTTGCATCCGATTATTATTAAATAAGGTGTACAATAACATAGGACCAACTTTGTTGGAAATATATAATAACAAGATTCGCTAGAGTCGAAAATCTGCATCAATGGAGTAAAAAGTATGAAATTTTTTAATATGACCATCTTTATGGATAAAATTTTTGATGAAAAATGCAATTAATAGTTAATTTTTCTTCTGTAACATTCAGAGAGCAATATTCTACTACCCTGGACAAATTTTTAGCCGAATCCGTGATGCTATTGCAACACAGGACTTAAATGAACATTTTTTAATAATTTCTATGAAAACAAGGCAACTCACTATATCAAGCTGGAGCCTGCTTGGTGCATTATTACTGATAAACTATTGAGCTTTACCTTTAGTAGAATAGTGTAAGCTTCCAATTCATTAAAAACTTCATGAAAATGTGCATGTTAAGTATGTGGAAAATTATGTCGAATTTTGAGAAATGAGTTTTTATTGATGTTTTCGAAAACCGCTTCAGTTACACAATTAAGAACATTTTGCTTAATGTTATATTTTTCCTACATTTGAGAATAGCTATAGAAAGTTACGCAAAAAATTGATAATGATTTTATTGAAAAATAAAAAAGATATCGCACAAGCAAGTTGTCCGTTTTATAAATTGAACAGTCCTTACTTCCTTCTCAACCGTGAATTTGATCGTTTCATGTTGTGAATTTAGCATGCTAAGTGTCTGGTCTACGTACCGTTCCTTCACCGGGGCGAAAACATCGTCTACGTAGCGCCACCACACTCGGGGAAAAAGCTTCTGTTTCTGGGCTTCATTTTCTAGATCGCTCATAAACAAATCGGCCAGAAGTGTTAAGAGCTTACTACCCATGCTCAGGCCAAAGGTCTGTTTGTAGTATTTTCCCCGGAAGTTGAACCACTTAGCCTTGAGATACGGACTTCAAATTTTGACACGATCATTTCTTAGCTAAAACGATCATTTTCCACAAACGAACATATAACATTTCCAATTTTTGCAAAATAAGGGACGGCCTAATAGACACTTAGAGTAAGTGCAGCGACTTGCTTGAGCTGCCTTGTTTTACTCGCATGGTTTATTTAAACATATTTGTATGTGTTGAATTTTGGCCAAAATATTGTGCGGAGCATTTATCAAACTCAGAAGACTCCAAGTTGGTGTCTCATGTTTTTACAAATGCAAAACTGATTTTCCGTGAAAAAAATATATATTTTTCAAAATTCCATTTAAATAGGGAACGTTTCTTGGACATACATAGAAGAAAAAGGAACATTTTGAAAGTGAGAAAAACTAAAATATTGAGATGAACCTGCTCTTTACTTTAAGGATAGGACCACATTTAGAGCATCTCATAGTTTTGTAACCCATTTTTATGCAATGCAGTATCATAGATTTTGTTTTATTTAACTCGTTGCAGTATCATAATGGCCTACTTTCCCGAACTGGTTCATTATGCCACAGAAAAAGTTGGGTTGCACAATGGACATTATTCAACTCAAATGTATAGCATAATGGAAACATTATTGCATCAATTTTGTATTCAACTCGTTCCACCACTCTTCGTATTTAAATGCACTGCTCGTGCAGGTAAAAAAATCGGAAAAATTACGATATGCAACGAGATCAGTCAAGTCAAACTACAGTGATCCAGTTTTATGATTTATATGGAAATCGATTAATACTTACTTATTATTGATAATGATGAACCGTTAGCTTCAATGTAAGACATGGTATGGTTTGAGTATTGAAATTGGAGTTTGTTCATGAACCAGGTAGATCAAAAACTTTTGTCCATACAAAAATGTGAACATGTATGGACATTGGCCAGATCACCTCCCTCTTCCAAAACAGTTTACGGTGTTAATGAGTGACCCCTTACGTCTAACGTACTTATGTTTAAAGTTTTTATGCTCAACATCTGTATGCCAACTCTGGTATAACTATTTATAATTATATATTTGGGGATTGTTGATTTTGTTCGGTGATTTTTTTTTTTTTTTTTTTTTTTTTTTTTTTTTTTTTTTTTTTTTTTTTTTTTTTTTTTTTTTTTAGTGCTCACATAAATTATTCGATATTTATCTTTTTTTACCTAGTTTCATCACAGATGCTCTTGTTCTTATTAAACGCTAAAATGTTCGTGCTCATATTTTCCGGTATCCGGAGCAGCTCGGAGCCCCGGTGCCGCCGTTCAAAACGGACAAGTACATTACCCATTTCACTAGAATCACCATTATATGTGTGTGTACGGCTCACCACCGCCGTCATACTAAATCGATGATGAAGATGATGATGATGATGATCACACGACGAAAGACTATATTCGTCTTCTAATGTACCGCTGTGCCGTAGAAACCGACCACCACCGTGCCTCAGTCTAACAACCTTCCCTCGGGGAACTCTTCTCACGACACACTGTACGGCAACAGGGGGTTGAAGTTTAGCAGATCCTGCTCACTGGTGGCGTTGCGGTAGCCCCACGATTTCATCGCGGTCACACAGCTGTCCTGGATCACTTTCACCTCCTCGAACGTGAGGTCCTTCGTCCAGTGGAACGGCGCCGATTTGGAATCCCGGAAGGTGGAACTCACACCGCCAA
Source organism: Aedes albopictus (assembly GCF_035046485.1). Classification (NCBI taxonomy): domain Eukaryota; kingdom Metazoa; phylum Arthropoda; class Insecta; order Diptera; family Culicidae; genus Aedes; species Aedes albopictus. The sequence continues at coordinate 171,941,779 of NC_085136.1, forward strand.
TGTCCAGCTTGGTGTGCGTGTCCAGGAAGGATTCCACAGCCGGATCGAAGGGCAGCCCGTAGAACTTCAGGATTTCTTTGGTCATCTTGTAGGGGTTCAGCGAGAGATCCTCGTAACGGACCGAACAAAATCAACAATCCCCAAATATACAACTCAACGGTGACCAAAACCCTTAAGAATATTTATAATTATGTTTTGATGATAAGTGTGCCTATAGCAAGACTGTGTGTGATGGCATTTCATGATCTAGAAACGATGTGAAATTTACCAACATAATAAGAAAAGGTGCATTTCATTTCTAGTGCAATAAATTAATAATAAGATTCAATCATTTCCTCAACCGATATTTTATTCATGCTCAGTTTTTTTTTCACTCGCTTGTTTTCTAACCCACATTAAGCCAAGCGAACGCAGTTGGTCCTTTTTACACACAACAACGAGGATACAAGGGACATTCGATAAAATTTTCTCTATCTGGCTAACATGTATACCACCATATGTATCGTCTGGCATGCATTGCTTGGACGAAGGTTGGTCCCAATCTACTGCTAATCGTTTTACAATTTTCATTTCCACGAATATAAAAATTTCATTTCCTTCTGCACATGATTTTTTCATTAGGAAAAGTTGCTGCCGATTGGAAGTATAACCTCCATATGCGTCAGCGATTTTCTATTTAGCCTTAAAACCCAACGGGTGTGTGCCCATTTGTTGTAACCTTCTACAATCGTCGGATAGCATCACATGGCTGCAACCAGTTCAAGCAGTTAGTGGCAGGAGCAACAGTAGCAGGCGAGCAATATAATTGACGTTACCTTTGTACTTGACCCAAGCCGAGGAGGTATCATTTAATAATTATCTTACCAATTTTCTTTTACGGTATTTTGCTGTTCAGTTGAACCTTTACCACAAGTCGTGAACAACGTGTTTAAGTAAACATGTGGTTTTTTCAAGAATTGTCAGTCTGCGAGGCGACTTACCGTTTCTTAGAGATGCTGTTGTATAAAAAATGTCTTAACAAATGTATTTGCAAAATGTATTACAACTTGGATAAGATTGGTAATGCTCTAGATTTGCTTTTACACCATGAGTAAACAAATGGCAAATATCGATTTTCCCTCCAATTTCCATGGTCATGTATTTTTCGGTTACAATATATACTATCACTGGTATGCGTCGCTGTGGGGCACCAACACTGGAGAAATTTTGGTACCATGTCTATTAGGGCTTGACCACCGCGTTGCTAAACCGCCATGGCTCGCACTGTGCTAACACAAGGGTGGCACGTACCATAAACAACACTCAACAGTATTGAATGAAAATGCAAAATCATCAAACATAGTGTTGTCGTACTTTCGTAGTAGGTACATTTCAGAGATTACGATTGGTAGAAAGCGGAAACCTGTGTTCCTCATTCCTCATACTTATTTGTTGTGAAGGTTAGTGCTTTTATAAGGCTATTTTCCTGTATATCACTCGATTAGTGATGACTTTCAAGGCTCTCGTGGTATCCATTCTCTTGCAGACAATGATGAACATTGCATTCGGAGGGCAGATTAGTACTTACTACGAAGGGCAGTTGCGACGAGGATGTGTATTATCCCCCTAACAGATCCAGCTCCAACATGTGGCTCGAGATTCAGGAAACAATGACGAGACAAACACATTTCTATAAATCGGTTTGATGCATTTTACTTGTAGTCACGTAATGAAAATAAATTGCATTAGATAAATTTGCTGAGTTAATGGAAATGTGGCAAGGTCCACCCGCGGCAAGGATATTACATACACAGTGTTCCATACGATTTACCTCGAATACGTATGTATAAGCAAAGAATTAGGTTATTTTGTTCTTTTGATTATGTCTATACTGAAATCGTATATACAGCTCTTGTACTCCAAATCTGTCAAGTTGCGTATCAATTCGTTTCGCCAAATACTCCCTATTGATCGGCACAGAACAAATAAATGTGAGCACAGATTACCTTTACAATATAACGTAAATGTAATTATGTACATGATTTTTAATATTTTATTTTATTTTTAATGTTACCAACTTTTGCTCAACAATAATTATCTGACATATCTGCTTCAGAAAACATTTTGAACTCACATGGTTTATATAAAAATATCAAAATATTATGTATAATATAATATAATTTTATTATCAAAACCCCAAAAATAGAAGACTATGACATTTTAGAAAAAGTTGTTTATTTTATCAAAATGAACAACTTTGCCTAAGACGCAAAGTTGCTAGGACGTATAACTAAAAAGTTAGACGATTGTTGCGAACAACTTCATACTTGATAACACAGTACACCATTTTTGTTTGTCTCAAGAGCAAACTTATTTTTGGGCCGCTGAATCTGAATCCGGGCTCAGATTTTCTCCAGCACGTCACAATTTTGAGCTATACCTCAATTTATAGGGCAAAATATGCGATTTTGTGTTTTTTTTTTTTTAATTGAAATCCATTAAGCATGGACATATTTTTAAGCAATGAAAGGATATATTGGTCAATTAACATCTAAATTAACGACTCATGCAAAATATGCTATTTTACTTAATCAAATTTGATAGATTTAAGCATTTTATGTTGATAAGTAAACTTGCATGCAACTGTTGGAGGGACATTTAAGGCAAATTTGATTTTGTGAAACGAAATATTTTGCATGAGTGGTTAATGTGCATGTTAATTGACCAATTTACCTTTTGATTGATTGAAAAAATAATTCTATGCGTAATGGCTTGTAGTCAAGAAAGCCCAAAATCGTATATTTTATCCAATAAATTGAGGTGTAGCTCATAATTGTGACGTGCTGATGCAAATCTGAGCCCGGATTCGGATTCAGCGGCCCAAAATTGACTGATGGGGCGTCCTAACCTGTCCTAACCAGCAAAAATCAATATCATCATCAACATTGTTGTCGTTTCGTGAAAATGGCTCATAGTTAACCCTCTAATATCCAAATTTTTGATTTTGATCTAAATATCATTTTTCGTCATCTAAAATCGATTTAAACATGTTTTGGAAGATGACTCTTTTTAATTCTCGATTTCGTGAATTTCAGTTTTTGATTTTTCTAAATTTTATTTTTGAACATCCCCACACTTTTATATTTTTCCTGGAAGCCAATTTGGGGAACGGATTTTTTGAGATGAAAACATTTTGAGATTTTATGATTACTGTTGAAATATTATTATTTTATTTTTTTTTTCACGGAAAATTTTATTTTCCGTGTAATTTCAAGGAAAATAATTTTAGAGTGTATTCGATTCCCTTAAACTATTAAACTAGGATAGAATGATTTGGGAAAAATTTAAAATATGTTAATTGTAGCGATTCAATACAAAATAAACAATGACTTCTATAAGGTGACTAAAACATCAATTTTTCAATGATTTTTAAAAAATGTAAATACGCTTTAAAATACACCAAAAACTATTTTGAGATATACGGAACAGTCCTAAATATCAGCCAAAAATATAAAAAAAATGATTTTACGAGAAACAAAAATTACAAAAATGCTCAAACTATACCCCGTCTAAAGGCGGGATTGGGTATTAGAGGGTTAATTTTTGTTTCGCTCAGTGCTGCGAAGTGTCAGTATCAACCGATATTTAAAGCTGAAATTGAGATAGGTAACCACTCATTTTTCCATTTACCATCGGAATATCAATTGACTAGCCTCTGATCATTCAATTGACATCAGCTCTAGCCAGGCTTGTCCGCACTGAGCGCATGAAAATTCTGCTCTTTTGATTTACACTACCAAAACCATCGTATTTATGCAATCTTCCTATCTTACCTGATAGAAGGATGTTTGAATATCCTAAATGTCATTTCGAACTGTCAAAAAATCGCACCGCAGTGCCGCACTGAGCGCGCAAAGAGAAATTCACTGGGGTGAATTCACCCGGGTGAAATTCTCTTTGCGCGCACAGTGTGGCACTGCGGTGCGATTTATTGACAGTTCAAAATGACATTTAGGATATTCAAACATCCTTCTATCAGGTAAGATAGGAAGATTGCATAAATACGATGGTTTTGGTAGTGTAAATCAAAAGAGCAGAATTTTCATGCGCTCAGTGCGGACAAGCCTGGCTCTAGCCTCAGTCAAGGCACATATCATTCAATTGAGCCCCAGCTAGAAATCATAAATGTGTGGTGTTGTAGGTTCAAAGCATTTACCATCGTTAATGACGTCAAACCCGACATCAACCTATCATTCACCTATTTTTATTTTGGCCACCAAACCCAACTTAGACCCAATAGTTGATCGATGTTGGTCCAACAGTGGGCCAACATTCGATGAAAATTGACCCGACTTTGACTCGACATTCGACATTCTTTCAGTCTGGCGGAATTTTGCGGGGTTTTTCGTGTTCGTGCCAAGCTACTCATTCGAGTGACAATACATCGACATTCCAAACTAAAAATATAACAGATGGCACTTTTTTGTGTGGTAGTAAAATCGAATTTTCTCGGTGAAGAAGTTGTTCCGGAACACGAGGTAAACATAGAAAGTTGTCCTTTCAAACCATTCTTGATTTCTATTCGCTAACTTTTCACAAAACCATCCCGTTTTCTAACAATAAATGTTTTTCGAGACTTTTTCATACGATTTGACAGTTCTTGACTACCATGCTTCCGTGAGCTTGAGGTGGGAATTTGAGAAAGTTGAAAACTGAGAGTAGCCTAGACAGGCACAGACGATGCATTGAATACAAGCGATGATGTCGCCTCCGGGCTGTCAGCGCTGGAAACTAGATGCTATAAAAGTTCTTGCATGCAATTTTTACTGCTGATGCCAACTGGGAGCAATCAATAAAAATGTAAACAGCATTCATCCCTTTTATTCAATTGACAAGGATTCGCTTCTCATTTAAGAACAGACTTGTAAGAATCCCAAAATGGTCGCCACAATGGCCGACTTTGGCACCTACTCACGATTTCGAGGACACAAATCTCTTCGTAAACGAAGCCAGCGCGCCTGATCGTCTTATTTTAAGCTTATTACAAATGAGCAAGAACAGAATAATAAAATGCACTGTTATGTGAAGCTTTGATGTACAGTTGAAGCGGGATTACAAGACGTTTGTCCTTAATAGGTGCTCTGATTGAATGAAATCGTTTGTCCTTAATAGGTGCTCTGATTGAATGAAATCGTTTTGAACATAACTAGAAGGAAAAATGACTGTACAGATTGGTTGGTTAGTGTTCAAATGAATGAATTGAATTTTTGCAACACTGGTTTCGCTGTTTAAAATTGATGGCTCTGATCGACCGAAATGATTCAAATTCCTTAAAATTACTGCAGAAGAAGCGAGAGGCAGATAGGAAATGTAGGCTTATCATACATATCTGATTTGTCCACGATTTATTTCAGGCGTGTGAACAGTACTTCTCAAGATAATTCTTTCTCTTTCGCACTTCTAATTTGACAGGTGTTGGTCTTGTTGTACTCTAATTTTCTGTAGGAGAGAAAAAGAATGATTTCTACATGATGTCACCGTGCATTGGAGTATTGGTGTTATTGGAATCGTGACGTCATGATCGTTTTGATACAGATTTTAGCAGTAGGACCGTGTTATTGTACCACCTTAAATTGATTGACAAATTTTCTACATTTATCGAAATAAATTATTTCTTTACAGCAATTATAGCTTATGTATTTATTACAACAGTTCATGCGTTTTAGTGACATTTATGACATTTTCTATTTGCGCTTTCTCGTTTTTTTGTGTACGTCTTTCCCGGTATTATTTCAGACTGAGGAAAACGTTCCTGAAACCTATTGATGAACTTTAAGATGATCCAAAATGTATGGAAAAAAATAGTGGACAATTTTTGACAAAGGCAGTTTAATTTTGGGGTCTCCAGTTAGCCTAGTGGTTAAGCCGGAGAAGGCGGGTTCGATTCCCGTTCCAATCGGGAAAGTTTTCTTAACTCTCTGGGCATAGTGTATCATTGTACTTGCCACACATTATACAAATTCATGCAATGGCAGGCAATGAAAGCCCTTCAAATAATAACTGTGCTCAAAGAACATAATGTTGAAGAGAGGCAGGCCAAGTCTTAGTGGGGACGTAGAGCCATAAAAGTAGAGAAGAAGCAGTTTAATATCCTTTGTTTGACGCTCACCGCGTTGACGTAGAGCACGCTGTTAGAGTCATATTGGCCCCAAAGTCGGTAAGCTTAGCTCAGCTTAGCTTAGATTGACTGCACATATATATGGTTGCCACTCCGTGATTGACCTGAATCAATGACAGTTGCACAATGAATCAACTGAATAATTGACTGGGAGTGGTCAAAATTCTCACTGTGCACGCTTCAGAGACTATTTAACGGTACAATAACGGCACCGGCCTTGCAGTCAGGTTGAAAGAGGGAAGGAATATTAGTATCAACCTTTATTATGTGAAAGTTGGCGTCTAGGTTGGCGTTTACCGCACGTCTTCACCAAAGGTTGAAGGAAGGATTGTTTGTTAGTAGGGATGGTATCGTTGGGTCTGGATTCACTTTGATAAGTAATATGACCTTTTGTATCTGAATCATGCCATGCAGACTGTCGCGCTATTATTCGCTTTACGCGGAAAGCAAACAATCGACTACCCACGTCAGGTGGTCTCTTAATAACTCTATAATACAAATGACGGGACAAAATATGCAATCTGACGCGCCATTGTTTGCTTCACGCCGTAAGCAAACAGTCGACCACCCACGTCAAGTGTTTTTTTTTTAATATTTACTACTAACGAACGATGCATCAAAACATGCAATCTGTCGCGCTATTGTTCCCATATTGACCCCAAAGTCGGTAAGTTCAAAAACTTGTCTTTAGGCCCACTGATCACTGCATATGAAACACTGGGCAGTAATAGGTTAATTTTACCAAATACCGCATGGAACAAATATGAACAAAATTGAGTTGTTCATATGAGGCGCTCTTTTCGTTATAAGGACTACTTGTAGCACCAATAAGTATGTAAGGTACACCGGGGCAAGCTGAAACAGGTGGGGTTAGATGAAACGCGATATTTTACCCGTGTAGCTGCTGGCAGAATATCACTACCTGTTCATCAAACGAGAACCCCTGGCGATCCGTGCTGAAGGTTGAATGGTTGGGGGTTTAAAATATTCTCGATCTTTAACGGAGCCCGTAGCGTAGGTAGATCACCTTTTTGGGTTGCGTTACGATGAAAGATCTACTTAACCGAATCCTAGGCCTAACTGCTTACAACTAGTGGAGCGACATGCTTTAGTAATCCAAGGAAAACACATCGGTCCTTACTAAGCTTGTCAAAAGTAGTAGGTCTCAGTATACAGTCGAGATGGATCTTCAAACAAGGAAAAATGGATTAGTAGGCCTAATCTTTTATTCGGTATTCACTGGTTTGGGGCAGTGAGGACTAGGGCTCCGATGCACGGTCATTATTGGTATCATTTCTTGGCTTTGTTGTTAAGGGATTCGATGTTGATTGAAAAGGAGCCTATCAGTCAGAATACTTCCTTGCGATTAAATTTAAAATGAGGCATCGACGTTTTGAAGAAGATCTTAGGGCCTGTCCATAAACTACGTAGACTCTTAGGGGGGGACGGGGGGGTCTGGCCAAAGTTTACGCTCCATACAAATTTCGAAAATTTTGTATGAGCAAAAGTCTACGGAGGGGGAGGGGGGGGGGTCTGAGATTGCCCAAAATGAGTCTACGTTGTTTATGGGCAGCGCCTTATTACAATTTTGAAAATTAACTTGTTTTTGAAAAAATGTTGAAGCGAAAATTATGTGGTATGACATTGAAATTATTTATTATGATTTGATAACATCACGTTAACCAGCTTTTTCATCTTACTCAACCCGCTTCAACTTGCCCCGGTGTACCTTAAGACTTGTAAAAAAACACCAGTTTTCACTTTCCTAAAATGCTCAATGTATGAGTTACAATGGACTACACGCTTTGCGCGCAGCCACAGTTGATCAGCAGGAGTAAATCAATTTAATTTTGTATGGCGAAATGCATCTAAACTTGAATTACTTGAAATACAAAGCTTTTCCCGAAAAAATATTTGGTAGGCTTAATAGTGGTCACCATTGTGCACAACCACTACCAAATATTTTTTCGAATATTGTGTTCTACTTTGAAGAATTTGCCTTTAGATGGTATTCGTCATACAATATTTTTGCGATTTACTTTTAGCGATTTTTCGCGCATAGAAGAGCGCCACATTGGTCGATGCGGAGAATAGGAAAACAGCCGATGTAGTTAATTCATTGGAACAACTAGAGGTTCAACATCGATTTTCTGCATTGGAAAAAAAAACTGAAATAGTTATTATTATTATTATTTATTAACGACACTTTACACCGCAAAGGTGCATTCGTGTCAAAGAAATAGTGGAAAGTTTTATAACCAACAGTTCAAAAACTTTAGACCCAATATAAACTCTAAGTATGAAATTTCATACGCTGGGCAGTAATGAGTAGAGATACATACATTATAAAATTGCGTCAAAGTTTTCCCATCGCCTAAAAATTTGTCATTGGAAATCATTTAAATTGTTTTTTTTTCGCTAATTAAAGGTTCTTTCCTTTTCTCAAATTGCACAGCTCACATGTTGTCGTAAAAAGGGTGCTGCAAAACTCTCAACCACTAGTAACGCTACTAACGAACCGCATTATCTGCAAGAACTGCCACACTGTTGTCATGTGGTATGTTGCACCTGATTTTGCGTGTTCTTTCCAGATTTTTTTTTTTTTCAATTTGTTGCCTGAACAACAGTTTTTGTCTATCTTTATCGTCAGGATGATACCAGAATGTGACTCAAGATGTTTTATATATTCAACCTTTAATTGGCAACTCGTTTCTGGCTGAGGTTAAAAGCTGCAACCATATGGTGCCACAAGGCAATTTTAAGCACGCTATATCTGGATTATTTCTTCCGGTTCTTTCGTTGATTGTTATCTCTGTTTTTTGCCATGGTCATGGTTTGAAGAGTTTTTAACGGTTCAAATCTGGCTGTCAGCAGGCGTTCTTCTTATGATCAACAAACGTGATCTTGCGGACATACATGAAAGAGAAAGAATACACGAAAAACAAAACATCTAACAATTATGCCTTTAATTCCGGAGAAGTATGCTCACGCTTGAATGGATTGTTTGTATGTAGCATCCAATATAGTACAGATAAACCACTGAAATTTCACTTTCATCTGCTGACCAAGTTTTGGAAAGGTTGGTCTGTGTTCAAACGAGTGAGCCAGAAACATAGGTCGCAACACTTTTAATAGCCACACATAAGATACAATGCATTATTTTGTTTGCCCAGCGCCTCTTTGATGCTGTAGAAGTGCCACAGGGCCCGGATTCACACTAAATATCGGTAACGCAAAATTTTGTCGTACTCTTTCCTACGTTTACTGAATGACTGTTTGCATTTACCGTTATAAGTTTGGTCATTCAATAGTGGCGGTATGAGAGGAGGAAGAAGTGTTCACCTTCGCCTCTGTGCCCCATGTTGGTATACCTAAATTTTCAAATGACATGCAGTCGGAGTTTTAATGCAGGTTTTGGCTCTTGTTTTGGCATCATATTGAGTAGAGGACGATCCTTTTCAGCATTTCATGCTCATAGCAGCATAGGTAGATGCCCGTTTCGTGTCACCGATACGTTGATTTTTAGTGGGTGAGAATGGGTAATGTGCCGTGTGGGTTAACAAATATCATCCTATATAGCTCTCCGTGCATCACTCAGTAAGAATGGAACAACCGGTAGGTGTGATGTTTGATTGTTGTTATTATCTGATCCAACACTTTGGCTTACTCGCCGTTCCTCTTCTCTTATGAGTATGTAGTGGTTTTTGTTTCTAACCTTTGCAAGCATGGCCATACCTACCTACCAGCATATTTTCAGATAGGATCGTCATAGAACCGTTTTTGTTTATAAAATAAAGGTATAGAAGTTTGACATCGGAGGTTTTGATAAGCAACACATTTAAATTTACACTATGATGCATGATTCATCTCCAGTTAGCCTAGCGAATTAGGATTTGGATCGTCAATGCGAAACGACGTGTTCGATTCCCAAGTAGGGAGGTTTCTCGACTCCCATAGTGTAACATTGTGCACACAATATACAAATTCCAGCAATGGTAGGAAACGAAAACCCGTCAAATAATAGCTAGAAGGGCTTGAAGAACAATCATTTGAAGATAGAGAGTTCAAGTTCCTGGGTTTTATTCCAAGGGGTTTATAGATGTCTCAATTGTGTTTTATTTTTATATTGGCGTTTCAGGACTACTAGGAGAGAACAGGAAGTTGTGGGGGCATCATGGGCTTCATGGGTCTTTTAGAGGGTCCCTAGGATGCCCCATTACATAGGGTATCAAGAAGTTTTTAGAAGCGTTATAGTGGCATTTCAAGGAAGGTTCAGGAGCGTTTTAGGGGGTTTAAGGGCGATAAAAGGGATCTAAGGTGACCATCTTGACCAAAAGTATTCAAGAAATTACATGGGAGCTTCAAGAGGCTCCAGGAAAAAAAGTGCACTACAACTGCTCTGACATTCTCATGAAGCAGTTCTAAAACTACTTGAAGCGCCCATAAATCGAATAAGAATTATCTAAATTCTAGGAAACATGTTGGGTCTCCAGTTAGTCTAGTGGATAAGGCTATGGATCGCCAATCCGGAGACGGCGGGTTCGATTCCCGTTCCGGTCAGGAAAATTTTCTCGACTCCCTGGGCATAGAGTATCATTGTACTTGCCTCACAATATACAAATTCATGAAATGGCAGGCAATGAAAGCCCTTCAATTAATAAATGTGGAATGCTCAAAGAACACTAAATTGCAGAGAGGCAAGCCATGTTCCAGTGGGAACGTAAAGCCATAAAGAAGAAAAAGGAAACATGTTAAATACCCTTAAACACCTCTAATATCCCATTGAAATTTCCTAAAACCCGATGAAATGCTTCTGAAGCCCATGTTCCTGAATGTCCTTGAAATTCCTAAAACGTCATTGAACTCCCTTCATGCGCCCTTCAATCCTTAAACCGCTCAAACACTCCCAGTAAAACTCACTAAAACCATAATGAAACCACTCTGAAACTCCCTGGAATGCTCACGAGACCCCTTACAACACTCTGAAACCCCCTTAGATCCTATAAACTCCCTATAGGCCTATTTAAAACAATTTGGAACACCCTAAAGCCCCTCCAAATACCCAAAAACGATTCTTAAACAAATATAAATTCCTTGAATTACCCTGAAGTTCCTAAAGCGCTCCTGAAATTCCCCTAAAACACAATCCAAAGCTCATGAAATTTTTGGGTCGTTCCCGACACCCCTTTACCTCTCAGAAAAGTCATTAAATTTCTTGAAAATTTCTGAAACGCCGGTTCACTCATTGTAACTGGAATGAGTTACATAATGAAAAACAGTTGCATAGTGTTCATAAGGCAACTCGTTTGACCTGTATATATAATGGACATTGTTACGATGAGGATCCCCGCTGCAGCTTCATTGTAGCCGGTGCACACTACCATGCGGGAGATCACAATGACCAACGGATGACCATGGCTGAATTTACAAAACTGTAGATAACTTTTGATAGGAAAAAAATACATCTCTAATTTTTTGATATGTTATGTATAAATGCCTCAGCTTTCAATTGATGCAAAAATTTTAAAAATCGGTGGTTGCCCTCATGGTGAAAAAAAATGTTTTGGTATAAAAATCCAAGATGGCGGCCAAAATCAACACGGCCGACCCAACTTTTTATTATTGTAAATAGTAGCTCTGTCTTTCCTCTTTTCAACAACAATTCGTTTTGAGGTGGTTTTTGGAGAAACTTTCGAGTTATAAAGGTTTAAGTGAGCCACCATTTGACAAAAATCGAGGGGTCTGCAAAAATTGTTGTGGCTCAAACTACCGGGGGGTCCATCAATTTGAGTAACCAAATGCATTTTTCTTAATTTTTTAGCAAGGGCTTTCAGAAAATCGACATCTTAAACATTTTTGAAGACAAGTTGTAAATAGTGGGCCGGTCTCAGCGAGAATTACCCATATGGTTTTGAATAACGTCTTTTTCTACTTGTTTCTAGAGACGAACCAGCCAAGGGCTGAAAGTCTCTCTAATAAAGACAAATCAATCAATCAATACTTGTTTCTATAAGCCTTAAATGTATCTAAAGTTTGTTAGCTCCGCTGGAATAATTTTCGAAAAGTTGTTCATGCTACAGAAGTCTAAAACGTTGACTTTTGAGTTTACATCTCACTATACTAAATTAAAATAACTAAATCAATAGACAACAGCTTTACACTGCTATTTCACTGATGATATTGCGATGAATTTGCAAGTATAGTCAAATTGTGCTTGTTTCTATGAAAAAGGCATAAATACATTATATAAAGCCAATTTTGGTCAAAATTTGCCACAATAGGGATATAATCAAGTTTTGGAAAAGATAATTATGGGTTAAACTGTGATATAACGCAGCCTCGCTCTTTTACAAAACAAAAATCATTAAAACAGGTACAGTGAGAATTTTAGAAATTTTTAAAATCAAGATAATTTTACTGCGTACTTAACCCAATCTGAATCTTATAGATTATTTTCATAGTTGCTACCACATATGCTGAAAACAACAACCTAATTTAATTTAACCTAACACCATTACTCAAAAAAAACTAGACGAAATACCAATGCAAGACGTGCGAGCCGGCCGAAAGGAACTTGAGACACATTTGCAATAATTACAAAAGGATAAAGGACAGTTAATTTCAAAACATATACTGTATTTTATAAGTATTATGTGAGCTTTCAATTATTACATTAACTTTGCAAATCTGAATTATAGATGAAAAAAAAATCAATTTTATTGTGTATCCGAACTTATTGCACACCGTGTACATGATGATTTTTTTTTCGTTAATCATGAACGCTCCGATGGAACTCTTCTTCATTATGCAACTCATTTATCTTCCATGATGAAAAAGTGTGGAAAAGTAATTCATAATGATATTGAAATGAGTTCTAAAAAATAGAAATCACGATACTGAGCTTCAATAACGAATTTTCCCTCCAAATTATGACGGCAATCCAAACACAGAGACAGTCGTGATCCACTCCATGGAATCAAGATTAATGTCGAATGAAATTTCATCCAACATGTCTTTCGCTACATGGGAATAATTTCTTTTTGTTCCTTTGACCAGATTTGGCGCTTTCCGTGGTGCGATTATGTCTCGAAGTTATGAAAACGATGTGTGAGTTCTTTGCCCTTCGCCCTGTTCACTGCAATTAAATCAAGCGTGTTATATATCATTTTATTTTTCAAGTACACTCGTATGACTTTCACGTCTTGACCTCCTTGACAGCTTTACTTGCTAAACCACAGGAAAAGTTGAAAAAGTCACATCCAAGCATAAAAACCAGCACGGCGATCGCCTTTTTTTTAGTTGTTTAATAATTTAAATGTTTCATAGTTATTTTATAGTTCTGGATGTAAATTGTAAATGAGATTCGGTCTTAGATGTGTAGAGGAAGTTTTGCACACATGATTAATGAAAATATTTTTGGACCATAGTCGTGACAATGAGCTTGCCATCAAAATTGCACATGCAGATCGTGTGTATGTATTCCTTGGTTGAGAAACGGAGCCTGAAAGTCTGCATCGAATATTTTGGAATTTTTGTTTGGTCTTGCGTTCCGTTCCAAATCCAAAATAAAAATAAACGAAGCGACAGATTCCCGTTCTAGTTTTTTTTTTGTAACTTCCTTGACAGACAGCAACACCGGTTATCCAAACTACAAAGGCAAAGGCACATGTTAGAAAAACCACTACGAATGAATGAAAATATTTTGTGCCATTTCCGTTCTTGTTCTTTTGCTTTCGTGTCCTTTAAGGGCAATGCATTCCACAGAACCGAAAAAACCCAGCTGCTAAAGCCTTTGCTGTACCACATCTGTAGAATTGGTAGACATAAGATGCTCGGTTCTGCAATAAAACCAATTATTTTGATTAAATTTTTAAATATCATCCAAAATTTCCAAGAAGGAAACTACCTTTCATTGAGGAATTAATCGAGATCATATATGTTTATAGACTGAAGTTGTAAAAATGATGTCGTTATTTTAGGTTAAAATCTATTATATATTATCGTACACCCTATTTGCTATGAATGAAACAAATAATGTTGATTGAATAATCTGTCGAATAGCTTTGCAATGATACTCTTTGATTCGATTCCTATTTTGCTCAGAATATTAAAATGATAGAATGAAATGCAAATGCCCACATATCAGATCGTGGTAAACGCATGGAAATTCAGCCAGACCATGCTGGGAGAGACTGGTTTGATTCCCGGTCGGTTCAGAAACTTTTCGTAATGGAACTGTTCTAGGGCATAGAGGACATATCTTCGTGTCTGCTGCTGCAACATGATATACAAATTTGAAATAACCAAGCTCTCAGTTAATAAGTATAGAAGGGCTCGTAGAACACTACTATGAAGCAGGCTTAGTCGTAGTTGGGGTATTATGCCAAGAAGAAGGAGTTGAACATAGAAAATGCTGAAATAACACTTCGCATATCACAAACAAAGCCCATATGTGGGACAGTGGGCTATTCTGCCACAATGATTAAGATGAATCACATACAGATAATATGTTCCTTGATTGATATTGAATAGCTCCTTCACGATATGAGTCGCTCGAAAATGTTGTCAAAAGAGCTATAAACTTTAACAATAATAATCATTTTGTAACACTTAAAATGCTATCCCCTTCCGGCTTTGCAATTGCTACAAATGTCTACTGGGTGTCTCAGATGATGTATATCTAGAATCTAACAGCGGCACCTCATCTCCCTAAAAACAAAATCTGAAATAAAAATTTTATGTCAGGAATCCTGAAATAGACTATTGATTGAAGCATCAACGTTGACAATTGTTGGGGCTTTAAACACAGATACAGGAAAATATAGGTAGAACATCTTCTCGTTTCTGGTAACAAACACGAGGACTTGTAGAGTGCACTTATGTTCTTTTCTCGTCTTTTCTGGAGCGACGCTGCCTGATACCCATCGTGTGGTTCAGTTGCGGCAATATTTTACGACAGTCGTAAAATTTTTGGTAAGGCATTTGACTGCCCTTTTCTTGTCTAAAAGTATCGCCTATGTAATCGGAATAGACTGATAAAGGAATAGTAATTTACAAATTGATATCCTTCTTCCAACACCTCGGGTCATCCGTGGAGTTTAGCACCTGTTGTTGGTGTGCTTTTGCACTGTTGGATGTTCTCTTTTACTAAATGCTTGGAATTGCTATACTAATCTGAAACGGTTCTTAATATAGGAGAACTTACCGTATGCGTGATAATGTTTGCACCATCGTACAAATAAGGTACCCATATCACCTGTACACACAATGTCTTGGTTTTTATTGCATGCACGTAAGCTCTAACTCATATCACAGTAGGTAGCGGGTAAAAAAATCCGATTCCTTAAGTTTAAAATTTGCACCATGAAGGGGTACCAGCGGTAGTCGGTACTTGCCCACGCGCAAATGTTAAAAAAGACATTTCAGGAGTGTTCAGGGGAACCACAAAACAGTCTTAGACCGAAAAAAAGCAAGGGCAACTATCCCCGAAGGTGTCCACTGGTCGTCCAAGGTTAACATGGATTAAGAAAGCTATCGCTGCCACCAAAAAATAAGATTTGGGTGAATTATGGGCGCTCAATGAGAGAAATGGCAAAGAAATGCGAAATCAGCGACTTAACGGCATGGCATATCGAAAAGGAAAATTACGGTGGCCTTTATGATCCTTCGACCATAGAAATAGTAGTTTACGCAACAAGGTGCAGAATGCCTCGTTGGATAAATGTACGACTCGTGCTGTAAAAATCGAGTTCTGCACCGAGTTGCGTACAACGTTTTTTGCAAGTTCATAAATTACCGCTTGAGGATAGTTTTTAACAAAACTTTCGCATCAAACTGCACACTGATGCTCATAGCCATGTTTAAGAAAATCTGATCATAGCAGGTTATACAGAGTAGTTGTCACAATTTTTCAAAACTGCGTTCAGAAAGCATCAAGAAGTTGATCAAAACTGAAAACAGTGCTGTAATGGTTCATTACGCAACGCAAATCAGTGCTGTAATGAACCATTACAGCACTGTTAATTTGATGTGGGAAAGTAGGCCTTTTCCTGTCAGATTTGCGTGAGGTAAAACAGCCTATTACGATGAGAAATTGCAAAAAAATCTTACATTATTACCAATGGCATCCAGGAGCTACGAGTAGCACCATATAAGAAAGTCTTGAATTTGCCCGAACGCAACCTCCGTTTTTTTTCGATTTCCGAAAAACTATCGATCCATACCAAATTCCAGAATCAATAGTTATTATAACTTTTGTTTGTGTGTCAATGTCTACACCATTAGGCAATGTCAAAATAAAAAAAATAAATTCAAAAATTGTTAATCTTGACTTTGACACTACCACGGATACTTTTCGACATTTGCGCGTGGACAAATCACGAGCTAGGTTGCCACTTCTAGTCATTATGCAAGTGTTAAACTAAGAAAATCAACACTTTTTATTCACAGCCTACTATGATATGAGTTATAAAAAAGACACGGACAACGTTATAGCTTAAATGCCTGCAAATAAAACCAATAGATTGTCTTCACAAGTAAAACTGGAATTTTATTTAACGATAGTGCAAACATTATCACTCATACGGTACGTATTTTCGGTAGTTTAGTTATCTTCGTCATGGTTTTTTTAAACCTATTGAACTCAGAGTTGGCTTTAAATCCGTCCCAACCAAGCTGAGAAATATGTCAAAATTTCAGACAATTTGCTCCATAAAAACCTCTTATGACGAAGAGAACAAACCTGCCGATAATATCCTTCGTCACCCTAGTCGGTTTTTTTTTTTATTTAATTGATTTTTAATTTATGGTGTCGATTTGATTTTTTCTGCCTTATGATGCATGATACCTACCATGATGTTGTTTCATCAACTGGTACAAAAGGATGTTCAAAGCAATCAGCATTTTTGGTGTCAAACAACTGTGCAAAATTTGGGTGTGATTGGTTGCGTCCCCGTCCTCAGCATTGTGTGTTGTGTTGAATTATGTATGGGAAAATGTACATTTTTTTTTGTATTTTTTCCATATGTTTTCTCACATTTACAATTAGGCCGATGCAAATATTTAACACCGTTAGCCATAATGGTTTTCCATAGCGGAAATCATAATGACTACAGGTCGCAAGCTCTGATAAAGTGTGGAACGTTTTGATAGCCATGATCCCTGACCATCATGTAATCAAAACCCCAGGGATACTCAAGTGACCATACTGTTGGGTTGTGGGGGTTGCGTGTGTGGGGTGCATATATTGACAAGCATTGCTATGGATCGTTAGGGCTGAGTAGGAGCGGGGTATGGATCTACGATTGCTGAATTGCGATTATACATACTGGTATAGTCGTGGTTCAGCAGTGGTGGCGCTGCTTTTCGCTAGTGTTCGACCTTCGTGGTTTGTTTGGGCGGTGCGGGTAGGTGTGTGTGTGTACTTCGTACGTGCAGTGCATACGGCTTCAGCATTGTGGTTACTTTGGTACTGTAGGATAATTGGGTTTGGGACTGAGGGGGTCGTCATTGATTCTGCCGACACCATTGAATGCTCATTGTTGGCGGTTGTGATGGTGACAATTTCTACAGCTCTAATGATCTCATTTATACCACGCACAGACTTTGGGAAGAGGGACTGCTTTGTAATGCAAGAGAGGAATTTAAACTCTGCGTTACGGGTTTGGTGAGGTCATGCGGATAGAAGCAACCCAGGTGACCGTGCGGTTCGGGTCGTGATGGATGCATGAGTATGGTGTGTGTGGGGTGCGCTGCCCTGTGGTGCACTTGAGTCCGGGTTGAAGTGGAAAGATGCCCTTCTCTACCCTTGGTCGGTTTCGGTTGTACGGGCGGGGTAGTGTTTGTCTTATTTATGCCGTGTTGTGTGTGATTTGCGGCTCGAGCTGCGTGATTACTTGGGAAGTATTGTGCTCTGTAATCTAGATTTTGGTTTTAAGGTGAAGCTATGGCTGGGCTGTGCCTCGGATTTGTTGGGCGTAGGTCGGGAGAGCTGGTGGCAGTTTGTGCTGGGAAGTTTGCTCGATTGGTTATTCACTGGTGGTGGCCAGTCAATTGAACCAACCATCGTCCATACCGCGAAAATCGGGAGGCTACGGTGGGCGGGTCACGTCATCAGGATGTCGGATAGCAACCCGACTAAAATGGTTCTCGAGAGTCATCCGACCGGTACAAGACGACGTGGAGCGCAGCGAGCTAGGTGGGTCGACCAAGTCTTAAGTGGTCGCTGTAACCAAAGAATTAGCATAAAATATGCAGGGGTGTCCATTATGCCTCGATGGGTGCCTTTCGCCCCGTAGCTTTCCAGCCAGCCCTGAAAAACACACGATTTACAAGTCATTATTTCTTCACAATAAATACATTCTCCTGCTGTAAATGATTAAAAAACGTAGAAAACAAGCTAAAGTTGTAAGACAACTGATAATATGTTAAGTTTTACTCTGTTATACAGGCCTAGGGTACTCATTTGCTTAGGGTGCCCATTAGGCCCCTAATTCCCCTACTGTATTTAATTAGTGTTATGTGAGCTTTCAATAAATACATCTAAATTCAATTTGATTGTGTATTAGAACTTATTAAAAACCCTGTAATTGCAGTGGTAGTCTCACAACTTTTGAGCCCATTTTTGCATCGCACTCTTGATTGATTGAACATCATCCCAGCTCGGAACCATTTCAGTATTTGTTTATTCCACATTTTCAGTTGATTTCTGGTATTGTTTCTACATACAAACACAGCCGACCACAAAGACGAATTGAAGAGTGCAAAAATCTTGCTGATCGGTTGATTCATTCGTGAGTCATGGTCGTCATGGCGTCGTGGTCGCATTTTTTTCCGCAGTCAAGTTCGCAGATTGTGAACAATCCTTGGTACCCATTACGTAATTTACTTTAAATCCTTTCCTGTCAGATCGGTGTAACACGCTAAATATAATTTACACAGAAGGCAATTTACACGGAGAAAAAATACACGTTAATGAATATTATTGGGTACCGGACTGGACGCCCAAATTTGATGGTTTTCTTTGGTACATCGATGTCTTGAAATTAGTCTATGGTTTTACTGCCTCAAAGAGCCTAGAGATTTATCCTACTTAGACGATTTTGCTGTATTCATGGCTAAACATTGAGATAATGGCCCGTTCAAATTATATTTGCCGTAAAACGGGGTAACTTTGATAATTCGGGTAACTAATAGTACGGCAAGCATTGTATTTTGTATCTTATAACTATGATTTCTTAATAAGTTAAGAAAATGGCAAACGTGAATTCAAACTATAGATGTAAAAGATTAATTAGATTAATTCTCGGATACTTTTTCAAAACGACGTATAATACACGCAAATCCTATGTTGATACGTCGTTTTGAAAAAGTATCCGAGAATTAGATTAATTTAAGAAGTATTTTCATTACAACCAAGCTTATATAAAACTTTTTGAGCAAAAACTAAATATTGTCGATATTTTCGTCATTCGTCAACATCTTCAAACAATCTGATCTACAACAATGTTTTGATTATTTTTTTAACGAAAGGCCACTTATTTTCGATAAATTTATCATAGTAGATTCTAAATCTGCCATTTAATCTCTTAACGAAGCTTTTTTACGAGTTGGAATCAATTTTGTGATTTGGGACAGAAACCTCCATACACCGATGAACGCCTAAAGTATACAATGCCCTTGTATTTTCAAAAAGTTTAAACTGTTGCTTTTTAAATTAAAAAAAAAAACAAAAACGACTCAAGTAAAGAGAAATGACTATACGTAGCATATAATCATATGAGGATGTACCGTAAAATAACATATTTTTCTATTTTTCAAAAGTACCATTTACATTCCTCCAAAATAACCAAAATATTATTGAAATTGAAAAATGTTTTTCACATGGTGAAGTTCTAATTTCGAAGCGCCATCAAACAAGGTATTACGAGTGTTTGAGTGTGTCTACCATAAAACAAGTGAATTTTTACCTTATCTACATGTATACGCAGATTTAGCAATGGATAAAGAATATTATTTTTGATCAGAATTTACTCAAAATAGCAATTCTAATGTTGTAGTCGATTCGGGTCAAAATAAACACTGGCAATTACGAATGGATGTACGCTCATTGCATACTGTTAGACGTTTCAGTGAGTATGGAAAAAATCAATCCGATTATTTCAGCCTAAAGTTTATTTAATTAACTTTGATGTCATGTGAACTCGTCTAGGATGGAGTCTGTGGTATTGATCTCCGTAGGCAAATTACTTAACTGGTCGATATAATCAAAGAATTAGCATAAAATATGCAAGGGTGTCCATTATGCCCCAATGGGTGACCATTTCACCCGTACTTTTCCTGTTTAGGGCTACAGCACACGGTTTACAATTCATTATTTCTTCACAATAAAGACGTTCTATCTGCTGTAAGTGATTGAAATTCGTAGGAAACAAACTAAAGTTGTAAGCCAACTGATAGTATGTTAAGTTTTTCTTATTTATACAGGCCTAACGTACTCATTTGCTCAGGGTGTCCATTATGCCCCTAATCCTGTTACTCAACAAACTCATTATAATATGTAGAATTTTGTAAAAAAAAAATGCATGTTTTGTTATAGAAATTCAATCCGATATGTTCTATACAGCTTCTCCCGTCATGTTGATACTCCTAAGATTGCAATTTATAATATTTTTTGGGATTTGATGTGTTTTTCAGGTTACTACCAAAGTTACCCCAAAACGAAAATTTGATTTTCACTAGTATGAAAAATCACCAAAAAAATTAAAATGGTTCGATCTTTCAAATTCTATTATTAACTGAGACTCTAGTACTTGTTTAAAAAAAAACAAAGGAATATACTGCTATATGGAAAAATATTGATGAAATTGTCTGGAAAACTATCAAAGTTATCCCATTTTTCGGAGTATGACTTTGCATATTCGGTGTCCAAAATACATGTTTTTAAGGCGATCGGAAAGCGTTTTTTTTAGCATAAATTGCTTTCGTTAAGGTCATCAAACTCGCAAAATGGGTTGTAGGACAAAAGGTCGAACGTCAAAAGGTCGAAGAATAAAAAAGGACGAAATAAAAAATAAGTAGGACAAAAGGTCGAAATGACAAATGATCAAAAGGTCGAAAGGTCGCATGAAAAAAAAACGAAGGGAAATAATCGTAAATCCTTTCTATCGTCTTCTATCTTACTTTACGTTATCATTGCAACTTGGCCTGCATATTTTCAACTAAGGCAGCCTGTGATTTCTTGGGTAGAGGTCAAGTACTGATGATAAAAAGGTTATGTTAGTTTGGTATATTATATATTAATTAAATGGTTTGGTATTTTTAAACTAATTTCACAAAAAAAGGTTTCTGCAAAAACGAAAAACATTTTCCACCAGGAAAAAATTCAGGAGATACCTTGATCCATACTCTACATGTGTACGAAAATCGATTTTGAAAATATTGCTTCGTTATTTTATTAAAAATCAAAAACCGAAAAGTGAGGAAATGGAGCCAGTTTCGCCTTAAACCTTCTGACCAATAGCAACATTCGCTATTTGTAGATCAATCAAACAGCACACTGCTATTGGTTAGATCTTACCAAGAGCTAAATGTGCTATGAGGACGATGTTCCAGGAGTAAATTTGAGATATTATTTGCAGTACTTTTACCTGTTTTTTCTCAAACAAACAAATATCACTTTCTGATCTCCATATCAAAATTTGCTATTAATGATCTTTTTTCCTCTGCTCGGGTTGGTAGGTATCTTCATTCCTCGCGCGACGGAAACAATCGGTCCGTTTGGGAAATGCTGTACCGGCCGATGGACTTGATGGCACTCCCCAGGGGTCATCACTAAGTGCACTGCTTTTCAGTTTTTACATAAATAGCCTTCCGTCAACATTAAAATGTAGATACCACCTATACGCAGATGAATTGCAGGTAAATGTTTCCGGCCCATCCTCGGAAGTCGAACGCCTTGTGAACTCCATCGAAGATCTTCGATCAATCTTCACATGGACTTAGGCAAACTAGCTATCCACAAATCTTTAAATATTGCTCCGCTATTCAATAAAAAATAGAACTCTAAAAATTGAGAAATTGATTGGAGCCTCGTGACCATGTGGTTAGAGTCACCAAGCTCATAATCACACCATGCTATGGGGTGAGGGTTCGATTCCCGCTCCGGACGCTGAAACTTTTCGTGAGAAATGTTTCTTCTCCGTATCCACTGGTGCATGCTCTGTGTGTCCGTTGTCTTCGTTTCGTTCAGTCTGTACAGCCGCTGGCTGAAGACGGTGTCCGTGTCTTTTCCGTGTCTTTTCAAAATGCATCCAGCTACACCTTAATTAAAACTGATTTCTTTGCTACATAAGTTATCAGACGACTCAGTCTGAAACTCAGAAAAATGCCATAAACTTGCACTATTTGAATATTTAATGAAATGCAGGAATAAAGCTAAATTTGGCACGATATATTTTCCATATTTTGTCGGTTTACTATTATCATTAACTAGCTGTACCCGGCAAACTTTGTCTTGCCTACTGCGTTTTTTGACGTTTTAAGTTTCTAGCCAAGACCAAATCCCCGGTCAAAATGTATGGAAGATCATTTTTCAAAAACTCTCAATTTTTCCATGTTTTTTACCTCATAAACCTTCCTTGGGTGAAAACTAACAAAACAAAACTTAGGCGACTAAAATCGAACCTTCCGTTCGCAAGTTATGCGCGGTCCCACGTATGCCACTGCATTTTTATATATATAGATATTATTTTTCGAAAATCGGAAACGTCAAGCTCACTAGAATATAAATGATGATTCAAAATATAACAGGAAAAGTAATACAATTTCTCCAGTTAGCCCAGTGGTTAAGGCTTTGGATCGCCAATCCGGAGACGGCGGGTTCGATTCCCGTTCCGGTTGGGAAAATTTCCTCGACTCCTTGGGCATAGCGTATCATTAAGCTTGCCTAACAATATACTAATTCATGCACTGGCTGGCAAAAAAAGCCCTGCAATTAATAACTGTGGAAGTGCTCAAAGAACACTAAGTTGGAGAAAGGCAGACCAAGTTCTAGTGGGAACGTACAGAAGAAGAAGAATACAATTTCTTAGAATGCATTTTTTAATACATAAATGTTTCATTCCAAAACAAACTTTTCCAATAATAGGAACTATAATATAAGGAAAAAAAGGGGTGGGAAATGTATTTTTTTGCTTCCTAAAAAAAAATAAAAAAATTTAAAAAACTGCATAGCTGAAGAAGTAAGCTTTAAACTATCCTTATATTTATATGAATTCTACTTCATAAGGTATAGAGCTGATAGAGGAAAATCCGTCTTTGCATTGTGCTAGAGGAAAGAAAAAGATGGCTCTACATCAGACTCTACAGCCCTCTCAACGCTATTGCAAGATGATGGAACGAGCATACAGTGATGACGACGACGCCGACTAAGTAGAAGGAAAAGCATGAAAAACGAGAAAAACATCCCCAAACACAAGGGGTAGAAGCTTTTCCGATCTCAATGCTAGAGAGCAGACGACCGCCAAAGGAGGGATGACTGGGTGATTTTTTGTGCTACTCTCAGTGCTTCCTTTGCTTTTGATGGGTATGTGCCAACAAGAAGTGAGAGGAAGCACGCCATATAACGAAATCATCTTTCGAGTCTGGGATTCGTGATACTGAGAGTCTGCGCTATGTAAAAACCAATCGCATAAAACCACCCTTTTATATCCATCTCGCTCGGTATATGTGTATGTACTACGCAAGGAGTAGAAAACTTATTTCCTCGTATTGAAAATTTGTCTTATTTATACATCCACGACGTTAACACTGAGTGGTATATTTTTCCTTCTATTTATTTCGCTCTTCATAGAGCTGGCTGTTCCAGCGATCTGCTTCAAGCTGCTTCACGGATCCAAACCACCCAAAAGCCGACCATGTCTAGTTTCCGTTGCTTCGACTACTCTTATTCACATACAACCTCCACCTCCTACCATAATAATAAGCTTTTCCAGGCATACACAAGCTCTAGTCACATTCGTTGGTTTGCAAGCGGCTTCAGTCGAGGACGACGACGAATGAGTGCTTCTTCTTCTCAAACCTTTTTCTAACTTAACTTCAAACTCCACACATCAGGTTCCTATTTTTTTGCGGTTCCACAAGAATATAAAAAGTAACAGCAATTTTGTCGTAGCAAAAAAGGTTTTTCTATCCCACCAAGCATCGTTCTCTAGCAAACAAAAAATTTTCATAAAGCAATTTCATGATTTCGAACTACAGAGACTAGCCAATTTTTTGGTTGAATCAATATTTTTTTTTGTTTGACATGCATTTACTAAATATCCTGAATTTTGCATTCATGTGACGGGAGGAAGTAAATTAATATCGCATGACCATGCTGAAGGCGACGGGTTCGATTCCCTGTCGGTCCAGCAACTTTTGGTGATGGAAATTTTCTTTATTTGCGGACACCGAGTATCTTTGTGTCTATCACACGACACATGCAAAATAGTCAGTGGCAGAGGAAAATCTCAGTTAATAATTGTGAAAGTGCTCATAGAACACTAAGCTGCGAAACAGGCTTCGTCCCAGTGGGGACGTGACACCAAGATTATGAAGAAGAACTAATTAAGTTAGGAATTAGGATGTTTTTAGATGCTAGTATTGATCTACTGTTTGACCAAAAACATATCAATACTCGAACATCTCATTTGGCACGATCAAATTTACATTAATGTCACGTAGATATTTACTGTATATTTCATTCTTTGTCAATATATTTCAGTCCATGCTTTGCTTTCTCAACGTGTGTTCGTCGTGAATTCTCATTTATTATGTATAAGTTTTTCATGTGCCAAAGTTACAGGTATTCCTTAGCATGCGTCGGTCGTACACTTCATGTGCCTGTAGTCTAGAACTCATAGTCATCATCAACGTTTCAAATGATCTAGCGATGACATTTGTGCAATCCGCAAAACAGATAAATTGACCGGATTTCATAAAACTCATACTCCGGCAATCCAACTCTACACGTCCCATTACACCTTACATAGCGATGTTGAAAAGTAAGGTGTACACAGGGTCAAATATTTGACAAGGAAAGAACTCAATATCTGTTTGATACTAATGAAAATTTGATCAAGTCAAACGAGATGTTTGAGCATTGGTTTCTCTTTGGATCTTAAATATGAGATTCTGTCACTATGTACCAAGTTTACCAAGTTTGAGCATGTGAATGGTATCTTTAACCTCCCTACGTGTGGGGGTTGATTCATTCTTGTCCTCTGCTGCACTGACGTAGCAGTTGCCTATGCTGCTTTGGTTTCCCTAGTGTCATTCTCCATGGCGTTCAGCTAGTCTTCGAAGTGCTGCTTTCATTTTTCTATCGCCCTATGGCAGTGTTGGGAATACTCACTTGCAAGAGTGATACTCACTTGCTTCTATCTCAATCCTGAAGCATGCTATCAAAAAAATATGTTTGAAGGGCTTTTAGATTGCAGTTTAATCTAAATGTTTGCCGAATAAAGTAAAGGTCGCAGACGCATACCAAAGTTGTGAGAGAGCTGTGAGTACGTGGTGAGTAAAATTCGTGTAATTTATACTCGGCAAACTTTTAGATCAAACTACAACCTAAAAGCCCTTCAAACATCATTTTTTGATAGCATGCTTCTGGACTGAGATAGAAGCAAGTGAGTATAACTTTTCGCATGTGAGTATTCCCAACACTAGCCTAAGGTGTCCGTCAAGAGGTCCCGTCCTTATCTCTACACATTTTGGCTCGCGGCACAAAGCCGTTGCAAGATGCCTTAACCCTCTAATACCCAAATTTTTCATGTTGATCTAAATATCATTTTTTGTCATCTAAAATCGATTTAAACATGTTTTGGAAGATGATGCTTTTTAATTCTCGATTTCGTAAATTTCAGTTTTTGATTCTTCTCATTTTTATTTTTGAACACCCCCAAACGTTTATATTTTTCCTGGAAATTGGCTGGAGGAGGAGGAGGATTGAGGAACGGATTTTTTGAGATGAAAACATTTTGAGATTTTATGATTATTGTTGAAATAATATTATTTTTTTTTCACAGAAAATTTTATTTTCCTTGTAATTTTAAGGAAAACAATTTTAGAGTGTATTCGATTCCCTTAAACTATTCAACAAGGATAGAATGATTTGGGAAAAAAAATTTAAAATATGTTAATTGTAGCGATTCAATGCAAAATAAACAATGACTTCTAAAAGGTGACTAAAACATCAATTTTTCAATGATTTTTAAAAAATGTGAATACGCTTTAACCCCTTCGGGACGACTTTTTTCATCAACCTCGCCGCTGTAGAACACGTCAGCGAGGTGCAAATGACCCAACCGCCCTGAAAAGGTTAAAATACACCAAAAACCATTTTGAGATATACAGAACAGTCCTAAATATCAGCCAAAAAATATAAAAAAAAATGATTTTCCACGAAACAAACATTACAAAAATGCTCAAACTATACCCCGTCTAAAGGCGGGATTGAGTATAAGAGGGTTCAGCTTTTGTTAGAAAGTGCCTAAATAATAGTAACTCCAAGTAACACTTCTGGGTGTAGCATCACGGTGGGCGGCACGGTACATTGTTGATAACGATGAGTTTTGGCGTAGTTTGACCATCATCAAAGAATGATCAAAGTCGGTGTTGGCGCTTTGTACCACAAGTCGATTGTGAGACGAGCATGAGATTGTCAAGAGGTGCAGAGAGCACTACGATGAGCAACTCAATGGCGACGTTGCAAGCACCGATGATGGCATGGTAACAGATCTACGAGTACTTGCAGGGGAAGAAAGGCTTGCGGTCCCTAACCGCCAATAGATTAAGGGGTTATATATGTTGAGGTCGAGCACAAAATCGATTAAATTTTTATTCTTTTATCTTAAAGTATGGGTTCTTATAAATACTGTGTCATATTTTCATAGATATTCAAGCAGTACAAGCAAAGATACAGCCTGTATTTGCAGGTTGGGTCACGATTGCGCCCCGATTAGCGAATCGTATTCGTTCGTTGGGGCAACTGACATCTGGTCAAAATGCTCTAGACACACGCGAGTGAGTGGGGGTGGAAGCTCAGGTAAAATATTATCTCCTGGGCGCCCATTAAAAACACCACCCCCGGCGAAGACTGGCGCTCGAGCCTAGCTATTTAGCACTGTAGTTGGAGGAAATGCCAATGCAGAACCCGTAGCTTCCGGGAAGGTAAGCCCAGCTCCCTGGGTTAGTGGGTTAGTGTCAGGCCCTGCGAGCCAGCCGTAAAAAAGACTAGCACCGGAAAATCAACAAGAGAAGAATGCGAACCGATACCAATGGCGACGACCACAGCGACGAAAAGGGACTTGCGATTGGAAGCTCGGTACGTGGAACTGCAGATCTCTCAACTGAAGGACCGCGGGTTCGGAATCGTAGCGCTGCAGGAGGTGTGTTGGACAGGATCTATGGTGCGAACGTTTAGAGGTAATCATACCATCTACCAGAGTTGCGGCAACACACGTGAGCTGGGAACAGCTTTTATAGTGATGGGCAACATGCAGAGGCGCGTGATCGGTTGGTGGCCGATCGACGAAAGAATGTGCAGGTTGAGGATCAAGGGCCGATTCTTCAACATTAGCATAATAAACGTGCACAGCCCTCACTCCGGAAGCACTGATGATGACAAAGACGCATTTTACGCGCAGCTCGAACGCGAGTACGACCGCTGCCCAAACCACGACGTCAAGATCATCATAGGGGATCTAAACGCTCAGGTAGGCCAGGAGGAGGAATTCAGACCGACGATTGGAAAGTTCAGCGCCCACCAGCTGACGAACGAAAATGGCCTACGCCTCATCGATTTCGCCGCCTCCAAGAACATGGCCATTCGTAGCACCTTTTTCCAACACAGCCTCCCGTATCGTTACACCTGGAGATCACCACAACAAACGGAATCGCAAATCGACCACGTTCTGATTGATGGACGGCACTTCTCCGACATTATCGACGTCAGGACCTATCGTGGTGCTAATATCGACTCCGATCACTACCTGGTGATGGTTAAACTGCGCCCAAAACTCTCCGTTATTAACAACGTACATTACCGGCGGCCGCCCCGGTACGATCTAGAGCGACTGAAGCAACCGGATGTCGCCACCGCATACGCGCAGAATCTCGAGGCAGCGTTACCGGACGAGGGTGTGCTCGATGTGGCCCCTCTAGAGGACTGCTGGATTACTGTGAAAGCAGCCATCAACAACGCAGCCGAGAGCACTATCGGGTACGTAGAACGGAGTCGACGAAACGATTGGTTCGACGAGGAGTGCAGAGCGGTTCTGGAGGAGAAGGATGTAGCGCGGGCGGTAATGCTGCAGCATGGAACCCGACAGAATGTGGAGCGATACAGACAGAAGCGGAAGCAGCAGACCCGTCTCTTCCGGGAGAAAAAGCGCCGCCTGGAAGAAGCGGAGTGCGAGGAAATGGAACTGCTGTGCCGTTCACAGGAAACACGCAAGTTCTACCAGAAGCTCAACGCATCCCGCAAAGGCTACGTGCCGCAAGCCGAAATATGCAGGGATAAGGAAGGGAGCCTCCTGACGGACAAACGTGAGGTGATCGAAAGGTGGAAGCAGCACTTCGACGAGCACCTGAATGGCGAAGAGAATGTAGGCACGGAGGACCAAGGCAGCGGAGGAAATGACTATGTTGGTGCAGCAGAGGACGGGAACGAACCAACTCCCACGCTGAGGGAAGTTAAGGATGCCATCCACCAGCTCAAAAACAACAAAGCGGTTGGTAAGGACGGTATCGCAGCAGAACTCATCAAGATGGGCCCGGAAAAGTTGGCCACCTGTCTGTACCAGTTAGTAGTCAAGATCTGGGAAACCGAACAGCTACCGGAGGAGTGGAAGGAAGGGATAATCTGTCCCATCCACAAGAAAGGCGACAAGTTAATGTGTGAGAACTTTCGAGCGATCACCATTTTGAATGCCGCCTACAAAGTGCTATCCCAGATCATCTTCCGTCGTCTTTCACCTAAAGTAAATGAGTTCGTGGGAAGTTACCAAGCCGGTTTCATCGACGGCCGGTCGACAACGGACCAGATCTTCACCGTACGGCAAATCCTCCAGAAATGCCGCGAATACCAGGTCCCAACGCATCACCTGTTCATCGACTTCAAAGCGGCATACGACAGTATCGACCGCACAGAGCTATGGAAAATTATGGACGAGAACAGCTTTCCCGGGAAGCTGACTAGACTGATAAGAGCAACGATGGACGGTGTGCAGAACAGCGTAAGGATTTCGGGTGAACTATCCAGTTCATTTGAATCTCGACGGGGACTACGACAAGGTGATGGACTTTCCTGCCTACTATTCAACATCGCCCTGGAAGGTGTTATGCGACGAGCCGGGCTCAACAGCCGGGGTACGATCTTCACGAAATCCAGCCAATTTGTATGTTTTGCGGATGACATGGATATTATTGCTAGGACATTTGGAACGGTGGCAGAACAGTACACCCGCCTGAAACGTGAAGCAGCAAAGGTCGGACTGGTGGTGAATGCGGCTAAGACAAAATACATGCTGGTAGGTGGGACTGAGCGAGACAGGACAAGCCTTGGCAGCAATGTTACGATAGACGGGGATACTTTCGAGGTGGTAGAAGAATTCGTCTACCTCGGTTTCTTGCTAACGGCTGACAATAACGTGAGCCGTGAAATACGAAGGCGCATCATCAGTGGAAGTCGTGCCTATTATGGGCTCCAGAAGAAACTGCGGTCAAAAAAGATTCACCCCCGCACCAAATGTACCATGTACAAGACGTTAATAAGACCGGTGGTTCTCTACGGGCACGAGACGTGGACGATGCTCGAGGAGGACATGCAAGCGCTCGGAGTTTTTGAGCGACGGGTGCTAAGGACGATCTTCGGCGGCGTGCAGGAGAACGGTGTGTGGCGGAGAAGGATGAACCACGAGCTCGCTGCACTTTATGGCGAACCCAGCATCCAGAAGGTAGCCAAAGCCGGAAGGATACGGTGGGCAGGGCATGTTGCAAGAATGCCGG
This sequence comes from Aedes albopictus, assembly GCF_035046485.1. NCBI lineage: Eukaryota > Metazoa > Arthropoda > Insecta > Diptera > Culicidae > Aedes > Aedes albopictus. Next base: position 171,971,984 of record NC_085136.1, read on the forward strand.
ACAACAACCCTGCAAAGTTGGTGTTTGCTAACCATCCGGTTGGTACAAGAAGGCGTGGAGCTCAGAGAGCACGATGGGCGGACCAGGTGGAGCGTGATCTGGCGAGTGTTGGGCGTGACCGACGTTGGAGAGCTGCAGCTGCAAATCGAGTATTATGGCGGCAAATTGTTGATTCAGTATTATCATGAAATTGATGTTAACTAAATAAATGAAATGGATGAATGACACGCGAGTGACGAGAAATACGTCACGAAACACTCGCATACTTTCACAAACGTTCTGTATACAGGAGCTCCGATGCAACGGCGGTCAGACGTCAAACTCGATTTGACATCTATTTTGACGTTGACAGTGCTTTTTAGTTGGGTTTTGCCCCAACCAGTGAACATTCAACCATCGAGACAGCCTATCCATCGAGCCACCAACGAACGAATCGGGACCGTATAGCGTTTTGCTCCTCGCTCCCTTATGAGCGCGTAGTGCAAACTTGAAACTTTAAATGCGATTATCTCGGAATTATGTTGTTCCAAAAACGTCGATGTAGTGACTACGATTATTTATAACCCCTTAAGGAGGACGTTGGTCGGTTGCGAAACAAAAAAGCCAATGAACAGATCAACTACCAAGCGAGCTTCTAAAATACGGTGGAGAAGCACTGGGTCATTACCAAAATTTGAGATGAAGAAGTATTACCTTGCAAGGTCTGTCGTGCTTGCTGTTGAACACTGCTTCGGAGGGTGTAGAAAGGATACCGGTAATAAACACGAGTACATCACCCGTTTGATAACTGAATGCTGGACTACTTAAAACTTTTTAAGTTAAAAAGTACCTGTCTGCCAAAAATAAACGAAACCTAACCTCATATGTTTCAAATTGATAAACAAAACAAAATATAACAATAGCCTCAGGTTCCAGGGGCTCAGTCCAATTATCGAGCGGTACTTGTTAACTGGACTGCCGTAAAATCCCAATCTACCAGACTGATAAGAGCAACGATGGAGAGCAGCGTAAGGATTTCGGGTGAACTATCCAGTTCATGCAAATCCCGACGGGGACTACGAGAAGGTGATGGACTTTCCTGCCTACTATTCAACATCGCTCTAGAAGGTGTTATGCGACGAGCCGGGTTCAAAAGGCGGGGTACGATCTTCACGAAATCCGGCCAATTTGTCTGTTTTGCGGATGGTATGGATATTATTACTAGAACATTTGAAACGGCCGGGGCCCGTGGTGTAGTTGGTCACACGTTCGCTTCATATGCGGGTGGTCATGGGTTTGATACCCAGCCTCAGCACTTGCAATTTTTTGTCAGTTGCTCTTTCTTCGAGAGCGGCTGGCGCTGACCCTCTTCTGAGCCCCGTGGCTCAAACGGACCCGGATACCTGGACATCGGCGAACTTGCTACTCATTATGGACCCTCAATCGGACTGGAAAGAAACAACGGCCATCCATCATCCTTGTGCTCATCCTTCTACCATGTATAGAGTAGAAAAGTGAAAGCAGCAGAAAGGCAAACCAGGTCGATAAAGTAGAATAGAATATACATCTAGGCGCTGTACAAAATGTAAGTGCAGCTGTCAATTGAAATCGCTCACGTAGTGCCCTAGTGGACAATAGAGCTGTAATTAGGTTAAGTGACTAAGAATAAAAAAAAAATTTGAAACGGTGGCAGAACTGTATACCTGCCTGAAACGTGAAGCAGCAAAGGTCGGACTGGTGGTGAATGCGGCTAAGACAAAGTACATGTTGGCGGGTGAGACTGAGCGAGACAGGACAAGCCTTGGCAGCAATGTTACGATAGACGGGGATACTTTTGAGGTGGTAGAAGAATTCGTCTGCCTCGGTTCCTTGCTAACGGCTGACAATAACGTTAGCCATGAAATACGAAGGCGCATCATCAGTGGTAGTCGCGCCTTCTACGGGCTCCAGAAGAAACTGCGGTCAAAAAAAAATCACCCCCGCACTAAATGTACCATGTACAAGACGCTTATAAGACCGGTGGTTCTCTACGGACACGAGACATGGACGATGCTCGAGGAGGACCTATAAGCACTCGGAGTTTTCGAGCGACGCGTGCTAAGGACGATCTTCGGTTGCGTGCAGGAGAACGGTGTGTTGCGGAGAAGGAAGAACCTCGAGGTCGCTGCACTCTACGGTGAACCTAACATCCTGAAAGTGGCTTAAGCTGGACGGATACGGTGGGCAGCGCATGTTGCAAGAATGCCGGACAACAACCCTGCGAAGTTGGTGTTTGCTAACCATCCGGTTGGTACAAGAAGGCGTGGAGCGCAGAGAGCTGCAGCTGCAAATCGAGTATTATGGCGACAAATTGTTGATTCAGTGTTATCATGAATTTGATGTTAACTAAATGAATGAAATGAAAAAGCCCAGCTTTCGAGCGGAAGCTGTAGTTCGATTTTCACGAAGTCCGTTCAGCTGCTTAGTTTCGCCGATGATTTTGATATTTCGTTCGCAAATTTAAGACGGTGGCGGAAACGTACATCCGACTTAAGAATGAAGCCAGGTAAATTGGATTAGTCATTAATGCGTCGAAGACGAAGTACATGAGTACATGATGGCGAAGGGCTCTTGGGAGGGTTGAACGCGCCCGCCACTCCGAATCTCTATCGACGGTGATGAAATCGAGGCGGTTGAAGAATTAGTGTACTTCGACTCACTGGTAATCGCCGAGAAATTCAGGGACGCATTGTGGCAGGAAATGTAGCTTACTTTGGACTCCGCAGAACTACAACGATCGAACAAAGTTCGCCGTCACACGAAGTTAACCATCAATAAAACGCTGAGGGCCCCAGGCCCACAAAAAAAGTGAAGCAAGAAAAATAAACACTGTAAGATACTTCTCTCAATTTGATTTTTTGTCATAAATACTTTACAATATTGTCTACTTGCAGGATGTGAATGATATGTTGTGATTCTTTTGAGAAAGACTGCAACTATTTGTTCAGCTATTAATGAAATTTCAAATATTTCTTCAAAACTGATTAATGTGTGCAGCTCCTCAAGATAACTTACCGGAAATTCAGAAGAAAAACCCTAAAATGCTCTTTCGTTTTCGCAAAAAAAAACGACAACATAATCGGTAGGTTTGCGCTACAAATTTTATTTCAAACTTCTCGAAAATTTCAGCTTTAAATTTTTTTGCAGTTTATCTAAAAATGTTGACATAAATTTCTACTAAATCTTGTATCTTACGCCGCAAACTGGAGAAAATCATTTTTTTTACTTTATATAAATTTCTTTTATTATTGTCTTTACGCTAGAATTCCAAATCTGTCATGAATAAATTTAGTGGATATCAGCATGTTTCACAACTCAAGAACAAGACCTGCTTCTGAGTACAATGTCCTTTTTTAGTACTTCTACAGTTATTTACTACCAGCATTCTCTGGCAATTATCATTTTTCTACAAAAGATACTGGATATGCCAGGAACCGAATCAGTCACTTTTAGCATGGTCTTACTGAATATCCGCGCTTTTTCCGCATGGTTATATCGGCCCTGACTTTCCTATCGTCGGTCTGAATTTCTCGTCCTGGCCAACTTGGCCATTGAGGTCTCCCACAATGATCTTGACTTCGTGGCTTGAGTAGCGAGCGATCATGTTCGCTTTTTAGCTCCGCGTAGAATGCGTCTTTGACATCATTAGTGTTTTCGGAGTGTAGGTTCTCAAGTTGATTACGCTTTAGTTAAGGAATCGGCCCTTGAAGATCCACAACGTACTGATCACGTACCTGTGCATATCACCCGTTACAATGAAAACTGTTACCAGTTCGCGTGTGTTGCCGCAATTGTTGTTGATGGTGAGAACTAAATTGAACGTGCGCAGCATTGATCCTATCCAACACACCTCCTGTGGCACTTCACCGCGCTCGATCCTTCAATAGATCAACGATTAAGCGGCGTCTCAAAAGAAGTTTAGAGATTGACAGTTCCACGTGTCGAGCTTCCAATCGTAAGTCCTTTGTCGTCGCTAAGGTCTTTGTCATATGTTCCAGTTCGCATTCCTCTCTTCTTAGCATTCCATTGCAATGTTTTTTTTTACGGCTGGATAAGGACGAGCAGTATTACGTCTATAACATGTAGAATATATTTTTGTTTGTGGTAGCAATAAAAATCCTACCAAAAATGGGGCAAATTGCTCTGCCAATTGAATATCATAATATCAATAAAAAGTATGCAATTTTGGGTCGTTAACCTTGACAATCGACCATTTTAAAGCATCGTAAAAACAATAACTCCCCCATAGTGCAGCTAAAGCAGAACGGCTAAATATTAAACAGTTTTTGGCACCGTAGTTGTCATCGTCATCATGTTGTGCGTTCTGTTTTGGGCCCCGTACACGGAGGGTGAACCATTTTTCCTCTAATAGCTGGTGTGCAACCAGTTCAGACTGCGACCACACAAATATCTCCAGATATGAATGGGGTGGCGTATTGAATATTATTGGTGTGCAAACTTCCCCCGTGCTACAATTTTTATTCTGGTAGGTACATACTTACACCACGATGCACAAACACGTGCTCGTTGTATCCAGGACGAACACCCATGTATTGTACATTCTACCACACGCTTCGCGTTTCACACTCAGCTCAACGGGACGTGTGTATCATCCGTGCAGAGACTGGGGGAGAAATATGCATGCACTTTCATATGGTTTCGATTCCTCTCCATCCTGTTGCGAGAGTCCCATTCCGTACCATGCTCGGCATAGTAAAAGTTGGTACATCGATTATTCTACGGTTTGGACAAAGGTAGTCCGATAGGCGGCTACCTCTAGGAAACGCAAGAAGGATTTGAAAACGGCGGGCCTGGTCGATTGCCTTTTTGCAACCGAGAGACGCACGTGGTAGCCTTTTAGACGATGATGCTCATGATGGTTATGCTGATGATGATGATGGTTGTGTTTACCAATTGGGAAAGTACCCGCGGTGTAAACTCGGCATGGCTAGATTATTTTCAGGCTATAATGGGGGCAATAGCGGCAGTGACGATGCAGGCATCCTTTTTCTCTTTTCACAGCAATACACCTATTGAATGTTGCGCCTGTTGCGTTTTCATAAAATTAGCAATATTTTTTCATTTGACACTTCAAGGCCATAGTGTTTACGTTACGATATAAGGTACGGACCTCGCGTTGTTCTTCTGTCTTTTGCCATTCATTTTCCACGTGATTTTAAGACAGTAATTTAGATTACTACTGACTTAAGGTAACTGAAAAATCATATCATCTGATATGGCGCCAAAATTAAACTCAAAAAGATTTTTTTTATTTTTTTTATTTTTCATATAACCGTTTCCCAGGTCAGTTACCATATTTTGTATGTTGAACTTTAGCGTAGTTTCTGGCAATCTCCCAAAAGATTTTTTGATAATCAAGATATACTGGCGAAACTCTCTTATGTCTTTATTTCTTTATTTATTTCTATTTTTAGCGGAAATTCTTGCACGGAGATCTAATGGATTTTCTGACTTCATTTTTAATAAAAAAAAAATCCTGTCCAAAAATCAAGTCAATGAGTTAAAAATTGACTGAGTTATAGCAGTATGTGCCTAAAATAGGTTCCCCTTCCCAAATTGTTCCAAACATTATTTGCTAGGTTTTGATCAAGTGTGATATTTTCAGAAGGTGAAATTTAGCATGAAGGCTATTGATATCCCATTCACGCTATATTCATAATTAAAATCATCTTATTTTTTACGAAAAAAATATTTTATGGAATCGTTATTTGGACCCACAACACCAAGTGACAAGTGGCCTTACATATTTCATACTCAAAACTGGATTTTTTTTATGAAATATTGACTGTTTTCTCGCACAACTGTAGGAAATTAACAGCTATTAGGCAAATTTCTTCTAATTAACCTTAAATAAGAATGAAAACTGTTTAATGAAATACTGAAAAGCATATAGGGTATGTGTTCCATCAGTAATCTTACGCTCCCATATTCATCCTATTCGAAAACAAGCGATTACGGCACCGATTGATTCCGTTCTTTTTGTTTTCATGGGTGCTCACTTCTAACAAAATATACAAAATAAGAAACAAAACAAACAGCGCTTCAATCTTTTGCTTTTTTTTTTTTTGTAGGATGAAAATGAGAGCCACATGCTTAATAAGGGAACCAATACCCTAGATTGTGAAACTACTACGATCACAGATAAAAAATTTCTGAATAGATTTAGTTTTGAATAAATTATTCCTTTAGCTAATACACGACATTAAAATACATCTAGGGAATTTTGACAGTTAACGTTTATTCTTGTGATAAAAATTAAAGCAAGAGGTGCTTTCTACACTACATACTTGTTTTCGCTTGTTTTACATTTAATTCGTGATGAGAGATTTTAGCCCGAGGTCATTGCCAACTGCCTTTTTAAATCTGACCCTGGTAATTGAAATAATGATATATTTTACTGCGTCATACGACAATTTGTTGCCTGTGTTGATAGTTTAAACTTTATAGTTTTCGTAAAAATGTACATATTTCTTTTTGCTCAATCACCTGAAATATATCTAATAGGTGTGCAGATCGAACATTTTTTTATTACATTTCTCGATGTGTGAAAAATTAAAACTTAGATTCCCTCAAAAAATGAGATGACTACGATGCATTCTATCGACGCTTAGGGATACCGTGTTGTCATAAAGCGACCTAATAAAGATCGTTTCATTACGAACCAAAGACCTATTTGTCAGATAGTTCTTAGCTTGCTGAACAACTTTGCCGGGAACGGTATCATTCTATCTCATCAGGATTCAGAGGTATATAGGATTATAAATATTTTGACACTAGCGCTGCCTAGCGGACGAATCTCGAAGCAATCGACGATGCCGATAGTATTTCCTGCTGAACCACTTTGCTGAGAACGTCTCACTTCTAGCACATTAGAGTTTCGAGATATACGACTTTGGCATTTTTTGACACTAAGCGCCACCTAACGGATAAATTAGAAACTAAATATTCAATTATCAGATAGTTCTTACATGTCGAAAAACTTCGCCGAAGATGGCATCATTCTATCTCATCAGGATTTTCAGATACAGGGGCTTGCATATTTTTGAGCGTTGCCTATGTAGTGGACGAGTCTCTTACCAAGATTGCCGTTGTCAGACCTGCTGAATAATTTTGCCGAAGACGCTAATCTTCTGTCTTATCGGAATCTTAAGATAAACGTTGAGTAAAGTATGTTCCCAACTTCGGTATCTTAAGACAATCTGTCTCCAGATCCTTGTGGACCAGGTACCCGTGTATCCAGAGTCCTAAACTGGAAGAGTTTTTCGGGAAGTTGTAGAAGTTGATTCAAAATCCAAAACAAAAAATCAAAAAAAGGTAAGAATGTTAACTATTGTCGCTAAATAGGCTCCTAAAGCCCGACTAGATTCTTTGTTAAAACCACAAACGATGGCCTAAGAAAACATGTTTACTCATTTTTCGATGTTGCTTGTAATTGAAGCTAGATTATTTTACCTTAAGGCGATTTTCACGATCCTAAGGATTTAAATTCCAAAATAATACAAGAATGTATAACTTGTTTGAATTTTGGGAACATGTTGGATATCAAGAACTTTAAGTAAGTAAGTAGAGTAAGTAAGAGTATCTTTAACATAAACGAATAATGTTCACTGAGATGATCAATATTACCCCAAATCAACAAAATCAAAAATTAGATTTCAAACATGTTTTAATGCAGCTGAGGGCTGCAAATCTCGATAGTGAAGATAAATATTAATAATGAATAATGTTTTAGTTGGATTACCATACGTAAAACGCGGGATGCATCCTTGAAATATTTGAATTATTTTTTTTAAATCTATGGAAATATTTGTTCATTAACATTTAGGATTTGGTAACAATTTTTGGAATGTCACTACGAATCAAATAAGCATCCCTTTGGAAACTTTTTATTCTATATCAAATTCGTGATAAACCATTATGATTCAAGTCGTTTGTGAGGCAAAAACGTGTATTTTTTTTTTTCAAGAAAATCGATGATTTTATTTATTTTTAACGGGAACTTTGCTTGAGAAGTTAAACTTTGGAAGTCAAAAATGCCGTACGCAAATCAAAGTTTGTCTAGTAAAGATATAAAAAGATGAATAGAACAAACTGATAGACTCACGCTGCCAATATGTTGACCGCGTTCGTAAAATTTCAACGTGTGATGTAACCACACATAGTTCCACACTTTTCCGATTGCAAAGTTAATGAGTTGTAAAATGGTTTTATCAATTTTTATGTACACTGTGTGTTCCCTTTGTTTCCTGATCAACCTACGTGAGCGAGAGAGCGGAGTAAAAAGTGTCAACAATTGTTAGTCATGAAATTAATATTTCATCACAAGTAAGTTTGCCTTGTTCAAAGACGAATTAATTCTGACCACAGTTCCGTTGCGAAGAAAACATGATGAGCTAACTGTCTCAGAAAACGTCGTACTCTGTATCAGCATTGGGTTAATTTTTGTCGAATTGTGTATCACGTCGGTCAAACTTAGTGGGGCCTTATATTCTTCTTCTTCTTTATGGCTCTACGTCCCCACTGGGACTTGGCCTGCCTGGCTTCAACTGAGTGTTCTTTGAGCACTTCCACAGTTATAAATTGAAGGGCCATTGCATGAATTTATATATTGTGGGGCAAGTACAATGATACACTATGCTCAGGGAGTCGAGAAAATTTTCTCGACCGGAACGGGAATCGAACCCGCCGACTCCGGATTGGCGATCCATAGCCTTAACCTATAGGCTAAATGGGGCCTTATGTCTATTCAACAAAAAAATAGTCGAATCAAAAACAATGATGTTGGGAATATCGATTCAAAATCTCCCCATCGCGTTTTTTTTAATGAATAGGAGTCCCTAGTAAATGATACTATATATTTTCGCGATGTTTTTGCTTTCATGGTTACTTGATTTTTTAAATTCTTTCCGTACACAAACATGTCGGAAATGTGAACAAATAAAACAACGACAGAATTTGGTGAATTTGTTGACCTTTTCGCGAGCCAAATCGTTATATTTTAGTTGAAGTATGTTAGATTCATTTCGTTAAATCGCCTTTTATACTATACCCCCCCAGATATGCATAAAGCGTATCCCGCTATGGTACAAACGCCTCGTTCTATTGGCGTGATTGAATGTGCTTATATTCATAAAAGTGATGCATGCAAAGTTATATCTGATGGACACAGATTATCGGATGAATATTATCGGCGCATCATTTCAATCCGTCATCAATTTTTGTACCCCACACCGGCTAGCCAGCTAGCGGGGGCATCATTGCGGTAAACGAGAGATGACCAACCGGGTGAGATAGAATGCCTCTGCCTCCTAGGTCACGACACCACGTCGTCATGCTGGTGGTTGGTAGGTACGTTTGCTAGCAAACATGGCTGACTAGCCAGCAACCGTCTAAACGGGTTTGTGCTTTCGAGGCGCGCTTAGTTTCGTTATTCCATGGCAGAGTGAATGAACAGAGTACGAAAATTTTTCCGACGATCGGAGTCTGTTACTCACAAAGCATCTACCAAGACCAGATTGAAAGCTTTGTGAGAGCCTCAAGCCAATACTGGGGTAATTACGATGCTGACATACATTGAGTTGTATCGGATGTAATCGAAGGTACACACTTAGAAATTCTGAAATTTCAACGAAACGGAATCACCAAAAAACGTAAATGTTTTCAAGACTGAATCACAAATTGGACTCAATTTTACGCGCATCATGTAAGTGCTGGTTGGTTAACAAATTCGTTTCACCAGAAACGTTGAATCAGTATCACGTTCATCAGCCACCTTCTAACTCGCTGAAATAGCCGAGAGGCAAGAGATGTGGCTCACGATCAGCAGATCCGGTGTTCGAATCCCATGCATGACAATATTTTACTTTTCTATGTTTTATCTGTCAAATCGGTTTTAGCGATTGCTAGACGCTAAGAAAAAATAAGTTTTATTTTGGGGTGTCTTGAAAGACGTAAATGTACATGTTATAACCTCTAAATTTGTGTTTTTGAAGATACTCGTATATGTCAGGTTCAGGACACTTGAAATTACATGATATTTTCTTGGTGTGTACAAAATCTTCTTTTTTATGTTTAGTATATAGGCTCAGTGTACCAGTTATGGCTATAGTACCTCAAATTCGCCATAGTTGATTTTCAACCTTTAAAGATACAAATCAACACGAAAAAAATCGTGAACAACAGATCACGATCACAAAAGATGATTGCAATCATTCAAACTTTACAATTTGCTCAAATTATGGTAGAAATAAATCATTTTCCTTAACTTTTCGGCCTCCTTGCACCCTATTTCGCCATAGTGTACCAGTTATGGCAACTCCCATAAGGAATGCATGTAAATAGTGCGAAGTGGAACCCAAATTAACAAATGTGTCCATAACTGGTACAGGGTTCCTATCATTGGCACACGCCGTAATAAATACTAAAAGTAGTTTTGGCTCCGTTTCTATATTTTTCCTGTAAAGTATTGAAACAAATCAATCATTTGACGTATTGTTTACATTCGTCGGTCATCTTCTTATTTTTGTAGGAATAGTTTTTCTTAGGTAGTGCGATAACTGGTACAGGCACCCTACCTATCAGCATGGGACATAAAAAGACATTCCACTCCAGTACACTTTTTGAGTTCCATTATGGCCCCATATCAACTGTGCAAAATTTCAGCTCGATCGGAGAAACTATATTTTCGCGCCAGCCATTTTAAATTTTCAAACGACACGGACACATTCAATGCTTCCAGTGAGCTTTTCGCTCTTTAAAGGAAGCACGACACTAGACAACGGACTAGCATGCAACGCCCAGTGGCACAGCCGAAAACTTTTCCTGACAGCTGCGGCGGGAATCGAACCCGCGCTCCTCAGCACGATGCGACTAAGAGCTTGGTGACCCTAGCCGCACGACCATGGAGCCACATTTATTATGGGGAAAATCGCTTTTTCAAAGATATATCCACAGGTTGCCTCTTAGCCCCCAAAAATAAAACGATGAATGATTTCTGTTGGATTTTACGAGGAACCCACCCCCGAACACCGCACAGCGATCTAAGGAATTTGAAAAAAGTTATTGACTGAAAGCCGAATAGCATGGCAACGCTGTTTAACATGTATGAAAAAAATAATACAATCCCTTCATTTTATCGATCGGGTAAGGATCAATCTTTATTTTTCTACGATCGTCACATCGGAGGTCTGATGCCTCGTGGAGTTTTCTACAGAAATCATTCATCGACTTACTTTAAGGGATCAAGGGGTGACCCCAAGCGATTTTTCTTTGAAGAAGTAAATTTTCCTCAGGAAAAACTAAAAATGACGGGCGCTAAATTGATTGATTGATTTGTCTTTATTAAAGAGACTTTCAGCCCTTGGCTGGTTCGTCTCCCAACGGGCGCTAAAATATAGTTTTCCCGATCAATCTGAAATTTTGCACAGTTGACGAGGAACTAAAATGGAACTTAAAAAGTATACAGGAGCTAGAGTTTTTCCATTTTTTTATATTTCCCAATATAAACCGTGTATTGAAACACGGATTAACTTAATATAAATAAAAACCGTCGAATTATTTTATTCCATAAAGCCATAACACATCCCAATTTCTTCTTTCATCGTGACAGCTCGTTAACTCGTCAAGAGGAGGATGATAAATAATAAATGTATTTGAAAAACAATTAGACAAAATCGTTGAACTCATCGGATTTGTTAAGAAATTTCCTGGAAGACTCTAATTTCTCCTTCCTAAAAATGTCTTGAATAACTTATTTGCGTCCGTCCTCAAAATGTTGAATTTCGACAAAAAAAAATACCGAGGGGTGGCTAGACATAAGAGAAAATCGAAATTTGTGTCATCCTAATGAGGAAATATGATCATGTCATAATAGAAACAAAACTTTACCTTTTAAAGATGCTAATGTTTTAATGGGGTATTACGTGGATATTTGTTGAATAATATTTGAGAAATCGTGCTTTCTTACAGATCTAAATCAATCAGCATATTTCAGACAATTACCAGTGCTTCTGCAAAAAAATGTTGGGGAAATCGTGCTTTTAAAATGGTAAATTCTTCCATGTAAATTTTGATAAGAATAAGAATAAATTTCCCATATCAACTGTGCAAAATTTAAGCTCGATCGAAAAAACCTAAATTTCAGTAAATAAAAAGAAAATCGCGTTAAGTACTGTTCCTTTGAATTCCACTAAGAATTTGCATCCTTTGACAGATACGTATTTCGTATCTGTCAAAGGATGCAAATTCTTAGTGGAATTCAAAGGAACAGTACTTAACGCGATTTTCTTTTTATTTACAGATATTCCCCTAACAAGCCCAGGTTAATCATCATCTGAATTTCAGTGCCCATTTTACGCCCACTAAGGAATATTTATTTTTCATACAAACATCACATATTCAATTGAGAGGCGGGTACATCAAGTAGGATGGTGGATATAGAAAAACTTGTGTTAAATTTTTGTGCTAATAGGATAATCCTTTTTGAAGGGATAGCAGAAGTCTGACCGATGTCTACTCTTTATACAAATTTGAAAAATTGGACTGGCCTAAAACCGTCAGCCATGTGCTGTAAGACAGTTGCGGTAGAAATTACTATTCTGCAGGGTCAATTTAAATACACAACGCAACTAAATTTGTGCAAACTGAGTTTCGTTTCAATTCAACAATTTAATTTAACCATGAATCCGATTTGCAATTTAAAAAAGTTTCTGTTAGCAACCGCATTCGAACCAAGAATTTTATGATCAGGTTCGCACGTTACCACTAGGCTATGGAACCGGTTGATATGTGAGGAAACAAAACACACAGCTGGTCGAGTTCACTATGTGTTATGATATTCAAAGTTTTTATCATTTAACTTCACGTTAATCCGCTGTTTCATCTTACCCCAGCCGTTTCCACATGCCCCGGTGTACCTTAACAAAAGAATGGTAATGGAACTTGGCCTGGCTCTCTTCAACTTAGTGTTCTTTGATCACTTACACAGTTATAAATCAAAGGGCTTTCTTCGTCCATCATTTCATTATGAAACAGAAAATGTAGCACATTACACAACCCTTTTCGATTATATAATATACTGCCGCCACTCGCATAACAGCCCCATCTTTGCTGGGTTTCCTATTCATATGGGACTGTTTTGCGAGTGGGGGCAGTATAACTATCCAATTTCAGCCGTTTATAAAATAAATATGGACATAGGCAAGTCTCGTTGGATAAATGTACAGTAAAAATCACCATTTTGCAAGTTTGCATTAATAACTATTTTTTCGACTATTTCTCGCAGTCTAGGGGATCAAACCAGATATTTTTGTTCTGCGCGACGTTTCATCACTTTGTATTTGGCCTTTTTCAATGGTGGAACGGTAGACAGTTCCACCCTAACTGTCTACCGTTCCACCCTTGAAAAAGGCCAAATACAAAGCTCCGAAACGTCGGGCAGAGCAAAACTATACGTTTTGATCTCCTAGACAGGGAGAGCCTGTAAAAACCGAAAAAAATCCAGTTGAATCTTTATGTTATTAAAAGCTATTAGTATGATATGAGGTTGTAGTTTAATGATAATGTTTTTCCAATATTTTCCATTCTGAAAATGCACCAATTTGAGTAGCTGCTTAAGCTGCTGATTCAATTGCATTATATTACTGCCACCAGCCATTCGAATGATAACAAATATGATTAATTAGCGCAATGCATCGAATTCAGATCCAAGCAAACGTGAGACGCCAACGCATAAAACTGGATTCACATTACCAGAAGTTGTGTATACTTATGTATATTCAGAGAAGATCGATCGCACAGAAACAAGCTGTAGAATCTCAGTTGAAATGTGCACACACACAGCATTCATTCGACAGTTGTGGACACTGGCCACCTAACCGTTGATAAGTTTGCAAAAAAAAAAACAAAACTTCAGCTTATAGGGTAAATCGCCAATTGTAGCACATTTCATAAGAAAAGCATGTAGTGTGCAACAATCGGCGTGTTTTTAAGGTGTGCAATAATAAGCGATTTACCCTAACAAAATAATACCGACATCGGCCATTTCTGAGCAACAACAAAAATAAATAATTAAAATGCAATCATTATTGAAAATTATTGAAATTTTACATGTGTTTTATGAAAGACCTTTGAGGGTCTATCTGCTCCAAGAAGAAAAAATGCAAAGCTGCATAGCTGCATTGTATTAAGGATAAGGTGAGGTAAGTAATGGTAGTGATAGTATTATCGGAATGTTGGGAGGAAGACAACACTAAGAACAGCTCCATCTGCAAGAAGGTTGCCGATAACCGAAATCGCGGAATCGAGCCAATTGTGCGCAAGTTTCATTTTGATGATTTCCTTAGTATATGTAAGGTTGTTTTTTTTTGTACTCGCTCTCTTACAAAGGTGGCGAGAATTTCCTTACTCTCTCGCTGTCTGTTTCGCACAAGACAGCAACAAGGTCCATATGCATGCATGGCTGATAGTAGGGTAGGTGTTATTTGCTCTTTCAAATACAACGTTGAAGAAGAAAAGCAGTCGCCTCGCGCTAGTATGAGATAAAGCAAGCTCGCACACCAGCGAATGTGGACTTGGATGGATGGATGGACGGTCGGATGGCGCATTTCGAGACATTTGAACGACGTTAAAAAGAGACGGCAAGTGCTCCGGCAAGTTGTTTACTGGGCGGCAGGTAGGGCCTTAAATCAATCCCTCCTCCTTTTAGTGGGGTATATTATGATATACGGACGACGACAGCGACGGCAAGAAAACCGGCAACAACATCGCCGGCGTCATCCATGCAGTTTTATTATCATCAAGAAGAGCGAAATCTGCCTTTTTGCATCGCGATTTCATGCTAAGTTAAAAAAGAAAATGCATGTTATCTAATAACATTCTTGAACTGCCCATAACAATAAAAAAAAGTCAATCGCACATTGTTGTGTCGAGTACCGCTTCTAACAACCTCATAACACTTCAACAAGTTTCAACATCAACATAAAATTACAGGCAAATCGACAGCATGATTTGATTTCAGCATTAAATTGATTTCACAGTTCGATATCAGTTAATTTTTTTATGGTACATTCGATTAGTTGTCATATTAAAAAGGAAGCATCCTCAACTCGTAGCAACTTCCGCCCCTCACGTCAAAACCGCTCAGCACTGAAATATGTAGGATCTACTTATAAGTGCATAATTTCCAGACCACACAAAAATGTGTAATACCTAGTTGCACATTCACAAAATCAGTTCGTACCTTGGTTTGTATGTTCTTCTTCTTCTTCTTCTTCTTATTCTTCTTCTTCTTCTTCTTCTTCTTGTTCTTCTTATTCTCTATGACTCTACGTTCCCACTGTAACTTGGCCTGCCTCTCTTCAACTTAGTATTCTTTGAGCACTTCCACCCACAGTTATTGATTGAAGGACTTTCATTGCCAGCCATTGCATGAATGTGTCTATTGTAAGACAAGCACAATGATACTATGTCCAGGGAGTCGAGAAACTTTCCCCGACCGGAAACGGCAATCCTTATCCTTATTCATGCATTAGCTCAAGTTCACCCCGCTCACTTAGTGCACGCTCAGCGTGCCTGTCTGGCTCATAATGACCCTAATGTTTTTAACACGCAGTGCTGGAGAAAAATGGTCCTAAAAATTAGATTTTCATATTTTCCCGTTTTTGTTGCTTTCCCAGTCGATTTTTTGTAATTATTTTATCTTACGAACACGTCGGACCCCTGCACAAATGCAATAGTGAAAGAATTATGTAGATCCGTTTACCTGTCCTCGAGCCAAATTGTGACATACAAACACCATTCCATTTTTATTTCTATGGATGGATATAGACTTCAATGTATTCTGTATTATTGTATTCTGCGCTTTAATTTGTTATCGGATTCCAGAAAACATTTACTAATCAAAGTCAGTAATGATAGCATATTTTATTGTTGAGCTCAGGTACTTGCTGCATATGTAATAAAATATGGTTACTCGCTATGGAAATGTAAGAACACTTTAATTTCTTCATGCTTTTTGATCAGAATGAGTAAAATTACTTTCAAAAGAAAAACAAAGTCAATGTCAGAACCACAATAATGTTATATAGCATTTGCGTCATTTACAATCTACAATCTTACATTTTTTTTTTTTACTTTTTAATTTCAGGGCGATGGTGTTCGAGGCGAGACTGGTCATCACCTCCAGATTCCCGAGTGGACGCGAATAGGCGGGTACTATATTCCTCAGTCTTCCTTGGTAGTCCTGGTAAGTTGTATTGAATATTACCTTATTATGCCTTCTACAATCCATAAACACACATTTTGGGGCCCCCCACAAAGACCTTTTTTGGTAATTACACATCAACTTTATATTTCGTATAGCTCAAATACTGTTTGAAAACGAAGAAAAATAATTATGCTTATCGCCAAGGGGCCTCCGCATCCGCTCGGACTCCGGGCCCCAAAATCCGTAATCCGGGCCTGCATATTCTACCGTTGGGTTCTCGGCAAATTGTAAACCGAGATTAATGTTAAATCAGTATCAAAATTTGAATTTAAATTCATTTGCTTCAATGTCACTAATCTAACTCAAGGTCTCATTATACATGGCGAATATTTGGCCTAGCATATATATTTGTACATATCTAATGGACTCCAAACATCTTCTTCTTCTTCTTCTTGGCGTAACGTCCTCATTGGGACAAAGCCTGCTTCTCAGCTTAGTGTTCTATGAGCACTTCCACAGTTATTAACTGAGAGCTTCCTCTGCCAATGACCATTTTGCATGCGTATATCGTGTGGCAGGCACGAAGATACTCTATGCCCAAGGAAGTCAAGGAAATTTCCTTTACGAAAAGATCCTGGACCGACCGGGAATCGAACCCGTCACCCTCAGCATGGTCATGCTGAATACCCGTGCGTTTACCGCCTCGGCTATATGGGACTCCAAACATATGTTAGTTAAAAAAAAACGTTACGTTCTACCTTTCCAACGTGCACTCAAATGAGTCCCACCACTAGTAAAATGTTACTTCTTCAGTCGTTCACAGTAATTAAATTTGTACTATCCATCAACGTGGTTATATCGTTTTCCAACAATTAGGCTCAGTGTACCAGTTATGGCCATAATACCTTGAATTCACCATAGTTGATTTTCAACCTTTAACGATGCAAATCAACAAGAAAAAAAATGTGAACAAAAGATCATGTTCACAAATGCATGATGGCACTCATTCGAACTTCACATTTTACTCAAATCCTGAAAGAAAAAATAAACATTTTTTTTTTAAATTTCGACTTCTTTGCACCCTATTGTGGGCTTTGTGGCCGTGCGGTTAGCGGCGTCAGTCGTTTAGGCGTATTGTGAGTGCCACAGAGTTCGATTCCCGCTCCATCCGGGGGAAACTTTTCGTCAAACGAAAAATCCTTCATTGGTCCACTGCTTATACCTCCTTTCGGGTGTAGCACTTCGT
Source organism: Aedes albopictus (assembly GCF_035046485.1). Lineage (NCBI taxonomy): Eukaryota > Metazoa > Arthropoda > Insecta > Diptera > Culicidae > Aedes > Aedes albopictus. The sequence continues at coordinate 171,989,473 of NC_085136.1, forward strand.
ACACACTGATAATCGGATTTTGAGTGTAATGTCGTTGCTCAGCTTCAATGTTTCATGGTCGATTAAACTTATATGGCTTCACATGTGCACAATGTTGCTTCTCCGTTGCATATTGAGTGGTAACACAGGTAAACTCTATGTTCTATTGACATGAGGAAATTTTATGCTAATTAGTCCTTCTTGAAGTTACGTTCCCAATGGGACATAGTCTGCTTCTCAGCATTGCTCGGCTCTATGAACACTTCCACACTTATTGACTGAGAGCTTCTTCTGCCAATGACCATTTTGCAAGTGTATATTAGCGTGGGTCATCGAAACCGTTTTCTCAGATCAAAGCTTTTTTGATTCCATTTCGGGTCCTGATTAACTGCACAAAATTTGAGCATTATCGGTTGCGTCTACACTTTTCGCATTGCAATAATTGAAACATCCTTTTTTTGCATTTTTGTTATAAGTTGAAAAAGTCTAGCCATCGCTAGAACTAGAAACGAATTGCAAAAATTCGTTTCCGCTCCTTCCAAATTCCACAGCACAGTGTATATAACGCCTATAAGTTATGCAACCAAAAGCGAACTGTGCCGCTTGTTTTTCATAGTAATCACCACACAATCTATCATCTTACGAACATCCCCAATCCATGGATCGCATCACCAACCCAACAGTGACTCCAAGATCTCCCATCCTTTCCATCTAACAAATACCGCAGTCCGTGCTAGTTGTGGGGATGCAGAGGTGCTCTCGGTCTTTAGTAGCAACAACCAGCACTCTCTAACATTCCTTTCCCTTCCCAACTGACTATAAGGACGTGGCCGGCGCCATTGTTGATCGAAAATATATCAGCTGCTAAACTTGCCCAGCCCTTATTTATTTGGATCTCAGTGCAATAGGTACCAGCTCAGATCAATCACGGAGGAGCAACAATAGACATGTATAGTCAGTCCATCACAGCTCAATTGTGACAGGATACTTGACTAGCATCAAATTAATTATGGGTCATACCACAATATTCCTAAATAATGGACGCAGTGGTTAAAAGGCTCTACAGATGAGGAAAAAAAAAGAAAAAAAAAATAGTCAGATTTGATCGTTTGATCGTTTTTGATCGTAAAGGAATAACAATAACAACAAAATCATGCTGTGCGGCAAGCAATGCCAACGCTATAACTTTTTTAATAAGCATCAGATCACTTCGGTGTCTTCGCAAAGTTTTTCAGGACACTCTAGGCTATGTTTTCACATTATCGGTTACATGGTTTTAGGAAAATTCGAGCTTCTCATGAGACAAATGCAATAAAGTATGTTTTCCCTTGTAAATCCCTAACAAACTACAAACACGATGCGCAAAACGTAGACATAACCGGCTATATGGGTCATATGCTAATTTGTAGGATCCGGTATAAAACATCTTTCAATAAACAATAACAAAGTTACATTGTTTCATCAATTCTGATTCAAAAAAGTTATGAGAGTGGAGAGTTACACTCAATAGCGGTAGCAAAATATATTAAACAATGCAAGATTCTTCACCGTGTCCAATAACTTCTCATACAAAATACAAATTAAGAAAATATCATTTTATTTCACATATGTGATTCATGTTTCCAAAATAAATACATGTATTGAAAGGCCACAAAATACTGATTAAATAAAGCATACGGTTTAGAATAACTTTATTTTCTATTTGTTTTTATAAGCCTAGCAGTACACTTCAATTTTCTGAAATCAGTTTTCTCCGGCACGCAAGAAAAATATCCAAAAAGTTTTTCATTATACGGTAGCGAAATAGAGTCTATAAGAATAAATTTTGAGTTTGTATCCCAAGTTATGTACCAAATGGATATACTAAGGCTTAAACAATACAATTTAGGTGATGATATGGTAAGAAATTTGCAAGTTAGCTCAACTTGGTCTGACTTTCATGAAAATAACCGTTATATCAAAGATAAACATCATAAAACGTAAATTTTGGACAAACTTTACCACAATAGGAATACAAGCCTGTTTAATAAGTGAGAATGGTGTGAATCAACCAGATAAGATGCATCCATACTTCTTTAACACAACAAATTTAATTGAAACAGGTAAATGGGCATTTTTGTTTAATTTACGTTTTATTTTGTACAAAATAAAACGACTCCGTACTTTACCAATACAGGATCTTATATTTTTTTCTCTTCTGGTCATAGTTGCTACTAGCGATGGGGAGGACAGAAATCTAATTTGTTTCAACTTAAAACCATTACTCGTTAAAATACGACGAAATACCAATGAAATGGCGTGCGTGCCAGCTGATATGGACTTACGACACATAAGCGATCAGCAGAGATGGATAAAGGGCAGTTATTTCCGAAACATATGCTGTATTTAATGTATGTTAGTTGGCCTTTCAATAAATAAATTTACTTTGAAAATCCTTATTACAGATGTGAAATGAATTGAATTTGATTTTGTATGAGAACTTATTGGACACGGTGTATAAACAAAAATAATTAGTAACACATCCATTCAGTAGGATTAGGATTTAGGGTTAGGGCACATTCGTTCATTAGGGTTAGGTGGGACATGATGAACATCCTGCATTTTCGCTGTGTTAAAAGGAACAATGCATATTATTAAGTTCAAATGAAAATATGTTTTGTTCCCCCTTCTCATTAATGGTAGGTGAATCCCATGTAACTCCGCAGTCCTCCAAAATTAAACTCCTTAATCCCCTTAACTTTCCATGGGTTGTTTTAGGAATAATTAAACCTCCATCAGTCGAGATTCTCTCACTCGATTACCAACTTTTATGTACTGGCAATTTTAAATGAGAAGTTGAAGAAAATGTCATTGATATCATCGACAACATTGAAAATTCAAAAGTAGTTTTCTTGTTCAAAACACATCTAATGTTTGTGTTGTGTTTGTGTTGTGGGCCCATATAGCCGAGGCGGTAAACGCACGGGTATTCAGCATGACCATGCTGAGGGTGACGGGTTCGATTCCCGGTCGGTCCAGGATCTTTTCGTAAAGGAAATTTCCTTGACTTCCTTGGGCATAGAGTATCTTCGTGCCTGCCACACGATATACGCATGCAAAATGGTCATTGGCAGAGGAAGCTCTCAGTTAATAACTGTGGAAGTGCTCATAGAACACTAAGCTGAGAAGCAGGCTTTGTCCCAATGAGGACGTTACGCCAACAAGAGAGAAGAGAGAGAGTTTGTGTTGAAAATGTATTAACTGTATTGTATTCTCCATCTGGAATGCAGTGAATAAATACGCTAATTCAATACATCAATCTGCATTTGACTTAATCGTAAACTTGGATTTTGCATTATTTTTTAAGTTTGTTATTTAAAAGAAATCCATTTAACAGCAGAAGCATTTGTATGCAACTCGTTGCAAAACTTTTTTTTCAGTACGCATCCCATTTGTCCAACTCAACAAGCCTCCTTGGATAAATAAACAAATCATGCTGCAAAAATCATAATTTCGAAACTTGTTGCTTAAAAACTATTTTGTTTTTTTTTTTTTTTATGAAAGGCTTAAAATTTCCTTAAGCCATGTAACCGATAATGTTAAAGTATAGCCAAGGGTGTACCAAAAAACTTTACCGAAAACCGCGAACTGCACCGATGCTTATGAAAACAATAATATTGCTTGCCAAAACAGCATGATTTTTGTTGATTTTTTATTGTTATTACTTTATACGCTTGAACTTTAACACATAGATGTGGTTTGTAGAGCTGTAAAATAGGTTAAGTGGTTAAGGCTCAAGCATTCGTCATCATTTTTCGGAAAATAAAAAGCAGTTTTCTCGCTGCAAATCAAAACAAGGATCATGAAAATATATTCACTGCATTATATTCCTCATGTGGAGTACGGTGAATATATTTTCATACCGTCAGTGGGGGTGTCATTGGGCCAAAATTGCATAGTACATCTCTTTGTAGGTCGTTACAACAATGTTTTAGCTCTAAATGAATGTTGTATTCGGTAGACACGTTCATTTTTATACTGTTTAGGATTATTTAAAGTGAAAATGCTTTAACTTTAATTTTGACAATGATATAACTTAAATTAAATTGGCCCAATTCCACCCCTTCTAGGGGGTGGCATTGGGCCAAACACTAAAATTCAAACAAAACAGTTCAATATGAGATAATATCGCTTGAAAATCGAAACTATCAAATATATAGATACTTGCCCACAACTCATCAGTGTCTAGTCACTTCAAAATAACATCACAGACAAACAAACGTGACAATTTTACCACATCCATTGTAAACGATCAACGTTCCTACACAATATATCCGCTATCCCATAAATATAACTCCAACTAACATTCTCAAAAGACGAAAGTAATATTTCTTAATCATCTGCCTATTAACTGATATGCGTGAATTTTAATTTTGCATGAATCTAACATTTATTTCCAAAATTTTTCACCGTATTATGCATAAAAAAATGTGAATGCTCTCAGTCGTTTTAATTCACATTTGTAAGGTTCTCGTGCTGATTGCATTGCTTTTATATGGCCCAAAGTCACCCCCAAAACAAAGTATTTGTACTACAGCTTGAGTAAATAAGTTTTTCATGCAAAATAGTATACAAAACCAAGAAAATTTATTATACTTTTTAAAACAACTACCCAACACACCCAGAAAACAGTAATTCATTACATGTTCGGTTTCAGCTGTTTTCTGCTGGGCATTTTAAAACTACGATATTGTACAGTACGCCTAACCATAAAATTCAGATCAAGTTTTCTTAATAGAAAATTAACTAAATGTGACTTTTTTCTACATCGGATGGACAACGCAAGTTATATTTACCGTTTACCATCCACTTTTTGATAATCACTTTGATAAATTTTAGTATTTTGAGCGAAACATCTTTCTTGATTTTTGGCCCAAAGTTACCCCCCAGGCCCAATGTCACCCCGACTGGCGGTAGCAAAAACTTTTGTTTTGAACGAAAAAACTGCGTTCAAATGTTTGATGATGACGATGATTTCAATGACGAAAAGTTCAACGTTAAGAATAATAAAAACTCCTAAAGGTAGGCAATTCCTGAAGGAATTGAAAGACTAACATCAATAAATCCTAAATCGCATATTTTATTAAAAAGGAGTATTTCAATTGTTTCGTAAATGAAATTCAACTCTAGGATGCCATATCGATTCAATACAGTTACTTTGAACCTTAAATTGTATGATATGTATTCGAATGTTTGAAAAAGATACATTCTCAAACAATCAGTTTTCATTTCAATTTCATGAAACATTTCAGTAATCAGATATACATGACTTACGCTGTTGTTTAATCTGTGAATACCCTCAATATGATTTACCCCGCGGATTGATGTTACCCTTTTACGGTAACTCTTACGTTAAATGCAATAAATAAACACACAAACAACAATGATTTACTCCAGGATTGTAAAAATATGGCAACAAGTTTTACAGGTAACATTTTTTATGGTTAACGACACACGATTCTTAGGGCATTGCCTATCTTTAGCTATATATTCGTAATCAGGGACCCCGATTTTAGTAAGTAAGAGTATTTTGAACACAACATTGTTCACTATACAACCTGTAATTCCTCTACTAGTTTTTATACAAACTTTGGTTTTAAACCGTGGTGTCGTGCCACAATATTTTTTAAAAATGTTTTCACTATGGCTCTCTGAAGGGTCAAAACCTTGGGTAATTTTAGATTTCATTCCATAGCGCGAACTTTTATGGAAATTTGTTGAGAAGTGTCATTAAATTTAGGATCTTTAATGATGGTTAAAAATGGTAATTCCATATACAAAGGTTATTTTAAAAAACTTCACGAACTTTTCGGTTTATAGTTTAGTAAAAAAAAATCTTATTATGTGCTACTTTTTTGCTAAGCTATCATAACAACATAGAAGAGTATACCTACCAAAAAAAAAGTTATTCCTACTTCAATTGCAACAAACAATCTTTGAGTATCTTTTGTATGCCCATTCTCACCTCCAACGACGGTATATTTTTATCTGAACACCGAAGCAAAAATGTTTGCCGTAGTTATTTCAGAACATTTAATAAATAATATAATAATTCGTTGTTCAGTTAAAAATCAAAAGCACTTTCTTTCATACGAAGATAGTAAAATTATGTTTACTTCTAATTGCAGTTGCTGTTGACTTTACATCGACAAGTATACAGGGTATGTTCATTTTATACTTTAAGAATTGCATAATTCACATACATTCGATTCTATTTTTTATATTTTGTTTTTGGAACGGCTCGTTTTGTTGCTATAACTCAGCCAATTTTGAACCAATTTACTGGAATGTTCGCATTCGGATATTTAGTACTGTATGTACAAATTGTCAAAATTGACTGAATAATAGCAAAAACGACTTTTCTAAATAAAAAAATATTTAAACAGAACTCGAATGTTTAATAAATGGATGGACAGGATTTGATTGATTAATGCAGGCCTACTATACCAAATATTTGTATAATATAATCTAGTGAAATCAATATATAGTGGGGCAAAATTTCAGTAGAAAACTTAATTTTAAATCAGAACTAGTGTATTAGTTCGCATTTTAAGAGCAGGGCTTCCATTTTCAAATTACCTCAAACTTATTATAAGAACAATTTGTATTTTTTTTTCTTATTTTTGTCTTAATAAGAAAATGAAATTATCAAAAAAAAAAAAAAAACAATTAAACACAAAGTAATAATGCGTTGTATGTTTTGATTCTTATTTTTGTATTTTTTATCGTGCTTACGACTGAAAAAAAAGGATTGGAATCAATCGCTGTTATGGAATCAATTGTGTAATCGCCTGGTTTACGAACACGATGAATTTTAGTACGATTTCCCATAAAACCATCGCGATTTTAATGGCTATCAATGATAGTAGGGGTATTAGGGGCATAATGGACACCCTAAGCAAATGAGTATGTTAGGCCTGTATAACAGACAAAAACTTAACATATTATCGGTTGGCTTACAACTTTAACTTGTTTCCTACGTATTTCAATCATTTACAGCAGGTAGAATGTCATTATTGTGAAGAAGTAATAAATTGAAAACCGTGTGTTTTTTGGGGCTGGCAGGAAAGGTACGGGGCGAAATGGACACCCATCGGGGCATAATGGACACCCCTGCAAATTTTATGCTGTATCTTTGAGAATATCGACCAGTTAAGTAATTTGCCAACGGAGATCAATACCACATAATATAATACTCCATCTTAGACGAGTTTACACAACTTCAAAGTTAATTAAATAAATTTTAGGCTAAAATAATCGGATTGAATTTTTCAAACTCTCTAAATCGCCTAACAGTATGCAACGCGCGTACATCCATTCAAAATTGCCAGTGTTCATTTCGCCCCGAATAGACTACAACATTGAAATTGCTATTTTCAGTGTGTTCTGATCAAAAATATAATACTTCATCCATTGCTAACTCTACGTATACATGTAGATGAGCTAACAATACACTTGTTTGTATGGTGGACACACTCAATCACTCGTAATGCCTTATTTGCTGCTGCTTCGAAATTATAAGAATTCCACCATATGAAGAACACACTTCAATTTTAATGATATTTTGGTTATTTTGAAGGAATATAAATGGTACTTTTGAAAAATAGAACAATAACTTGTTCATTTACACTTATGCGTTGAAAGTTTTACATAAAAATCAACGGTTTCGGCAAAAACAGGGGTGTCCATTTCTCCCCGGGTGTCCATTATGCCCCTAATCCCCCTAATAGAATCATAACTGGTTCATACCATCATTAAATTTTGCATATCTATCTGAAATTTATTCAATGTGAACAAGAAATGTCATTTTCCCACCAAAGAAAAGAAAAATTACATCACATTCTCATCATCATTAGTCCTGCACCGGATGGAATCTTTGATCAAGCGAGAACATCCATTCCCTGTGGCAAAGCAGCAACGAAGAAAATAAGCTCTGAAATAAGTTCAATCGATTTTGCCCATGCAAGGAATGATAAATGAGCAGTTCTTCTCTCCATGATACTTAAAACCAGCTGAATTTCGTTGTCCAAATGAAAACAAACCATATACTACCACAGCGACCCGTTGCCGGTATGCTATTCATACTTATGAATCTATTAATTTAATACTAACACAGTTGGAAAAGGGGTGTTTCATACAAACATACGTTAACGGGTGGAAGCACACGTATACGAACAAAGCACGTGGTCTCGGCTCGGTCACGGATGTTGTAAGCAAAAGATGCATATTCCGCCAGTCTAAGCAAGTCCACATGAGAGAACCAATTGGAAAATGTTCTCGCATTGGAGTTAACTTTGGTGAAGGTGGAAGTATGACATGCAAAGTTGAAGTTTGAGAATCTGCTCGATCTGGTAGATTATTCGTAGTATGAAGTGAGTCTTGGAGACGTGTGAATGAGACATGCATATATTTCTATGGTAACAGGCAAAGGAACATGCTAGTACTTACACGAGACATCAACTCAGTAACAAATTTTGAAAACGACGTATAATCAATGCTACACCATTGATTATACGTCGTTTTCAAAATTTGTTACTGAACTAACACATGAAGTTGGTCTACTTGAATAGAAGCACTAAAGCTAGTATGACACTCTTTGACCAATGCCAAATATTTGACCACTTTTGACAGCTAAATTTAGACCAAGGTGTACCTGGCAAATAAACATATTTGTCACTCTCGAAAAACGAATAGGGACAAACAGAGCCAAACCACCTGCCAAAATTTATCTGTCAAAAGTGGTCAAATATTTGGCGTCTGGGCAAAGAGTGTAATAGCACCCTAAGCGAGAAATGTAGCTTCAAACAACCATCGGTATCTATGGTAACATGCCAACTCTTCTAATGGCGCCGCCATCCTAACAGATCACTGGAAACTATTTTTTTTTTATTAACGTGTATTTTAACGTAAAAATTAGTTTAATAGTTATTTATGTGACGAGTTACAAAAAGTTAATTTTTTCAGCACGAGTCGTACATTTATCCAACGAGGCTTGCCGAATTGGATAAATACGAAGAGTGCTGAAAAAATCGAGTTTTGTAACGAGTTCCATACAAAATTTTATGCAATGCTTTTTTCATAATGCAACCCATTTGAGTTGCATAATATTCATAATGCAACTCAAATGAGTTGCATTATTAACATTATACAACTATTTTTCATTATGCAACTCATTTCAGTTGCATAATGAACCAGTACGGAAAAATTTGCCATTACGATACTAAAATGAGTTATATAAAATATTAATTATGATATTGAATTGCATAAAGATAATTTTCAAATTTAATTCGTATAGTGTGCTGTTGAGGACGACAAGAATCTGTACTTTTATTTTAAAGTAATATTTTCTAATCAAATAGACTAGAAGAGGTTCTTGGATCCATCATAAAACCAAAATAAAATGTTTAAGGTTTTATGACGTTTCTTAAAATCTTCCAAGACGAATTGGTCATCATAATATTAACTTACAAAAAATCGTAAAATTACCTTATATATTTTAATGTACATTTTTGCCAAATAACACAGCGCAACATTTTTTTGTCTCAAGGAGCAAACTTATGTGTCTCTGTCAGATTTTGGGCCTCTGAATTTGAATCTGGGCTCAGATTTGCTCCAGCACGTCACAATTTTGAGCTATATCTCAATTTATAGGGCAAAATATGCGATTTTGGGCTTTTTTGACTGCAAGCCATAAAGCATGAAAATATTTTTTTAAGCTATCAAAGGATAAATTGGTCAATTAATATCTAAATTAATGACTCATGCAAAATATTTCGTTTTACCAAATCAAATTTGATAAATTTAAGCATTTTATATCAGTATGTAAACTTGCATGCAACTTAAGGAGGATGAGTCGTTAATTTACATGTTAATTGGCCAATTCATCCTTTGATTGGTTAAAAAAAATATTTCCATGCTTAATGGTTTGTAGTCAAAAAAGCCCAAAATCGCATACTTTGCCTTATAAATTGAGGTATAGCTCAACATTGTGACGTGCTGGAGCAAATCTGAGCCCGGATTCGGATTCAACGGTCCAAAATCTGTCAGAGATACATAAGTATGCTCTTGAGACAGACCAAAAGTTAATTTTTGTTACGCTGTGTAATTTACCTAAAATATTTATCTTCACGAAAAAGTTTCACCAACATGGCTAAAAATTGTATGTGACATTGGGCTGAAAATCAAGAAAGAAAGAATCATTTCACAAACAGTTAGCATTAACATAAGTGATGATCAGAAATGGATAATATATCAGTAACAATTTTTTTTAAAACGACGTATAATCAATGCTACACCATTGATTATACGTCGTTTTCAAAATTTGTTACTGATATGATCGATGTAACCTGTGACAACCATCTGGTCTGGTGTAAGAAAAAGTCAACTTTATTACATTTTTCGTGAAGTGTTATTTCATTGTTAGACATACCATGCAAAATCCGTTTCATAAAATGTCCCGCACCTTCAGGGTTTCAGAGTATATTGAGCAGTTGTTTTGCAAAGTCATATGAGTTATTCCTAATAGAAAAATATGATACAACGTGTTTCACAATCCTTTCGGGCTATCATTATGATCATGCATGGAATGGAATGATACAATCGTTCACCTAATCAGCAGTGTATAATACATTTTTATTAGGAATGTTGGTAGTGTCTGCTGTTTTTTACTGCAAATATATTTATTCAGGAGGTGGCTTTGGGCTTGTTTAATGTGAATTTCAGTAAAATGGAATATAAACTTATATGTCAAACTTGTTTACGTCGGGTATAATTTCCAGAAATTTTTGCTGCATAGGAACACAACATGGTGATTAGCAGAGATTGTTCTCAAACTTAGAAGCAGCCGTTTTTTCTTAATTTTACAAGAAAAAAAAAATATGATTTTCAAATGAAGGAAAACATACACAACAAGTCGCAAGCCTGTCAATCTGTAACGAAGTTCGGTAAAAGTTGCTAATTTAACTGATATTTTTCTTTTAAAACAAACCCAACGATTGAGATTTCCGTAAGGCCGGTCATTTTTTCGAGTTTGTAACAGGAATAAATCACAATAATATATCTTTGTTTCTTACTTAGTTGTCAAAATATCAAAAATGAAGTACATATTTCCGAATTTGATGTACAGAGGGTGGCCAAAATGTTTGGGATAGGCAACTTTTTTCCCACACAAAAAAATTCAACATGATATAACTTTTCATAGAGTGCATCAAAAAATCTCAAATTTTGACTGTTTATCAACCTGTTATATGTGCATCATTGGTACAAATTTGGGCTCGATTGAATAATTTTTCGTGAATTTAGCACCGTTCGGGTAAAACACTATTTTTAGACAACTCATTTTTGAGCTGTCATATCTCGGAAATCAGTGAACCGAATTGAATGAATTTTTTAACGTTTATCAACTATATATTGATACTTAATACAACGTTATAAAATGTAAAATTTTCCCACGGCGAATTAAGTTATGAAATTTATACCCACATAGAGCAAAATAAGTCAAATTTACAATGCCACACAAAAATCACTTAATGTGTTCTTCCTTTAATCTAAATAGGCTCTTATATATCTGATTAAAGATAACTTAAGAACAGAAGTAGAAAATCTTTGGACATCAATACTAAAATTTATTGACATTGACTTAAAAAAAAATCATTTTTTCGAGAAAAATCCAAAAAGTGTCATTCTATGATTACTTTTTTCAACGTTCAAAAAGTATCCATGTTTTGATAGTTTGTGAAGCATTTGTATATTGTTAGTGTACGTTCAAAATTTCATTTTATTCGGTTCACTGGTTTCCGAGATATGACAGCTCAAAAATGAGTTGTCAAAAAAATAGTGTTTTACCCGAACGGTTCTAACTTCGCGAAAAATTATTCAATCGAGCCCAAATTTGTACAAATGATGCACATATAACAGGTTGATAAACAGTCAAAATTTGAGATTTTTTGATGCACTCTATGAAAAGTTATAGCATGTTGAACTTTTTTGTGAGAGAAAAAATAGTTGCCTATCCCAAACATTTTGGCCATCCCCTGTATATTATAGCCATTTATAAAAATGAAGTCTAGTCTGTTTCATTAAGTGCTCAAAATAGGATCTTCTGCTCGTCAAGACGGGAAGTCTGACAAAGGTAAAATTGTCGGTACCACTGTATAGAAGCTTGACTATCTTCTTCTTCTGCATGTATATCAATTACAGGGGCAATGAAAAGCACACCATCGGTTGCATTAGATGCCCTTCTCAATATGTTACCATTGCACCAATTTGTTCAACTACAAGCGGCAAAAAGTGCCCTGCAGTTTCTGCGTCACAACAAACTGCTAGAAGGTGATCTAGTAGGACATTTGAAGATCGTCGAAGACTTCAATTTAAACTCAAATATTAAAACAGTAGAGGATTGGATGATAACGAAGACCAACTATGATGTTCCCTTTAATGTGGTTAAACCAAGCCGCAATATTTGGGATTCTGGTGGGCCAAGCTTACGTCCAGGTTCTATTGTATTTTATACTGATGGGTCTAAGATGGGGGAAAATACTGGTGCTGGAGTTTTTGGCCCAGGTATAAGTAAAGCTATACCAATGGGATGTAGTCCCACTGTGTTTCAAGCAGAGATTCAAGCCATATTAGAGTGTGCTAATACTTGCCGGTGGAGAAATTACAGATTTGCAAAAATCTGCATCTTCTCAGACAGTTAAGCTGCTCTAAATGCGCTAAGGGCATTCACGTGCCAGTCCAAGCTAGTGTGGGAATGCATTCTTTCTCTGAAGCAATTGTCCAGTAGGAACGAAGTGGCACTATACTGGGTGCCCGGCCATTGCGGAATTCAGGGAAATGAAAACGCCGACAATCTAGCCAGACAGGGTGCAGCATGAGCTTAGTAGGCCCTGAACTATTCTGTGGAGTTCCTGAGTGTACTCTTAGGACGAAACTTAAAATATGGGAAATGTCTATGGCACGCTATGTCTGAACCAGCAGATTATGAAAATTGCATGTACATCGGGTTTCTTTCCATAAAACATCAGTATTCAAGCTATATTTTCATTTGCAGAAGGTTTCAAAATATTCTATCGGGGAAATTTTGATTTTTCCATCTTTTTGACCGTTTTTCATACAAGTTTGCTTGAAATCCTCATTTTCGGTTAATTTCTCTCCCATACAAAATGTATGGAAAAATTTTCACCGATAGAATATTTTAAAACCTTCTGCAAATGAAAATATAGCTTGAATACTGATGTTTTATGGAAAGAAACCCGATGTACATTCAATTTTTATAATCTGCTGGTTCAGACATAGAGTGTATGGTAGACAGAAGCTTCTTCTTCTGTATGGCTTTACGTTCCCACTGGAACTTGGCCTGCCTCGCCTGTTTTTTAGCTCTTCCACAGTTATTAATTGAAGGGCTTTCTCTGCCTGCCATTTCATGAATGTGTATACTGCGAGGCAAGCAAAATAATTCACTGTGCCGTGGGAGTCGAGAGCCGACCGGAACGGTAATCGAACCCACCGTCTCTGGATTGGCGATCAATAGCCTTAACCAGTAGGCCAACTGAAGACCCTAGTATGGGGTTTTACGACTGGAAACTTGATGGAAAGGGGATGGCTTTCTCAGTCTTTGAATCAAGAACGATTTTTATCTACATTCCCGACGTTTCGGCCTAGGGATTTGGCCTTTTTCAAGGGTCGTAGTGTCTACCATCTATCGTTTTTGTGGCATTTGCATATAGAATGCTCTTCTGGGTTGCTTTTCATGTATACGTGTTGTTATTTTAGATTTTTAATTTTTGTATAATACACTGTGCACTGGTAACGACTGTTTTAAAAGAAGACCCTAGTTTATATATTTAAACAGATCGAAAAGAGGCACAACTTTTGCCATTGTCTCAATTACAAGCTCAATTATCAGTCAGCCAAACAAGTTCCAAAATACTAGATATCCCTGGACATGTCAATTCGTTTGTTGGCTGTACGTATAAAAAATGTTTGAGACCACCCTTAACGGATTCAAAGTTATTCCAAATTTTCAGAAAACATTTTTATCCTCAACGAAACTTTTTTTTTATTATTTAAAATTTCTTAAATTATTTAAATTTTTTGATACGGGATTATACCTAAAGCCCCATTATACATGGGCATCTTAAAATTGACAATTGCTGCTATGGTCGTCATCCATCAAAGGTTGCTATGATTCGCTTCATGCTGAGAAAACATATGGCTTATTTCTTATTTGGTCAATTATTTCAACTCGTGAGAAAGGTTATACGTGCACAGGGTCAACTATTTTACAAGGAAAGAACTCAGGAAACAACATCTGTTAACACTAATGAATTTAAGATCGATTTTGGTTTCTTTTTGGACAATTATTTGACCCTGTGCACTGGGATCTTAATGGATTCGGTAATAAGGCAATCCACAAGACAGATGCGATCAGCTGTTTTTTTTTGTTTACCATGGATTTTTGACATCCGATGATCGGGCTGACAGTTGAACACGAAGGAATTTGTTAAGCAACGACGACACTTGACGAAACTTTGTTAAGTTGTACTCACAATGTGTATACACAATAAAATTGCTGAATTTCAGCAACATTTTTGCTGAAGATCAGCACAAAGTTGCTGATCAACTGTCAAAATTGCTGGATTGTTCAGCAAGTTGAAAAATAATTGCTGATACTCAGTAATTTGTATTGCTGAATGCAATCAGCACGCAAAAAAATCAGCAAAGTTTGCTGATTAGCAGAAAAAATATTTTGCAAAATACACTTCTGGCTGTCACCCCCATCGCGAAAATTCGTTATGGACTTATAGTTGTTTATGTAACATGTTGCAAGCAGTAGGGTTTTTCAGCACGAGTCGTGCATTTATCCAACGAGGCTTGCCGAGTTATGAACATTATGTTATGAACATCATTTTAGTTGCATAATGAACCGGTATAGAAAAGCAGGTAATTATGATACTGAAATGAATAGTATAAAATAAAAATTATGATACTGAATTGCATAAAAGGTATTCTAGCAATCAATTTCTCTTCATTTTTATGTTTTCGATTATAGAGAAAAATTGAATAATTTTCCAGGATATCCTGGCCAAGCAATCAACGAAAGAGAAAATCTATGGAGTGAAATCGATCAAAGCAGTTACGCCGGTATGATAAAAATAAAGGCTTCATTATTTTAGTATAGCTTTCCACTAGATCATATGTTTTTCGATGCTCTACACTTTACCATAATCTTTCGATTTTCAAAATCCTTCAAAATTTGCCGATCCATAAACCTTTAAGAAGCTGCTAAATTGCGGCAGCATCATTTACCAGCTACTATAATGAAAAAAAGAGAGATATTTGGGGTGGCATGTGTATCGGTGCTGTTGTTGCTGCTGATATGGCTGGCTGGTGTGCTCTCCGGCATAGCCCGAGTAGGGCGAAGAATGCTGCTCATGTCACTAGCAGACATGACTGGAACTGACATATTATTGAGGGTGGCGGGTGATTATGTTCGTTTTCTTTATCGATACCCCCAAGTTAAATAGTTCATTTAATTCTCCGCAAGCTTTAAAGGTGAAGCTAGTGTTTTTTACGGTAATGTTGTCTAAAGATTGGGATATTTTTCTGGAGTATTGAAAACTTTTCACAAAAATACATTGCAGACATGTTTGAAGCAACCTAAAGCAATTATTTGTGCAATGAGTTGCAAAAAGATTCCACGTAGATCGAGTTTTAATCATCCTTCCCCCTCATAGACAACCTAGACCAGTTGGCCTTATGTTGTGGCGACCGTTTCGGCATACCAGTCACAGTGCATTAACCTATAATAAACGTATTTTCAACAAGGCCGCATCAGTGTTTGATTTTTATTTTTCAACTCGTAAAAATGTTTTTTTTTATATCTTCTTTGTTAGGAGCAGGGAAAAGCCCTGCACGCTGAAACCGCTCAGCAGCTAGAATGTGTAAGCCCTTCTCATAAGTGCATAATTTCCAGACTATAAATGTGTAACAACTACACATTCACAAAAACAGCTCGTACACTCTTCTAGATGCGAAATATCAATATTTTTTTGTTTACTAAGGTCACTAGTAAACCTAGCTAGAATGCCGTACAACATTTTTTGCGAATTCCACACATGATTTACATGTCATGTAAACTTCAGTTTAGTCATGTAAACTTAGTGTTATGATGGTTTACAAGATATATCATGTAAATTTGTGTTATATGTCATGTAAACACACAGAGTCATGCTGAATTACATGACATATGATGGAAGTTTACATGATATTTTATGACTTTTACATGATATGCCATGTAAACTTATGTGATATCCCACGCTCCAATCATGTGCATCATATGTCAAAGAATTTTATACTCTTTTTTCGATCTGTGCACGATTTTGCGGACGCAGGAGCTGTTTTCGTGAATGTGTAAGTGTTACTCGTGTTTGGTGTAGTTTGCAAATTATGCACTTTAGTGCTGAGCGGTCTTAGCGTGTGAAGTAGGCATACTTCAGTCAATAAAAAAAAACTTTTCACATCGTAATTGTTATTCATTTATTTATTTAACGAGTTGCAAAAAGATGATTTTTAACAACTGTTGAGTTCATTGCAGTATTGCACTCTAGATTGACTAAATAACGATCGTGTTCAATTTCTGTAAAATAGCACTTTTCAGCACCTTTACCAGCACACTTTTTTTACTAACTGCAATGTCTCCCATAAGATCCAGCTTCTGATTTTACATCCACTGACCATCTTGAATCCGATTCCAGACGATTTTCGTTCCGACTCGGACTGCAGATCCGGTGAAAAAGCAGCTACTGAAGTTACTGCTGCGACTTCTGTCTTTGCCCATTCACAACAGTTTGACAACTGCAGCCCTATCATAGCATATGATCGAACAAAGAAGAAAACCACCCCGACGAAATGGATGGTCATACGTGGTTCCTTCTAATACATGTGTAGCGAGAAAAGATTATGCTGTTTGAGAATTTTTATAATTGCCAAAATATGCGTGCAACACGTTTCAAAACTCGATTTTTTCAGCACTTGTCGTATTTATAAATTTATATAAATGTACGACTCGTGTAAAATTTTGCTCCCGTCGCGTTTTCTTCTCGCGCTGCCGTTTTACAAAATCCTTTCGAGTTTTGGCTGAAGAAATGTTGAGTGAAAAGTGAATGAAGAGATATGCAACGGTTGGTAACGCTACGAAGCCATCCGGGAGTGATAAGTGCGGAAATTGCATTAGAGTATTCAGGTGAACTTCGTTTGGTGGCATTCTAGACTACCGGCTAAAAACTGTAGTGAAAGCTATGTGCGATTCAAAGAACACTTTCCCGTGGTTCCATTGGTACCTTTTTGTCTCCACGATTGTAAATCAAATTCGGTCCTTACAGCTAATGGCGATTCGCTGACGATAAAACTTATGATTTATGTGTGCGGAAATATTGTGAATGAATTTAGCTCCGTGTTATATTAGTCGAAGCACTTGGTGTTTATCTTCGCGAGTTCAAAATCTACCGGATAGGGCTGATCGTGATAATGGCAGTAGAAGAGCCCGATCTACGTGATAACTTAATTAGGAAGAGTAACCAAAGTTCGTCAAGAAATTTACCAAATATTTCTAACAGCAGGGCATTAAATGATCATAGAAGCAGTCCCCAGAATAATCACCAATCAAAACTCCTGAAGAAAATATGCTCATGGACAACAAGCCTAACTCAACAAACGGGTGATATATTTCCATCATAGATGGCATAACTATTAATCTCGATTGCATATTCAATTATCGTTATACACATTTCATCAATATTCAACCACATACAGTACGGAGCGTTTGGTACGGTATGTCCACGCATCCTTCCACCCCTGTAGATTCTAGAATTGTTTCGACGCTTCACGTAACATTTAAAAGTCAAGGCATTTCCAAGAATCATCTTTGCGATAAATACTGCGCAGTAGGCCTGGCCGCTTTGATGCTTGTGTCATATTCTGGATATGCCACAAGCTTCAATATTGACAAGAAAAATAGTCGGGCGTGATCCAACCCGGTTATTTTCCAGGATGCTTTCTTGTACTGGCTGCGTATGTATTACATTAGATTAGATTAGACTCGTGCTGAAAAAAACATCATTTTGCAACTTGATACATAAATAACTATTAGTGATTACTTTTACACGTGGTCAAAGATACGCGTGAGATAAATATTTGCCTAGAAACATACCTGTTTTCAAATTTTCCACCAAAGTGATCTTTGATAATACTTGAAAAAAAGGTCGCCACATGGTCGAGTGGAGTGATGACTGCTGCGACTGCACATGTTATTTGCATTGCGATTGAATTTTGACCTCCATTTATCTAAGACCTGGAAAAGCAGTCGCCATAATTGTGTCTTTCATGCAATGCACAATATGCGTCAATATTGTAGAAATGTGGAAGAACCTACCGATGCATCGTTCGAGGCAAATGGAAATAACACTGATGTTGAAGATTTAAAGTCAGATTGGTTCACTGGTCGTTTACCGCTCGACCTAAGATCCACAAGGTAGAGCTGTATATCTAATCACATTATGTCACGATTCTTAAACTGAGATGCTCGCCTCAATCGAAAAGCAGGGAAATGAATGCAAAGACGACAAAAAGCAAAGAACTGATTCTCTGATTTTCTCTTCCTGATTTGAATACACATTTGTTCGCATTCATTTAATTAAAGCAGAAAACGATATGTTATCCCGTTCCTATATATCTGTAGCACAAAAATATATCAAAATAAGTTGGATTGAAAAACTCGACTTAATTATTGGGGACATCAAGGTAAGGTAAACTCGAAGTAGTGGTGGAACAAGTTTTTTCGATCGATTCTTTTTATCATGACAGCGGTCATGCGGCGATCAGATGGGAATGAGAATCTCTGATCTTGACTGAGGCACACTTTTTTCTTTGGTATTTCGTTACAAGCCTTTATCATCCGTATAGTATTTGTATATCGAAGTGGGACAGTTGAGTGCATTCAACCTATAAGAATTATTATCTCAAGAAGATTCACTGTAGTCATTTTTTTATAATTTTTAACCCTAGTATGAAGTTGGGGTCAATATGACCCCAAACAGGCACGCTGAACGTGCACTACGTCATCGTGGTGCGAGAAGCCTAACATCTTAGGAGGGTTAAGTTGCGTAAATCAAGTCCTGTGTAATATTGTGATCAACAATTCAATCTTTGATTATGAAATCGTGAAGTTGTAGCAATCCGTAACGTTTCATTCGCAGTTTCAATTTAGGAGTTATACCTATATGTTGAGGTAGTGCAAAAAATCGTTTATTTATTATTCGTCAAAAAGCAAAAGGTTCTTAAGTATGCTGTTTTAAATTTTCATAGAGATCCAAACAGTAGAAGTAAAGATATAACGTTTTACGCCTCGCTCCCTTACGGGCGCATAGTGTATATTTGAAACCTTAAACGTGATTATCTCAGAACCTTTTTTTTTTTTCAAAACGTCGATGCGGTGACTACGATTGTGGAAACAGTTCTCAACCGATTTTACCTAACCATGTTCGAGTGTTCCCTATTTATGTCCATGAACGATTAATATTTTTCTTTAGAATTTTCATATTAAAGACTCACGGAGACAAATTTCGTTCGTTTCAAACAAAAATATTCATGTTTATTCGGTAAACTGATAAAATTTTTAAAACTAAAAATTAATTTTTAAAACTAACTCAATTACATATTGATTTCTACAATACCCATTGAAGAGCCCCCCGTTCCACCGTCGAGAACATAAACAAAACTCTCGAGTTCCAGCTGCAGCACCAAACAAGATTTCCTCTTGCAAAAAAAAGTCAAGTTTCACCAAAAGTTTCCACGAAATCCCATTGATTTCGAGAGCGTATGTTATCTACATGATGCTGGCATTGAAAGTGCTACGCGGGAAGTGGGTTTTCCTAGAGAAGGAAATAACTTTGTAAAATTAATTGGAAAACAAATATTTCCGTAGGGCCGGCCTGCCACAAAAAAACAAAAAATTTTACATTTGTTTCTAACATAACCTGTCAGAAGATGCATGTTTGTTTCAAAAATGGATTGAATTTACTTCAAATGTGACGTTCGATTTGCTCCAAACAGTTTTATTTTTGTTGCCAGAACAAATTGACAATTTATTTGAGTTTACCTAAAATATTTTTGATTTTACCATGCTTTTTTCTGCGTGCTGGACTCGAAAAAAATGAGACACAAAGAATAATGTATAACGTTTGATTGTGTGCACAAAAATAGCTGATTTTTTGATCAGGAATAGTACATTATGTGTAGCTAATACTATAAAAATTTCATCAAAATGAATTCTAAAATGCTTCTAAAAAGTTCAAAACATCATCTAACTAAAAACGGATTAATTAATCTTCGTTTTCTACACAATCAGTACCTGAACTGGGAAAAAAGCCTTTTAATCGAAATTATATGCTAAAAAGTTTGCTAATTGAATTTCTCATCACGTACACCAACCCGCTTTCAATCAAATATTGTTTTGAATTTTAAAGATCGTTCCTGCTTCCATGTTAGCCTTCCTTCATACAAAAGCTGGAAATTTTATATTGGCCGTAGACTCTGTGCAGAACCGCGCTTCTTTCGAGTATGGACTTCTGCACGATTTAATGCTGGCCTGCTAACTCTCACAGAAAATTTGACGTTTGAACGGAGCGGCACCGCTCAAACGTCAAAGTTTTATGTGATAGTAAGTAGGCCAGCATAAATTCGTGGAGAAGTCTGTACGCAGATTACGGGTGGACACAAAGATGTGTAGACGTAAACTTTTTTTTAATAAATAAATAAATAAATAAATAAATAAATAAATAAATAAATAAATAAATAAATAAAGAAACTTGAGCTAGATCACCTCCCTCTGTTTTTAGGGCTCATAATCGTTAATGGTAGTAGTAGCGATAGTCCACTGACACATTCAGCTGTACCTATCACTACCGGTTTCGTTCTCCTAAGAATTACACCAAATATACTATATTAACAATATAGGTCACTCTTACAAATTTTTGGCGACTCCTTTTTAGTAAATGTGTCGCCACCAAGCGCCAGAAGAGGTACTACTACACACTAAATGCATGCGCTATACGAATGACGTTTATTTTGTCGAACTGTCGTTGCATGGTGGGGATGCCCATTTTTTCAACTACTCAAATTAGAACAAATTTTATTCTCTCTTCTTCAACATTTTCTGGCGTGATGTATACCTATACGGAAAATCGATTATTTATTCATCATTTATTCTTTTTTATTTTTTCGAGAAAATATCGCATTGCTCAAAATACAATTATTGACTTTTTCCGACAACAGGTGCTGTAAACATTCGCCAACGGTGTCTCCATGTCGTTGTATGTAAAAACGCTAAGTGACCTATATTGTTAATATAGTATATTTCTGGAGCTCGATTTGATTAGGTCGTATGTGCTTTTGTCGATATAAAATTCAATCAGTTTATTTTAGTTATTGTAGCAATATGGAAGATATTTTTGAGACTTTTAATGATGGAATGGAAAGCTTATTTTGTAAAGATTCTGCTGTATGTATCAACTTTGTTCAATTTCAACAGTTTTCGCTACAATATGCGAATCCAACTGATCGAATTTTTAATCGACGAAAGCACATACGACCTATTCAAATCGAGCTCCAGATTTGATTACACTCAGAGATTGAATTTTGGTTATTTTTCCGCTGGATTGAACAACAAAGAAGTGCCGACAACGGGGGTTGAAAACTTATGTGTGACATTGCTCTGCTATTTTTGCAACGAATTACAAAATGATGATTTTGTCAGCACTCGTCGTATTTATCCAACTCGACAAGCCTCGTTGGATAAATGTACGAGTCGTGCTGAAAAAATCATCATTTTGTAACTTGTTCCATAATAGTAATTTATGCAACGAGTTGTAAAATGATGATTTTTACAGCACGATTCATAAATTTATCCCTCAAGGCTTGCCGACAATGACAAAAAAAAAATCACAAGGATATGTCATTTCCATCCAACCCGGGAGCTTCTTGACAGCTGCCGAACAACGTCAGCGTACCTAAAAAATTTGGTCCGGGTGGTACTGTCAGATTCAAAGCGGCGAGCGCTACTTTTGAAAAGGACGAAAACCGACAATAACAAACCACACAAAAAATAATAAAACATTAAACAGAAACCTTATTTTGTTGTTCCCGCTTTTTTGTGGTAGATAAATGCACATTAAGTGCGGCATGATGAATTTTGTTTACTAGAAGCGGCAATTATATCTATAAAACGGGTAAAGGCAAAACAGTTGGCTTTCATAAAATTGTTAAGAAACTCATGTTTTCTTCTATTGCGGTTATTAAGTACCAGCAAGTAATAAATTAGGTTACTTATGCTAACATTTTACAGCCACATATCTGGTGGCAAAGCCAAAATGGAAGTTAAAAATAATCATTTGTTGATGTTTTTTCCCAGTTTGATCTTCGGTTTGGTCTAGCATGCGCAGTCACCAATTTATATGGAAGACCGTTTAAACATGTGCTTTTATTACATTTCCTACAACAAATAAAAAAGAAAAATCAAAATAATTTCAATTTAATGAACATTAGTTTTTGCGCTTCTGTTGAATACGTCCTTTTGATACGAAACGCTAGCCTCTTGTTGGCTTCCACTCACCACGAAACAAAAAGATGCTTTCGCATGGACAAAAATTGTTGCGTCAGTGAAGGATGGACCCGTTGTTTACGAACAGTAGCGACATCTGCGATTTGCAAGTACACGCTAACCCTCAGCTACCCAGATTGATGTCAAAGCGACCCAGATCGAGCAAAACTGCAGTTACTCTAAAGTGGGTAAAGGTGCCTTTACTCAAATCTGGGTTACCGATGTTGGCTGCAGAATCTGGGTAAAGGTTACCCTGATTTAGACGTTTCTCATCCGGGTATTTTCTACCCATTTTTACATAAATGAGTAAGCGTTCACATTTGCATACACAATACGAATCTCCCTTAGTTTGGCTGGAAAAGAAAATCTCAAAAGAAACTACAACATAACCGATTTATTGATGTCTCAAGTTTTCTACAAGTATTAATAAATTTATTGTAAAACGGCTCCTTTGACGATGGTAATGATTCATGTTTGAGTGTTGCAGCCTTCTTTCCCATGTACTGTTTAAATCTTTGCTAAGATTTTCGCACCAAGCTGACCGTCGAGCTGGGAAAGATCCTAAATATATGGGAAAATCTAATCAGCGATTAAATTAATCGATTGGCTCGAGAAAAAACATACCTGTGACCATTACAGATGGTGACCGTTGAATAATCGTTCCGCTTGCATCGGAATCGAGATCGGGACCAACTTTATTCCCGCCTGATAAGCGGCGCAGATTGCCTGAACATTTAAAGAATTTCAATGAAGAACATTTCAAGAACAACATGAATTACTTACCAGTCAGAAGTTTTCGCCATCCAAAGTTCCTTCGGGGCTTTTTTCGGATTAAACGCCTCTACGGCGAAAAATTTCTCCAAGTCCAATTTACCCAGATATTGACGTCTACACATAGCAAGCAAAAATGGGTATCGAAATTCCCGTGAAGACCCGTTTACCCACAATCAGGGTAAACGTTACTCTTCTGATGCGAGATCGATTACCCGGATTTTGACAGCTACTAATGACATAAAAATCCGGGTAGAATCGACCCAATCGATGGGTAGTTTCAGGTTAGCGTGTAGGTACGCGAAACTGAGCTCATCTGTCAAGTTACGGGGGGGTTGTTTCCATCAGTACTATCGTGCTTTGCGTGATTCAATGGGGACGACCACGTGCTCCATCATACGAGACACGAAAGTTGGGTCAAGCAAGCCGTGCCATAACCGTCACAATTTTGCTAGTTCATATCGTGGAAACCTTGATTGTTGATCAAACAATCGCATTATGATTTATAATGGAACTGAAATGACTTGCATTATGAACCATAATGCAATTGTTTGGTATAGTACGAAAAAGTAGGCCGTTTTGTTGCTAAAACAGCTAGTATAAACATAGAATTTATAGTGTTGAGTTGCAAAAATAACTTTATGCCATTCGGTATCAAAATTTCAATTTTATATAACTTATTTTGGTATCATAATGGCCAACTTTTCTGCACTGGTTAATTATGCAACTGAAATGAGCTGCATAATGAAAAAAAGTTGCATAATGTTCATAATGCAACTAATTTGTGTTGCATTATGAACATTATGGAACTCTAATGAGTTGTATAATGAAAAAAATCATTGCAAAAAATTTAGTAAAGAACACGTTGTAAAACTCGATTTTTTCAGCACTCTTCGTATTTGTTCAACTAGGCAAGCCTCTTTGGATAAATGTACGACTCGTGCTGAAAAAATCAACTTTTTGCAACTCGTTACATAAATAACTATTATACAATTATGTGTTTCAGTATACAACACTTTTCAGTTGCATAATGCTCATAATGCAACTCAAAAAAGTAATATTACAGTATGCGGCAGGAAAAAATGCGAAAGTGTTTTTCAACTTCAAACCTCATTTTCGTCCATTTGACGTTAACCAATCTATGTTTCAACGTTCCATGATCTCTAATAGGCTAGTTTCTGAAAAGTAAATTAAAAAAAATCCATTTTGGTCACTAATTATTACAGGGCGGCGCCTGAAGCTGAAGACAATCAAAATTTTCAAACCGCAGAAAAGTACACAGGTCGCTAAATTTCGTATCTGGTAAAACAAAATTTTTAATTTGCTCTACAATATCATCAAATATATTTACTTATTTCATCTAATATGTAAAACTACATGGCTCTGGATCAGTTTGGTCTGGCTGTTCATCGAATTTAAGCAAATTGTATTACTGTTATAGTCATTTTGTTTAATGACCATTGGGCGCGCAGTTTTTTGATACCCGCTTATAAGCCTTACATTATCAAATGTTAAACATCAAATATGTTTATTTTTATTTGGCAGTGCTAGAATATAGACATTGACTGATACACTGTCATGGAAAAATAGTCATATATATCCCATATTTAGCGTGTAATAGTGCCTTGAACTTTTCGCATTTTTTCCTGCCGCACCCTGTATAACATTATGCAACTATTTTTCATATTGCTACTCACTTGAGTTGCATATTGAACCAATACGGTAAAGCTGGTCATTATGATACTGAAATGAATGTCATAAAATTTTAATTGAAGGGCTTAGAAGCAATGGGGAAGCAAAGCAGGAATCGTACAAATATGACGAGTGCTGCAAAAGTCGAATTTTGCAACGAGTTGCATACAACATTTTTGCAATGAGAAAAAAAAATCACTGTAATACGATCATTTCCATCAGTATCATCATGCTTCCAGGTGGTTAACGGGATCACCCATGTCCCATCAAGCTAGATGCAAAACTTGAAGCAAGCAAGCTGAGTTATACCCGTGACAGTTTTTCATGCTCCTAACGTGGAAACACAGGTTGTTGGTCAAACAATTACATTATGATTCATAATCTTAACCACTAGGCTACTAGGCTACAGTGCAATACTATAGTGCCAAGTTGCAAAAAAGCTTTTCACCAATTTGTCATCCTAGGCCGGGGCCCGTGGCGCAATTAGTCACACGTTTGCCTCATAATCAGATGGTCATGGGTTCGATCCCAGCCCCGGCACTTTCGTCAGTTCTTCTTTTTCCCTGGGAGCAGCTAACACTGACACTCTTCTGAGCCCATAGCTCAAACGGACCCAGCTACATGGACATCGGCGAACGGCACCTCATACTTCTCAGCTCATACTTAATGGACTCTCAATCGGACTGGAAAAAAGAATCACACCAACATCAACATCCTCGTGCTCATCATACTACTATGATAGGGTAGAAAGTGAAGGCAGCGCAACGACAACCAGTTCGATATAGTAGAATTAGAATAGAATACATTTAGGCACTGTACAAAGTGCAAGTACAGCTTCCAATTGGAATCGCTCACGCAGTGCCCTAGTGAATAAAATAGCTGGTCATTAGGTCAAGTGATTAAAAAAATGTCATCCTATAAAAAATCTTTCGATTAACGGCTACGCAGTCTTGGGATTTAAAAAACGAGTTGTTTTATTCACCCGACGTTTCGACACGTCGTCAGTCACAAACAATCCACACTTCCATTCCTAGAAATGTGCCACATTGCTAACACAGAACACACAGTCAATAAAAGAACAGACATAGACAGGCTAAGTACGACATACGCAGGGATACTACACAGTATTAGGAACATTGACAAACACAACAAATCGAGAAATGATAATAATTTAGACGAAAGTTAGATTACTCCGATAGGGCATCACCGCTACCAAAATGAACGGTCCGAATAAGGGGGTATGCTAAAGAGGGAAAATTTTCGCCATTGCCAAAAAACCGTTAAACTGAAAGTGATTCCGAAGTGTAAGATATTTTAATGTTATAGTTTTAAAAGGACATAATTAATCGATAAACCGCACACCCACTTTACAGCATGTACCAAAAACGACACAAAAAGGGACAGTTACAGTTAGACAAAACAATTGACAAAAAACGATAGTAATTATGTAAGTAACTGAGCAAATTTATGTTAAGACAAAATTGTTCAAAACCCAAATACCAATTACAGTTTCCCCCTGAGGAAGACACTATCCCCGTGTCGAAACGTCGGGTGAATAAAACAACTCGTTTTTTAAATCCCAAGACTGCGTAGCCGTTAATCGAAAGATTCAACCATACAGTCGTATTTCAATACCTATAAAAAATGTTTAGAGTTTCAAAAACTCAGTCAATTTTGAACCAATTGACTTGAAATGTTATACACGGGTAGATACTATACCTATCTCACCACATTCCAAAAGTTGTGTCGATTGGTTCAAATTTGACTGAGTTATAGTGGAAAACATACGAATATAGAAGCCACCGCCCAAGTGGCGCGATTCCCTATTGTAATTTTTCAAACCATCGTAAAAAAAATCTTAAAAAAGTTCCAAAAAGCTTGAAATCTGAATTATTTTTTAATATGCTCAGCTCAAAATCGTCAAATGGTGCATCTGGGCTTCTCAATTATTGACGGTTTCACCCAACCCGGGAGCTACTTGACAGCTGCCGAACAACGTCAGCGTACCTAAAAATTTTGGTCCGGGTGGTACTGTCAGATTCAAAGTGGCAAGCGCTACTTTTGAAAAGGACGAAAACCGACAATAACAAACCGCACAAAAAATATTAAAACATTAAACAGAAACCTTAATTTGTTGTTTCCGCTTTTTTGTGGTAGATAAATACAAATTAAGTGCGGCATGATGAATTTTGTTTACTAGAAGCGAAAATTATATATATAAAACGGGTAAAGGCAAAACAGTCGGCATTCATAAAATTGATTAGAAACTCATGTTTTCTTCTACACTGAAATAAATTTTGTTGTGGAAACTACCGATTCCATAGTAAAATTACTAACCGTACCTATGATTCTCAACCGACAACAAAATCTGTTAAGGTAACTGAAATATGCTTGAAATTACTATGCATTGTAGTAAATTCAACTAAAAGCGTAGTCGTCTCAACAACAAAACATTGTTAATTTTTCGTGGACACGCATTTTACAACACATTATGGTTAAAAATACAATGCTCATTGGTTAAATTAAGATTATTTTTGGTAATGTTAACTGCACTGCTAGTTAAGTTGACAGTGTTTTAGTGGAATTAACTGGAAATTGTTGTTGGTTGAGAATCATAGGTACGGTTAGTAATTTTACTATGGAATCGGTAGTTTCCACAACAAAATTTATTTCAGTGTAGTGCGGTTATTAAGCACCAGTTAGTAATAAATAAGGTTACTTATGCTAATATTTTACAGCTACATATCTGGTGGCAAAGCCAAAATGGAAGTTAAAAATAATCATTGTTGATGTTTTTTTCGAGTTTGGTCTAGCATGCGCAGTCACCAATTAATATGGAAGTCCGTTTAAACATGTGCTTTTATTACAATTCTTACAACAAATAAAATAGAAAAATCAAAATAATTTCAATTTAATGAACATTAATTTTTGCGCTTCTGTTGAATACGTCCTTTTGATACGAAACGCTAGCCTCTTGTTGGCTTCCACTCACCACGAAACAAAAAGATGTTTTCGCATGGACAAAAATTGTTGCGTCAGTGAAGGATGGACCCGTTGTTTACGAACAGTGGCGACATCTGCGATTTGCAAGTAGGTACGCGAAACTGAGCTCATCTGTCAAGTTACGGAGGGGTTGGTTTCACCCCTTAGGCAGCATCCATTTATTACGTAACGCTAAAATTGACATTTTTCGACCCCCCCTCCCCCCTCCGTAACGCTTTTTTGTATGAAAACCCGAAAATTTTTGTATGGACCGTAACGCTCGGCCATACTCCCCCCCTCCCCCTCGAGCGTTACGTAATTTGTGGATGGCGCCTTATCGAACGCCAATCAGCAGGCGAGAGTCTGACGTTTCTCCGATCTCACTAACACAAACAGCAGAAGAGGTTCTGCTTGAATCGTTGCGATGATTCACAAATGCCGACTGGAAGTTGGCAGCGCGTTTTGTTATGAAAGCAATATACAATATAATACTCAACTACTTAAAATGTTGAATGCAATTCGTTGCAAAATTCAATTTTGGTTGGCCTCATTTAGGCATAGAGTATTTTCGTTCTTACTTACGTTAAATGAGCAGTTGAACAAAAACAAATTTCCGTTAACTCTCCATTAGTCGCGCTATTGTATATTGTAGAACACATTGAAAAAAAGCTTGTTTGCTTTTAACCTTCACATACCCGACACCCAACATCTCATTTTCAAAATGCTGGCGTTTCGTCAATTTCAATCCAATTTTTTTGAAGTCGCCCTCAATCGATCATAAATTGGTGCAAGTTGATTACACCCAAGTGGCCATGCAATATCCGGAACCATTTCGGAGATATTCCTGATTGTTCTGGGGTCAGGGAGGGTGCCGAAATGGCTAAAATTGATTATTTCGTGTGTTATTGTGTTTGAACCTTCGATTTTCATCTAAATTTTCATAACGAACAATAAAACACAGTTGTGATTATCATATTTGAACAAATGTACCCATCCGGATCACCGTGACAGGCTCCGCGGGGGCCTCATTGGGGTCACTTCTGGTTTTCATCCAAAACATGTCGTGCGACATATCAAACTTCATGATTTCGAATGACTGAGTCAGAAACGATACCCTGAAGTCTGTTTCAACTAATATGGCCATCCCAGAACATCTAGCATAGGTTCCACGGGGGTGACATCGGTGACATTTCTGGTTTGCAACCAAAACATACCGTGCGACGTATCAAATTTCATGATTTCAAGAGAATGGGGCAGAATAAATTGACTGAAGTATGTAGCAACTGGTACGGCCGCTCCGGAACACCTGAAACAGGTTCCGCGGGAGGCTCTCAAACACAATAACATACGAAATAATCACTTTTAGACAGAACATAATCCCTCCCCCACCCCCTGACCCCAGTATAATCCGTAATACCACTTGAGTGTAATAAACTAGCACCAATTTATGATCGATTGAGGGTGACTTCAAAAAAATCGGATGAAAATTAACGAAATGCCAGCATTTTCAAAATGAGCTGTCGGGGGGCGGGTATGTGAAGGTTAAACAGCATCGGTGCGGTTATGACAGATGTGGCGCGACTAACAGAAGGTTAATTACCGTGGAAGTGGTCATATGACACAGCTGAGAAGCAGGAGGCTCTGTCCCAGTTGGGGCGTGGTGTGCCAAAAAAAAACAAAGCTCGTCTCAATGCAATGTCTTAAATTAGAGATGAAAATCTAACATCCAAAATATGGGTGCTTTACGGTAATAAAAGAGATCTTAATTTAATGTGATAATATCATGCACGATCAAAGTAGGCTGATATTCATCCGCTCATTTTTACTAGTGCCGCATCGTTGCTCCGTCGTGCTTTGAATCGTTATTTGGCTCCGCCTTCAATTTTCTTGGCTCGTTCGCTTAACAAAACAGCCTTTTAATGACTAATGACTATGGCTCGCTTTCCAGTCCGTGTTTACGTTTTTTACCTTTCTCATTTGCTTTTATCGACAATTAAATGTTTTTTGATTGATCATAAATTATGCAAGAGGCTTTATAATTAAACGTTTAAAATAAATGCCACATGTTACAATGTGTGCAGCATTCTAAAAAAAGCTCTAGTGCGGGGCATTCCATTCTACTTGAAGTAATAGTAATTCTTATATGATTTTCAAAAACGTTCTAAGGACTCCTCAACAATGTTGCTCCTCAACAATGTTTCCTATGCCAGAATCCTTGACCTCATGTAAAGTAGCAAATAAGAGGTTATCGTTTACAATAAAACAACAAATTACAATTAAACGGTCTTCTTTTTGCCCCGAGTAGGTCCTTCTTTGCTTTTGCAAACGCGGGCGTTGTTCTCAAAAAATGACACATTCCATGAACATCTAGCGACCGAAAGTTAACTGGTTGTTCACCGCATCTCGACGGATGCAAGATGCTAGCAGTGATTTTTGTTTATTTACACGATCCGCAGTTACCGTTTCACATCATGCTGTTCTTTGGCATGTGACGTCATCGTGGACAAGTTCATGGATGCCTCCAATAAAGCATCCGGTAAAATGGTGTGAAACGTAATCAGATTGATCTATGGAAAGTAGGTTGGGCATTGATTACTTCATTCCTTTGCACATGCTCGGCTGTTGAGCCGGGTTCGTCGCATAACACCTTTCAGGGCGACGAGATTCGAACGAACTAGGCCGATCGCCCGAAACCCTAACGAAATTTCTAATACCGTCTATTGTAGCTTTGATCATTCTATAGAGCTTCCCGTTTTTTATCTGTATTAACGAGATTTTTAGCCCTTGGTTAGTTCATCTCGGGACCCACGTTTTACTTCCCTTCCGAAGGAAGAACTCACATTTTGCGAGTTTGTCGGCAGTGAGATTCGATCCCAGGTTCTCAGCGTGATAGTCAAGTGTTCTAACCATCACACCAGGTCCGCTCCACGGAGAAGCCGCTCTCGTCTATGATTTTCCATAGCTTTCTGTGGTCGATACTGTCGTACACCGAGAAAAAATTCTACTCAGTGGCTGAGTTGGCCTTACTCAGAAATATGGAAAATCCTTTAGCTTCTTACTCAGTTTCCGTTAAAAGTGGGACAACCCATTTCCAATGGGTTCTCCCACTTTTAGCCGAAGCTGAGTAAGAAAACAAAGGATTTTTCTATTTCTGAGTAAGACCAACTCAGCCACTGAGTAGAAATTTTTCTCGGTGTACGCCGCCTTGAAGATGATGAACAGGTGGTGCTGGTATTCGCAACATTTTTAGAGGATTTGCCGCACGGTGTAGATTTGGTTCGTTGTCGAGCGGCCATGATAACTTCCGCTGAACGCATTAATTTTGGGTGAAATACGACAGAAGATGATCTGGCATTTTTAAGGCGGCATCCATAATTGTGATCGCTCGGAAGTTCTCGCACTCCAACTTGTCACCCTCCTTGTAGATGGGGCAAATGACCCTTTCCTTCCACTCCACCGATAGCTGTTCGGTCTCCCAGATATTTGTGCATTTCGTTTTATGAATGTCATGAACTTACAATGATTCATGCATAATAGGTCCACATTTGTATGGCGATAAAACAACATTCGCAGAAACATTTGATCTCTTGTTGGTCGGCCCTCACGGAAACCACTTTGGCAATCGCAGACGAAAGACTCATCAAGAAGTCGCTGTCTGTTGAACATTACACACGACAGTACGCTGAGTTCAACAGGATAATTCCTTTATAATCAGCATACTCTAGCAGAGATGGAAATGTTCTTATCATGAAGCATATTACAAGTTTTATTGTTGTGTTAAATATGCTATTTTAATTTGTAAATGTTCCCCTAGTATTAATGCACATTTATAGGGCTCTGGCAGAATAGAGGCCTGAACCTGAGAATATGGTATATGAAAGACTTGTGCAGCTAGACCAGTTCTGCTAGAAAGTCACGAAAAAACCGCTATTTCTCGAATATTTAACGTAAATGTCACGGGCTACCTTTGAAAAATGCCAAATGGTATTCACGGTGAATATCATTTAGCATTTTTCAAAGGTGGTCCGTGACATTTACCTTAAATATTCGAAAATATCGGTTTTTCCGTGACTTTCTAGCAGAACTGGTCTAGCCGCACAAGTTTTTCATATACCATATTCTCAGGTTCAGCTTCTAAAATTAGCTGTAGGCGATTGAATTTAGATATGACGAAATGAAATTTTCAACACTGATAGAGGCCCGCAATCCTATTTCGATTGCCAACATTCAGGCCATTTTGGGCAGCGATTAAGTACTGGAGATGTAAGCCTTTCCCTGGCACATACTTTAAGTTATAGAACTCTAGTGATGAAACCCGAATCGGTTTGCCCCTTAGGATAACAAATTCCTAGACAAAACTCAAGCTATGAAAGCAACTAATGCTGCGAACGAAAGGCAACCTGCCAGAGAAAATACGATTACAGGATTGACTGATGGACCAATAGCAATAATGAAACCTCGTCATCATGTCATCGTTGTTATCCAATAGGATAACAGGGAAAAATATATGTTCTGTGTTGTATTTGTCCAAATGTAATGTCCTTGTTTATTACGCATTTGTAGTATTCTACTATATAACGTTCTATTTTATTGTGCATTTGTAGTGCTCCATTATTTTTTCGCAATAAGCAACTCACGAGTAAT
The DNA here is from genome assembly GCF_035046485.1 of Aedes albopictus. Taxonomy (NCBI): domain Eukaryota; kingdom Metazoa; phylum Arthropoda; class Insecta; order Diptera; family Culicidae; genus Aedes; species Aedes albopictus. Next base: position 172,022,237 of record NC_085136.1, read on the forward strand.
AAACCAACACATGGCTTACTCATGGTTGCAAGAGTATGCTGTATGTGAGGTTATTCACCGTCTGATTCGTAGGGACGATGTAAAACAAAAACAAAAGTTTGTCAAGTACAAAACTACTGTTTACACATAGATGTCAAGGAATTTTCCATTACAAAAAGTTCCTGGACCAATCTGGAATCGAACACGTCACCTTCAACATGATCTTGCAGGTATTCAGCGCGTTTGCTACGCTTATTTGAAGTTCCTGTTGATGATAATCTCATCCTTCCTTATTGAGAAAGAATATTAATTGTTTCAATTCATTATTAATTTTTTACACAGTTCCTGGAATTTCATTAACGGATACATGAAGCTCGAAAACGATGAAGACCGGCGCTACCTTATACCATAGAAAGCCTTGTACGAATAGAGAAGGCAGAGAGCACGAAATCATTGCAAATGCGTTTGAATGGACTATCAATATAGCCATGCAAAATAAATCTTCACTAAGGTTCTAGGCTCTAGGGTTTGTGTGCCATTAGTAATTTGACGCTCCCATATCTATATATATAAAAATGAGTTTGAAGTCTCTTTGAGGCAACAAAACTCACGAACGGGTGAACAGATCAGGATGACTTATGAAGGGTTAGATTCGTATTCATGGTGGCTGTGTTTATATGCAGAAAAAGTTACGAAAAACACTTTGAAAAGTATGAAAATTATGAAAATACTGATTTTTGATGAACCGGGAACAAATTCAGCGTGATCAAAACTAAATCAATCTAGAGTGCGTTGCTGCGATGACCTCAACAGTTGTCAAACCATCGCAGTTTGGCAAGACAAAGTTTGCCGGGAACGCTAGTTCATCATATTTGATAACAAGCGATTACGGCACCGATTGATTCCGTTTTTTTTTTGTTTTCATGGGTGCTCACTTCTAAAAAGAAGTACAAAATAAGAAACAAAACAAACAGCGCTTGAATCCTTTGTTTTTCGTAGGATGAAAATGTAAGCCACATGCTTAATAAGGAAACCAATACCCTATATCTAGATAACAAGATGCAGGACATCGAGACTTGAAGATTAAATTATAATTACTACAAATTATACTACTGGTGAGTTACCAACAATTTCGTTTGAACACGTTTGCCAAATAAGCTAAATATTTCGACATTCCTCACAACATATGACACTATGAAGCTTTAGGATATTATTTTAACAAGATGCAGGACATCGAGACTTGAAGTTTAAATTATAATTACTACTAATTATACTACTGGTGAGTTACCAACAGTTTCGTTTAAGGACAAGGTATTTGGAGTACATTGCTCAAAATTTCAAGAGCACCGTTTTTTAGAACCGTTGAACGGATTTGGATTAAAATGCATCACGCTATTGACAACCACTGAACAATTAGCGTGATGCATTTTCATCCAAATCCGTTCAACGGTTCTAAAAAACGGTGCTCTAGAAATTTTGAGCAATGTACTCCAAATACCTTGTCCTTAAACACGTTTGCCAAATAAGCTAAATATTTCGACATTCCTTACAAAATATGACACTATGAAGCTTCAGGATATTATTCGATTAATATAGGCTTGGATTAACGGATTCTATTTTGATCATATCAGGATCAGTGAAGTGCTCATACTGAATTCGAAACCATAATTACGGTTATTCGGTGATGGTACTGAAAATTATATCCACGAAAGAGTGGAACAAGCCATCACAACATAATAGAAATGCCGCTTTTTACTTCTCAACATGTTGAAGCCCACAGACTGACTGGCGAGGCACTGATTGCTGTCCAGCCGTCAGAAAAGGCTCTGGAAAAAAATGTGTTCAGATCAGATGAAGAAAAACGAGGCTCACAAAAAGTTTTTGTTTTTTTTTTCTTTCACTTTTTGCTTACACTTTGGATGTATCTACCATATTATATGCCCCATCTATCAATTATAGTAATTAAATGAACCATTTAGGCTCGCAGACAAAAATTGGTAAAGCCCATGAGGCACATGTCGATAAGATGAGCAGATGTGAAGGCAAGAAAAGGCTTGAGAGGAAAAGCAGTCGCAAAAGAGATTCGTGGGCATGGAATGTTGTAAAGGCAAATATTTTCTTTTAAGCTGCCTGTATATCGAATCTTGGAATATTGTACACTAATGTATAATTATAGGTGCCTATGTTCCTAAGAAAGACGATGATCAACGATTGCACGCTAGGAAGAATTGTTATAATGAGATGATAATGATGACCAGCATTATAATGCATTGAATTCCTGATCGAACATCATTATTATAGGAGAATTTATAAAATTGTTAGATATAAGGCTGAATACTTAGTTGTATACCAACAGATCGCATGCTGATGTGTGCATTAGAATGCTATGGAGTGGGTAATTGAATTTTCCAAGCCAAGTCTTGCGAAGCAATCCAAGGTAGTCATTCCCTTCGTTATGGTAGTAGCTAATGTTGCGGTAATGGCAATTGAGCACTTCTTCGACTGAAATGTTAGCAAAAGGCACATTTGATAAATGTATTATACTTCAATAGGACACAATCGGTGAAGTACTAGAATTAAATGAGCTGAATTTTTATATGATGAAAATTTAAATTCTCGGTTTCTGCAATGAAATGGTTAAAAAAGCGTGGGTATTACGATGCCTTGCCTAATTTGATGCTGTTTGAGCAAAACTTTGGATTACCGTTTTTTGTTTTTTTTTTTTTTATTTCTTGCAATTCAAACAAAGTTTCTCAAAGTTTTGCTCAAGCAGCATTAAGTTAGGCAAGGAATCTTAATTCGTTGCTTTATTATGAGATTGCAGCATTTGTGTGAAATGTGTCCAAAACCCTATTATTATTTTTTTAAAGATGACCCATAACTCAACCTCACACAAACAAGCTCTACGTTGAGCCCCCTGGTACTGAACTTATCTTGTTATTTAACATTTGAAATTACTACCACTACCACGCAGGCATTTGAATTGGTCAATTGTTATCCAAGGGTCAGCTTGTTTTGTTGTCTTTTATCGAGTGTAGCCATACCTACCACTACTTACACGACATCAACACTGCCATTATAGGGCACTTGCTGGTTTTATTGATGTGCCTAAAAAACTTATTTGATTTCGCTGGGAAACGTCTTGTAACATGTTTGCCGTTACAAACCATTTCCCAGCGAAATTAAATGGGTCTGTAGGGCTCACTAATCAAATCCAGCAAGTGCCCTAAGGAGTTCTGCACGAATAAATGCTGTCCAGCACGCTCCCACAGAAAAATTGTAAACACAGTAAACATTCAAATATTGTGCACATGGGGAACGTATTCTTTTTGAACCAATTTTTAAAATCGCTTAAAATGCTTTAATTTTTTTAATATTTCTGCTGATGCCTCAAGCAAATATTATTTATTTGCTGTTACAACTTTGAATGCATAACAAATGAGACTATTTATCATTGAAAACGATGAATGTTTGAAAAATGACATCCTACCCCACCTTACCCGCTCAAAAACTGACAAGACCTACAAAAAAGTGTTATATGGCGGACTATCGTAAAACTCCATTAATGTTTTTAGAAATATATAACAATATAATCCCTATATATACCGAAAAATAAAGGTTCATGAAACTAAAATCGATATAACAAAAAATCCTATCTTTCAAATCGATGATTTTTTTTTCCGAAGAAAGGTTTTTTTAATTCCCTACATTTTTTCTAAACAATGTTGCTGTGACATAATCAAGGAAAAAAGTTTTTCTAACTGTATCCATCAATCGGGGAAGCAGTAAGAGTGGTGTGTTGGATTGAAATTTGTAAGCTAAAAGCCAGAAAATTTATACATTCCTATCCATCAGCTATCCATCATAAGAAGACCGATCATAATGATATGATACAGTTCTAAAAAAACTCCTTACATGGATGCCAACTTCCATTTGAATTGAAAAGTATAGCAACCTTATTATGAGCCTGTATTGTGCTCTTAGCTACACTTTTCATGAGCTTGAAATTCAATTTTCGGCTCAATGTTCTCGCTGCCCCATGGCTAGGCACACGCCAGTTTTGTAGCCCATATGGGGTAGGGTACTGGGTTGATGATGGCCGTAGAAGAACGATACAACAAGCAAAAGAAGTAATGATTCCAGAGCCATCACAGTGTGCTACATTGCGCGAAGCATTTTAGCCATAGCCATTTACGATCGTAAAATTAAACCACTTAACAACCCAATGTCTGCCGCGATGCGATACTTTTGATGCGCGAGACAATGTGAACCGTGGTGGATATAGGCGTTCAGGTCGGGGTTTCTTTCTCTCTCCACTTCATCATTACATCCTTGTTTTTGTCGATCTCTATACAAATTAAATTTGCACCACCATTGATCGCATTCTTCCTACTAACGAGAACAAGAAAAAAGAAGAAAATGCCAACCACAACTTAGTGAAACGAACGCAAAGGTGAGTGAGAGAAGAAATAAAACGGTAAAGGTCTGCCCAGATAAACGATGATCATGGTTCAAGCTCGGCAGGCCACGATTCGCTACGCCAGGTTGAATGTGGGCATTATACATACACAAACATACATTTTTGTCCATTAGACAGATTGACGTGGCTATTACAAGTTCATGGAATGTTTTTCCATTGATCCTAATTTCTGGAGCAACATTTGAAAAGGTCTTGTGTATTTTTTCGAAAACGCTCCGTGGGGCCTAACAGCAGCCCGCCCACGCAAATGAACGCCGTTATCCGTAAGATTGATGTTTGATCTATCTGATAACGGTCTTAGTTTGTGTGAATAATCTGATGGGGGCTCAGGAGCGACGTGTGAAGTCATTGTTTACCGATGCTTGTATGCTCTTTTCAAATGATGCTCCAGATTTTTAGTTTAGAGTTTTGTTGCATCCCACCATCCCACTTAGTTTGGCATTGCCTTTCTAAAAACAATTACTTGAATCATAATAGGTATCACATTACAACGTCAAGTAAAACAGTATTCATATCTTGAGTAGAAAATGCATCACAATTTTCCCGCAGTAAATCAAAGCATAAAAACATAACATTGGCACATGATTTATTTCTGTTCATTAGAATGTTAAGAATTCCAGTGAGCATAACCGTTCGCACCTCTCTTTCACATTTTAAGAGGGTTTCCAAGATATTTTCCGATTGCCTTGCTCCACTTCAGTTATTTTCGAATCGGAGAAGTTGCTTTTGATCCGCTCTGTCTACTGATGTCCTGACTTTTTATTCTCACTGGGAGGGAGTAGATCAGTATAACACATCTAACACCCATAGACTCTGTGTGTGCCCTTTGTGGGGTTTTTTTTTTACTTCTAACATTTATCTTTCTAAACACACACACATACACATCACAAAACCATGCCTTATATGTACGTTCTCTTAAATTGAAAATAAATGCATGTTTATCTGGTCTTTATCACAAATGCATTCCAAATCTACCATAGCTCCCACAATTCTCACTAAGGGTGCACAGTTTTGTAATACATACAACGCAGAACCACTTAATTTGGGGCAAAATTATGTAAGACAGGCTTAAGGTGTCATGATGCATCACGAAGCTTTCAAACGAATCATTGACTTTTTGCTTTTCAGTGATTGTTTGCCTCGCGTTTTTGAAGTGATAAAAAAACTGTCAATTCTGCAGCAACGCAGCATACGAATATTCGCTTTTGTTGTAGAGAATTATCACTTTGGAATTTGAAGCCACATATCTAACATGGCTGCCGATGCTGATGATGCCGTAAAAAACCTTAACGTCAGTAACAAATTTGGCATACTTCGACTAAAATAAACTGCAAGTCAGTCTTATGTATTTGCAAAAAAGTCGTCAATGAAATTGTTTTTCAAAAAAATGTTCAAGTAGTTTATTTTTTTTTTAAATCATCAAAAAGTAAATAGTTCTCAATGAACGTCTCCCAATAAGGCCATCCTGAGAGTTCGCTACCCGATTAGTTGAGGATCTTTTAGCATTTAATCTGAAAGATATTAAAAACTCTTCGGATTTGTTAAAGAATTTTTGCCAAGACCCGATATTTTGAGAACCCGTGCTCTAACCTATCCCCCAATTGATGGACGGCCCCAATCAATTTAATACTGTTATATTTCCGGATACCATGAATCGAATGATATGAAATTTTGGACAATGTTGTCTAACTTATTGATATTTTCAAACGTTTGATTTGGCATTGAATTGCCTTAAACTGTTTTGACTTTCAATTTAATATGTTTTACAAAAAAAAATGTTATTACATTGAGCAAATGAATGAATTTACTACGAAATCATTGAAAAAGTTAATGAATCATTGAAACAAAAAATGAAACAAATATATAAAACAAATCATGAAACCATAAAAAATGAATGAAAAAATGAAACAACAAGCAGCAATAAATGCAACAATAAATGCGATAATAAATGAAATATTAAATAGGACAATGATTGAAACCGTAAATAAAACAATAAATGAAACAATAAATGATTGAAAAAATAGATGTATAAATAAGTGAATGAAGGATTAATCAATAAATTAATAAACTATGCAGTTTATCAATCGATACCTAATTAATAAGAATCTATATATATAAAAATGAGTTTGATGTACCTTTGAGGCAACAAAACTCACGAACGGGTGAACCGATCAGCATGACTCTTGCACGGTTCGATTCGTATTCATGGTGGCTGTGTTTATATGTATAAAAAGTTATGAAAATAAACTAGAAAAGTAAGAAAATTGCTAAAATACTGATTTTCGTGAGCTGGGGAGGAAATCAACACGATCAAAATTAAACCAATCTAGAGTGCGGTGACGTTATGAGCTCAACAGTTGTCAAACCACCACAGCTTGGCAAGACAACGTTTGCCGGGACAGCTAGTTATTAATAAATTATCAAATAAATAAACAATTGAAAAAGTAAACCAAGCAGATTTTTTTTCCATATAGTGTTCTTTTTACTGATATTTTCGTTTGGTAAAGGTTTTTTTATCATTTATTATGTAGGACAATCATGACAATTTAGCTGATTATCTGATAAAATTGGTTTTAATCTACGCTAATATTTAGTACATATTTTTCCAAACTTCGATGTCACCTTGAGCTCCTTGTTCATTGAGTCGTACTCAATTACACTGCATTTGCAAAACCAACCTTGAACAGAAAGCATCATCTTTTTTCGCACTGGTATTACCTTTTCTGCCACAAAACAACTTCTGCGCTCTGCGGCATTCAAGTGCCCATTCACTCCCCACACTAGTGTTGTTTATTTATTTGCCTTAAATGACACGAAAGATCTCAATGCGATTCCCGATGATGTGCACCGCAAGTGTAAAATCAGTAGACACCTACGCACAGTCGACACTGAATTCTGTTGAATGTCCTGTCTGAGTGCTAAGTAAAGGTGCTTTCTGTTTATGCCTGCAATGCACATTGACCAGTCTGCATTCTGATTTTCACACTTCAAATTCAGTTTCAACGAGTTTGGTTTGTTGAATATTCATGACGACGCAAAGCTACGTAGGTAACTACGCTCATGTAGACTTGACATAAAATACAATTAATTATAGATAATTATCATTTCGTTAAAGGATGGATTGACCAAGCGACAGTCCAAGAAGAATGTATTTCACGTGTGTAAACTTCAACAAAAATGCTTTCTGAAGAGATGAATCTCATGTCATGTTGAACCGACTGTTTAGTGGAATGCTGCTTTCTTAACGACGAATTTCACTGAGATTAATTTATTAATTTCACGTACACGTAGCATTTGACAAATGGCACTCGAAAGAGGAAAAACGTCAGCAAACTAAGTAAGGCGCTAAATGATTTGAAGGAGAATTTTCGCTGAAAGCAAATATTCAGCACCCTCTCATTCGACAAGCGCCAAGTTGATGTGATGACTTTATTATAATTATATGGGAAGTTAAATTTGTGATAAATTTGCTCTGTCTCACTTTGGCTTCACCGAGTTACATGCAGTGTTGAACTGCGTACTCTTCTTTACTTGCAGCTATCATAAATAAATTTTACAACTGCAACTGTGAAGAACCATCAACTACTGTGCTTCATTTCGTCGCTGTGCCGTCATCTTTCGGGTGGGATGCGCTCAATGGTGATTATCTCTTGTTCATTCCCTTCCATGCTCTGTCTCTGTTTTCCGTAAGCTTGTCGTCTGTTGTATTAGTCTTATACTTGCGCTCATCGACAGCCCTATCCGCCATGCACCATATAACTATACACAAAGTCAGCGACGGAAAATTGTGTACCCTCGCCAAGTGCATAAATCATAGAGATATTAAAAAGACCAATCTTATACATGCTGACAAAAACAAGGAGCCTGGTGCATGTTTGAGCATTTGCAATATTTATCAACGTTACGCCTGTTGATTTGTGTCAATAAACCCTTACCAGTCAAATGTAACACTGGTCAGTAATTAAAATAATCACAGAAGAGAAACGAAATTTCTAACATGCTTCTTGAACTGAGGAATAATTTCCATTCTGCAGCAACAACGTTATTTACGAATTTTCAATTTTCAAACATGTCAGTCCATACACAAAAAAGACAATTGTCAAAGAAAGCTCTCTAGTACATAATAACTGTGGAAATGTTCATAAAACACACGTTGAGAAGTAGGCGTTGTCCCTGTTGGGATGTAACGTCAGTAAGAAGAAGAAACTCGCCCTGTTGAAACAGAAGGGGTCTCCAGTAGGCCCAGTGGTAAGGCTTTGGATAGCCAATCCGGAGACGGTGGGTTCGATTCCCGTTCCGGTCAGGGAGATCTTCCTGGGAATAGTGTATCATTGTACTTGCATCACAATATAAAAACTCATAAAAGGACACTTGGAATATACAGGAATTTAAAACTTATAATGTAAAAACTACAAGCTAATACAAAATAGAAATTCAAATGAATAATACAAAATTATATAAGACGGAGATTTATTTAGCTGTACAAAATTAAATTCAGTTGGCTATAATAGAATAATACCTTAAGCCGTTATCAATACCCTATAATTAAAAAAAACATATTGAGGGTCTTTTTTTTTGCCACTCAATATATACACAATCCCAGAATAATCATTTTGAATACCAAGGAATCCGCCAATACCTTGGTATGATTCCAAACTATGCTAGTTCTGGCATTTATTCGTTCCTGCTCGGGTAAGAAATGAAAGTCATTGTAAAGGCCCATATGCCCATAAGGTAGAAGCGGTAATTGTACGGGCATCCACAGATCATGCTAAGAGAGCTTGGGTTATTGTTCCGGTTGGTCTGGGAACAGCGATTTGGAATTTTCTTTGAACTTCTGTAAATAATAATGAAAAGAAATCAGAATTTTCAAAATAGAAAAAATATAATCTATAACACGTTTTTACAAACTTTTTCTGGGTCACTTTGTATGAAACATTAAATTAGTCATCTACTATTTTTGGGCGACAATTGCGCCTGCCACGTCAGGTTGCAGGTCAATGTGGGGAAGGGGAAGCAAGTGATGATTGCAATCGTTTGTATCCACATCAGACCGAATATACCTCTGCGTCTGCACAACTCATGCGGATATCAGAGTGTTGGTGGGATATGGTTGGCAGAGGGTTCACACATTGGTGCGTGAATGCCAGGTGTAAGGTGATAGATTAGTGCGATTATTATTATGAAGCTAAAGTGACACAGTTCGCTTGATTGCATAACTTGTTATCTGATAGATTGACACAGGGCTGTGAAAATTTGAAACAAATGAAACGGCTTTTTCAACCGTTTCTGGTTCTAGCAATGGCTATGAACATATACATGAATATACGTGAGTTGTATATATCGAGAGGAGAGTATAGAGAAAGTGCATAGAAGGATACAAAGTAGAAGGAAACTACGCATACGAATCAGAAGCGTCTGCTACTAGACCACCAAGCCCGTCTATATATATATAATTATTCGCAACAAAAAAAAAAAAACAAATTCATGATCATACATGAAACAATAGTCATGAGCGTCTTATAAATTAATGGTTTAATTTTTTTGTATGAAATATTATTGGCCAATATAAGAACAAAAAAAAATTTACTCTGTATCACTGAATCGAAATTAAACCATCGCGCAACAATAATGACAATGTCGCAACCTGTATTCGTTGCGACAATCCACGCAATACGACATAAGTTTGTCCCAACTTGAACAGAATAGGATAAACATCGTACACCACGAGTTTAGCGATTTTGAAGCTTTGCATTGTGGTGATTCTCGTGCGGTAACTTCGAGTCGGTAAACATGACAACGCTGTTGAAGTTCTATCATCAAACAGTTTCGATTTTGGGTTGGTAATAATTGACTATTTATTCACAAGTTGAAAAGTACTCAACAAATTCAGTTTCCATTTTGTCTCCAACAAAGGTTTTCGAAATTATGTCATTGTCTGTTACCAGTTGGGATAAAAAGTAATCGCCGCGCCTTCTTTATTGCTTGTGCCGTTTTTGTCTGACAATTCTCCTCTCTGCTCTGTATAATAATTCTTATTTTATGTAACACATAGCCGAGGTGGTAAACGCACGGGTATTCAGCATGACCATGCTGAGGGTGACGGGTTCGATTCCCGGTCGGTCCAGGATCTTTTCGTAAAGGAAATTTCCTTGAATTCCTTGGGCATAGAGTATCTTCGTGCCTGCCACACGATATACGCATGCAAAATGGTCATTGGCAGAGGAAGCCTTCAGTTAATAACTGTGGAAGTGCTCATAGAACACTAAGCTGAGAAGCAGGCTTTGTCCCAATGAGGACGTTACGCCAAGAAGAGAGAGAGAGATGTAACTCGTTCCATTATTAAAATTGCCTATATTGACGCACTAAGTAAACATAGCTTTCCTTGTAGTTTTTAATCAAAATGTATCGTTTTCAGAGCTGTAATCATCATATTATATTAGATTAGGATCTACTAGTAAAAAATAAATTTACTCCTATTTAGAACGCAATAGGTTGAATACCGCACTATGGCTAAAACTCCAGACTGTCCAAAACTGAAGCTTCTACCCTAGTCGTTTGTTGAATGTTTTATATTGTTTGCTATTCTATTGTGATTTTGGAGTGTTGTTTCGATGTTAAGAGTAACTCTAATTTATCCACTACAATGACAAACAGTGTGATCAATGTATAATCAACATTTAATATGATTTACATACACGAATAGTGGGAAATCCTATAGATTATTTCAACAGAGCGCAAAAGTACGCAGCCACGGTCATTCACTTGAGCACTTATCAAGCAGCAGAAGCAGCAGCAGATGGTTCTCTCCCGTTGCGTTGCATTTAATACAAAGCCTTGAAGGCTGCATTTGCAAGATGTGTGTGATAATAAAGAAAAGGCACTACCTACTTTGAAGAAATATTTCATTCCGCAGAAATGTTATCCATGAGCGCTATCTGAGATGACATTAACCGATTCTGAAACGGTAGCCTCGCCAAACGAGTGGAAAACAGGGCTTGTTCGCGTCGTCATCATCATCGTCGTTTGTCGAATGGAAGTTTAAGGTGCACGTAACTCCTCCTCTCAACCTGCTAGTTCTTTATTTCATTGACCACCATCCACCGTACCTTTTGCTGCTGTGGATTAGCCGATTTTTAATATTGCTGTACGCTTAATTCCCATGCAGTTTCCGTCGAGGCTCGCACAGCACTTGCCTCATTCGCATATTCACGCTATTATTATTATTATTTTATTTCACTGCATATATTTTTCATTTTTTATTGTATGATCCCAAGTAATGCTTCTGGCTGCACCTTATTATGAACGTTGCTCACTTGGAACTTCGCGGTTTCCAACTTCGTTGCGATGTTTCTATGCGTAACAATGGTGAGCACGTCCTTCCTAGGAGATCTCGTTATCCTGTGTATTGAACCGCTGCACAGTTACGGGTCTTTATTAGGCTGCCTCCTTGTTTCGCAAAAATTGGAAATGTTAAAAATGTTCGTCGTTGGAAAATTATCGTGTCAAAATTTGAAGTCCGTATCTCAGACGAAGTGGTTCCTCAAATGCCCTAAAGTTGCCTAACATTGTATGGGCCTTCAAGTTTCCATTTTCCGGTTATTCTTCTTGTCCCGGGATTTGGGACAAAATACTTAAATATTCCCGGGTAATCCCTGGATCCCGGGATTTTTTAATAATTCAATGAAAAGCCAGAGATTGCTCTTGTGCAGTTGAAATATGTGTTTGCCAGTTAGGATTATCTTTTTTTTTCAACTTTTTCAACACAAAAAGTATTCTATACCTAATTATTGTACATTGTATTGAACAATTACTTTTACAAATATTCAAAACAACAAATAAAAGTATCAGCATTATGTTCACCATGAAATATATGTGTTCAATTTTAATGGTTTGAGTGAAATAAGCATCATAATCTGAATAATAGAGTCTTGTACCATTTGGGCAGGTATACCTATTCGGGGCACTTTCCGCTACAACTAAGTCTATTTCGAACGGATTGATTTGAATTTTTGTATAGAATTAAGCACGCACAGTATCTAACTCTATAAAAACTCAAATCAATCGATTTTAAATTGACTTAGTTATAGCGGCAAGTGCCCAAAATAGGTACACCTGCCCAAATCGTACAAGACCCTACCGCTTTGGTTGATGCTTGTGATTTTTTATGCATTGTAAAAATCTCATCTGTTCAGCATAACTACAATGATAGGGAATCTTTCAAACATTTTATTACAGAAGTTTGACTTTTTGTAATTTTGGTTTTCGAGAAATTTAGAAGATTTTGTATTTCTTCCAGAAATTCCCTTCAGACAAAATTCAAATTATTTACATAATATAAAGAAAGTTTAGACTCAGGTTCCCAATATTTCGATGTCATATGATATTTGGGCCAAGTCCAGTCCGCTACTGGCTATGCCAATATGATACAAAATTAGACCTAAAGGCCATAATACGGCATCAAGTTGATTATGTATCTATACATTTTAAATATAACCTAATGATGATAATATGTGAGAAAGCTGACCAGATTTCAAAAGTTAAAATGGTCAGATAAACTTTTGCCTTGATATTTGGCAGTTTTAGCTATAAACTTTCTTCATTCCGGGATTCCCGGGATCGTTGGGATTTTGAAATCACTCCAATCCCGGAAATGGTTGTCCCGGGATGTACACTCTTATTAGGCTTTTAGTTTTTCAAAAAAAAAAATAGAAATTTATTTTCTTAAAAAAATGTTAGGAGCTACCTTCATCCTTCCTTTAAATGTGTATGAAAACCAATTTGGAAAATATTGCTTCGTTATTTAATGAAAAAAAAATCCACTTACGCTCTAACCGCTTAACCTATTTTAGAGATCTTTTGTCCAGATTGATTACAATTGGCAGCTGAACTTACAGTTTATACAGCACCTAAATTGTACATGATGTAAGGAATAACACTCAAATGATAAAATCGCGACATTTTAACGATCGAGTATGTTTTTTTCCACAAACGTCGCATCGCTTTGCGGTTTTCAGAGGTCTGATTCCTCGTGAAGTTTCCTACAAAGTCATTCGTCGATCTATTGTTAGGAATCAAGAAACAATTCCTGGCGATTTTTTTGAAGTAATTTTCCGTATAGTAAATCGTATGAAAACTTGGGATGGTGGGCTCAAAAAAAAATAGTTTCTCCGATCGAGTTGAAATTTTGCACAGTTGATATGGAACAAAAGTGGAACTCATACGGGAGAGGAAGTAGACAGGAACGAGTTTATATTCGATTTTCTATTTTCTTCCTTATAACCATGTCCCTGGCCAATGTACATGGGCCATGTACAAGCTTAAAACGCAACTGAAATGATTTGCGTCACATTTAGTTTTATATTTTTTCATCGCAAAACTTCAATTTAGGGAAATTAGTTCGAACATTGAATCAGGAAACTTTGCCAAAACCACAGCATTGAGATTGTTCGATGGTTTATATGTTTTAAAGGTAATTAAATTCGAAAACGTGTACTTCACACCCAAAACATAACAAGACTAAATTTGGTTTATGTAGCAATAAATTTAGCTGTTTCAATTTTCATTACGAAACTGCCCAGCTGTTATCCGTCTTTTCGCTCTTTAATTTCAAGTATAATAACAAAAAAGTTTCTCGCAATTGTGCGAGAAACAGACTATTCACAGTGCTAGGCGAAATTGATTTCCATTCGACCGACATGGAAATTGTAGCCCAAATGTTGCGCCCGCAGGACCAAGAGAGTATATTGGCCCGAAACAGAAATCAAAACACACAAACCATCCGTTGAGATATTTATGAGCGAAATTTTCCCAAATGAAAATATGCTGACACACATATAATAAAACGATATGGGAAAGCCATAAACCACATTATGCTGGGCGCCGTTGTTTGGAAATTGGTCAAATTAGTTTCCTGTTTATTTTTATATTCATTTCTAGTTCTTTTTCGCCGATTCCGGATTGCTGGATTAAACTTTGCCGTTGATGAGTATTGGTTTGTATTTGGGGTGTGCTGTGTATTCAATAGGTATGATAATTGAATAACATTTCCAAACTAGAAGTTTAATTTTATTTGATTGTAACCAATAAAGATCGAAGTATTATGAAGAGAAGTATCATTGAACAGCAGATAAAGTAAAGCGACACGTCCCTTTTCATTAATTGCTCAAAAAAACATTTGTGAGCATTAATTCACTTTCAGCTTACGAGTAAGGTTTCATTATTTGGATTTATCAACTACATAAAAAACATGAAGTCTGCGGAAGTGGCGTTTAATATACGAATGGGAACCAGTTTTCTGTTAGTCTGGTGGTTAAGCCTATGGATCGCCAGTCCAGAGACAGCGGGTTCGATTCCCGTTCTGGTCGGGAAAATTTTCTCGACTCCTTGGGCACAGTGTATCATTGTACTTGCCATGTAATGTACAAATTCATGCAAAGAAAGCCCTTTAATTAACTACTGTGGAAGTACTCAAGTTGAAGAGAGGCAGGCTAAGTCCCAGTGGAGACGTAGAGCCAAGAAGAAGTAGTAAAAGAAGTAATGTAAAAAATCATATTCATAGTCGACAACTTGCAACAGTTATTTATTTATTTTCATTTCACGTTATTTTGGATAGAAATAATCGAATAAATCATTTATAAATTGACGTGTTCATTTTCAAATGTCAACTCAATTTTATCATTTATTTATGCACGTGACTTTCAAATATTGTTAAAGACTTCCATGTTTCGAAACTTCATTCATGTTTCACCTTGATGAAAGATTAATTCAGTTTATGAACGTTCTAAAACAATCACCAACATCTATTCTAAACCTAGATGGAGTAAATTATTTTAATAATTGACGGCTTTATAATTTGTAAATAGTTGAATGGGTGTTAAAATCATGTGACTTTAGCTGAAGTAGCCAAACACCACTTCATACTGAAAATTACCTAAAGATGACTCACTTTACCTTTCTAACAAATTACTTTGAGCATTGTTGACATTTTGTAAATAGTACTGAGTCATGGGATCCATAAATATGTTATACTTGAGGGACGTAAGACCTACTGTGAAACGATATACTCTCGCTTATAATAACCTTTAATGAAAAATCCTATTTCAATCGGTTGAAAAGATGTACTTCAAAGCATTTTTCATGCATTACATCAAAAACTTATAATATGACCAAGAACTAGAATGTTAGTGCAGTTTAATGGTAGCTAGCTTCGCTTCATGTCATGTGTTGCAAGATACCCCAGAGATGGGGTAACTTGCAACAATCATGTGTTTCACACCTCCTGTTTAGGTGGCAACATTTTTTGGTAAATAAAGTTCTGCATAGTATTCTACTCGTGATAATTAGTGTACACGATGCTTTACTTTTTGTTTGAAATGTTTAGATTTTCAGTGATAGGGTATTGGTTCCCTTCTTAAGCATGTGGCTCCCATTTTCATCCTACGAAAAACGATTGAAGCGCTGTTTGTTTTGTTTCTTATTTTTGTATTTTTTGATGGAAGTGAGCACCCATGAAAACAAAAAGAATGGAATCAATCGGTGCCGTAATCGCTTGTTTTCGAATAGGATGATTGTGGGAGCATGAGATTACTGATGGCACACATACCCTATTACTTCAAAGTCGAAAGGTGTTGCAAGTTACCCCATTTGACGGTACGTGGCATAGACCACTTCACGGCGAAATTCTATCTCTTTTGCTCCTTCAGAGAGTTTAAAAACAACAGGACCAGTACCTGTCAAATTTGACAGGTGTTGGTCCTGTTGTTTTCTAATTTCCCGTAGGAGAGAAAGAGAGCGATTTCTTGATGACGTCACCGTGCAATGGGCAATATGATTGCATTTTTTTAATCGACGAAATTGTGACGAAACGGCCTACTTTTGTTCATTAGCTGGCAAGTGCCGACAAGTAGTACTTATCAAAGGGTACACTTTTAACTAGTTTTTTCGTAGTCTTATGTCGATTCTATGACCGTTTTTATGTCTTTTTAGCTGATCGAATCTGAATAGAAAAGATTTGGTCAGCCAAACAGATGTAGAGTGAGAAACAGCAAACAACTCTCGTTGATGACGTGACTCCGAGTACTTGTGATACTTATAAACACAGCTTACCTGATTGAAAAAAAAAAAAAACTTTTTGGTATTGACAGTTAAAAGCGATCGTACTCTAAGGAATTTTGCCATGATGTGTGCCACTCGTTTTTTTTTTCACCTACGACAATTATCAAACTCGAAAAGCCTCGTTGGATAAATGTACTCGTGATGAAAAAATCATCATTATGCAAATTGTTGCATAGTGGTTGTTTTTTCAGCACGAGTCCTACATTTACCCAACGAGGCTTGCTGAGTTGAATAAACACGGTGAGTGCTAAAAAAATCGAGTTTTGCAACGAGTTGGATACAAAGTTTTTTGCAATTATGGCAAATCCCTTGAGTACGATCATTTCTGTCTGTCAACACTCCACATATGTTTCAAGAGAAACCATGAGCGAACATTCATGCGCATCTTTTATTTTCAATAAGGTACATCCAAAAAAGTTTTGTTGTGGTTTCTACCGAATCCATGGTAAAATTAAGAACTGCACCAACGATTTTCAACCGAATGCCAATTTCTGTTAATTGTACTGAAACATTTTCAATATTACCATGCGTGCAGTACCGTTGACTGAAAACATTCTTGATGCTACTGTTTTGGCATTGTAATTTCGACCATGACGACTTGAATGTTGCGCGTCTTGGATAAACATGATCAAAAATACAACGTCAAAATAGTAGCATCAAGAATGTTTTCAGTCAACGGTATCGCACGCATGTCAATATTGCCAATGTTTCAGTACAATTAACAATATTTTGCATTCGGTTGAAAACTGTTGGTATAGCTCTTAATTTTACCATGGTTTCGGTAGAAACAACAACAAATTTTATTTCTCAAATTTTGAATGTCAGCCTATTAGGGTAAGTGTTCCAATCATTAGCCATAGTTGATTTCCACCTTTTATGATGTAAATGAACATGAAAAGATGGTGAAGAACAGATTACGTTCACGAAAGATGGTTATCATTGGCACACGCTGTAATAAATACTAAAAGTAGTTTTTCTCCGTTTCTATATTTTTCCTGTAAAGTATGATAACTAAGCTATCTTTTCACATAGGGTATCGCGCCACTTGGGCGGTGGCTTCTATATTCGTCTGTTTTCCACTATAACTCAGTCAATTTTGAACCAATTGACTTGAAATGTTGTACACGGGTAGATACTATACCTATCTCACCACATTCCAAAAGTTGTGTCAATTGGTTCAAATTTGACTGAGTTATAATGGGAAACAGACGAATATAGAAGCCACCGCCCAAATGGCGCGATTCCCTATTGATGACAACCGCCTTCTCATTATTTTTGTACAAATAGTTTTCCTTAGGTAGTGCCATAATTGGTACAAGCACCCTATATGTGCATCATTGGTACAAATTTGGGCTCGATTGGTTAATCTTTCGCGAAGCTAGAACCGTTCTCGTAAAACACTAGACAACCGATTTTTGAACTGTCATATCTCCGAAACCAGTGAGCCGAATCGAATGAAATTTTGAACGTTTATCAACAATATATTAATACTTGATGCGACATTATCAAATGTGATATTTTCTCACAACGAATAAAGTTATATCGGTTTGACATTTTCAACCATATAGAGGAATATAAGTCAAATTTACAATACCACACAAAAATTTCATAATGTTATCTTCCTTCAATTTAAATAGGCTCCAATACATCTAATTAGAGAAATCTTGAGAACAGAAGTTGAAAATCTTTGGATATCTAAACTAAAATTACCTTTTTTCGATAAAATCCCTTAAGTTATAATCCATGCTAAACTTTTTTAGCGCGTAAAAAGTGCCTATGTTTTAATTGTGACGCATTAATATATATATTGTTTAAAAACATTCAATTCGGTTCACTGGTTTCTGAGATACGACAGTTCAAAAATAAGCTGTCTGAAGCTGTGTTTTCAAAAACGGTTCTAGTTTCGCGAAATATTTGCCAATCGAGCCAAAATTTGTGCCAATGGTGCACATATAATAGGTTGACAAACAGTCAAAATTTGAGAATTTTTGTTGCACTCTATGAAAAGTTACAGCTTGATCAACTTTTTTGGGAGAGAAAAAAAGTTGTCAATCCCAAACATTTTGGAGTCGCATCGTCAACGAGCGTTGTTTGCTGCTGCTGCTTTTCTCTCTACGTCTGTTTGGCTAATCAAATCAGAGTTGAAATCGCTTCTTCGATCAAAACAACCAATTCACATCATTCAATATAACGTGGAAATCTTCATTTGTTTTAACAAAATGGGGACCATAAACATGGCCCGGAAGCACTCACACATCTTTAAAATTCTTATCCCAACATCGCCACAACAAAGAAAGTGTAGCAAATCCATCACTCCATTTTCCAAGTGCAGCTTTGGCCGTGATGGATAACGCGCAGGTACTCAAGACTGCATCCGCAAAAAGTTGGTCGGTTTCGGTGTTTTGCCTTTTTTATTCGTTTACGTTTCCATCCGCTTGTCGAGTGTCTAAAAATAGATTTCCGAGCTGCCACAGGAGCTGCCGTCACCAACACAAGCACTTCCCGACTTTATTAGTGGCAAAAGTGCAATCGTTTGAAACAATCTGTTATTTTATGTTGAAACTACCAAATCTCTGTTTGTTCTAACAAACTGTCAAAAATTTCTGCAAATAAAAATATTTGTATTATCAAACAATGGAACAATTCAGTTTAAACTAGAAATCAGTTTGTCGCTATAGCAAACTGAAAAATCGCTTGATTTCCACTAGAATTTAATTGTGTTTACAATTTATTTTTCTGCGTGTGGAAGAACATTAGTGTTTCGGAAAACTGGTAAAAAGTGTACTCCTGCAAAAGTGCCGAAAAGCACTCTGTTGAAAAGTAGTACTTTTCGGCACTCTTGGGCTAGTAAAGAAAAGTAGGCCATTTCGGCTCGCATTCGGCGATGGAAAAGCCCAATCTTATGCCATGTAATTGCACAAATAACTATTTCGCCATTAAGTTGTGAAAACGTTTACTTTCCACTGAGCAAAAAAATGGTAAAATGGTATACTTTTTGTATTAAAACAAATGTATCGAAAAGTACTACTTTTCGGCACTTCTGTTGTAATGTCGCACTTTTCGGCAATTCTGTATTACAAACAATAGTAGGATGAAGTGCATGTTAGATAAGGTTGATTAGCCATGATTCTCATTCGTACCTCGTTCTGCAGAAACTCATAACCTAGAAAAGATTCTATTCAAACCACAGTTTGCGCAATAGCCAAAACAATGTGTATGAATTCCGTTGCATTTTTTGAGCACTCGGCAAGAATCATTGGATAAATTGCGACTTGGGCCGAAAAAAAAACATTTTGCAACTTTTTGCATAAATAACTATTATCAGCTAGGATGAATGTCGTATCTTAGAAGATTATACTACATTTTAGTGTGACTGCCAAGGCATTTGTAAATAATATTTTTAACTTGCAAGGTATTCTTATACTTGACGAAGCAACGACCAAGTTTAATTCAAATGTTCAACCTGTATAAGGAAGGCGAATATCGAGAGATACTGGAAGAAATGAGACACAGTCACTGAGCGTGGGGGGTAAGACACCAGCAACGGAAAAGAAACTCAGTTGCGCTAAATAATGTTATTTACGACACAAATGTTTCATTTTATGAAAGAAGACTGCGACCGTACGACGAGAAGAAATTTGTGCACTGTTGCACAAGTCAGGCTCTTGCTCCATGTATATGACCATCAGCTTCATTAGTATACGCTTTATTCGAAGTTCGAATTGTAAAAATTGTTTCCCTCACTTGCAACGAACAGCTTATAACAGACACGTATCTCTTTAATTATTCTGCAAGAACTCAAACTGTGATATTTATAATGGTTTTCACACTCTTTTCCTTCTCATACGTGAGCGAAGCGTAGTGGAGAAATATTTAAATAAAACTCTCGTAAATTCGTGGATTCCAGTGCCTTTTGTGAATATTTTTTGCGCGCATTGCATATCACATCCACCCACCCTCATTTCGAATCAGTCATGGGAAGGCCCGATGCGTTTCGAGCGAGCTCCCAAAACCTGCGTAAACAAATCCGTCTCGACTTGAATCCACGACAGCACGCGAAATGCATTTTCAATACCAAGCTGCTGCTGCATCGTGTGCGAAATGCAAGACGAAAGATCACTGACACCGATGACATTCCGGATCTGAGCTTGTAGGCAGCAGTCGTATTTCTTGTGTCATACTCAAACATGACTCATCATCTATTTCACATTAAGCCTTGATGACACTCTGGAGCACTCTTCTCACAGCGTTGAGGCTGGAGACAGGATGGATGGTGATGAGCCCCAGCCATCAGCACATGTGAAGCGAAGATACGCGTGTCGCACACATATTGCTTTTACTATTATTTTATACGCTCGAAAGATTTTATAGTTCTTTGATGGTTTCACCTGTTCTTGTCGGTCATAGACTGGATGAGGTTGAGTGCAGAAAAAATCGTCACTTATTAGTGCGCAATTAATGTCAGAAATGACACCATATCTCTCTATATGATATCAACATTGACAACATGCCAGTGTGGTGCATACTATTTTTTCGATCAGTTTAAATGGATAACATTACAAAATGCCGAAATTTATTATTTTCTTGGCTAGTGCATGATTTGAGCGAAAGAGGAGGCATTGTTAATCAAGAGTCCAGATGAGAATAAGAACTACATACTACCTGAAAACGAGGAATCAGTGGTCAGGAGGGTAACATTGAACGGCCTGACCCTTTTCGTGTCTAAAACCATATGTCATATCTTTTCAAAATCTTTATCACTTCCAACTCTTGTTAATAAATGTTTCATTTTGACAACGAAAGAACATTTTTACGTTTACCTTCGAAGTGTTCAGTTCACTATGCACGTGTAGTTTACATTATTACAATGTAGTCGTCGTGAACTAAAAATCTAAACTACGATTGTTGTTTCTTTTTTCTTCGATGTGGGAACGAAAAAAGACTATGCACTCTGAGTTCGGGGCTGATAAATTTTATGAATCTATGCTTGCTATCAAATATTGACAACTGTCAGATTCAATCAATCACTCTTTTAATTAAATTATTGTAGTATTTGAATTTGCAATCAGAACTTGGTACGGATAGCTGTATGCATACTATATGTAGTCCACAAATAAAACGAGGCGAGCTGAATTGGTTAAGCGATGATTTATAGGTGTTGATGCTCGCCGGTTTTTGTGATTTTGTTTCCTTTTCCCAACGTCTAGCCTAGCCGAATCATCTAATAAAAAGCTATTCTTCATTCTACTCTAATACCCGTTCCATTCATTCGTCAAACGTTGGACCGGTTGGCTGCCGGTTATCAGTTGTTTATTGACAATGGTTGGCACAAATCGGTCGCACCCGTTCACGTACTGTCACACACCAATGACCTGTAAATCTTCCAGGGAATTACTCGTTATTGCAGGCAGCGTGCTTCTCGGTTCAGGTATCGTCTTTGATGAGTAATAAATAATGCTGGAATGAAGATCATATTGTAAGATAAACCTTAGCGATGTGATTCAATTTTAAATACGTGCACTAGAGCCGTCGTCGGTAAAGGGCATTTTTGATCCTGTTTTACATTGCCAGAGTAGGGTCTTGTGCCATTTGGGCAGGTGTACCTATTTTGAGCACTTGCCGCTATAACTAAGTCAATGGACTACCCGCTTGACGCGCAGCCACAGTTGATCAGCAGAAGTAAATCCATTTAATTTTGTATGGCGAAAAGCATCTAAACTTGAATAACTTGAAATAGAATGCTCTTCCTACAAAAATATTTGGTAGGCATAATAGTGGTTTCCATTGTGCACAACCACTACCAAATATTTTTTCGATTAATGTATTCCCCTTCGAGAAATGTGCCTTTAGATGCTATTCGCCATACAATATTTTTGCGATTTACTTTTAGCGGTTTTTCGCGCATAGAAGCTAGCGCCACATTGGTCGATGCGGAGAGTAGGAAAACAGCCGATGCAGATAATTAATTTCAAACGGATTGATTTGAATTTTTGTAAGAAGTTAGACTCGTACAGTATCTAACTCTGCGAAAACTCAAATCAATCGGTTTGAAATTGACTTAGTTATAGCAGCAAGTGCCCAAAATAGGTACACCTACCCAAATGGGACAAGACCCTATGTTTACAATGTGATTGCCAACAGCTAAAAATATGAAAAATTTCGCAAGAAAAACGATTATTGTTAAAATGCCATTTCGACATATGAAGATGCGGTATATAAAAAACTTCTCCGGCTAGACCATTCTACAAGAAAGCCACGTTCACCATAAATATCAATTCCCAATTTTTCGAGGATACGATGACATTGACCTAAAATATTAAAGTGAGAGTGGTTTTTGCGTGACTACTTGTAGAACTAGTCAAGCTGCACAAGTTTTTCAAATGCCGTATCTCCAGGTTCAACTTTTGAGCTGAAGCTAGACATGTTGTTCAGCACTGGTTAGAACTACATCATTGGGGGGAGGGGGAGGGGTGGTGTTTGGCGTCTTGTGGCAAAGACCAGGGTCCATACAAATCAATTTTTACATTTTTTTTTATCAAAAGACTACACGGGGGGGGGGGGGGGGGGCTTGGAATCTCCCAAAAAATGACCACGTGGTTTATGGACAGCCCCTAACTACAGCTCCTGTACAACCAAAAACCTACGCTGTCGTGATTCTTCTTATTCATTAATCTCTGACACTGAAAAATTATCTATGTCCCAATAATTTGCTGACAGAAAAGGCATCTTAACTAACAATTATTTAAATAGTAATATTACCAGACCAAATTATGGATGAGTTTGGTAGTTATGAGTAATTGAAAAAAAACTCAATTTCAAGGTCATATACACTCTTAAATGTCATTTTACAGCGGATTTAGCTTCGTGGTATAATTTAAATTAAACATCGTCACAAAAATCACTAACCAACCCATTCGTACGTCATTGCGACGCGATAGGATTACTGGTTATCGTCACGGACGACCGGAGCAGTTTCGTCCCTCACGGAAAACCCTTATGCAGCACATTTTCCTCTGCGGCAATGTATGGGGGTGGAACTGTTTTTAATTTTCCGAGTCAGTCCCTCCGAAACATTAAACACACACGGCAGCAAAATTTCGCCGTTGACTGGCCACATCCCAGCCAGTGTGATCCAATCTCAGTTACCAGTGGACCACTGGCTGTTTGGTAGATAAATATATTTATTTAATCTGAATAAATATTGTAATATGTACATTATAGGCATTAAGATTCATTAAAATAGCCAAGGGTAGCAGAATACTGACAACGCTTAACAATTTCGTCTACCTTACTCGTTTGGTGAGGCAACAGAAAAGGGGGACTAACTGGCAATGAACGCAAGTAGCATATAGCTAAAACGGCCTCTAATTGAGCGGAGTGATTTAGAGCGCCCCTTTTCTTTGTGTGGAGGTGACGCTCCATCGACCATGGTGAAATAAGATGGAACTCAGCAAGGTGAATGAGCAGGAACTACTTCAGGCGTTAAAGAAAATCCAATAATGGATTCCTTGACATTCAGAAGTTGGATGGAGGCATTACATCCGTTTCGTCAACGGAAAATACCTGAAATTAAAAAAAAAACTATGTCTAAGGAAAAGGAAACCTCTGCCTAATGTAGATCTGCATTTCTGTATTCTACGTATAAATTGGGTATCTGGACTAAACTTTGAAAGGGCCGAAGGCCATGACCCCGGGCTCCCTTATTTCAAGAGCATGAGCATGTGCATGAGCATGATTGACCGCCCGCGGTTGCTCCTCTGTTATTGCAAGGACAACTGCATTTACACAAAGAACCAACAGATGATGCTTGGGATTCGCTTTCTCTTCATTGTGTAAATGCTGGAATCCCAATACTTTTCAATAAGCAATACCAGCGCCGGCCGCGTCCGAATGCAGGTCAATTGAGGATAGGGAAGGAAGTGATGACGTGATTCTCGCTTAGGCCAATAACCGAGGAATTCTCTGCGTTACTAAGAGAAATCACTAGGAGTTTGGACAGCGGAAATGGAGATGTGTTGAGGATTTTGTCGTGGTAAACGAGTTTAATGTTTTGATTCGCGATTAATAATGCGCTCGCGAAGAAATACCCTTCTAAACCTTGGACGACGAACGCGATCTTTTGTGCCTCAAAACTCACTCTACATAAGTTATTCATTCGCAACTAAGGAGAACACAATGCTAAACACCGACGCATCTGTAGTTTGCGTTTCCGCGCGAGACAATGCTGAACGCGATCAATTCACAAGTATTAACAAAATAACACGTGATAAATAAATCAGAAAGATCTAACCGCATGGTTCGCCGTCTATCTTTTACCGACCCTCTCTTTTCCAGAAATTCATGCAACCTTTATTTGAGTCAAAACATTTATTCATTTGGACTAAAATATTACAAATGTCAACACCGAAGATGACGAACCATTCAAATTTTTGTGTTCATGCAAAAATAAAAGGAAATTATTTATTATCAACTGAATGTGCATTTGGAACTAGCGCCGACACATGACGTGACGAACTTTTCAATATTTGTTAGATAAATACACAAAAACCAGAGCTGCAGCATCTTCCACTAACTGGCCTCGAAATTACACTAAACTGCTACAACAACACACGGGTACGACGAAGTGCACATTCAAATTGTCGACGACAACGCGGCCGATCCGAATGAAAAAAGCAGCACTTCCTTTGCCTCCAAAAACACACTAAACCGCCTCGTACGAAGTGGAGCATGCACACAGGACGACGACGCGATGCAACGACGAACCAAAGCAACCTTTACTATTGAGTCAAAACATTTATTCATTTTGACTAAAATATCACAAATGTCGACACCGAAGATGACAAACCATTCAAATTTTTAAGTAAATGAAAAAAATGAAAGAAACATATTTATTATCAACAGGAGGAAATCAGTGAAGTACTAGATTGAAAGTAGTGAGCTGAATTTTTGTATGGTGAGATGATCAATCCTCCATTTCTGCAATGAAATGGTGCAAACAACGTGGGTTATATGATTTCTTGCCTAATTTGATGCTGTTTGAGCAAAAGTTTGGGTTACTGTGTTATTGAAGTTGCAAGAAATAAATAATACAACAACACAGTTATCCAAACTTTTGCTCGAACAGCATAAAATTAGGCAAGAAATCATTTAACCCACGCTGTTTGCACCATTTCATTGCAGAAATGAAGGATTGATCATCTCACCATACAAAAATTCAGCTCACTACTTTCAATCTAGTACTTCACTGATTGCCTCCTACTCAATGTGCATTGGGTACTAACGCCGACACATGACGTGACGAACTTTTCAATATTTGTTAGATAAATACACAAAAACCAGAGCAGAATTGTATAAATCCATTAGCATTAATTATTATGATAAAATGGAAAGAGCTCACCAATAAACATCCTTCGAAGTGTCCAGTGCGTATGTGCTACAGCATCTTCCACTAACTGGCCTTTTCTCCGAAATCACATTGAACCTCTACAACTACACACGGGTACGACGATGTGAACATTAAAATTGGCGACGACGACGACGTAGCCGGTCCGAATAAAAAAAAACGGCTTTTTCACTTTGCCTCAAAAATCACACTAAACCGCCCCGTACGAAGATGAGCCAGCCAAATCGGCGACGACGACGACGCGGCAGGCCCAAATGAAAGAAATGACCTCTTCACTTTGCCTCCAAAATCACGAAGATGAGCACAGTCAAATAGACGACGACGACGACGACGACGACGACGTGCACGCGGATGATCCGATTGAAAAAGCGGCCTGTACACTTTGCCTCCAAAAACTCACTAAATCGCCCCGTACGAAAATGAGCACAGTCAAATAGACTACGACGACGACGTGTACGCGGATGATCCGAATGAAAACGCGGCCTGTACACTTTGCCTCCAAAAACTCACTGCCCCGGGTTCCCTTATTTCAAGAGCCCCCACAAAGTCTTTACTTCACGCGTAAAAATAAGAAATAAGATAAATAAAAGTGCATGAATCATTTAAACTTCATCGAATGAGTGTAATCTGTTATGTATTTTTTTTCCAAAAAACACTAGCTTTGTACCGAAAAATAACTCGATAACTATTTATTTTTGTTATTATAAGATCAAACCAAGGAACCCACCCAAGGAACTTGAAACTCCGTTTTTTTTTCAATCATAAGAACAAAATTTACAATTATGATGATCTTCTTTGAAATAACTTATTTTGTACTTACTTCGTTCCCAATAACTCGATAATAACTGATTCAGTTATTTTATATTTCAAAATATGTTGTTCTTGGTTTGTTTTTATAATGATAAAATTAGTTATTATTGAGTAATTTTCCGGAACAAATTCAGTTATTATTTTTTTTCTTGTAGCTCTTATTCCCAACAAACAAATGACAAATTGTGCTAATAAGCTATTCATTTTTAATATTAAAATTGGTCTTCTTTTGCAATTTCTTCTGTTCGTATTTCGACTATTATTTGTAATCTTCCTGTCAGTTATCCATTCATGTAGTTTCGCCTGAAGTTGATTTCACAAAGATTCTGCTGGAAACTCTGCTAGAAAAACTACTTTTGCGATAAGGCCTCAAAATTTACAAGAAGTTTCTCGAAGGTTTCTGCAATAAATTCTTATTTAAGTTTTTCTACGAACGCAAAAATTAAACCTGGCTTAAATACAAAAATTTAATAAATCATCACGAGGACACGCGTGAACAATTTTTCTTATTTTAAAATTTGTATTATCATTGTTTACACAAGAATTCCAAATCTAGACATCTGTTGAATAAATTATAGTAGGTACCATAACTTCTTCTAGCTACGCTCTTCCACAGCGACATCATTAGGCAAGAAATATGATAAAAATAATTATCGTTTTTTTTTTATTTCTTCAACTTTTTTAACGATGGACGTATAAAGAGGCTAAGATGTGTAGCTGCATGCATTTTTTGCACACTTGGCGCACTTGTATCCTTATTAGAAAATTCATAGATGATAACATCTCAACTAATATCTTGCTTGTGGTGACAATGATTCACCCCAGAGATGTTGAGCATAACGAATGAGACGGGGTGAATAACTATGAAACACGAAATCAAACGTGGACTGGGCTAAAATCACGGACGGACAAGTAATTTAAGATTTATCATATAATGTGTTTAGTGTACATTTGATCCATTTAGATAGCATATTTATTCCATCCCAAAAAAGGGGTGCATAATCCTATTATCTTTTGCCACAGGCGAGAGAGATCACACCAACACGATAATAGTGAGGATGGCTGTATTCTACCACCCTGTCAGTAGACTTTCCAACGGGAATTTGCAAGCCTAATCGTATTCATAAAATAATTTGATACCGTTCCCCAGTTGGTCCTTTACAGTGGGATTGCGCGTGAAAATAGTCTTAAATATTTCATAACGGACCAATTAACAGACTTTTGACTTTTCTTTTTTCTAATTACAGGTGATGCGAGTAATACGAGTATCGGCAGTGGGGAAGGCACGGGGGAGGAGGACGATGATTCCAATGGTAAAAAGAACCAGAAAAAGCGTGGCATATTTCCTAAGGTGGCAACTAATATTCTAAGAGCGTGGCTGTTTCAGCATTTAACGGTGAGTCATCCTTGTTTACATTACAATATTGTATTTCTTGCTTTCTTTCTGTTTCATCATGGTGAAGCTGATATCTTTGTTCACTAGGGTAGATTATTGACATAATCCAATGTTGTTAAGTAGTTATTAAATAATTGAACCAACTAGAGTGATTGTTTGGCCTCCAAAACAAGACCCATGTCATATAATTTGAATGTTGGTTCTATCGATGAAATTTTTCCCGACATGTCTTTGCGAATTCGAAACTCGGTTTTTTTGTAGCTTGGCAGACTTAACGAGTGTCACTCAGGTAACCAGCGCAGCGTAAATCATGACCCAGGAAACAGCGTTTGATGAATTCGATTCATTCAGCAGTATCGTTGCGATACGGATTCCAGACAAAGAGGCAGTAATTCAGAATCGAACGAGCCGGTGACCAATACTAGGAATTTTGGCAGTAAATGTCATCTTGTAAAGATTTTTCACTCTTGAATTGAGTGTAATTGTGTTTTGTATCTTTTGATTCCGCCCTCTGATGCTTATCCTTTGTCAAGTACAGTCGGGTCTCCTATTAGACGCTACCATCCACTTAACGCCCACCGCGTTTTCCCGGCTGTCTTCTAACCAATTAAGTTCATTTGTACGTGATGAGTCTATATTAATCACTAGGTGCAAAAAAATAGCTGGATTGGATGCAATACAGCTGAGAAATTGCGATGGGCATAAAGTGGGTGGTAGCGTCTAATAGGGGTGATACACAAATTATGTCACGTAAAAATCGACCATTTTCAACCCCCGGTCCCCCCTATTATCACTTTTTGTATGGAACCTCAATATTTTTGTAAGGGTCGTCACGTACTGCCGGATTTCAGATTTTGTAGACCCAAACCCGACCCGAACCCGAACAAATTTGAATTTCAATGTTCACTAAATCAAGATCCGACACGAACCCGAAAAATTTTCGTCGATCAAACCCGAATCCAACCAAATATTTCTCAATGAACCCAGTCAAAATCCCATAAAATAAAATAATTGCTAAACATATCGTCTATGACATCGTCTACTGTTACCAAACTCGACAGTTTTCGAAAATTTCCAAGTCCGGGAAGCTTTTTGGGAACGGAAGTTGATTCAGTTTACGAAGCGAAGAGTGCCTAGCAAGTACCGTACAACTCGTTCCGTATTTTCAATCACACAATCAGGACGGCTGTATTGACGCTGGCTGGTTGGTAGAAATTGACGTCAATAGAACGCAATCAGTGAAGTACTAGATTGAATGTAGTGATCTGGATTGTTGTATGATGAGATGATCAGATCTTCATATCTGCAAAGAAATGGTGCAAACAGCGTGGGCTACATGATTTCTTGACTAATTCAACAATTACCCAAACTTTTGCTCAAACAGCATCAAATTAGGCAAGAAATCATATAACCCACGTTGTTTGCACCATTTCATTGCAGAAATGGAGAACTGATCGTCTCACCATACAAAAATGCAGCTCACTACTTTCAATCTAGTACTTCACTGATTGCGTCCTATTGGAATTGCGTTCCAGTGATCTGTTATAAAGTTATCGAGTGCTACCGCGGAATCGCGGCCAATTAGTGACAATGGAAGGTTCTAAGTTTTGAAAAAATAGTGCAGATTTGTAGATTATTTAAATTTTATACGAGAGCGCTCCAATTTCTTAACCATTATGATTTTTTTCAGATTTGTGGAACTAAATATTTATATCTAAAATAATTCTAATTCATGAAAATTTGGATTTCGGCTCAGTTTTGTGTGCAGATTGAGAATGCATATGGAATTACCTAAATAACGCAAAAGAAGCCAATTTCGGCAAGTGTTCAATGCTAGGAGCACTGATTCAAATTTTAATCATCGCGCAAAGAAATTTAATACAGCAAGCTCCAGCTGATTTAACGTTCATTCTCAGCTCCGTACTGAAGTCATGAAAAATCAGATGCTTGCTTATTTCTTGAGCAATGGATCACTAAAATAACTAAAACGGCCGCTATGCAGAACATATAACGTCACCGTAGTCTTGTGTGTTTGGCATAACTCGACTGCTGTCACTGTGTTACAGTCCATATATGATGGCTCTTTTGTTTTGATGCGGGTGGTAGCGGAAAAGTTGGCTTCAACGATCGATTCCTTGCCTGAATTTTCTACACATCGAGATAGGCCCAGAAATTTCTCGCAATCTGGCGTACTACCCATTGTACTGGAATAAATTTTGACTTCTAGGGTAGTGGACGTATTTTAGCCCATCTTGGGAATTTTATTACATTTATCATATAATCTCTGTAAAATCTTGGTAAATTCTTTTTGGAACTTTCAATAAAAATTCACCAAGAATTTGTAGGGGTTATATGAGAAATGTAATAATATTCTCAAGGTGGGCCAAAATTCCTGCCCGGGCCAAAACACATCCACTACCCTAATTCTATCAGCTCTATCAGTCAGTTATCAACTGAAGAAGCTATTAATGAACATTAGGAATATTCTTTGCTACTAATATAGTGCCAATAATCTGAATATATTATCATTTTTGAAAATACTGGTCTATTTCTCCATTTGTCTAAATTTGTATAGTGACTTCACTGACTTGATACAACACGAATAATAAAACTTAAAATCAGTACTGCATATAATTTGTTTGATTCACTACTTCCTCAATTTAACTAATTTATCAAAATTCTTATATGTTACGTGATTACGTGAGAGCGTCAAACCACAGTTCAAAAATTACTCAATACTGTAAAATATTGGCGTGAGTTGTAGACAACAATTCAACCCATACTAATTTCCCCTCAAACAGAGTTCCGCAAATTTAAGTCTCGTGGAGTATTTCCTCACACCCTCAATAAATTAGAAATGGTCCCTCTTTTGCAGACGGTCTGCGAAATGTGTTTATAATCATCTACCGGTAATTATTGTCACGTGACAGTTTTTTATGCTGGGGGATTAAAAAAGGTACGACAAGTTTCATTTCAGCGAATGGCATTTGGGATAAGCAATATATAGCGTTTAGGGGGCGTACCGTCCCAGGCTTTTGTGCCTGCAGCCATCAAGCTCTAGCATGAGGAATGATGGCAAAGCTATGGAAGACTCAGGCAAAAAGTCACAGCTTGGGTTTACTGGATGACTAACTAGAGCGTCCCGGACTACAAGAGAGGGTCCACGAGACATACCGAAGATGGAATGGTGTAGAAAATGTAGTGTTTATCTGTCTATCTATCGTATCGTATCTATCTAAATGTACATAAATTTATAATGTGAATGAATTCAATGCTATAGTACACACACCAAGAGAAGGATAGGAAAAAGTATTCTACTTTTGTCGTGTTGCAATTTCATTAAATTCTAACACCCTCAATAAATCACTCAGACATCCACTTGCTACCTTTCCCATTCCGTTAGTAACTGTTTTCCATTCAGATACGGCTTGTGGGTTTTGTTGTTGATGTTATTGATGTTGATGCTGATACGTATTGCGTAAATATTGCTATTAAATTATTATACTCTTCATTGCTAAATATCGTTTTTCAATTTGTATAGCTCCAATTTGCAGATTCTTATTATGTATAGTATTTTATAATAATACGTTTTCGCTTCTTCTTCCTCTTATTTTTCTTCTCGGAAGATGAAAAAGAGAAGTCTCGCGTTCACTATCATACGGGCGTATCTACAATGATCGAATTCTCTTCATCGTTTTTTTCTTTAGTCAATAACTCGGACGGCAAATAATTTCCAGTTTTTATTGTTCTGGATGCTAATCCTTGTCGTCCCTAGCCTTCTACTTTTACCAAAATAAGAACAATAAATCATTAAAAAAAATAACAAAATATGATCTGCAGTAAACTTTAATATTTCATTTACAATATAAAATAACAAGTTAGGTAATGAAGCATTTTCAATCATAAAAGTTTAGGTAAATCAATGACACACCCAATTTTCCAAATGGGGAAGGTGGAGGTGTCAAGCATTTTTATCAAATACTGGCTATTCCGGAAAACGTCGTACTGCATGTCTACTGTGTTTTTGACATATAGCTTCAAAGAGACATCCCTCGCAAATTCATGTGAATGGGAGCCCCTTTTTCCAGAAAGGGCAGGGGCCTCACACCAGTTTAAGAACCTTCTCCGGCCCCTAATCCTAATCAAACTTTCACGCCAATCGGTTCTGTAGTTTACGAGCCTATAAGGGTCAGACAGACATACAGAGGATGGACAAAATTATCGGGACAGGCAAAATTTTCACTTTTCAAAAAATGGTCATTATATAAGTCATAAATGCTCAAAATTTTATTGCATTCGAATCATGGAATTTGGAGATGTAATAGTACAAAGTTGCCTATCGGATACTTTCACGAAAATCTTTCTAACTTAATGTAAAATAGCCCGATATTTCCCAAATTTGGACCATTGATAGACATCTGGTTGAGAAATGTTGATGCACTTTTCGAAAAGTTACAGCTAGCTGACCATTTATGGAAAAGTGAAAATTTTGCCTGTCCCGATCATTTTGTCTTTCCTCTGTACAGACAGAAAAAAAATTTGTATATACTTTTACAGAATTTCAACTAGAGATACCGCATTTTGTATATATTTTTTATGTAGATATGTTTGCACAATATATTTTTTAGATTTATAGGTAACTAACTGTCCCGGCAAACGTCATAGTGTCTGCCTACTGTGTTTTTTTGTCGTACAACTCCCTAAAGATATCCGCTGCATCTTCATCTGTCTAGGAGCCCACCCTTTCCTAAGGTCGGAGGTCTCCCGCACCATGTTAAGAACCTTTCCCGGCCCCAACAACACCCACATACAAAATTTTAAATCGATCGGTTCAGTAGTTTGCGAATGCTTAAGGGTCAGACAGACAGAAATTCATTTTTGAATATATAGATTTTATCTAAAACTAGCTGTTCCGCCAAACGTCGTACTGCCTGCCTACTGTGTTTTTTGACATACAGCTCCATAGGGATGTCCCCTGCAAAATCATATGTACGGAAGCCCCTTGTTCCAGGGATCGGAGAGGTCTCACACTAAGCTAAGAACCTCACATACAAAATTTCACACCGATCGATTCAGTAGTTTCCGAATGTATAAGGGTCAGACCGACAGACAGACAGACAGACATTTATTTATATATATACAGGGGATAGACAAAATGATCGGGACAAGCAAAATTTTTACTTTTCAAAAAATGTTCAACTAGCTGTATTTTCTAAAACTTCAATATCGTTTCAAAATTCAAGATGATAATTATAGTTCATTTAAATTCCCTCTAGTTGTCTTGAATATAAATATGTTTTGAATGAAAGTAACAACATAACCTTCAATTAATAGAAAATGTATTGGGATGCATATTAAAAATAAACCAATTTACTAAGAAATCATAAAATAAATAAAATCGCTATAACTTTTTCTCTTGTTAATAATTTAAAGTTGTGTCAAACGTTTTTCAAAACTCATCATATAAGTCATAAATGGTCAAAATTTCATTGCATTCCGTTCATTGAATCCGGAGATATAACAGCTCAAAGTAGGCTATCGGATAATTATAACTTTTCTAGAATCTTTATAACTTGGTGTAGAATAGCCCGATCTTTTCCAAATTTTGTCCACTGATACACAACTAGTTGATCAACTTACAGTGAAAATTTGAGAATAATTGATGCATTTTTCGAAAAGTTACAGCTAGTTGAACATTTTTTGAAAAGTGCAAATTTTGCCTGTCCCGATCATTTTGTCTATCCCCTGTAGATAGATATATAGATTGTGGATGCGTCTTTGACTTTGATATGCATATCTCTTGAAAGTAAATCCAAGAATTCTTGTACAATTCTTATCATGAAATTAATACTAAAGCTACTAGAGCGAATTACTACCAGAGCTTTGGATTACTACAAAGGCGAATATCTTTGGCACAAATTTCCCAAATGGAGGAAAACGTGCCTCTGGAGCCGACCTACTAATATCTGAAAGCGAATAATTAAGAACGTTACCCTGAACTAGCAACCCCGAAGAACCCAACGAGATTTTACCCGAAATTTTCGTCCCCTTCTTATTCGATTTTTTCAAAAGTTTCTATACGAATTATTTTCCATGAACTGACTACATTTGACCAAAAAATTGGCAAATAGCTATTCTTGAATTTTTACGAGAGCTAAACGACTGCTGATTCTAATTTTAATCAGGTTGCTTTTCTTTCTTTGAAATCAAAACGTCTTTAGGGTATCCGAATTGCAGAAAAAATGAATAATTTTGGTGATAACATCCCGATGTTCTTGCAGTAGGTTATGTTTTAAATCTTAATTGGGTTTTGCCAAATAATTAAGATCTTGTAAGAACTTGAAAGAAAATAGAAAAATATCGTTATCACTTGGGAAATGTTATTTTACAATACATTTCTGAATACATACTGTAATTGTGAACGAATATATGTGGCTGATCAGGAACATTCAAAGACATTGTCACACTTGAAGATAAAAATTGCATTGGATTTCGTTTGTTTTGTATGATCAGATTAATAATACTTTTTTTTTCAGTTGATTCATATCATATTTACAATTCAATTTATGTAACAAATGTAAGTCAAGTGGTATGTGGATAAATTGCTCTCTTTTTCCAAAAGCAAAAAAACACTGCCTCCTGCATTCCTGAAATAAATATCTTCAAAGAAAGCGAAGTAATGCCACGGAAGAAGTCGCTCTTTTCTCTTCTGTCTTTCTTTTCTTTTTTGTGATCATTTTTAATGCATAAACATTTTCATTGAAGCGCAATACTGCGAAGAGGTCGTGCGATAAAACTTAGGATTGATCTCCTGCGGTTTAGTGTACGAAAATTTATTTCGAAAACCGATCTTTGATCTAAACCGATACACCGCCTCACCGCTTTGGTTACTTGAGCCCTTTTCGATGTCTTTCGAAGTAAGCGCTGGCATCGACCGTGAGTGTAGATACAAAAGCGGGGATATGCTCAAAGAATAACCGCGATCTTGAATTGCAGGTCAAGCTCACGGATTCAGAGTCAATCTGCTGTTACAGATCCCTCAGATTAATCCCCCTACAATGAAAAAAATTGAGAAAAAAACAAGTTGTATATAAACTAGCTTACTTTAGTATTGTTAAACAAACCAACACCATCGTGAAAATGTAAAACTTGTCATTTTTTACTATTTAACCTTCCAGGTGACGTGATATTGGTCAAGTTATCGGTCATCCGATGCTTAACAAAAAAAAAAGAAAATTTCCACCATTTGTAATGAGTATAACAGCGTAGAGAATTGAATTAGTTGAAACATAAACCTGTTGCAATATTTCTTCATGTACGCTACACATTCGGTTCTTAGGGTAGCATCTTGCTTATTTAAGGTGAAAGCGTTTAATTTTCAAACACTCGAATTTTCTCTAAAGCACAAATTAAAAAAAAGCTCCAAATCAATCGGGCTAAAATGCCACTTAAAGGTTACTTAAAGTGACCAAGTAACGAGTAGCATTTTCAACTTTGAAGGCTTACTATATGATCTGAACCCGTGCTTCACTATATTCGAGCTGATTGAAAGGTGCCCATTTGGTAGCCTTATCTAAGGATTCCAGCAACATACATATCAAACCCAATATCAAATTATACTGCAGCTACGTGACGCCAAAATAAGAATACACCAATCAAAGTAATTATGCTCCTTTTACGAAAATGGGAATCAATTGGGCAGCAAAACAATTAAAAAATCATAGTTACGTTGTTTCACATCAACAATGCTTTTCAAAAACTCACATATCAATGATTTGTGATACAGGAA
Organism: Aedes albopictus; assembly: GCF_035046485.1. Taxonomy (NCBI): domain Eukaryota; kingdom Metazoa; phylum Arthropoda; class Insecta; order Diptera; family Culicidae; genus Aedes; species Aedes albopictus. The sequence goes on from NC_085136.1 coordinate 172,058,211, forward strand.
TTGAGACGAGACAAGAAGAAGTGAATAAAGGCCTTCTTTCGAGACCACGGCGCAATCAAATGTACACTGACATCGGTGGTCGGTCCACAACAAGGCGATCTTTGGCCTAAAACGCTTCGGCATATCAATGAATGCATTACAATAAATCGCAGAGAATAACAAACAAGGCATCAACAAAGAGGTACTTTAACCGCATTTTTGCATTATGTGCGCACCAAGCTTGGTAAATAATTTGCATTTTATAAATATAAATGTCTTAAATTATTTGTCATTTTGTATTGACATTCAAAATAAGATAAGATTATCGCGTAAACGCACACATGCATTTTTACAGCAAATATTGTTCCAAGTGGAACTTGCAGCTACCAACATGCTTCCGAAATCAAGCAAAGAAGCAACTGAAACTGTGAAATAAAGAAATAAATGCAGGCATACCTGCATAAATACAGCAAAACAAACAATATTTCGTGTTTGCACTTGCGCTGCTTTCAGTGCATTAAATCACGATACGTATACTATATAAACATTGAAGAGGCCATAAGGGCTAAACCGCCCAGATTGAAGCAAGTGGCAACATCATGCAAGAACGAAAAAAGCACATACTTATTGCTGTTTGTCGGGTGGTACCGATTCAAGTGCGCCATGCCATACCGCCTTGTGCACATACTGGTCACTGAAGATTCGCTCCACGACCGACTCATAAATAATGTAAATAAACATTGTTTCCTTATCAGCCGGTGACAATTTCTCGGCAAAGTGCAAACATGAAAATTGGAATCACTGTTAACTAATGATCGGAAAAATCTTTGTTTTTGCACGTGCACGTTGTCCATGAAAAGCGCCATGCTGATTAAAATATAAACATGTTGAACAATCTAATGATTACCGTCAAGGTACCATTCACCGTGGATCTAAGAGAATTCGGGGCAAATAAGGGCTGTCATTTGACACCAGTCTTATAAACATTGTAGGTGCCGCTTTTAATTGCCTTCATTATAGGTTAAAATTAAAGCAATGTCCACAGAAGTAGAAAATTTTTCACAAAATTTGGTGATATAGTACAATTAATAGAGGGTAGTAAGGTCGCTTAATTCCGTGGTAGGTCACCATTCACCGTGGTAGTAGGGACCCATTCACCGTGTATGAGAAATTTTATTTTATTTTTGTTTAAAAATGATCAAAACAACCCAGCTAAGGGAATTTTCTTCGTTTAAATTCATTTCAAGTAATAACTTGCAAGATTTTATTATAAAAACGAATATTCAAATTTTCAATTTTTTCTAGATATATGGGGCACGGTGAATGGAGACCATTGATTTTTAGGGTACCCATTTACCGTGCCTTTTTGTTTCAATTAAAAAGTACGAGTAATCGTACTTTCTTGTTGAACTTACTTCGGTAATGCAAAATACATACCTAATATGTGAATTTAATTGCTTCTTAGTGGAATAAAACCGTTACTACATTTAGTTTATCGCTTAAATCCCCTTAGCGCAGTTTTCGTTTTTTCACTATGAATGCAGTGAACGAGCAGAAACCCGCTTCATGTAAACACACTTTAGTGTCAAAATTATACTTTTAAATGTTTCTAATGAGCGTTTTGACATGGTAACAATACATTAGTGTTGTATTGGTGAAATTGAAGGGAAATTGTCATATCATTCAATCGTAATATGGGAATAATGAAAAAATATTCGAAAGCACACGGTGAATGGAGCCCCCACGGTGAATGGCGCCTTGACGGTAGTTCATAATCCATTTTTTGAGGAAAAATATCCCGGAATCCAATATCAAAAAATCATATCAAATCCAAGGATGCAAATATGATTGTTCGTGGAGATCTGCTTTGTTTTGTTATTGAGATTAGTGTTAAATACAAAAACAAAACGCAAGTAGGGGTTCAGCCAGCTATGTGACATAACAATTTTCTTCGTTAATCAAAGAGCCCAAAAAAAAAAAAAAAAGGGCCCACAATACTATTTGAAGATAGTTTAGTTCTGGACCAACATTTAAAAAGGGGCCTTGTGGGGACTTGCGCCTTTTTTGCGAAATGCCTAGGCGCTGTCCATGAACTGCATAGACTCTTTTGTATGAATCGTATACTTTTGCTAGACGCAGCCCAGCCACCTCCCCCCATAAAGTCCACGTAATTTATAAACGGGTTCTATAGCAGCCAGCAGTTTGCTCTTACTGATAATGGTAGGTAAATTCAGCCCAAGACTAGCATACGAAATCGGAAAGGCTCTATTTTTTGTTTTTTTTTTTTTTTTTGAGACAGAGTTCCACTTATGTTATGTGGTGTAAGCCTGCAATTTGCGTTTGGTGTAAATGGTGTATTAATTGCGTGTTTATTTCCCAGAAGACCCTAAATCGAAAGAAACTTGTTTCCTTAAGGTACACTGCACTGGGGAAAGATGAAACGCGGAGTTTTGGAAAATGTGTCAAAATAATTTACAAATGTATTTTTCACCAAGCGATTGTTTAATTCACAGACTATGTGTTGTGCCATTCAATGGTTTATCGTAATTTAATAACATAGTGTTAACCCGCTGTTTCATCTTCTCCCACCCGTTTCAACTTGCCCCGGTGTACCTTAAAATATGTGAATGCGGCTTTTCAATACTTGCTCTTGACTTGTAAATTGCGATAAATTTCTACATAGAGAGTCATCTATACTAAAATATTAAAGCTATATAATTATAATATCTACTGGAGATTTGTTTCTATTGCCGAACTCTTCAATAGACTATGAAATATTTAATTTGCTTAACCATGATCTACATATCTCGGAAATATAGCTGTTGCAAAAGATTGAATTATTTACATTTTCACATGTAGCCTTTTCATTGATGCGCCAACATTTGGTATCAACTTTCAACGACATCCGCAGGTAGACGACGTCATTCCTACGAGTCGCCATGCCTATAGCGAGAAAACTGCCATCTCCTGGTGGTCTTCAAATGGCAGCACACGAAAATGAATTATTTCCAACATGCTGTTTGTTATTACACCACAATCCCATTTCCTGATTCGAGATACATTTCCGATGTATTTATTCGAACAAAATATTCATAATTCTAAAGCAGTCCAGTTAGGAAACAGCTAAAGAGCAGGACGAACAGAAAGTGTGCCGGATGGATGGGTTTGGATTTGAAACTTTTCCCTAGCTATTTGTATGTATTTTTTTTTTGCTTGTAATTTCCTCCCCATTCTGCATTTTGATTTGGGACAGTCGTTTTCAGGGGATGATTTTTTTTGTACTGGATATGTCGGTGTTTTCCGACGTCCATGTAACGAGATATCCGTCTCTCCATTATGCTTCATTTCGCCATTTTGCAATCTAAATGAAAAGCTGGTCTTTCTCTACGCCGTCACCCTATACCATCAAATCAACCTGCACGTTCTTTCTGAAGTTACGGTATGATACATAGTAACTTATATAACCGTCGTTGGGGGTAAGAATTGGTAAAATAAAGATAATCAAAGATTGTTTGGTGAAACGTCTTATGACCCCGGGAGTCAATCGCTCCGACCCAGAGGGGACGGGCCTAAGCCCCAAGCAGCTGGTCTGAGCCTCGGCCGCTTCCGGGGTGAGCACTCAAGGCCATCTTTTGGTCTCCCGGGTCCCAGGGCGTTTAGTAGAGGGGGAGTTTCGGACGGTGTTGAACCTAACCACAAATACAGGGAAAATTTACCTTAATTGTGTATTGGGATGATCCAGATGATAGGTACATAAGCTGTCGAAACGGTCTGCGAGCGGTCGGAGAGATGGTGATGAAAAGTGTCTTCGGCATGGCCATGGAGCGACCTGGAAAGCCACCGGAATGCGGCCGTTAGCTAGCTGGGGGCGCCGCAGATGAGCGACTAGGACGTTGTCGGGGTGGTCGCTAAGATGCGGCCTGAAGGCGACTCGAGCTTCCGTTGACGGCCCATGGCCGAAACATGGCCAGAAGCGGTTGAAACTTGATAAAAAGCGGCCGTAGTGCCGCCATGGGGGGGGGGGGGGGGTCGTTGAACGGTTGGACGTGGCCGGAGAGCTCCTGGAGTACGGCCAGTACGCTGCAGATGGCTCATGGAGGACAACCGGGATACGAGCGGCGGCCTAACGGCTGACAAGCTGCCCGGATGATAGTAAGCGGCACGCGACCCGTGGGTCGAACAGGGCCCGGCCGTCGAGTAGCTGTAGTGCGGCCGGAAAGTGGCCGTAGTGGTATCCGAATGGCGCGGCTTTTTGCTCACGCTGTTGCGTTGATGATTCGGGGACTTTGGACGGAGAAGCTTCTTCCCTTCCCCCCAAATGGAGGGGGGGGGATACGACAACGATTTGACCAGTTCAATGGCGTATTGACCCTGTGCCTGAACTATACGACACCACAAATTTCACTCCTCGCCTCTTTACTGTTCGGCGACCGTTCTTAGACTCCTCGCTTTTTCCCTTTCTGCTTTTTTCTCCCTCTCTCTGCGTTATTGTTCCTCTCCTCCCGTTCCACAGTTCCGTTCCACATCGCAGCCAACTTTAGTGCTTGTTCGCTCCGCATATATGCGTTTCAACTTGTTTTTAAATTAACCGTTAAAGTCTAGCTTAACAAGTTGGGTCCCTAGTTTCATACACCGTAAGTCTATCAACAATTTGTTACCGTTCGGTAACATTCCCCTTCTGGTCGGGAAAAAAAAAGAATGATTTACAATTGTTCTTTTTTTACTAATCACTAAAAATTAACAAAAGGTAATCTAGACACGGAAAATAAACGAATAAAAAACAAACAATACTCTCAATAATCTTTAAATTAACGGAAATTTTATGTACAGAAGAATACATCACGGAACAAAACGGGCTAACTAGGCCCCTTATTATTTGGAGACTCTATATCCACTTCGTCAACATATTCGGTCTATCTATGCTGCGCCGAAGTTATTAACGCGGTTGCACTTCAACATCGTTTCAGTCTTCCTGCATACCAGTCGTGGCCTAATTGAAGCGCACGCCACTCACTGTCTCGCGGGATAGGACCGACGAGAACGAATGACTGAACAATACTAATCGTCGAACAGCTCAGGGTGTCAACAGTACTATTGGTTCCGGAAAGTTGTATATAAACAACAAGAGAGAATAGTACACGGTTTTTCTTGGTATTCGTGTTCAATAGTGTAATTAAACTATCGATCGTAGTCGTATAACAGTTAGGGCTTCCAATTCCACCATATAATGAGTACAAAGTCACGTAATGTGTGGTACTACTCATGTGTGTGGACGAGATAAGCTTGTATTCGAGTACGATTCGCAATCGGGAGTAAACATCGTTGTAATTGTATTCCAGTTACATGAAAAAGTAAGCTGGTTTTGATCGGCCACTTTTGGTCTCGATCAGTTCAAGTCCGGACTTATAGATTTGGATGGCTCTCGTTCGAGTTATAACTCATCCTGCGCGCATGTATTGATCAAAATTTCTGTTCGTCGAGGACGTCTCCTCAGCTGACCAGATATTATTTGTAAAACTGGACCCTACGTGCTTCCTACGGATAAACATAACATCATCGTAACGTGCTTCAGTATTGGAGCAAACGTTAGTGAACAAGTGGTGGAGGACAAAGGGTGGGTAACCAATTTAACGAATAATGAGAACAATGTAGGTGTTTTTACTTCAGAACAGCTTATTTGGGAAGGTTTTCGTGGGGATCGAAGTACTAACTCTGTTAACAGGATTGAATCATCGGTTGACAACAGTGTCGACGGCTATTGCCACACCAATTCTCCAATGCTTTTGTATGGAAACCTAATGCCAATGTTTCGGTTTCTGTGCGACGTTTTATCAGGAGTGTTCCGTTACCTTTCCGGGTTGATTAGGGTTTTGTTGTCCGTTCATATGTGCAACTTGCGAACGGTTTTGTGGATTTTGGAAGTATTTGTACAAATCTCACAAGCATAATGTGTGCTGCTGTGATAATCACGTACGAGTTAGAAGCGTACAAATGTAGTTTAACCGCAGGTTAAATACATATACAGCTCAGTGGCCTGCTGAAACTTAGATAGACAAAGTTCAGAGTGAGCTAAATGATCAGCCTGTAGGTCATTGATTGTGAAGTCATTTACAAAGGGATTATTCTCATCTACTCGGTTGAACGCCATATCTTCTGAGAATTAACGAATAATTCAAGAAGAGAGAAAGATAAAATCGATAAACTCAACTACTAGGCTGTGATCTAGTCTACTAGTATGAATGATATTGACGAGATAGGTATCCTTGTCTCGTAAGTATTTCCGAATTTGGTTGATTGTATTGTCAATTCTATGATTTATGTAAGGATCATTGAAAGAGTAGGCCTCTTCACAGCTGAACCAGGTCGAAGCTAGCGTACTAGTCCGATGCTAAAATAAGTTTTTTTTTTCAACTATCGGCAATTCATGATGAAGTGTAAAAATACTGGTGTCGCATACTGATGACCATGTTGAAGAATGCACGATGGATTCTTATTTGATAATAAAGCTATTCATTGAACGGATGTTACAAATCGGCTCAATTTCAACACTCTGATATCCGAAGTGTTTGAGGAATGTTTTGAGAGTCTACTGGCAAACAAATTACGATCGTTCGTGCTGTACTATTCTACACAACCGAACCAAGAAACTACACGGCCGCGAAAAGTATCAAGGTTATTTTCCGCACCTAGCCTGACCAGAAGTTTTCAAAGAAAGCTAATTTGTTTGAAACTCCCCCAACACTAGTTAAAAAAAAAAATATCGAGGGATATTTTTTTTCTCCTAGGAACCTCTTCCTATTTTGCGTTGGGCGCCAATGAAACGTCTTATGACCCCGGGAGTCAATCGCTCCGACCCAGAGGGGACGGGCCTAAGCCCCAAGCAGCTGGTCTGAGCCTCGGCCGCTTCCGGGGTGAGCACTCAAGGCCATCTTTTGGTCTCCCGGGTCCCAGGGCGATTAGTAGAGGGGGAGTTTCGGACGGTGTTGAACCTAACCACAAATACAGGGAAAATTTACCTTAATTGTGTATTGGGATGATCCAGATGATAGGTACATAAGCTGTCGAAACGGTCTGCGAGCGGTCGGAGAGATGGTGATGAAAAGTGTCTTCGGCATGGCCATGGAGCGACCTGGAAAGCCACCGGAATGCGGCCGTTAGCTAGCTGGGGGCGCCGCAGATGAGCGACTAGGACGTTGTCGGGGTGGTCGCTAAGATGCGGCCTGAAGGCGACTCGAGCTTCCGTTGACGGCCCATGGCCGAAACATGGCCAGAAGCGGTTGAAACTTGATAAAAAGCGGCCGTAGTGCCGCCATGGGGGGGGGGGTCGTTGAACGGTTGGACGTGGCCGGAGAGCTCCTGGAGTACGGCCAGTACGCTGCAGATGGCTCATGGAGGACAACCGGGATACGAGCGGCGGCCTAACGGCTGACAAGCTGCCCGGATGATAGTAAGCGGCACGCGACCCGTGGGTCGAACAGGGCCCGGCCGTCGAGTAGCTGTAGTGCGGCCGGAAAGTGGCCGTAGTGGTATCCGAATGGCGCGGCTTTTTGCTCACGCTGTTGCGTTGATGATTCGGGGACTTTGGACGGAGAAGCTTCTTCCCTTCCCCCCAAATGGAGGGGGGGGGGGATACGACAACGATTTGACCAGTTCAATGGCGTATTGACCCTGTGCCTGAACTATACGACACCACAAATTTCACTCCTCGCCTCTTTACTGTTCGGCGACCGTTCTTAGACTCCTCGCTTTTTCCCTTTCTGCTTTTTTCTCCCTCTCTCTGCGTTATTGTTCCTCTCCTCCCGTTCCACAGTTCCGTTCCACATCGCAGCCAACTTTAGTGCTTGTTCGCTCCGCATATATGCGTTTCAACTTGTTTTTAAATTAACCGTTAAAGTCTAGCTTAACAAGTTGGGTCCCTAGTTTCATACACCGTAAGTCTATCAACAATTTGTTACCGTTCGGTAACATTGGTTAAAAGTCGATTTTTTGTAGTTTTTTTGTTGTTGTAACGACAGTTTAACAAAAAGTTCCACATTGATGATTTTTTTTACTAAACTATAAATGATTGAAAATTGACCTAATTATATTGATCATAGCTAGTAAGCCTGGAATACTATTTAACCATGAGGAATAAAACTGAGGTAATTCTAAAAGATGATAAGTCCACCTCAAAGGGCTAACACACTCGCTTGAAACTTGAGTGATACAATATATACCAAAAAAACTCGCTTCTATGGAGGTAGGGTAAAGGTAAACACGGTGCCACCTGAACATAAAAGGCACTGGATAACAAGTGATTTTTTTTTATTATGGTTGTAAGCACTAAATTTCTCGTTTGAACCAATCTCACCTCCATTCTATGCGTTATGACAAATGTTAGAAAATATTGAATTTTCAAATTAAAAATCCATTGACAGCTAGCAATGGCTAATTCTCGCTGAGACCGGCCCACTATTTACACCTTGTCTTCAAAAATGTTTAAAGTGCCGATTTTCTGAAAGCCCTCGCCGTTAGTTAGAGCCACAACAATTTTGGCAGACCCCTCGATTTTGGTCAAATGGTGGCTCACTTAAACCGTTATAACTCGAAAGTTTCTCCAACCACCACCTCAAAACGAATTGTTGTTGAAAAGAGGAAAAATAGAGCTACTATTTACAATAATAAAAAAATGGGTCGGCCATATTGATTTTGGCCGCCATCTTGGATTTTTATACCAGAACATTTTTTTCACCATGAGGGCAACCACCGATTTTCAAAATTTTGCATCAATTTAAAGCTGGGACATTTATACATAACATATCAAAAAATTAGAGATGTCTTTTTCTTCTTTCAAAAGTTATCTGCCGTTTCGTAAATCATGCCACTTTTTCGCACCGGGCCCGGTGCTAGCCGTTGACATAAATGCAGCGTTATTTCGCAGTGTTTACAAACACGAATTTAAATTCTGAACCCACTAATAAATTTTGAAAATCGGTGGTTGCCCTCATGGTGAAAAAAATGTTTTGGTATAAAAATCCAAGATGGCGGCCAAAATCAATATGGTAAACCCAATTCTTTATTATTGTAAATAGTAGCTCTATCTTTCCTCTTTTCAACAACAATTCGTTTTGAGGTGGTGGTTGGAGAAACTTTCGAGTTATAACGGTTTAAGTGAGTCACCATTTGACCAAAATCGAGGGGTCTGCCAAAATTGTTGTGGCTCTAACTAACGGGGGGTCCATCAATTTGAGTAACCAAATGCATTGTTCTTACTTTTTAGGCGAGGGCTTTCAGAAAATCGGCACTTTAAACATTTTTGAAGCGAGAATTACCCAATGCTTAATGCATCAACTGGGTTGTACTCAGAGATTAACACGTACAAGAAAATTTATCAAAGTACTTGCGTGAAACATTCCTGCGTGAATCACACCTCCCACTAATAGTTTCAACATCTAAGTTTAACCACTTACTTACCAAAAAAAACTAGTATTGCTAAAAATCTTTTTCTGCAGCGTTACGTAATGTAATAAAAAAAAATTCAATAGTAATTCACGATATTTAATAAGATTTTTTAAATTTTATTTTGCTCCGTTTTCTCCCAGACCCATTGTAACCCCCATCGACGGTACCTATGAATTGTTGAAATCAATAAACATTTTAAACAGTGTACAAAAATACATCACACCCCATACATTCCATATAATGTCACGCTACTCACATATTAAGGATTAGAGCTTCCCGAAGATACCTGGTTCAACTAATTCGCTTTCTAGTAATAAATTTTCAAACACTTTCACGCGAATTATGACAGAAAAGTACTTCTGTGTTTCAATTTTAATCAATAAACAATAAGAGTGCTGACATAGCCTGATTTACTTTACAATTGGTGGAACGGGACACCAGTCAACTCAGAGTTAAACATGTGTTGTTTCATGAATATACATTTATTTAAGCTCTTCCTGCACCCAGATGACAGAACTGGTACAGATCCAAGTTCAAAAGATGGTCAGTATAAATATCCATATTACGAATATCGCTATTATTGTAGGTGATACATGATATAAATCATTTTTGTGATTACAAAATTTGTATACCATTGGCGGGCTGAGTTGCAGGGTGAAACCGAACGTTCGAGTCCGCTTTGGCAGACAGAAGAGAATTTCGATCAATTTCATGCACAGAACATGCATTTATACAACTCATTGAGCACTTGTTAGTGGTTGGAGGCTTTGCGTTGGTACGAATGATTGGCGCTGGATGATGATCCAGGGTAAATGCTTTTTCAGTAGCGAAGGTAGTAGCAATTTAGAATTATTTTGACAAAGGGATACAAAATGTTTTATACAGAAGCATTATGAATTGGGTTTTTCAGTTTTGAAAAATGTATTGATTTTTTGTTTTAATACGAAAGGTTAATAAAAAAGGTGCTCTTTCTGAGCCACCATGATATTTTTTTCAGATTTTTTGAATTTTATTTCGGTACCTGAAATCAATTTCAAAGATATTTTTTGAAATCACCTTTTGACAGCTGGGCAACTGCTTGACACCTCCGCCCAGTACAAAATGCGACGAGAGGTGATTCGACAAATCGCTCCCATGCAAACTTCAAATTTGAATTTTAAATTGGTTCCCGGGCGTAAAAATTCATGAAAATTTGGATTTCGGCTCAGTTTGGCATGTAGATTCAGAATATGGGATTATCTCAACATCGCTAAAGAAGCCAATTAATTTTTGGGTGAAATCAGTTATGCGCTCTAGAATTGTTCAAACAATTTTCAATACACAATGGCTCTTCTTAAATATTAGGGGGATTCACTTAACAGCGTAAACTGATTAAACTGATTAAACGTCGCGATCATCAAGGCAATCTTTGGTTATTTCATTCACAAAATCATGAAACATTTCAAATAAGCAGAAAATCATGGCTTACGCAGCAATTTAATTTGTTTAGTGAGTACCCCTATTGTAAATATTCTAGATGCAAATAGTAATTGCTAAAAACTCATCGGTGAATAAAATTGAAGCAGAAGAGAAACGCAAAACGAACATTTCTGCAACTTGAACAGATACATCTGTTGCGTACTTTTTCAAATCGTGAACAAATATGGAGTTATTAGAAATCCAATACTGTGGACTGGTGGTACATTGGTTATTATTCATCAATCAGTTTTAACTCGAAAATAGCAATGCAATGCATTTATATTAATGCATTATATTAATGAGTTTGAAGTTTCTTTGAGGCAACAAAACTCACGAACGGGTGAACCGGTCAGGATGGAAGGTGTTTTAGTCAAAACTAGCTGTACCCGGCAAACTTTGTCTTGCCTACTGCGTTTTTTGACGTTTCAAGTTTCAATCCAAAACCAAGTCCCCGGTCACAAAATGTATGGAAGATCGATTTTCAAAAACTCTCAATTTTCCATGTTTTTTGCCTCATTAACCTTCCTTGGGTGAAAACTAACAGAACAAAACTAAGACAACCAAAATCGAACCTTCCGTGTGCAAGTTATGAGCGGTCCCGCGTATGCCATTGCATTTTTATATATATAGATTGAAATATTTCGAAAATCGGTTTTCCATGCAATTTGCGTATTGTGCCTTGCAAGATAAATCCGCAAAACGCGTTTGTCTTCTTCTTTTTCATCAAGTTGTCAAAATATGACCGCACCACTATGAGCGACCTGATGGTCAGAAATTCTTCATGCGGCGCTCATATCAAATCCACATGAGGCTGCGGCGATATGGCCGCGAGGAGATGCACGCGATACAGACGCAATGTGGAAATGGAAAAGATGAAGCCGCATCCTCCTGCACCATCACTCAATAACATCCCGATTATTAAATACAAAGCCGACGAGGTGATGCGTATGCGTATAGTGAAACAATGTCGCGAAAAATATTACAGTCAGGTTTTTTTTACGCGGGGGATACGTACCGCGTAAAAAAAAAACTCGGTTCAAAATTCAAAAAACCGCGTAAAAAAAGTCTCACCATTTCTCGACGAATCATGCAAAAATAAGACGATGAATTTTTTTTTTTGTATGGAGTTTTCATTTACGCGGCCGCATAAATGAAAACCGTGTAAAAAAAGACCTGACTGTATTACGATTTCTGGCCACTTGAGATGCCATTGTACTAACTTTTGTTGTGATATGAACGGCCTGAAGGCTGCTGCGATGCTGCTGGGTGGGTGACAGTATCTGTTTGATTTTGACATTGCGTCTGTATCGCGGGAATCTTCTAGCGGCCATATCGCCGCCGCCCAATGTGGATTTATTATAAGCGCCGCAATACTTGGGCTTGAAACGTCAAAAAACGCAGTAGGCAAGATAAAATTTGCCGAGGGCTGCTAGTTATGTTAAAAACTTGTCTGTCATGACCGAAAATATTGTAAATTTTAAACAAAAAATGTGTTCCTGGAAGACCAATTTGATAACTTGCTTTGTTAGATTCAATAAAAACTTGATGTCAATTTGTAAACTTGTTATTGTTGAGTTATTGTTCATCACATATTTGTACATTTAAAATAGTGGAATGATAACTAAACTTGTTCTAAAATAAAATATATAATTGAAATGTTGTTTATCGGTTGTATCCCAATAACTTGATCATAACAAAATAAGATTACCCAACAAAACATGTCATAGAAAAGTAATACTTAATAACATGATATAAAAAAGGTTATGCGATACTGTTGTTATCAATTTTCTATTTTCCTCTGCAGGGGGATGCAAACTGCGTTCCTCCTTTAAAATTTATACATAGAGCCTGTCCTTCCGCAAGACCCTTCCTTGCCCCAAAAAGTTAACGGCCCCTCACCTAATCCTCCTCATCGCCACAATAGATCAAATTAATGGTCGTAGTCAGGGGGATGGCGAAGGGCCAGAATCATCTACTTAGCATTCAATTCAACATGGCGTCCAATGTTTTGTTTTGATTGCTTAATTCATAGAAAAAATGCGCTGGAAACATCGACGATGCTTCGCTGCTACATATAATATCATGCAAAATGATAAAAAAAGAGAAACAATCATTAAAAACAACGATTTCGTTTCAAATGTGTAATTTCTGAAATAAGCACTAGCAACACACGAGACACACACCCGAAAACCAGGAGCAAGTTAGGGTAAACCGACCAGAAAGTGGGTACCAAAACGCGCCGTACCAAAAATGATGATAGGTGGAGTACCGAGTTTGACAGCCGTGTCACCCCACTGGTCGTAGTGGCATCATGTCCCCAACACGTAAAAAAATCGTCCTCATGAAACTGAAGGCACCTTCATGCCTTCATATTAATAGTTGATAGAGTCGTTTTGCCAGGGCCGGATCTAAAGGGGCCGGGGGGTCCAGGGCCCCGGGCCCCTACATTTTAGGGGCTCCCACATAAACTTTTTTGCTTGGTAAACTTTAACAAAAACAAAGAAAACCTTATTTGCTCATGGCATTTGTACTTCGGAGGGGCCTCCACATCCGCTCTGGCCCCGGGCCCCCACAATCCTTAATCCGGGCCTGCGTTTTGCGGCTTCTGCATATGGCTAGATTATAATTTCGTATTTTATTTTGGGTTCAGTCAATAAAAGATACAAGGAAGTGTTGCAATTCTACAGCAATGGCTTATAAATTTGTGGCAACAAACAAAAACAAATGCACAAGCAAGTTTTGTGTTACTAAAGAAAATCATAACAAACATGGTGCCGCTGTCGATTGAGTTATTTTTTGCTAATTTTTCTACTTTGCAACTGAACTCTTCCACTCTTACGCGCATAGTGACAACATAGTAGAAATAGATATTAGTGGAGCAGTAGCTCAATTGAGTTTTGTTTTCATTACAAATATCTAATATGAGATATTTGCTGCCAACTGGTTTGAGTGGCGCCAAGACGGGATGCTTATCGCTCATGCCATATTCAAGCAATCTCACTCCGGTTTCGTTGTGTTGTTTATTTAAACCATTCTTGGCGTGAACTAATTCAGTTACAGCATAAGTATACTGCGTTGCATTGAAGAGGAACCATGATGAATGTTTTATTTATTCCAGGAAATGTTCCAGACTAAATAATTATTTACACCTTCATTAGAGTTGGTGGTACGTGGCATCATACTGCTGCAAAATACATCAGGAAAGAAAGCTCATCGTTCTATTTAACATCTCATTTTCTTCTTATTTTTGGCATTTCGTTTTTGCTGTGATAGAGCCTGCTCCACAAATTAGAATTATATGAACAACTTACCATTTTTTGTATAAGTGTACCATGGGGCTACGTAATGTCCAGGAAAGTCTTAGAAATTAATTTCCATTAACCGTTTATCGCATCAATGGTGGATTGAAGCCCATCATGTTTCCTCTTGTTCCACTTTTTATTTGTTATGGCCATACGTTCCCACATGGTTCTTTCAGTATTTCCAAAGCTTTCTTTACCTGCCATTGTAAGATGTTATGAATACAATGATAACCTTTGATATCCAAGTCTCCTGCACTTTCGTGCAGATTTGGCAGGGTCGTAGCATAGACTACTTTCAAGACCTCGACGTACCAAAAAAAAAAAAACTATTAAATTGTGTGTGTCCAGTCCGGTACCCAATAATATTCATTACCGTGTATTTTTTCCGTGTAAATTGTCTTTTGTATAAATTATATTTAACGTGTTACACCGAGCTGACAGTAAAGTGTTCATTAAAAAATAACGTACCTTTCGATATTATATTGAGTAATAACAAAATAACCAATAGCTGAAATTCTGCTAAAACAAACAAAACGGTATTTTCCAGAAAATCTCACCGCATTTGTTATGATCCCCCGGTCTAGAAAAGTGTTACAGCACGTGTATTAGGTACAGTCAGGATTCGTTAAATATACACGCGATTTTCCGGCTGCCTTCCTGTCATCCAATTGAACTCATTTTTTGATTGTAGCTGCGGCATATCGTAAGCTAAATACCTTCCAAAAATGAAAGACAACAGAGAAATTGCGATGGGCGTAAAGTGGGTGGCACCTAGGGTGGCACCGTGTATGACGAATCCAGACTGTATAGGGAAATACAGGGGATGGCAAAAATGTTTGGGATAGGCAACTTTTTTTTCTCTCACAAAAAAGTTCAACAAGCTATAACTTTTCATAGAGCGCATCAAAAAATCTCAAATTTTGACTGTTTGTCAACCTATTATATGTGCATGATTGGTGCAAATTTGGGCTCGATTGATCAATATTTCGCAGTTAGAACCGTTCGGGTAAAACACTATTTTTCAGACAACTAATTTTTGAGGTGTCATATCTCGGAAACCAGTCAACCGAATTGAATGAAATTTTTAACATACACTAACAATATGTAAATGCTTCACAAACTATTAAAATATAGGTACTTTTTAAACGTTCAAAAAAGTTATCATGGATTGACCCTTTTTGATTTTTTCTCGAAAAAATGTCATTTTTTTACATCAATGTCAATAAATTTTAGTGTTGATATCCAAAGATTTTCCACTTCTGTATCAAGTTATCTCTAATCACATATATTAGAGCCTATTTAGATTGAAGGAAGAACACATTGTAAATTTGACTTATTTTCCTCTATATGGGTAAAAATTTCAATCCGGTTAACTAATTCGTCGTGAGAAAATATTACATTTTTTAACGTCGTATTAAGTATCAATATATTGTTGATAAACGTTAAAAAATTCATTCAATTCGGTTCACTGGTTTCCGAGATATGACAGTACAAAAATTAGTTGTCTAAATAATAGTGTTTTATCCGAACGGTTCTAACTTCGCGAAAAATTAATCAATCGAGCCCAAATTTGTGCGTATTATTGTCGTTTTTTTTTCTGCGTGTTTGTAAAGTAGGTGCAAAAGCGAAATAAGAGACTCAACTGTTTTCCCAAAATATTGCGGTGATTCATTTTAGATCAACGCATCCAAATGTATTGAGCCTACGCACGATGTCTCTTGTGGACGATAGAAGTTATTGTTGCAACTAGACCCTTTGCTTGGTCGATAGCAGAAGATAGAGAAAAGTTTGCGGTTTTTCATACATAACTGAACAGAAGGAGTTGAAATATACCCCAGATAACACTCAACCACAAAAGCAGTAGCAGCCTGTACGAGTTTTATCCAGTCATATAAAAAACCGTAATGTGTGAAATCCAACTGATGCCAGCATTCTGCTACTCTGCCTACCCACAACATGGTTGCAACTCGGATACAGAAGGCATGTTTTCACTGCCATCAGAAAGGATTACGAAATCATGGCCAAGGCTCTCGGTCCTGAAGAATAATTTAGTTAAATTTTGTGTTTAACAACAGCTGATGCAACGGCAACATAAATTACCCCATGCTATTCATATTATGAACCATGTATAGCACTTTATATTATCACTCTGTGTCATTGTCTGTGCGATGTGAGCTCGGTGCATCTTTGTTTGCTTTCAAAAGGAGTAAGACACAAGGTAACGACCCTTTTTGCATCCTTGTCAACGAACGATCTGAGCTCACTTTCCATCTATCTATAGTTATTTTGGATTGCACTATATAGATCACAATAGTGCAACGTGGTCTACAACCAACAATGTCTCAACTGTGGCGTTCAAACGTTCCGTAAATGAACATATTTTGTCATTTATCTATGCAGAGATAGATATCTTACAAAGTACAGCTCAAACAATATGTTCGCGCTCATATTACATCATGATAAACTTTTTAGTCAGAAATCGACATTTCAATATAAAACAATTCAACTCAACCACAAGATAGGCAAGTCAAAGCATTCACCCGAAAAAAAAAGTCCAGCGACATTAGAAATGGACTTATTCGCCGATGAATCGAATTCATCGCGGTCCGAGAATTTTGACACTAGAGCGGGACCATTCCCAATCAGAATCGTTAAATTCTGATTGGAACGGCCCCGCTCTAGGGTCAAAATTCTCGGACCGCGATGAATTCGGTTCATCGGTGGATAAGTCCATAAAGCAAGTACTTCCTTTAACGACCCCTGAATAGGCATTATTCCATAATCCGTGTGTCTACCTACCATGAAAGTTGACACTTACAATAGGCACCATAGCTGTATGTGGGATCCCGATAAAAGAAACTGTATTCCGTCACGGTTGACGTTATCTAGCACTGCGTGGGGTAAAATAAATGCTTCCCACTGCTTTTCTCTCCCCAAGCAAGCGTCCTGTATTGAACCCTGGTCGACTTATATGCCAATATAGAACAAAAAGGAAACACCACTCGTGAAAAGAACGTTTACAAATCAAACGGAATTGAATATATGCATACTTATACATTTTCATCGAAAAGCTTACATTTGTACACTAAAAATTACGCTCAGTTGCAATTTTAAAAAGTATATGGGCATGGTAGTTGAGACAAATGACTTGGTAGTTCGTTCTAGGATTTATGAAAATCATGCGGGCGAATCTACAATGATCTCTTCATCGATTTTCTCTTTGGTTAATAACTTGGCCTGCAAATTATTTTTGGTTGTTTTTGTTGTTTTGGAAGCTAGTCGTCCTTCACCGAAATACACTGAGAGATCATCAGGACATTGGTCGTATTTTCCGCAATAATCCGAAGAGAAAATCGATTAAGAGAAATCGATCATTGCATCGATGATTGCATTGTAGACAGAGTTTAAAAATATCATTTTCAATGAGTGAAATTCAACTTGAGTTTTGGAGATTCTCAACTGAGGGATCAAAATAACAATTTTCTCACTTATTCATTTATTTTTCTGTCACTGACAATTTCTGAGAAATATAATTGGACCGTAACTCACGTTTATAATGCCAATCACCTCAAAACTCGTGTATAGTAGTTAATTAGAATATTAATTATCTGCTCTTTTTGTCCAATAAGTCGGATTGTGCGTCTGCTAATAGAAATTGGACATTTTACGAGGTGCGAAAAAATATTCGTGACAGAAAATTGAATGAAAAACGAGAGGCATTCATCTGACAATGAATGTGGCCAAATACGAATGATAAAATGAAAATGTCAATCATCACTTTCAATCTTCGAATTTTTTATACTCTGATTGTAGATACGCTTGTATGTTACTGAATGCGAGAAATATCTCGCGTTGAGTATCATACAGGCGTATCGACAATGATCGATTTCTCTTCATCGATTTTTTCTTCGGATTATTCCGGGAAATACGACCAACATTCGGATGATCTCTCGGTGTATTTCGGTAAATGACGACTAGGACTAGCTTCTAAAACAACAAAAACAGACAAAAATTATTTACCGGCCAACTTATTAATCAAAGAGAAAATTGAGATATGTAGTTATAGGCAGTACATACATTCGAGACTTTATTTATTTCTCTGTCTCTTTCAAACAATAATGCTTGCAAATTGTTGTAATATCCATAAAAGCTTATAACTATTTTATTCATTTGAGCTTGTGTGTGTACACCTGTATGACCTGTTGGTAGTTTTGTAGATTGGTGCTCTCTAATTAATAACACTATTCTACTAAAGTACTATATTAGTTCTTATTGTTACTTATTATTTTTATAGATTGGTTGTGCTACAATTCTATACTTTGGATCTAGGCCGAATGAAAAATCCTTCTGAACTGGACCCGATTCTAGGCATTGGCTCTCCCAATAACCATGGACGTAGAGGTTCAAGGAGTTGTCATTGATATCATCGTCATTATTATAACTAAAAACAGACTTCTCGTTGAAAAAAGCAATGTTTGCAATGAAAATTCATTCACTATATTCCAGGTGGATTCATTTTCATAAGAAACATTAATGTTTTGAATGAGAAAACTGCTTTTGAAATTTCAATGATGACAATGATATCAATGACGAATTCTTCAACCTTAAGCGCCCCTAGGTCCACTTCAACCGCAATCAACCATCCTCGAAGTCGACACTGTCAGCAGCCTCTATATTTACGGGGAAACACCCGTCTCTGAAATCGGAAGAATCTCTAGGGCAATAGGAAGGATCAGTTTCTTCTACATTGCAATAAATTACCAGCATGGGACACGTTCACAGTTGTCGGCGGTAGTAAAATAATTTTATTTGGTATGGCGAAGAGTATCTAAGTATTCAATTTTTTCGAAATGAAAAGCTTTTTCCGAAAAAAAAAATTGTAGGCACCAAAACGGTCATCTTTGGGCACAATCAATCACTAACCAAATGTTTTTACGAATAATGTACAGCGAGATATTCGTCTTTAGATGCTTTACACCGTACAACATTTTAGCGATTTTCGCGCATAGAAACTATCGCCACATTGGTCGATGCGGAGGGTAGGAAATCAGTCAGAGCATTTAATTTATTTTTGACTTCATCTGACTTCAAATCTTTTACTCAATATTAGTGTGCCAATGTGATTGCTCTGCATAACGATCAAAAATCAAAAAATCAACGATCAAATCTGACTATACATGTCAATGGTTACTCCTCCATGATTGATCTGCGCTGGTACTAATTGCACTGAGATCCAAATGAATAAGGGCTGGGACACTCCACTTATTCTCAAAGTGCAATTTAAGCAGCTCATGCATTTTGGATCAATAACGGTGCTGGCCACGTCCTTTTAGTCAGTTGGGAAGGAAAAGGAATGTTAAAGTGTGCTGGTTGTTGCTACTAAAGACCGAGATCACCTCTGCATCCCCACAATCAGCACGGACTGGGGTATTTGTTAGACGGAAAGGATGGGAGATCTGGGAGTCACCATTGCGTTGGGTCGGTGAAGCGATCCATGGATAGGGGTTATTTATAGTGTTCGTAGAGTGATAGGTTGTGTGGTAAATAAGGTGAATAAGGTCAAGCGGCACAGCACGCTTTTGGTTGCATAACTTGTAGGCATTATATACACTGCGCTGTGAGTGGAAGTTGGAAGGGAGGGAAACGACTTTTTTTTTTTAATTCGTTTCTGGGTCTAGCGATGGCTATGAATTTACTGAGTATCAGCAATTATTTTTCAACTTGCTGAACCATTTGACAGTTGATCAGCAACGTTGTGCTGATACTCAGCAAACGTTTAGCTGAAATTCAGCAATTTATTTTGCTGTTTTTTTTGTGCTGGAAGCATTTGAAAAAAAAATTGGTGTGTGCTTTGCATAATGAGACAAACTATCTTGACAAAAATGTGATAGTAACATATTCTTAAATTGCGCAGCGGATTGATGACAAAAACGATTGCCAAACTTTGTTAACTAAAAACCGACAGAGAACCATACCTAAAGAATGATATGAGGTTGCAGGCAGCACACTTATAGCAAACCCCTCTCAAATATCTGCTTATATTTAGTGTTTGTCCCGTTTAAACTTTCAAATAGATATCATTTGCTTAGATAGGATATTAGCAAATTATTAAGATCGTTTCAACCGTAGTTTCAACCCTAATTTTATCGATAAAGGCATGCTTGGGAATGGCACGGGTAGCTACACGAATATTATCAATTTATATGTTTGTAATTATCTGCACTTACTGAACATCCAGATTTTTCCTTTGATACCCGTTATAAAGGATAAAACATTGAACATTGATATCCACTCTTCTGTTGGCCAAGGCCTCCCGCCGATTCGCCAAAATCTGTTTTTTTTTTCAATTAATTTTGCTTCCTCTTGAATTTCGGAGTTTCCTTATGCTACGAAAGAGGAAAAAACTAAACGCATTTGGGACTTTTAGCTCGGGGATAATACGCCGAAAGTACGGAAATAATTTGCTGTGCAAGCGTATACCAGGAGATCTGGCTGCAAAATTAAAACGTAACCATTTCCATCCACCGCTATGAGCAATTCATGTTTATTCAGCAGCCAGCAAATTTAGGAACCGCTCACAATGGGGGGGTTCGGCATCTTTTAGTGGCCCCGAAATGTTCCATCGACGGGAAATAAGGGTTCCATAAACCAGTTAATTAAAGTGTAATTACTAACAGGGCATTAAAATTAATAAAGAAGGATATCAAATGGTTTCACTAATCGCATAGAAACAAAGCGAATGTATCAAGCAGCTTCAGTGTGAATCTAGTTTATGTTTTAACTGTAAATGTTATTTGTGATTACTTTTGGATTATTTAATGCGTCTATTACTATTCGAACTACTTATTTATTAAATCTAGGTGTAACGAACTTTTAGTTCAAACATACTTTACACTATATTTTCCTTAATGTAGTGGATCTTGAAAAAAAATCGAATAATTGTTTAAAAAATATTTAAAGTAATCGGGCTCCTAACGGACCCGAATTATTGAATATCGGCGAATCGGCAACGAATAGTGAATAGATTCGTTCAAATATTACGCAACGCAGAGGAGGGAGAGAGACGGTCTAGCACTGTGTTACGCTTCATACAACATTTCGAAAACTTTCATACAAAAGTTGTTACGTGGGGGAGAGAGGGGTCTAAAAGTAACAAATTTTGCATCACGAAATATTTGAATTAACCCAAAGCACCACCAACACCAGTACGATATAGTAGAATATAATAAATTGAGGCGCTGTTCAAACTGTAAGTTCAGCTGTCAGTTGTAATCGCTTGCGTAGTGCCTCAGTGAACAAAATAGCTGTAAATAAGGTTAACCCTTCAGGACGCGCGCCGTTGTAAAAAGTACAACACTACCAAAAAACCTCGTTCGTCGTATACAGCGCAATCGCGGTGCAGTTTCTGCTGCTTGATGGCGCGAGTCCTGAAAGGTTAACCGGTTAACAATTAAAACAAACCTCCTTAAGAAATCAGCTCTCATATATCTATTTTAATCAGAGTGCTTTTAATTTGGTCACTCCCATAAGGAATACACAGAAACTCAACAAAGATGGGACGGATATGCGATTACAGAAAGTAAATGTGCCCAGAAGTATGGAATTACTTTACAATGAAATTGGATTATATCATCCATATTCACGATACGTCAAAAAATCATACCTACAAATGCTACTTGCAAATTATACAAACTTTTTCAAGAAATTTGAAGGACAACCTCACGAAAACCGTACTGAAACAGTCAATCTACCTTTAACCCTATAAAAAGCGCTAAGAAACAAGCAATTTCAACTTGTTAGATACGACAGCAGCTTTTAGAGAATTTGAATAACAAGACATAAAAAAGGCAATCTTTACCATGTTTTGCATACAGATTTATAAATTATTCACATGCGTGGTAGCTGTTTGAAAATCACACCAATGGAGGAGGCACTTGAAACATGAGGGTTAGTAGTGGTTACAAAAATATTAACAATACATTCAATTCCAAAAAAAAGAAAGTACACCCAAAGGTGGCATTGTAAACCCCAGTTTTATTCTAGTACAATCAAGCCAACGAAGTAAAACCCAACACAGCTGACCTGCTCAATCTCTCTAGCTAAAGGATACGGTAAAAGTCGTTAACCCTTAATCGAAAGGATCGGAGATATACACCACCGTGTGCATAGAACGTGCGGCCCAATTTTGGGTTTCCTTAAGGCTGTTCCTACACTCCCCTGCCAAACACATAAACATGCTTCAAGGAGCCATAAAAATGTAGACATTCTTAAAAATACAATCACTGCGTCTTTTCCCCCTAGTGAATCGTAGCGGGAGACTTCCATGCTACAAAGGTTGTAGCGAAATTGCTTTACGGCATGCATATGTAAAATTTAGAAACAAATGACTAAATCTGTGATGATTCGTTTCCCTTTATGCATCTGATCGCCTTGTTTCGGTTTCTAGGCTGAAACTAGAGGTTTATGAAGAGCGTTTTTTGTCTATCTTGTTATCTTATCTACAACATAGAGCATAGTATTTGATGATGTAACATCAAAACGCGGAAAGTCAAATGAGTAGAAAAACAAACATACTGCTGCAGTATGTATGTATATTCATTAATTATCCAAAATATAATTAATTCAGATGAGCATGTTCTAGCAACTAATGCTTATTTACGCAGTAGCACTTTATCTTTAAAACTTAAATGATAGAAAATATTGAATTGTCGATGTAAACAACATCTGCTACGTCAAAATATGTTATCCTGTATATTTTGTGTATCATTTTGAGAAATCAAAATTATATAGTAGCTTGGTCGGATAGACATTTTAGTGAGAAATATTTTCTCAAATAGCCATACATGCATGAATTTATGATGAAGACACAGGAGATTGAGTATAAATATAAGGGCAGTTCAACGTTATATGGTAGAAATTTAAATTTCATCAGATACAATGAGATCAAAGCAAATTTGTGGCATTTGAGGTTCCAAACAGCTGGGTAAAATTTGAGTGTAGTTTGTATATGATTAAAAATGGTAAAACATTCTTATTATTCTTATTATTCTTATAATTCTTATAATTGTAATTATTTTCATTATTCTTATTATTCATATTATTCTTATTATTCTTATTATTCTTATTATTCTTATTATTCTTATTATTCTTATTATTCTAATTATTCTTATTATTCTTATTATTCTTATTATTCTTATTATTCTTATTATTCTTATTATTCTTATTATTCTTATTATTCTTATTATTCTTATTATTCTTATTATTCTTATTATTCTTATTATTCTTATTATTCTTATTATTCTTATTATTCTTATTATTCTTATTATTCTTTTTATTCTCATTATTCTTATTATTCTTATTATTCTTATTATTCTTATTATTCTTATTATTCTTATTATTCTTATTATTCTTATTATTCTTATTATTCTTATTATTCTTATTATTCTTATTATTCTTATTATTCTTATTATTCTTATTATTCTTATTATTCTTATTATTCTTATTATTCTTATTATTCTTATTATTCTTATTATTCTTATTATTCTTATTATTCTTATTATTCTTATTATTCTTATTATTCTTATTATTCTTATTATTCTTATTATTCTTATTATTCTTATTATTCTTATTATTCTTATTATTCTTATTATTCTTATTATTCTTATTATTCTTATTATTCTTATTATTCTTATTATTCTTATTATTCTTATTATTCTTATTATTCTTATTATTCTTATCATTCTTATTATTCTTATTATTCTTATTATTCTTATTATTCTTATTATTCTTATTATTCTTATTATTCTTATTATTCTTATTATTCTTATTATTCTTATTATTCTTATTATTCTTATTATTCTTATTATTCTTATTATTCTTATTATTCTTATTATTCTTATTATTCTTATTATACTTATTATTCTTATTATTTTTATTATTCTTATTATTCTTATTATTCTTATTATTCTTATTATTCTTATTATTCTTATTATTCTTATTATTCTTATTATTCTTATTATTCCTTAAAATTGCTCAAATTTGTCCAATACCATACATCCGATGATGTTTAAGTAGTAAGTCAAACGTTTTTTAAAGCTCAAGTAATTAAATTTGATTCATTGAATTCGGAGATATAAGAGTTCAAAGTTGGCTTTAAGATAATTAAATCTTCTAACTTTGTGTAGAATAGCTCGATCTCTGCCAAATTCGGATCACTGATACACTGCTAGTTGATCAACTTACAGTGAAAATTTTAGAATATTTGCAAAGTTACACTTAGTTGATCATTTTTGAAAGTTAAAATTTTGCCTGTCCCGATCATTTTATATACATATCTGTAGGTCGGCTCCACAGGTACGTTCTCCTCCATTTGGGAAATTTGTGCCGTTGAACATAGCTTTGAGTAAAAATAAAGTCATATCAATTCATCAATATCATATTCATCTTAAAAAACATATTTTTCGCGAAAATCAGACGATTTTCCAAGTAAATTGCCTACTCAAAGCAAAAAAATAACATGTTCTGGAATAAATCATGTCAAAAATTTTGAAAGAAGTTTCTAATTCCCGTATTTGGCATAAACGTAGGGTAAAAGGTAGTTTGTACCTTAGTAGTTAGTTAGTTAGTTTAAAAGTTGTTCTTCAGTTTTAACCATTATATGCAGAATGGAATGCCCTCTTTTTTCATGCATAATTTTATTACATCAATGAAAGTACTTTGAAATAATACTTAAATGTAAAAAAATTCGTTTTCAAGAAAACAAGTGTATTCTCGCTGTGCAAAGTTGTGCCCATATTTCCGGTACACCCATGAAATAAATATATACATGAAATGAAGAAATCACCTTTTTTTTCTGATGTTGAACATTTGTCTTTCTATAAGGGAGAAATCTAAGATGTTTGTAAGTAGACTCCTTTACGGAATATGACGGTTTCCAATTGTTCTCTTAAACATTTCTACTACTTTCCAAAAGTCGAAATGGCATTTGTATCCGCCTAAATGAATAAGTTATAAGCACAGCAACAGCTTTTCTATAAGAAAAATTTAATACTCACGATTCTTTTTTGCACAGGTCTGGTTTATGCTATAACTAAGTCATTTTTCAATCGATTCTCCTAAAATTTTGTACACATATTGCCACGATTAGTACTATCGGTTCAAATTTGACTGAGTTATAGCAAAATAGCTACCCGTGCAAAAAATCGGGTGTACAGAGTATTACACATCCACGAATATTTTTTTGGAACTATTACGGTAAGCATTTATTAACACAAAAGACACTGATAGACTTAAATAAACATGACAAATTTTGTAAGAGAGCCGTTAACCGTGGTACGTGCAACAGGCTGTAGAAATTGAAATTTCAATGTATCCATCTGAAATTTTGAGTTTCGTCTACTGAAAGCTGACGAAAGCTTGGCAGTTACGTAATACAGTATGCGGCAGGAAAAATGCGAAGGTGGTTTTCAACTTTGGTATGGCCTGGTTTTTCATAAAATTAAAGCTATTTTTTTTACTATCGTAGCCGTTGTTACGCATAGTCGCGTACCTTAAATTTTAAGACTACTGTAATAACGCTTGAGAACCCCTGCGGTTGAATGCTATACTACAGCTTGACAAGAAAAATGCTAACTGCATAGGGATTATCAGTATAACGAGGAGGTGTTCCCGTGACAGGTCACCGAAATTGTAAGCTACTTATAAGATGAATGTATTTATTTAGTATAATAAACTTTATTTTTAGCTTTTTAGCTAACTGAGACAGTAATTGTCGTGTTTTGCTGTGAGAGTCGGTTCACCGTCTGTCAAGAAGCCCCTCCCGCATCAGCCGTTTTGTCTTATGATCGTTGGGCGCGAAGATTATTGATACCCATTTTTTAGGCTTACATTATCACATGTTAAAAATCAAATATTCATTTCATTCATATTCATTTTTATGTTGTAGTGCTAAAATATAGACATTGACTGATTTACTGTCATGAAGTAATAATCATATTAATCCCATCTTTAGCGTTAAATAGCGCCTTAAAATTTTCGCATTTTTTCCTGCCGCGCCCAGTAAATACTTTAATTTTAAAGGTTTTGACCGCCCTTGCACATGGGGTATTGCCCAAGTGACCACGACGCCGTATATAAGTGCATCAATTTTGCTATGCAAATTGTGAATATAATACACTGATATATGTTGCCCTTTATTGGCATTTATCAGATTTGCTGGTATGTCATAAACATATAGAAAAACTTGTAGTTAGAAGACACAGAATGTTGCTAATTGACAAATTGAGAGATGAATTTTTGAAAAAAAAATCGCGTTCTGGTGGGTTTCGAACCCACGACCCCGCATTCGCTAGACCGGTGCTTTAACCAACTAAGCCACAGAACAGGTAATAATTCTGCGGAATAGAAAGCCAAACTGAACCCGAGCCCTCACCATGATCATTCACTTATTCAAGAACCATCTCTCTTTCGGCTTAGATGTCAATCCACAACACACCCTCGTTTGTGCCCAACAACTACAAGTGAGAGCGTATTATTTTTTATTTGAAGCCCAGACTTACTCTCGCACTCCGCATACCTAGCCACCAAGCAGTCTGTTTGCTGATGTCTAATTCAGTATGCGTCGCGAACTCAGTGTACCAGTGTACCCTACCTTGCGTCGTGGAGCGTGCGACCGTGCCGAGCTCTCACCTTTTAATGAACCCTAACGTAAAGAAAAATGCAATGCATCATTACATTGATAATGTCAATCTAAAGGATTATTGCATGACAAGTGTGGAGTTACTGCATTTCGCATTGAAAAGGTTTATATTCATTCTAATTCGTGTAATGATATAATGCTTGTGGATACTTGGGTGGTTCTTTTATTAAGCATGTGGCTCCCATTTTCATCCTACGAAAAAAAACAAAGGATTGAAGCGCTGTTTGTTTTATTTCTTATGTTTGCATTTTTTGTTAGAAATGATTAAATGAGTACGATTTAAAACAAAAAGAACGGAATCAATCGGTGCCGAATCACTTGTTTTCGATAAGATTGAATTTGGGAGCGTTAGATTATTTATGCAATTCTGTATTATAATTTCCATTTTACATAACTCATTTTGATATCATAATGGTCATTTTTTCCAAACTGATTCATTATGCAACAGAAATGAGTTGCGTAATGAAAAATAGTTGCATAATGTTCATAATGCAACTCATTTGAGTTGCATTATGAATATTATGCAACTCATTTGAGTTGCATTATGAATATTATGCAACTCAAATGAATTGCATTATGAAAAAAATCATTGCATAAAATTTTTTTTGCAATTTCTCATCGTAATAGGCTGCTTTACCTCATGTCAATCTGCCAGGAAAAGGCCTACTTTCCCACACCAAATTAGCAGTGCTGTAATGGTTCATTACAGCACTGATTTGCGTTGCGTAATGAACCATTACAGCACTGTTTTCAGTTTTGATCAAATTCTTGGTGGTTTCTGGACGCACGTTTGAAAAAATGTGACAACTGCACAGTATAACCTGCTATGATCAGATTTTCTTAAACATGACTATGAACATCAGTGTGCAGTTTGGTGAACAATTTTTGATAAAAACTATCATGAAGTGGTAGTTTATGAAATTGCAAAAAACGTTGTACGTAACTCGGTGCAGAACTCGATTTTTACAGCACTCGTCGTAATTATCCAACTCGGCAAGCCTCGTTGGATAAATGTACGACTCGTGCTGTAAAAATCTTCATTCTGCACCTTGTTGCGTAAACTACTAGTATGGAACTCGTTGCAAAACACGATTTTTTCAGCACTCTTCGTGTTTATCCAACTCGGCAAGCCTCGTTGGATAAATGTCCGACTCGTGCTGAAAAAATCAACTTTTTGCAACTCATTACATAAATAACTATTATGGCACTCATACCCTATGTGAGATTCATATTTCACCATTGCATGCAGTTCAGTGTTCATTCATTCATTCATAACTTAAACTAATTAAATGCAGAATTATTATTTTGATAATGCTCAAAACGTATCGAAACGAAGCCGAAAGTGTCGATTTCATTGCAAAATAAATTGGTTTTTGATAACAAAACGCTTCTAACGCATATATTGCTTCTCATAATAGCGGCACGACGTAGAGAAGTTTAATTTTAGATACGGTCATTTAGAGATAAATATCAAATTATTGTGCAGGAAATTATCAGGTGGGAACATTCTATATGGTGCAATCACACTGCCCTATGAGATGCATTCATGGTAAAGAACATCGTAACATCTTTATGTTGGTGTGAAATCCAATGATGCTTCCAGTAATTAACACAAATGGACAAATGGACAAATAATCAATGATACAGAAAAAGAAAAGTCAAATCCATGTAACAAAAGTCATGTAAATCAATTATTCGCTGGCTTCAACGTCCCGTCAACGCAAAAGCCGTTCAGAAATAATGTCAGAAATTCTGAAGTCACTATTCTTAATTGTATTAAAACCGACATTTTATAACATATGTTCATGACATAGAGGAAGTGTCTGAATATGAAATTCGTATCTTCCATTAGATCGACAACGTAACCAGGTTTGTGCTCGTCATCGTACTGCACCACACTGACGTTATAAAATCCGTCGCCAAGCCCGTACGAATGGCTTCAGCCTCATCATTGCATTGGCTAGCGTCAATGGAAAGTGCGATGATGCACGTATAGCATCAAGCAACGTCGCTCGACCTTTCTGATTGGCATGGACCATTTATTGCAGTCTTCTCTAATATTTATTGCACTTTGACTCTTCCTGCTGGTCTACTGTAATGGTAGAAAGACAATCTTGTGCTCTGGCCATTGAAATCAGATTCAAACTATACTCTTTCGATGCCGTTCATGTTGCCGAGGGTATTAGAAAATGTCACAAATTGACGATGAATTTTCGCTTTAATTATTTTCTAACAGTTTTCTCTGATGTTTCCCAAATGCTTCCATTTAGGAATAGTTTGTCTGTACCACCACTAGAGTGCTAAAGCATCATTTTATGACACGTGCTGGCGTTGTTCCGACGAAGAGGATTATGGAATGGCCTGGTTTTATCTCAACTCAAGCTGACCAAATGAAATATTCGAGCGCCAAACAGACTATTTCAAAATAGGCCTCAATTTTCAAACCCCGTAAGATCACATGGTAATCTCTACAGAGTCGTTCTATCACACCGATTCAGAGGCTAGTAGAGTAAGGTGGGGCAAAAGTTCGACCCTAGTTGAAAATTCAATTTTTCTCAAAAAATCGAAGCAGATATGTAAAAATAAATGAATACCGTGTGGTGATTCTATCATCCATCAGCTAAAATTTTGCTGAACAAAGTTACGCCAAATGTCTTTTCAGTTTTGAGTTACAACACTTTTTGTATATGTGTGTCTTATTCGAACTCTTGCCCCACCACTGGGGCAAAAGTTCGAATCTTGTGTTTGTGGAATTTCGCTAACCGTAGCACACTATTTTGATACTTTCGTAATAGGAATACCTAAGACCAATTAATATATGATGTTGGAACTGGAAGTTCGATCTGTATTTTACCGAAATGAGGGTTAAATTTACTACTCCAAATATTAGTAGTTTTCCGCCAAATTCAGATGAAACAACATTTCCTTTCAACTTTGATCGAATTTTCTCACCAATTCCATCATTTTTAGAGATAAAAGGTACATTTTGCCGAATTTTAGGTTTTTACCTAAAGTTGCCACATGACTCGAACTCTTGCCCCACAATTCGAACTTTTGCCCCACTATGTGTAAAATATGACTTCCAAATCTTTTTTGCAAAAAGTTATACATGCTCAAGCTTCTTCAAAATATACCTAGTTACGCCCCAAAACAAAATATTGAATTCGATTTCATTACAATTCCATTCCATGCGTTGGAAGGATCATCGCATAATACAATTTTTTGATCAAAAACCAACATTTTGTCATAACTTTTCGAAATATTGATTAATTTTCATAATTTTTGAAGTGAAAGACTGTTTTTCAAAAAGGCTTCGAACAACCTTGACACCCGAGAGTAATAATTTGAAATGAGTTCGAAAACTGCAAAAGAAACTTTTGCCCCACTTTACTCTACTGGTTTGCAACGTACCATCAAACGCAAAGTACATCACGGCTTGTGGATAAATGCACTAGTCAGAGATAATTCACAATTACCACATACCCTGACGTGCCCCGTTGGGCATCCCACCGTGCTTAGCCAAATTTTAGCACCATCCCATACTAGTTCCATCATTAAGAACCTTGTATTGCGACGTTTCATCCCACCGTGCTTAGCCAACAAAATTGTAGCACCATCCCATACTAGTTCCATCATTAAGAACTTTGTATTGCGACGTTTCTGTTTGATATGGCACTTCAATCTGTCTCACAGACGGGCTTGGTGGTCTAGTGGCTACCGCTTCTGATTCGTATGCAAAAGGTCATGGGTTCAATCCCTGGCCCGTCCTTTTCATCCTACTTTGTATCTTTCTATCCACTTTCTCTCGCTCTCTCTTCTCTACATATACAGCTCATATATATTCATATGTTCATAGCCATCGCTAGAACCAGAAACGAATTGAAAAAAAAAGTCGTTTCCCTCCCTTCCGACTTCCACTCACAGCACAGCGTATATATAACGCCTATAAGTTATGCAACCAAAGCGTGCTGTGCCGCTTGACCTTATTCACCTTATTCACCACACAATCTATCACGAACACTATAAATAACCCCTATCCATGGATCGCATCACCGACCCAACGGTGACTCCCAGATCTGCCATCCTTTCCGTCTAACAAATACCCCAGTCCGTGCGGGTTGTGGGGACGCAGAGTGCTCTCGGTCACTAGTAGTAGCAACAACCAGTACACTCTAACATTCCTTTCCCTTCCCAGCTGACTATAAGGACTTGGCCGGCGCCGTTATTGATCGAATATGCATGAGCTGCTAAAATTGCACTTTGAGAATAAGTGGAATGTCCCAGCCCCTTATTCAGTTGGATCTCAGTGCAATTGGTACCAGTTCAGATCAATCACGGAGGAGCAACCATTGACATGTATAGTCAGAATTGATCGTTCGATCGTTTCTGATCGATATGGCACTTCAATCTGTCTCACACACACACGCACACACATACACAAACACGCACACACACACACACACACACACACTCACACACACACACACACACACACACACACACACACACACACACACACACACACACACACACACACACACACACACACACACACACACACACACACACACACACACACACACACACACACACACACACACACACACACACACACACACACACACACACACACACACACACACACACACACACACACACACACACACACACACACACACACACACACACACACACACACACACACACACACACACACACACACACACACACACACACACACACACACACACACACACACACACACACACACACACACACACACACACACACACACACACACACACACACACACACACACACACACACACACACACACACACACACACACACACACACACACACACACACACACACACACACACACACACACACACACACACACACACACACACACACACACACACACACACACACACACACACACACACACACACACACACACACACACACACACACACACACACACACACACACACACACACACACACACACACACACACACACACACACACACACACACACACACACACACACACACACACACACACACACACACACACACACACACACACACACACACACACACACACACACACACACACACACACACACACACACACACACACACACACACACACACACACACACACACACACACACACACACACACACACACACACACACACACACACACACACACACACACACACACACACACACACACACACACACACACACACACACACACACACACACACACACACACACACACACACACACACACACACACACACACACGGCCATACAGGCGAGGAGAGAGTGAGTATCACCAACGACGAGCTGATAGCAGCGGCCAAGAAAATGAAGGCGAAGAAGGCGCCCGGCCCGGATGGTATCCCCAACATAGCGTTGAGAACAGCTGTCGAGGCCAACCCAGATATGTTCCGGACATCTCTGCAGATCTGCCTAGATGAGGGTTGTTTCCCGTCTCAGTGGAAAAGGCAAAAACTGGTACTGCTACCGAAACCAGGCAAGCCACCCGGTGAACCAGGTTCATTCCGGCCGATATGCTTGCTGGATACGCTCGGCAAGCTGCTAGAAAGAGTCATCCTCAATAGGCTGACAACTTTCACGGAAGGAGAGCATGGTCTGTCGGGGATGCAATTCGGATTCCGAAGAGGGAAGTCAACGATAGATGCTATCCAGGCGGTTGTTGCTACAGCCGACAAAGCAAGGACGAAAAAACGACGGGGTAACCGCTTCTGTGCCGTCGTCACGATCGATGTGAAGAATGCATTTAACAGCGCAAGCTGGGAAGCCATCGCTACAGCGCTGCACGAGATGAAGGTTCCGGACTACCTCTGCAGGATTCTCAGTAGCTACTTCGAAAACCGGACTCTGTGCTACCATACTAGTGCAGGGGAAAAGAACGTCACGATAAGTGCAGGCGTCCCACAGGGGTCTATCCTAGGTCCGACGTTGTGGAACGCAATGTACAACGGGGTGCTGACACTGCAGCTACCGACAGGCGTCAAAATCGTCGGATTCGCGGACGATATCACGTTGGTGGTAGTTGGCGAGTCCCTAGAAGCAGTGGAGATACTTGCTACGGAGGCGGTAGATGCTGTTGAGAGCTGGATGCAGAGGAAGAAACTATCCATAGCCCACCAGAAAACGGAGCTGGTGCTGATCAGCAACTGCAAGGTGGTGCAGAAGGCTGCAATCATAGTCGGGGAACATGCCATAGACTCCAAGCGGGAATTGAAGCATCTCG
Source organism: Aedes albopictus (assembly GCF_035046485.1). Lineage (NCBI taxonomy): Eukaryota > Metazoa > Arthropoda > Insecta > Diptera > Culicidae > Aedes > Aedes albopictus. The sequence continues at coordinate 172,091,383 of NC_085136.1, forward strand.
GCGTTATGATCGACGACCGGTTAAATTTCAATAGCCACGTCGATTATGCCTGCGGAAAAGCAGCAAAGGTGATCACAGCATTGTCGAGGATCATGCCGAACAACTCGGCAATCAGCAGTAGCAAGAGGCGGTTACTAGCTAGCGTGTCCACATCGATCCTAAGGTACGCTGGTCCGGCTTGGGCGACCGCAACAAAAACTAGGAGGAATCGCGTTCAGCTCTGCAGCACGCACAGACTGATGGCCATGAGAGTGGCGAGCGCCTATCGCACGATATCATCGGATGCGGTGTGCGTGATCGCCGGAATGGTCCCTATCGTCTTCGTTCTGGAAGAGGACAAAGAGTGCTACGAGGCCAGGGGCGCTAGAGGAGCTCGGAAGGCAGCGCGAGTCGTCACGATGGCGAAGTGGCAACACGAGTGGAATACCACAGCGAAGGGAAGGTGGACCCACCGGCTTATTCCAAATTTGGTAGAATGGGTAAACAGAGATCATGGGGAAGTGAATTTCCATTTGACGCAGTTCTTGTCAGGTCATGGCTGCTTCAAGAAATACCTGCACCGGTTCGGACATGCAGGGTCGCCGTTCTGCCCTGAGTGCGGAGATGTCGAGGAATCGCCGGAACACGTTGTTTTCGAGTGTCCACGTTTCACTGTGGAGCGCAGCGAGATGACAGCAATCTGCGGTGCTGGTATAAGGGCCGACAACATTGTGACTAGAATGTGCCGCGACGAAGCCTGCTGGAACGCGGTGAATGCTGCGGTGGTAAAGATAATGTCGTTTCTCCAGCGGAAATGGCGAGAGCAGCAAATGAATGATCGTAGAGACAATCCGGGGCAAGCGTAGTAGTTCCGTCCGCGTGTGGTAGATCCGCCGTCGGGGACTATCGATGTCGTGAGCGACTAAGGTGTGGAGCTTACTGGCTCTCGGTCGGTATTCGGGAGAACTTCCTACGTCGGGGAACTCTCTGTCGGAGTAGGATAGATCCACTGCCGGGGAGTATCCGAGTAGTGCGCGTAAAGTCATTGTGCTCAATGGCACACGGGCGGTAACGGGAGAACGTCTTTCGTCGGGGACTTCTCTGTCGGAGTAATACAGATCCACCGCCGGGGACTGTCAGAGTAGAGCGATCGGGAAGAAGCACCGGAGCATGGTCGTCAGGGCGCCTGTGAACCGGAAGCCGTCTCCAACCGGAATCGCAGGACTGACCTTGGCATCTGCCCGGGAAGTCGGTTGCGGGAGAAGTTTCAGTGTCGGGAAACTCTTCGTCGGGTAGGATATATCCACCGTCGGGGACTATCTGAGTCGTGCGCGGAAGCCTCGAGTGCTGATTGGCACTCGGGCGGCACCGGGAGGGCATCGTTCTTCGGGGCACATCAGTAGGAGCCGATGAACTCAGCGTGGCTTTAGAATAACAAATTTGTGATACTAACATAGAGTTTGCCGCTCAATGGCGGTACGCTAAGCAATAACAAGCTAACAGGAGCCGAAAGGCTAAGAACGAATTAGAATAACAAATTTGAAAAATAGCATGCATGTCGCTTAGTGGCGATACTGTAATATTAACAGCATACTAATGAAGCGGTGCGCATAGCATGAAGAAAACTAGGATAACGAATTGGTGATGGTGCACAAGGCACATAACGCCTCCCCTCCGAAGAAATACTGCATGGTGGTACCGGAAGGGAATTTAAGGTGGAGGCGAACTAGGAGAGTGTTTTTAGTGGGTAGGCGCACATTCGAATCCCACACAGCGTCTTTAGAAGATTTTTGGACTCCTAGAATAAAAAAAATAAAAAAAAAAAAAAAAAAAAAAAAACACACACACACACACACACACACACACACACACACACACACACACACACACACACACACACACACACACACACACACACACACACACACACACACACACACACACACACACACACACACACACACACACACACACACACACACACACACACACACACACACACACACACACACACACACACACACACACACACACACACACACACACACACACACACACACACACACACACACACACACACACACACACACACACACACACACACACACACACACACACACACACACACACACACACACACACACACACACACACACACACACACACACACACACACACACACACACACACACACACACACACACACACACACACACACACACACACACACACACACACACACACACACACACACACACACACACACACACACACACACACACACACACACACACACACACACACACACACACACACACACACACACACACACACACACACACACACACACACACACACACACACACACACACACACACACACACACACACACACACACACACACACACACACACACACACACACACACACACACACACACACACACACACACACACACACATATTGCAAAATCATAAACGCAGTCCTACTAAATCCGAAAAAACGCAAAGGAAGCCCTTCGATTCATAACGGGGAAGTGCTCTAAGACCACAACATTGAAGAGAGAATGGTCAAGTTCCGGTCGTAGAAGAAATCATATACTTTGATCCAGAAACACCCCTGATTCTAAAAGTAGTAAACAGTACAGAAGACACCAGCTTCATTGACTGGCCTGAGAAGATTGAGAAGATCTCAAATCGTTACACACAAAACATTCCAATTAGTTTACAGTCCATGTTCCTCCTTAAAAGATCTACCTACAAACAAATACATCATCATAAACTCAGGCACGAACTCAAACCACTCTTCACCGAATGATTGGGAAAACATTCGAAATAAATTTAAAAAAAGGCAAAAAGAAACATGCATATATCAAAAATTAATACCAAAACCAGAAAATGAATGACTTGTCAAAAATTTTATAATAGTTACCGTTTAAATGCAGCAATAGATACATGCTTTTTGCAGCAAGCAAGTACACAAAGAGTACCCCGTATGGTAAACAAAAATAAAAAAAAAACTTCAATCCTGTGTCGGTGATACCGATATTATTTCATGTGTGTGTAATTACTGCTGCTGTTGTTTTATATGTTTCCAAATAAATAAATAAATATGCAATAATCTACTGAACAAAAAATATAAATGAAAACGGCAAGCAATCATTCAGCACACGTATCCGGAAAATTCAGGGGAAACAGAAACAATCACGTTGAAACACACACATCTTGCAGCCTAGCCGCACGTTTCTCTATGATGGCACACAGTGATGAAAAGTTGGAGAGAGAACAACCGTAAGCGTGTGCAGATTTACAGATTCTGGGAGGCATATTGAACGTCAAGCATGTTTTTGTTTATATCAAGTGTCCTTCATTTAGCTTACCTAATTACATGTTATATAGAGATACAAAGGGGTGAGGGGGTTTTGAAACTAGTTGCATACATTTTTTTTAAATTACTGAATACATACATCCAGTTTAATATTTTCTTGCACGATAACATTATTCACTCATTTTCGGGCCAAAGTGGGACAACACGAAAAATGAGTAAATTTCATTTCAAGCGCTAGCGCTAGGCGAAAATCGTATAATATTCTTGACAATGTCAAGAATGTCAAGAGTATTATACGACTTAAACTGATTGGATTTTAGCACTTGGCTCAGCGTTAACGCTAGAAATACGGTATTTTCATCTTTTGAGCTGTTCCAGTTAAGATCAGATTTGTGTGAACTTGCTCATTTTAGAGTAACTTTTTCTTAGCGGGTGGGACATAAGCGTTCTCACGAGAAGCAGCATGTGGTTGTTCAAGTGTATCACCGAAGATTTTTTTTTTCGATCAAGTACAAGGGCGTGTTTGGGATAGGCAACCTTTTTTCCCTCACAAAAAAACAACATGCTGCAACTTTTCATAGAGTGTATCAAAAAATCTCAAATTTTGACTGTTTGTCAACCTGTTATATGTATGTGCATCATTGGTACAAATTTGAGCGCGATTGGTTATTCTTTCGCGAAGCTAGAATCGTTCTCGTAAAACATTATTTTTTTAGACAACTAATTTTTGAACTGCCATATCTCGGAAACCAGTGAACCGAATTGAATGAAATTTTGAACGTTTATCAACTTGAAAATTCTTTAAAACATAGGTAGGGAATCGCGCAACTTGGGTGGTGGCTTCTATTTTCGTCTGTTTTCCACTATAACTCAGTTGAACCAATTGACACAACTTTTGGAATGTGGTGAGATAGGTATAGTATCTACCCGTGTACAACATTTCAAGTCAATTGGTTCAAAATTGACTGAGTTATAGTGGAAAACAGACGAATATAGAAGCCACCGTCCAAGTGGCGCGATACCCTACACACCTAGAAACTATCATGTAATTTTAAGTGTCCTGAACCTGACATATACGAGCATCTTCAAAAACACAAATTTAGAGGTTATAACATGTAATTTTACGTCTTTCAAGACACCCCAAAATAAAACTTATTTTTTCTTAGCGTCTAGCAATCGCTAGAACCGATTTGACAGATAAAACATAGAAAAGTAAAATACTGTCATGCATGGGATTCGAACTCCGGATCTGCTGATCGTGAGCCACATCTCTTACCTCTCGGCTATTTCACCGAGTTGGAAGGTGGCTGATGAACGTGATACTGATTCTACGTTTCTGGTGAAACGGATTTGCTAACCAACCAGCACTTACATGATGCGCGTAAAATTGAGTCCAATTTGTGATTCAGTCTTGAAAACATTTACGTTTTTTGGTGATTCCGTTTCGTGGAAATTTCAGAATTTCTAAGTGTGTACTTTTCAAACGTTGAAAATGTGATTAATTATGACGAAATTACTATCATAAATTTTCATGTTACCTACAGTGTGATGCGCAAAATGTTTCTGCTTCAGTTTAATTGGGCATTGAAATCCCTTGCAAAAAGACAAACATGACGGCGGTGTTGGCAGTGGATGCAACTAATAGTTTAGATGTTGCAATTCCTGAAGGATCGAGACTGGCAGGTGCAGATGAACGGTTGGTGATGTGCTGAGGAGGAGCTAGAAAGCATTTCAGTCCTTTCCAGTCGCTCCTTATTTAGTCGTCGAAATCTAAAACATTCAGGTGTACCCACGGTCAGGTGTCCAGCAATTTGGCCGAATGCCGTTTGGCCGAACGTCATTTGGCCGAATGCCATCTGGCCGAATGGTCGTTTGGCCGAATGCCATCTGGCCGAATGGTCGTTTGGCCGAATGCCGTTTGTCCGAATTATGTTCAAAAGAATTCAGAGGAAGTTTTTGACATTCCAACTACCAATATGATCATCAGAAATATTTCCCTCTTTTAATCATAGTCTATTCTTTCTAGTTTTGACATTCAGGGATGAGTTGGCGTTGAACCTGACAATATTTTATCAAAAAAAATTCCTTCTCTGAATCATAGGCTGTTCTTTCGAGTTATACTGATGCGAACAATAGTGTTTATCATTTATTTTCGGCCAAACGGCATTCGGCCAAATGGCATTCGGCCAAATGACCCTTCCGGCCAAATGGCGTTCGGCCAAATGACCCCACGGTCATGGTACCTGACGCTAGCCGAGGACTGGACAGACACCATAATGTGCAACACTTTTCTGTTGCGTAATGAAACAAGGAAAAGAAAGCTTTTATGGAACACTACCACGTGGTGAAAACTAGACTATTATGATTGCATTTGTTTGGTGCAATATTATTTAAATCATTTGTAATGCCATAAATCGCAAGTCAGTAACATTTTCAGCATAATTAAGCCAGTTTTCTTTCTCTCTTTCCGATCAGAAAGTGAATAGGGCAAATCGCCATTGAAATCAATGATTTCCGTCCGACTCTCCGCATCGACCAAGTTTCTAAGTACGAAAAATCGTAAAAAAGTATGTCGCAAAAATATTGTACAGTAAAAAGCATATGAAGGCAAATTTCTCGTAGTGGAAAATAATTTTCGAAAAAATCTTTAGTAGTGATTGTGCACAAGATAACCGCTTTGGTGCCTACCAAATATTTTTTTAGGGAAAAGCTTTTCATTTCGGAAATTCTAGCTTGCCAATTCGTGATTAAAATTGAGAAGCATTTTCAGCTTCATGCGTTCCGTGCTCTTGACAATGAGAACCCTTCCTACAATACGCTCATGAGTACCGCTGTGTGTTTGATGCAACTAAAGCTATGTGCGGCATATAACCAACAAGCCAGTGCTCACCATTCAAATTGTTTGTAGAAATTTTATTTTATTCTATTATTTTTTTTACTCAATACGTTATGTTTAAAAGTTCGCAGAAACAGATCCGGGTGTCGCCAGAGTATGGTGTGATTGCGAATGGTCTCTGCTGATAATAATATAATAATGCTTCGTTTGGAAACTAACATTTTATAATGATACACCTCCGGCAGAAATACCTGACACGAAGCTTTTGAATTGTGCATAATGATATTTTTCACATTAAAATGCAATATCTTCCGGTTCTGTGGTTTTAAGCAGCTGAATTTTCAGTGAAAATATTTCACCTCCCATGCAGGCCCGGATTTAAGGGGGGGCAATTGTTCCAAGTGCCCCGGGCCCCCCGGTTAAGGGGGCCCCCCAAGAATCCTGAAGCCCTATATTTTTCCTTCAACAAAACCATATAAATGCACTTCAATGAAAGAGTATATTTTATACATTTCCTAAAGTAGATATAGTTCGGTTCTTTAAGGATATCCAGATTATTTCATAGTCTAAATTTACATAAAAATGCAAACTTTCATATTTTTTATAATTTTACATCATGTTCTTTAGTGTCATAATGTTTGATGCAAAAATATTTTGCTCTTTCGATTAAGTAAAAAAACTACATTTCATTTGCTAAACAATTCAACTGTAGAATTGAGGTGTATTTTCCAGAATTACTATTTTGTGGGACAGGATTTAATGCTTGGTTGCAGTAAATTCAAATCTAGATAGGTGTAAAAATAAAGCTTTTTTTTATTAAATTTTAAAATAGGCGAGTTTCTATAAAAAAAAACATTTCTACAGTTGCCTGCTAGAGTCCTTTGTTAGAAAACAAAACAGTTGTGTGTCATAGTTTTCAAAACCACAAAAATTAGCAAAAAACGAGAACAAAACGATGATGATGAACCTGGGCTTGTTAGTGGAGTACCTGTAAATACATATAAAGAAAATCGTGTTAAGTACTGTTCCTTTTAATTCCACTAAGAATTTGCATTCTTTGACATATACGATAGGATGCAAATTCTTAGTGGAATTAAAAGGAACAGTACTTAACACGATTTTCTTTATAATTGAATACAAAACATTGAAGAGAAATCGTTAATGTACAATTTATATATCCAAAATCTTTATTTTGGGGGGCCCACTTCATAGAGTTTGCCCCGGGCCCCCCAAAGCCGTAATCCGGCACTGCTCCCATGTGCATCACATTTTAGCGCATGAGTGAACAGCTTGACGATGCGGCAAATTTGTTCAGATTTTTTAGCAAATATATTATGTTTTTTTCGTACGATAATTTCATTGATATCGTTGATTGAAGACTGGTAGAGTAAGAGTATACTTTTCCCTTTGCTTCCGTATTCATCCTACTTGAAAATAGATGATTATTACACCGATTAATTTCCTATTGTGGGTGCACACTCTTAACAAAATATAGTGTTGAAACCGTCATTTCGGCATATCTAAATTCAATCATCTACAGCTCATTTCAGAAGCTGAACCTGAAAATATGGTATATCAAAACTTTTGTGGCTAGACCAGTTCTACATGAAAGTCACGGAAAACCCCCTTTATTTCCAATATTGAAGATACGTGTCATCATCATCGGAAATTGCTAATGAATTAAATGCTTTGGCTGTTTTCCTACTCTCCGCATCGACCAATGTGGCGCCAGCTTCTATGCGCGAAAAATCGCTAAAAGTAAATCGCAAAAATATTGTATGGCGAATAGCATTTAAATGCATATTTCTCGAAGTGGAACACAATATTTGAAAAAATATTTGGTAGCGGTTGTGCACAATGATGGCCGGTTTGATGCCTACCAAATATTTTTTTCGGTAAAAGCTTTTCATTTCGAGAAATTCGAGTTTAGATGCATTTCGACATGAAAAAATAAAATTATTATTGCTGACCAACATTAACCCAACAATCTGCGGGTAATCCATTGATATTCATCATGATGCTGCGCACGACGGTAGGAGGATTAGGGTCATAATGGACACCCCAAGCAAATGAGTACGTTAGTCCTGTATAACAGAGAAAACTTAACATATTATCAGTTGGCTTACATCTTCAGCTTGTTTCCTTTGCATTTCAATCATTTACAGCAGGTAGAATGTCTTTTTTGAAGAAGTAATGAATTGTAAAACATGTTTTTTAGGGCTGGCAGGAAAGGTACGGGGCGAAATGGACACCCTTCCATATTTTATGATAATTCTTTGATTACATCGACCAGTTAAGTAACGCAAAATTTTTCGCGTCATACAAAAATATTTGAAGTTTCATTCAAAAAATCTTACAAGGGGTGTCGAAAAATCGGGAAAATTGCCTTACGTAATAATAATGGACGGCCGCTTATATGGAAAAATGGCAAAAGCATCTCATCAGATCAAAGTTTTTTAGGTTCCATTTCAGGACCCAATAACTGTGCAAAATTTGGGTACGATTGGTTATGTCTACGTTTTGCGCATCGCGTTTGAAGTATATACGAGTTTTTACATAAGAAAACATACTGTTTTGAATTTCTCTCATGAGAAGCTCGAATTTTTCTAAAACCATGTAACCGATAATGTAAATAAAAACATAGCCTAGGGTGTCCTGACAAACTTTACCGAAGACCACGAAGTGATCTGATGCCTATTAACAAAGTTATAGCCTTAGCATTGCTTGCCGAAACAGCATGACTTAGGGTCGATTTCTTCACCCTGGCTTAGGCGTTAAGCCAGGTTTAACTATATGGGTAAGCCTGGCTTACGGGTTAAGCCGAGGTGAAGAAATCGGTCCTTAGTTGCAATGATATTCCTTTGCGTGTTTAAACTTAAACACTTGCATGCGGTTTGTTGAATATAGTTTTATTTACAAGCATCGGTCGCTTTGTGGTCTTCGACATAGATTTCAGAACATCCTACATCACCTTATCATCTTACATCACCGGCTAAAAAGTTTCAGACAAACTTTTTCAATTTGTGTGTGTGTGTGTGTGTGTGTGTGTGTGTGTGTGTGTGTGTGTGTGTGTGTGTGTGTGTGTGTGTGTGTGTGTGTGTGTGTGTGTGTGTGTGTGTGTGTGTGTGTGTGTGTATTTCATCGTAGAATTCATGTGTCTTCTTGCTTTCTTATTTTTGAAAAGAGCTTCATGTCTTAGGCACATATCAATATTTTTTTTTTCTTTCGATGATTATTAAAAAAATAGAAAGGATGAGCAACTTCCTATTAATTTCACTGTTTGTTCTAATCTTTGGACAGATAGGTCTGTTTTGTCTAAGACTCACAGACTCCATCAATATTGAGCGCTCGATTAGTCTTTGCTAGTTTTTCAAAGTACATGAATCATTCTTCTATTTGCAAAAGTCACACAAGTGCTACTAAAAGCTCAAAAAATGCCAGTGAAGTCATATTTTGAGAGACATTTTTTAGAGATAACGAAAGTTTTAGTTTGGGCTTTGATATCCTTCAGTACAAGCTCAATTAACATATGTGCAAGTCGTGGTCCTGAAATATGTTGGCTGTCAACTGCCAGTTTAACATGCAAGGAGGCAGAACCACACATAAACGATATCATTAGGACCATTTGACTTCTAAGCATAGGACAGGAGCCGTCTTATGCGTGCGTGCTCATAAGGCTTTTCCTCATTCCTTGCACCGAACGTCCAGGCGTCAGTAGCAAAATTGGTAGAAATTGTGGGAGGGAGATTCGTAACGCCCCAACACGCACCTCATCAAAAAGCTTGAGCAAACAATACCATTATAGATATAGAATACACGATCTAGGTGCCTACTATGCACAAAACATTATATTGCATCTCCCTGGCATGCCTACGGCAATGTGTACATCGCATGAGCAGCAGCAGTGGCAGCAACACCACCAGTATGCATCCTATCTTAATAATCATTAGTCAGTTTGCGTAAAATATACATTACAAATGTGCCGAGAGGATATCACATCTCCTAGACAGGGTACGGAGGTATAATGCGTACCATCTTAGGAATAATCTTTACACTCTTTATGACATTTTTCTCAATTTTTGCGTTGTTGGTTGGATTATGAGCATTAGTTTTTCTGGCTCTTAAGTATTAAATACGGTGTCATTTGATATTGGAATCAAATTACTGGAGGGATATTTGGCTATGAGATGAAAGTTTTCTTTTTTAATGAAAAAAGAAGTTTTTTTTTTGTCATAGGAATATGATATACCTATTCGCCCTAGTTCTTGTCGATGCTTGATGCAATCGATGTTATACCGTCTTTAACACTCCGCCCAATTGTTTACCATCGCATTGGAAACTCCTGTCCTCGCTGCATGCTCAACTATCCGTTCTACAAAAGATCACGGTTGTTACATCTCTTCTGTTTCCATCAAGTTGAGGAAAAAACATGATACATGAGGCAATAACAATCGAGTCGGTTGTAATTTGAAAGTCGTGAAATTTTGCGCTCTCTATCTACATCGAGGACTGAAGAGTAAATTATATCTTTGGATATACCCTTTTTACAAATTATAATCATCATATTATAGGCGCGTGTTGGCTTCGTGGGAAATTCTCTGCCCATCGCCCGTCATTGTTACGAGGAGATCCTCTACTTACTACATTCAATGCACACACGCCATATCAACCCTAGGGATGAAAAAAAACACAGCTTGAGACACCGGTAGTGTCTAAAATTTGACTTTTGACACCCTTTCTTAGGCTACAGTGTACACTGTGGGAGAAACGGATGCTGCAAATCCAAATGATAAGAAAATCATATCCACTTAACTTAAGGATAAGGTTGGTAGAGTGCAAAGATGACCGCCGTTCATTTTACTTGAATTTTCTCGAGCACAAATCTGGAGATGCAGCAAACAAATTGATCTGAAAATGTTACTTGTTGGTTGCTTCCTCGCAGTGGACGCTGGAAACCTTCACCTTAAAGACGCCTTTTTTATTTACTTTTAGTTCATACATATGTGCTGGCGCTTAAGTCTACTAGTGGTAAACTAATTGGTACTAAATGAAATGCGATTACATTACATCGCATTACTGATATGCGATTACAGGCAGTTCATAGAAAAACGATATAGCACAACTTCGATTGCCGTGAAATTTGATGGGTATTTTAGTTCGTAGAAAATAATGGAACCAGTATTTTTTTTTTATTTCGTCATTAGGGGGACCAAAAAAATCGTTTTTTTCGAGACTGAAATTCTCAAAAATAAATTATTAATGAATCGGTTGACCATTTTTAAAGTGCTGTTCTTGTTTGAAAGGTCTTGAATTGATTTTTTCTGGGAAAATACCTCAAGTTAAGGGATATGGGCGATAAATTGCATTACGGTGCAAAACAAAATGCGATATTAGTTATTTCACATTTTCATGATCTCGGGACCAAAGGGTACTCTGGTTTTATATTTTTATCAGACAATTCGTAACACATAAAAAATCAGAGATGTATGTTTTTTTTTAATATTCTGGAATATGAAAGAGAATTTTAAAATCAGTGAACTGGTTCAAAAGTTATGATTTGTTGAAAATTTTACATTTTGAAAAACCTTGTTTTTTTTCATACCACCATATAAAAATTGGTCACCCTAATGATGAATAAAGAAAATTTTACTCATTAGTGGATCAGGTCGAAGTCTACGGCATGGTAAATTGGTATGGGCCATTTTGAAAATTTTGGAGACAAATTTGGAAAAAGTCTACGAGGTGGGGAGGGGGGGAGTCTGAGATCTGGAGCAACATTTGAAAAGGGCCCAAGAGGTCTTGTGTCTTTTTTCGAAAACGCTCCGTAGGGCATAACAGCAGCCCGCCCACGCAAATGAACACCGTTATCCGAAAGATCGATGTTTGCTCTTTCTGATAACGGTCTTAGTTTTTGTGAATAAGCTGATGGGGGCTAAGGAGCGACGTGTGAAGTTATTGTTTACCATTGCTTGTATGCCGTTTTCAAATGTTGCTCCAGAGATGGTCAAAATTGAGTCAAAGTAGTTTATGGACAGCGTCAGTGATCATTTTTGGATTCCTAAAGTGCATACAGTAGTTTTTCACATGAAAAGTGTTTGCAATCGCTTCGCTGCGTGGTCAACGATTATGTAAATTTCTATTGGGATCGTGATAGGTTATTTCGTTCCCTGATTCTTAGAGATACTCAAGTTGGATGAAAATCTTTAAGATATTTATAAGTATCCCTTTTGAATACGGTCTTTGTGGGAAATTGTAACTAATAGAGTTCTTAATTCAACAGTTAGGGTAAACATGGGGGTTTTTCCGACTTGTATACACATATGCTCCTAACCCTCCTACTGAGTCACATGAAACACATGCAAAAAAGTTATGCAGCGAGTTGTAAAAGATTAGTTTTCAGCTCGAATCGTACATTCATCCAACCCCAACGAAGCTTGTTGATAAATACGAAGATTGCTGAAAAACTCATGTTTTGCAACGAGCTGCATACAAAATTTTATGTAATGATTTTTTCATTATACAACTCATTTGAGTTGCATAATGTTCATAATGCAACCCACATGAGTTGCATTATGGACCAGTGTGCGGAAAAAGTGGTCATTATGATATGAAATGAGTATTATAAAATAGAAATTATGATACTGAATTGCATACACATGTTTTTTTTTTGCAATTCTGCGCTATAAAATTTGTTTTACACTTCCCGTTTCAGTATCATTACGATCTACTTTTCGTTACTGAATGAAACAATTGCATAATGGTACATAATGAAATTCATTTGGTTTGCATTATGAATCATAATGCAATTTTTTAATTAATAACATCGGTCTCCGCGGAAAGAGCTTGGAAAACTATGACGGCTATAGCACGGGTTGCTTGATTTAAATTTCTTGTCTAGCATTATGGAACACGTGGATTCCATTGAGCCAACGGGAAGCACGATGATGCTGATGGTTATCATCATATAACAGTTCTTGCCATTGCAAAAAATGTTGTATGAAACTCGTTGTGAAACTCGATTTTTACAGCAATCGGCATAATTATCCAGCTCTGCAAGTCTCGTTATTTTGCAAATCGTTGCATAAATAACTACTTATTTTAACACTCTATTGATTCGATCGCGTTCTGTACAATAAAACAACCAATTCAAAATAATTTCTAACAACAGTTTAATCTAGGTCGGTGTATTCAGTATTCACACATATGTGAAACCGACTTTCATTCTATTGTCAAATTACGAATAATGGACACAAAGCACATAGGATACTACAAGATGATGCGAACAAAGGAATCAAGCCGAAAAGCCCCCGGTGCACAAACGATGCGGTTAAATTCGTTTCCGCCAGATGTGGGTGTTTTATTGTTGCGCAAATATACACTCTTGAAATACAAACAAATGCAAACACAAGTCGCCATCAGCAACCAGCCACCACCACTGACAAGGTTCTGTTCTAAAAGCACAAGACCGAGAGATGTGAGAACAATGGACCTGTCAAGTCAATGGTGAAATGCAACCCTTATTTTGCGAATCTTTTTTTTTTTTGTTTCATTCCCAAATGCTGATTATGCCAACGGAGTAGAACAAATCATCGTCAACTCGTGCGTCTTACTCGTTTACCCATGGCCTACTCGATCGCTTTTTTTTCGGAAGTTTGGTGAGGTTAGTTTTTAATGGATGGATGCATACAAAAGCGACCGACGTAAATATACCACAGATATACACACTAAAAAGGTATTGAATAAGAGAAATGCATAAGACATTCGAACAAAACACGCATGTCAATCATTCTTCACGTTTTCACTTCTCTCACGTGGATTGTTCTTATACCGGAACTATCCCAATTACGTAGCGTTTAAATTCATGTACAAATGTTCAAATATGTATTTTGTAACAAAGATATCCAGCTTGCCTGATGTGTAAATCGACACGTGACTAAATTTATGATTATTTCATTGTCAAACAATTCAATTTTGAATGATTTATTCTACCCTACAGCACCCCTACCCTTCCGAAGACCAGAAAAAACAGTTAGCGCAGGACACTGGACTGACGATATTACAAGTTAATAACTGGTGAGTAAATTGTTATCTCATATGTATACCTTTAAATATTTTATCTTCAGAGACAGAAACACTAAACTGTGATGACAATGAAACATTTTTTTATAAATGGATTATGTATGTAGCAATATTGTTCTAAAATATGTGAGGCTGAAAACATTTTATAGGTCGGGCTCGATTATCCTTATCCAGAGACTCGATTATCCGGAGACTCGGTTATCCGGAATTCGATTATCCAGAATTTTAGACTCGATTATCTGGAGTATTTTTATTGCGTTATTTTTTGTTTATTTCAATGAAAAAATGACATAATTAAGTATTATAACATTGGGCTGACACGATTTTGGAAACCCCCGATTCCGTTTCCCTCCGATTTTGTCGGCTTTTTGAACCAATTATGTAGCCTCTTTTAACGAAAAAATTAAAATGTTTTACACTCAGCATTTACAATTCACATTTCCAGTATTTTACAGTGTATCTCAAATTCAGTTGATAATCTTTGGCGTCATATACAAATTACGTACCCCCCCCCCCCCCCCCCCCAGAGCCAAAATTTGTGGAACAAATTTTCAGTATAAAGCGCTCTGCGACGAAAAAATTTTTCGGCTGCGCCGCTATTTTCCAACTACGAATACAATTTCTCATTACTGTTGACAAAATGTAAGCGTCAAATCAAAAAAGGTATCATTGACCATTGAAAACCCCTCCCAGAGACAATTTCTGGCTACGCCACTGCTATTTAGAGTAATCAAATTGAGCAGTTCTGACTGACCAACAGGTTGTTAACTAAGGATGTGTACTGACAGTTTTTTGTTCACATAAAAACTCTTTCATATTGGAATGTTTTACATGCAAGCATCATGAGATGGCCCAGGGTGTAAACTGTGTATTCAATGCTGATATTTCTACTCTGGAGCATCGCATATTTCAGTTGTTGAGATATTTTAGTAGCCATAAATACTTGTTTTTGCAAGAGTAAGTGACAGTCTGGTTTACATAATATACGGAACAAGTGAGCATATTTCACATTTTCAAAAAGCTGTCAAGTTTTAACGCTGTTAGATCAGCGGGGAGCAGCGGTTCTACCGTTTCGGAATCTGGGGCAGTAACGGTCAATTACGAAGAGGAAACTGATACACTCTGGATAAAGCCGTGGGAGTTTCTTGGACTGCCGGAGTACTAACTTCACACGCGAGTTACTTTAATCGACACTAATTTATTTCACTTAACTATAGTCCAATATATTTCAAAACTCTTAAAATTACAAAATTAATCGTAGACACTCTTTTTCAAAGAATAACTTGAACGAAATGTTGCACGGTCCACTTCTATGACGTCACAGCAGAAAGAGGGCAATACCTTGCAGTAGCCCACCTTTTATAGCCAAGATGAGGCGGAAGAAGGTACGACGCCATTGTAACCGCCTTAGTGGTGCCGACGTTAGTGTTGGTGTCTCCAGAATGTTCTCCTTTTGGGCGTTTATCGCATCGATGAACAAGGGGTGATGCATCAGCTCGTAGTTGCCGCTCGAACACAGATGGCGTACAACTTCTCCTTCGTGACGTTCACGAACATACTGGCCCCTTCAGAAACCGTGTTTCTGACAGTTGATTCGATGTGGATACTGTCATTATATTCTCCTTGCATCTATTCTGTCAGGTCGATCGATGAAACAATGGTTGACGGAACAATGGCGTGTCCTTCTTATCAGAAGGCCCATCTTTCTTTATTTGTAGGTCCTCCTCCTGGAACTCGCAGACTGTTAGACGAAGAATTGTGGTTTGACGAAAATTAGTTGCAGAATTGGAATGATCGAGTCCAGTGTACTGGTTGTTGTTTGCGGATTGGTCCATTGATGATGCAGTCTTTGGAGGTGGCAACATTCAATCGTTCGTCCGGAGTTCTGCGATGATGTGCTGAGGTTTGATTGAGTATCATTGCTGATGATGTCCACTGGCCTTTCAATGCAGAGGGTCGGAACGTTTCGGGAAATGCTGCTGGTGAGATCGATGGTTGCGATCGGTGTTGCGGTATGAACGCCTGAGCAACCGGTCGCTGGCCCCTGTGATGGAATGCAGCAAGCGCTGTTGATTCGCCCATTGGTTGGCGATGAAAGGGTTCCAAATTTCCTCGGTGTTGATGACGAAAATAGTGATCAGTGACCGACGAATGTTTGTTGATTGTTCGACGTGAGTTGAATGGATGATTCATCGTGTGGTGTAGCGCTTTCGGGATGTTATCGGTGTCATTGATAGAAGTTCGTTGATGAAACTGTGATCCCTGAGTGGTTGATGGAATGATTGTTGATTTTGTGGTGGTCCGTAATCTTTGGGAAGCATTGAAGGGTTGGTGGTAGATCTTCGTCACGCGTGTGCCTTGCTTCGATGGAAGTTTTGTTGTCTTCGTTGTATGGAGTGTGTAACAGTTGGAGCTTTTTCGCAGGCAGGCCATTGATGATTTACTGGAAAGTTGATTCGGTTTTTTGGTGCTCGCTAGCGGGTGAAAATTTCGTTGACTCGAGGTTGCTCCTTGTATCGGCGTGTGGTTATGTTGCAGTTGTTTGAATGCTAGATGAGCGACGACGGGTGCAGGACTACCAGTAACTTTGCCGCACACGACCCAGCCAAATGCCGAGTTGACAAGCACGGGTAGATTGTTTTCGAGCGGAATTCTACCTGGGACCTTGAACAGCTCGAAGAAGATCTCAGCTCCGATGATCATGTCTACCGTGCCGGTGCTGGCGAACGATGGGTCAGCTAATTTTGATTCCTGGTGGTAGTGTCCAAGACGAGGTGTCGATGGTTGTCGCCGGCAGGTCAATTGTGACTTTTGGCAAGACCAGAAACTCGATATTGGTGGAGTATTTGCCAACTCTTGAACGGATCTGTGCAAGAAACTTAGTTGTTGCTTGAGTTGATTGTTGGCCGATTCCAGAGATGGGTTGGGAGATTCTTTTCCGTGGCGCGCTGATGTGTTCCAAGAAGCGTTCTGTAACGAAACAGCATTCGCTTCCCGAGTCGAGAAGTGCTCGGCCGACGTGTTCGGTGCCGTTGTCGTCGATGATGGAGATGACTGCGGTGGCCAGAAGAATGGTTGATTGTACGGGACCAACAGATGCACAGCTGACTGCGGTTTCCATTGAAGCTGTGGCTGAGGTGATCGGTGTATCGCTTGTGGAAGGAAGAGTCGCAGGATTCGGTTGCTGGTGGCTTGCAGGTTTTGATTCATTCGATGTGGGTGGATTCTTGCACAGCTGTGTGTGATGTCGCTCACGACACCTTCGGCAGGTTGAAGACGATAAGCATTCGGATGATTGGTGTCTCTTTCGCAGACAGTTTCGGCAGAGCTGATGACGGTCGACTTCGGCTTCTTTGTCGGTGATCGAAAGGTTGGAAAAGCGTTCGCATAGATAGAGTGGGTGGTGATCTGTGCAGATTATACAGCTACGTTGATTCGCTTGGCTCGCTGCGTTGCTCGCGACGGGTCGTTGAGAGAGTTTTTTCGCTTGGTGTGGGAGTGGAACTTCGATAGGTTTCGGTTGAATTGATTGGAGAACGGTTACGCGGCGCTGAATGAACGACGTTAGATCTTTAAAGGTGACAGCTTGCTGGGACGAAGAGTGCTCTTCCCAGTCTCTTCTGGTCGTCGGGTCGAGACGACTGCTGAGCATGCGGATTAGTAGAAGATCCCAATGGTCCGTTCGCTCACCTAGTTGCTGCAGAACTTTAACATTTGCCTCGAACTTTTCCACCAGGTTATGCAGTTCTGCGGACGATTCCCGTTTTAGCGTGGCAAATTCGAAGAGGTTGTCTACGTACGATTGCTTGAGCCGTGCGGTGTTTTGGAAGTGGTCGAGCAGTAGGTTCCATGCCACCGGGTAGTTCTTGGCACTTATGGGGATCGTGTGGATGAGCTGTAGAGCTGCGTTCGATAGCGATGACCGCAGATAGTAGAACTTCTGTATGTTCGAAAGGTCGGCGGATGAATGGACAAGGGATAGGAACAAATCGTGGAAGTTCAACCAGTTTTCCAGTTGTCCATCGAAGACTGGTAGCTTGACATCGGGTAATCGGACTTGCGATGCCGACGGGGGTTGTCGCACCTCGAAATGTGAAGTGTTGAAGGTGCTCTGATTGAGTTCAGGCTTGTTGTGCGCCAGTAGGAAGCCCTTGACGCGATAGTAGGCAGACTCGATAGTAGCCCGATCTTGAAAGTGGGTTTCTAGTTCTTCGTCGTCTAAGGTTTCCAGCTCGCTTTGGACGGTGTTGTACTCGGTCCATAGCTTAGATAGATGTTCCAACCGGACAGGGACTTCGTCGACCTGGGTTTCTTCATCATAATCGTCGACGAAGGTCTTGATAAGCGTGAAGGAAGTGATGATGCTCTTCTGCCGAAGCTTGAGGGTTTTGATGCGGCGCTCGGTCGGCATGGTGGTGTGACGAAGAAATGGACCTGTAATTTTGAGACCAGCGTAGCCCACACAAAACGGTAGTTTAGGGGATAGGAATTGTAATTACCTTTTCAAGGCAATTCTAGTGCCTTGAATTGAATTCAACAGTTGATGCTCGAGGTGGGAGTCGTGTCCGGAAGGCGTGCTACTTCGACGGAACGACTAGAAGGTTCTCGAACATCCCAGCATGAAGTTGGCGGTTCAGCGATCCAAGAGACGGGATTCGCCAAACGGAAGATGGCGGACGTAGATATCGTAGATTCAGCTCGTGAGGTTGTTGGCTAGCGGAGTTTCGACGCTATCCGGCTCGAAGGACCAATGTTAGATCAGCGGGGAGCAGTGGTTCTACCGTTTCGGAATCTGGGGCAGTAACGGTCAATTACGAAGAGGAAACTGATACACTCTGGATAAAGCCGTGGGAGTTTCTTGGACTGCCGGAGTACTAACTTCACACGCAAGTTACTTTAATCGACACTAATTTAATTCACTTATATTTCAAAACTCTTAAAATTACAAAATTAATCGTAGACACTCTTTTTCAAAGAATAACTTGAACGAAATGTTGCACGGTCCACTTCTATGACGTCACAGCAGAAAGAGGGCAATACCTTGCAGTAGCCCACCTTTTATAGCCAAGATGAGGCGGAAGAAGGTACGACGCCATTGTAACCGCCTTAGTGGTGCCGACGTTAGTGTTGGTGTCTCCAGAATGTTCTCCTTTTGGGCGTTTATCGCATCGATGAACAAGGGGTGATGCATCAGCTCGTAGTTGCCGCTCGAACACAGATGGCGTACAACTTCTCCTTCGTGACGTTCACGAACAAACGCCAATCATTGATAATATTCAAATAATAAAACAGATGGAAAATCTATTTTGAAGAATACGCCCTCGTTAAAATAAAACAAAACACTTAAAGAACACAAACTTCTGTGAAGAGGGGACTATTGCGGCATTGAGTATAAACATTTGATCAATTTTCTAATTATATGTATCAATCTAAAACTGGTTTTTAAAGATCTTTGTTGTATTAGTTGAATTTATCATCCATAGCAATTGTTGGGATGTTTATACCCAAAAAGAAATCCGTAATACGTTATTTAGAATAGTTACTGTTATACAATGAATCAATCGCTTCAAAACTTCGTGATACAAATTAAAAAGTTGTACATATGACAAATGTCATCCCCTAACACCCCACCAGTTTATGAAACTAGACTTTTTTTCTCAAAAGCTGTCGGTGTTCGAAAACCACCTTAGTAATATCAAATATTTTACCCAAATTTCGTTTGAAATGAATTGTAGCACATCTAACGATTAAAGCCTGTATCCGCAATAGCCGGGACACAGAAATATGGCTGTAACTCTGCAATATATACATTAAAATTGCTCAAATTCTGACTGATAATATCTTTAGATGTGTTCATTTTACCTGCAAAATTTCAGTTGAATCGGTGAAGTACCTTTTGTTGTAGCAATGAAACAGTAGAACGCGAGCAATTGAATTTAGTACAGCCCCTGGTTTAGCTAGTCAGCGCTGTAACTTTTGAATTTGATAAAGGAAATGGCTGAAATTTTGAACACAAACTTCTCAATGTATATCCCTTGCATAGGCAAAATTTCAAAAGAATCGATGAACTATCAACAATTTGATAGTCGAAACATATATTGGGGCTAACCGTGAGTTTAGCCCCTAAGACAGCAATTAGTGAGCACCCCTTATGGTTTCGATTGTATTGTTGAAAGTACTACACCAATAATCATCAAATTTTGCAGGAATAATATACACATAATCAACTACCTTCCGTGAAAATTTCATGAAAATTGGCAGAGACATTCAAAAGTTATGAGTGGGCAAACATCGCACATGAAAAACATGAAACATGTTCACTAACACTATCCCCTATCAACACCGGTGTCTTTCAATCCAATGGATAAAAGTTGATGAAATTTTGCAAGAAAGTGTCTCTATAAGTGTCATAACTGCTCACGAAAATTCATAATTATCCTCACAGAACTTTGAATTGTAGCGGAAAAGTATTATCTAGTAATCGAATGAAAATTGGTGATACTTAAAAACCACGTCTGTTTGTTTCTTATCCACAGTTAAAAATAATGCATCGATTTTTATGAAATTTTGCACAAATAATAAACATATATCAAAGAGTTCTCAGTTAATTTTTGGCCTATTTTTATTGATTCAGTACAGAGTTACTGCCGTACTTTTGTGTCCCGATTATTGCGGATACAGGCTTTACTCACATATTTTTCCTAATAATATTTCTGACCTTACAAATGAATCTTTCAATGGTAGCGAAATAGAGAAAAAGCAATGCCGTTCTCTTTTTGCTGTCTAGTGTCCAGTTTAAAACGTATTTTCATGAATGGTAATCCTTATAGTATACCTTCAATTCCAATACACATTTTAAGCGAATTTGAAATTAGTAAATCAATTTTTATACGGTTTAGCCATTTTTCCAAGTAGTATGTGAAAATGAATCCCTTAACACCCCATGAGTTCCTAACACCCCATTTTACGGTATAAAAAGTTTAATTGAAGTATTTTTTTAAGACAACTAGGCATTTTTTCGTCAAAGTTAACCGTTCAGTACCTCGAAATTTCAAATACGAACAATTAACACGGGAGCGGTCATGTCGTGTACTGAATACACGCACCATGAAAAATGCACGCTTGTTGTATACCGCGTGAGCGCGGTGTCGCTGCAGGTAGTCAAAGACGAGACTGCTCGAGGGTTAAAAAAAGTAGGCAAATCGGTCAACTAGTTTTCAAGACATCGTGATCCCCGTAACGACACTTTTTTTTAAAAGATCATTTCGAGATAATCGCTTTTAAAGTTTTGCACTTTTATTGGTCCTAATGGAGGATGAGCGCTACAATGAGCTGTAACTTTGGTTCTAATTCTCCAATCTTTATGAAATTCGGAATGCGTACTGTTTAGCTAGTATACTTTCATTTAAAAAAGTTCTAATTTTTCATCCTCGCAAGGTATGTAACCTCTTAAATGATGAATTGTTTAAGTTCAAAGTATTATGAAGTAGAATTCGGAAAGCGTCCTCTCAGTTAGGCAACTGTTTAACATAAAAAAAAACTTATGAAAAATCTGTAACAATAAAATGTACTTAGCTTAATCTGTTCTTAGATTCGCTATCCCATGCCCATATATATTTTTTCGCGCAAACGATTCTGCCTCCTGAACGATAATGCACCAATTAACGTGTGATTGAGCAAGAAATAACACGACGCCATCAGAATACAGCGAAAATGAAAATTGGTTCCTCCTTCCCTGCATTTTGTTTTGATTTCTGTTCTTGGGTTCTTCTTGACTGGGTGGCGAGCACGATTCCCAAGTGTCCAAGCAAGTTTACTGAATGATTAATTATAGCAATTAGGAATCAAGCACATGCCGTACTGCCTGGACCAAATAAATAACCAATTGCAAAAAAGGAATTAGCGTCACACTTGAAGTTTATTCATTTAAGCAATGACGAGATTCTTCCTTGCTTTGCATCGTCTATCACTGGATGGAATTGTTATTTTGAAGTTTTTTTATAGTTAGCATAATTTTAGTTAAAAGAAAATCATGACGATAGCATGATCACCCATACCGCTAGTTTAAGTACGAAACTAATTTTTTTGATACCCTGGTGCAGGGCCAAACATGTACCAGATACAATGCAATACGTGTAAACTTCGGTTCAACGTCGGGCTACTAATGTAGAGTAATGCGGGGCAAAAGTTCGCACGGGGCAAAAGTTCGCAGTGGGTCTTTTTCTGAGCACAAGTCAAGAACCCAAACAAATCTGTATGGGTTTGACACATAATCTGGTCAGTTACTCGTCAATAAAAATTGGATTGATTTCGTTATGGTTTGGCAGAGTTGTGCAAAAAAAAATGTGTCTCGAGGTGTTTTGATAGAATTTTTGCACCTTTTGGAATAAGAATTTGTAGTAACAAGAAGAAGAAAAATCTCATAACCTCTTGACGTCGGAGAACCGTTATTCCATAGTAGTTCGAGAGGTGCACTCGAATAATCAATAAACTACTAGTGCTTCTTACAGAAAGGGACATTGTTAAAACCTCTACAGTGGGGCAAAAGTTCGCACTAGATTTCTGAATCTAGTACATCAATATAATTACAGAATCATTGAAGCAACGAAGATTTCGTATAGAAACTACTATATATGTATAATATGTGTAGTATGCACCCTGAAATCGTTCCGGCAGAGGGTTTGAACTTAGTTTTGTGAGAAGTTCCATTGTAAGACAAACATTATGTTAACCCATTTAAATCAAGAAATGAAAAATGGTCAAAAAACATTTTTAAACATTTTCTTCGTCATCCTCGTCGTGTTTTTTCGTATGTTTCTGAAGTTCTTATGTTCATCTACTTTACCGGGGTCTTTCATAGCTTAGTTTGTAAATTGACAGCTATAACTCATCACCATACTGACGGGGATAAGATTCGATTACGGTCCTGTTCAACAGTTTTGCTGCATATTTGTTTTTTTTTATGTATTTTGTGCAACATGTATCTCTATGATTGCCCCACAATGTATTTTGGCAACTTGCAGTAACGCTGGAAAGGACAGCTCTTAGTTAATAGTTGTGGAAGTCTTCATAAAACACATTCTATACAAAAGCTGAACACCAGGTCGTATTCCAGTTGGGCCGTAATGCTAAAAACAGAAGGAAACAGATTTCATGGCTAGATTGAAAAGACGAACATGAATTAGCATGCAATAAAAGAACATCACACAAATAAACTACCCTTTACAAGGTGTGAACTTTTGCCCCGCATAATGCGAACTTTTGCCCCCACATTGGTGCAAAAGTTCGCACTGGAGTACTTCTATTAAAAATTGTATTACAAGAACTACAAAAGTAATGCGAAAAAATCTAGTACTAAATTTTGAAGGCATCATGATAGGGACCCTTTTAACGAAGAAAAATGATATTGTTTTCTTTTCGTTTATTAGTTAGAGTAAAGTGGGGCAAAAGTTTGAGTGGGGCAAGAGTTTCTTTTGAGGTTTTTGAGCTTAATTCAAATTATTTCTTTCGGGTGTCAAGGTTGTTCGAACCCTTTTTGAAAAAGAGTCTTTCACTCCAAAAATTATGAAAATTGATCAATATTTCGAGAAGTTATGACAAAATGTTGGTTTTTGATCAAAAAATTGTAACATGCGATGGTCCTTCCAACGCATGGAATGAAATTTTAATGAAATCGAATTCGATATTTTATTTTGGGGCGTAACTAGGTATATTTTGAAGATGCTCTAGCATGTATAACTTTTTGCAAAAAAGATTTGGAAATCGTATTTTACACATAGTGGGGCAAAAGTTCGAATTGTGGGGCAAAAGTTCGAGTCATGTGGCAACTTTAGGTAGAAACCTAAAATTCTGCAAAATGTATATATTATTTCTAAGAGTGATGGAATTAGTGAGAAAATTCGATTAAAGTTGAAAAAAAAGTCGTTTTATCTGAATTTGGCGGAAAACTACTAATTTTTGGTGTAGTAAATTTAACCCTGATTTGGGTAAAATTCAAATCGAATTTTAAAGTGTATTCCAGTTCTAACATCAAATATTAATTGGTTCGAGGTATTCCTATTACCAAAGTGTCAAAATAGTGTGCTACGGTTAGCGAAATTCCAGAAACACTAGATTCGAACTTTTGCCCCGGTAGTGGGGCAAGAGTTCGAATAAAACACACACATACAAAAAGTGTTGTAACTCAAAATTGAAAAGACATTTGGCGTAACTTTGTTCAGCAAAATTTTAGCTCATGGATGGTAGAATCACCACACGGTATTTATTTATTTTTATCTGCTTCGATTTTTTGAAATAGGTTGAATTATCAACTAAGGTCGAACTTTTGCCCCACCTTACTCTATTTTGTGAAGTCTGTTAGGTGCGAACTTTTGCCCCACATTACTCTTAGGCAACCTACTTGCCCCAAAACCTTCAGGAACAATTAGTACCTTGAGGAAGCCAATTCTCGTTCGATCTCCAGGAGCAAAATTGAAAAGAAGAGTGTGGGATGAGGTGTACAGATGAATTCAATGACTTTCAACTCTGCAGAGTCGTCAACTTTTTCTTGGTGTAACGACTGTGACAAAGCCTGCTTCTCAGACTAGTGTTCTATGAGCACTAGTATGGGACAAACGTCAAATTCTCGCTCCAGTCGACTTTTTCGATTCCATTTATGTCCCATATGAACTGTACAAAATTTCAGCGCAATCGATGAAACTACAATTTAGCGCAAGCGGTTCAAAGCTTTCATAGGATTTACTATGGGAAGAGTTACACTTTCAGATTAAAAATCCCAGATGTCGTGCCTTGTCTCCTTAATACAAATCGGTCAATGCTTCTTGTACACTGATAAAATACTTTCGTAAAAGCTCAACGAATATGCTTCGTAAAACCAGTTTTCGTAAATTGAAAGCAATTTGCGTAAAATGTACGGTCCATTCGTATCACCACGCTGAAACAGTATAAATGGAGTTGTATCATGTACGAAATCACGAATCCGACAGACGCTAAGCTTGCTCATTCGTAGATTTTAGCTCCCGTTTTGTAGAATGAAACAAAACGAACAAATGTCAAACGTTTTTTACTAACCATGCGTAAAAAGAAAGTTTCGCTTCGTAGAATGCAACAAAGCTTTGCAGTCATCACTGATGTTTGAGTTGAGCGCAGAGACAACAAAGCAACCTGTTTTCATGTGCATATCTGAAGCAACATATGAAAAGAACCCAAGAGGTCTTGTGTCTTTTTTCTAAAACGCTCCGTAGGGCATAACAGCAGCCCGCCTACGCAAATGAACACCGTCAGACCCGTGCACAGAAGTGGCGCCAAGGGAGGGGGAGGGGCGCCTAGTGTATGATGCGTCAGTAATGGGGAGGGTTTAACCCCCAAAACCCCCCCCTTGTGCACGGGCTTGAACACCGTTATCCGAAAGATCGATGTTTGCTCTATCTGATAACGGTCTTAGTTTTTGTGAGGGGGGCTCAGGAGCGACGTGTGAAGTCATTGTTTACCAATGCTTGTATGCCCTTTTCAAATGTTGCTCCAGATATGACGGTGCGTGTGCGAGAAGAGGAAGGAAGCATGCTCTCAGTTGGAAGTAAAAGTTATTTATAAATTGAATCGGAGTAGAAAGCGTTCTGGTTGTTTCCGAACGGTTTCAACAAGCGCCTACAGATGGATGTCTAGCACTGGTAGGTATCAATCAGAAGATGCATGTTCGGAGCCTGTGAAAACCAAGCTGATATACGCGTGCTATTTTTTTTTTTTTCAACATGATTTAGGTCGGTCCGTCAAAAAAAAGACAGAAAAAATCTGTGTTATTGTGTCGTAGTGATTTTTTTACGAAACGAACTCAGGCACACTACGGATCTTTTCGTTGCAAAAAACAACGAATGCCATTCGTAAACCGGACGAGCGATTTCGTACAATGCAACAAAATATTTTTTCAGTGTAGAAAAATCATTTATGAAACTTTCTTTCGAAGACCACAAAACGATTGGATGCTTGTGGAAAAAGTTATTGATTTATTACCGATTAGTGATCCAACGAACGGCTTTTTGTTTTGTTTTATAAGCAATCGGTAGAGTAAGGTGGGGCAAAAGTTCGACCTTAGTTGATAATTCGACCTATTTCAAAAAATCGAAGCAGATAAAAATAAATAAATACCGTGTGGTGATTCTACCATCCATGAGCTAAAATTTTGCTGAACAAAGTGACGCCAAATGTCTTTTCAATTTTGAGTTACAACACTTTTTGTATGTGTGTGTTTTATTCGAACTCTTGCCCCACTACCGGGGCAAAAGTTCGAATCTAGTGTTTCTGGAATTTCGCTAACCGTAGCACACTATTTTGACACTTTGGTAATAGGAGTACCAGAAACCACTTGATATTTGATGTTAGAACTGGAATACACTTTAAAATTCGATTTGGATTTTACCCAAATCAGGGTTAAATTTACTACACCAAAAATTAGTAGTTTTCCGCCAAATTCAGATAAAACAACATTTTTTTTCAACTTTAATCGAATTTTCTCACTAATTCCATCACTCTTAGAGATAATATGTACATTTTGCAGAATTATAGGTTTCTACCCAAAGTTGCCACATGACTCGAACTTTTGCCCCACAATTCGAACTTTTGCCCCACTATGTGTAAAATACGATTTCCAATTCTTTTTTGCAAAAAGTTATACATGCTAGAGCATCTTCAAAATATACCCAGTTACGCCCCAAAATAAAATATCGAATTCGATTTCATTAAAATTTCATTCCATGCGTTGCAAGGGCCATCGCATGTTACAATTTTTTGATCAAAAACCAACATTTTGTCATAACTTCTCGAAATATTGATCAATTTTCATAATTTTTGGAGTGAAAGACTCTTTTTGAAAAAGGGTTCGAACAACCTTGACACCCGAAAGAAATAATTTGAATTGAGCTCAAAAACTTTAAAAGAAACTCTTACCCCACTCGAACTTTTGCCCCACTTTACTCTAATAAATCAATAACTTTTTCCACAAGCATCCAATTGTTTTGTGGTCTTCGAAAGAAAGTTTCATAAATGATTTTCTACAAGAAGCATTGATCTCTTCGAATTAAGGAGACAAAGGGTGATCTCTAGGATTTTTTGTTTGAAAGTGTAACTTTTCCCATAAAGAACACCATGAAAACTTTGAACCGCTTGCGCTGAATTAAAGTTTCACCTGGAATTTTGTACAGTTCATATGAGACCTAAACGGGATCTAAAAAGTCGACTGGAGCGAGGATTTATTTTTTCCATACAAGCGTGTCCCATACTAATGAGCACTTCCACAGTTATTAACTGAGAGCTTCATCTGTCAAAGGCCTTTTCCGTGTGACAGGCACGAAGATACTCTGAGCCCAATGAAGTCAAGGAGATTTCCTTTAAGAAAAGTTCTTGGACCGACTGAGAATCATTCCCGTCACCCCCAGCATGGTCATGCTAAATGCCTGTACGCTGCTTACCGCATCGGTTATATGAGCACTTCAATCGTCATCTGTTCTGTTGCGTAGTTGACAATGACATGCATATTAGAAATCCTAAACATGTATGATTACTAATACATATGTGACACGTGGACTACCAGCTGGGTATGAGATAACATTTGCTTTTGAATTAAAGCAAAATATTGGTATGACTTTGAACAGAACTTGTAAATAGGATTGAATTTGTTGATTTACCTTTGTCATCTGTTGACAAAAAAGCATGCAATCATAGCATTCAAATTGTTACAAATATTACACATTACATATATTATCAATATATCAAATATGATTTTATATTTAGATTTGACGCATTTCAAGCAAAATCATGAAATTTTCCAAATTCAATCAGTATCGCCCTGATATGGATTTATGGTTGAAAAGCGTTTCCACCAGTAAAGCACCATAAATCATGGTCTTATATTATTTGATACTCGAGATAATCCAATTTACACCTCTCAACTTGATCAAAATTTATTTTGCTTTACTTTTTGTCCAGCTATCGTTCGAGGCAATTTTTTTCCTTCAGCACACTTCTCAATACGAATGAAGTGACAGGTGTGTCGGATAGCGTAGAATTGTCCGTAATATGAAGAGCATTAAAAACTCAAGACCTTCAAGACATAGTCGCTTGTTTGGATACCGTTAAAATAATACCGGAGCATTTGAAATTTGAATGATGTGACACATCCAAGCCTTTCTGCATCTCGTAATATATTTGTTTCAATTATTTTTACTGATGTTTAGTCTCAAATCATCAAAAAATAGAAAGACATAAACTCCTGCACTGACATTTTTTCAGCATCGCATTCACAATAAAAGTAACGAAAATATTAAAAACATGATAAACGAGATTTGATTATTTCCAACGAGGTTCGTGCTATACATATGTGAACTCTATTGCGATATGTTTCTATACGTTGGTATGTATGACTGCAAATACCATATCCTAGCATACTTTCCGGTTGAGGGTGGATGCCAATTTTAGGAGCAGGAAAGCGATAATATCAGAACCAAACCGAATCACACCTTTGTTACCGATCCACAACCGACATCAGAGGTAGCCAATTTTCCTGTACATTTCTTTTCCACATATATTTCCTTCTGAAAACCATCCCATCTCAACCGGATGACTGCTTTCGTGAAATTCTGTCGAATTTTTCCTCGCTATAACCTACTCTTTCCGAAGCTACACTTCCAAAAGGCAGGGGTAGGCTTTCTTTCTTAGGCTCAGTTGCCTTCCACATTGCATTTCCACGCGGAACTTTATCCATCCGTGGCTATCGTTAGGATGTAAGGTAACAACAGTGGCAGCTTCCCATTTGGTGGGATATTGTTGTTGAAATAGCAACAGCAGCCAATATAACGAAAAGATGGCAATAAATAATCCAAACCCCTTTATCTTACGTTTTGTATTACAATAAATTATACGTGTGGGATCGCATGAAGATGCAATGAAATGTTGAGTCTAGCGAGAAAAGAAATGTACCATGAAACCTTTCAGCTTCTGATATTTTATTCAGCAAAGGTATTTTTATAACGACTCCAGTGATTAAACAACTAATTGATTTGTAAAACACTGTTTCATGCAGTCGATCTAAGATATGCCACTTTGTTCACTCACGATTTCAAGAGCATCTCGAAGATTCGTACAACTTTGCAAGTGAACATAAATTTTTTTTTAATGAATAACACTGCTCGACTAAATTTTAGAAAGGTTCGCGTTATGGGATGAGAAAAAAAGAACAACGTTTGGAACCCTAGACATGTATGGAGAACTTTGGGTGTTCAATTAAGGGGCTGTTTATAAACCAAGTAGACCAAAATTTGGCCATCTCAGACCCCCCCCTCCCCCCCCCCCCGTAGACTTTTGTCCATACAAAAAAAAATAAAATTTGTATAGTGCGTAGACCTTGGCCAGATCCACCACCCCCCCCCGTCCCCCCCCCGTCCCCCCAAAAAGTCTACGTGGTTTATGAACGGCTCCTAATATGAACATTACAACAAGCTGTGCATATATATGCACGCCATGTTCTAATGCGCTCGTTCTAAAACACATTTCTAGAGTCTCAAACCCCTGTTATTTTTTTTTCTCATCTCATACGCAAACTAGTCTGGGTCTCCAATTAGCCTAGTGGTTAAGGCTATGGATCGTCCATCCGGAGACGGTGGACGATTCCCGCTCCGGTCGGGAAAATTTAGTTGACTTCCTGGGCACAGACAAACAGACGTAACACTCTGATAATTTTTATCGTACACCAAATAAACGTTTTATTTAAAAACTTGATAGTTTGCCAACCGGCCATCCGTAGCGTTCGCATCGTTTTTGTTCGAGTTTGACGTTTGCCCACTACCGCCACCTAGTTGATGGTTGGCCAAACTCAGTCCTTTTAGCATTGGGCGAACATATTTCCGTGACTATGATTTGAATCGAGAAATTTTCGAAATGTTACGTCTGTTTGTCTGTGCCCTGGGCATAGTGTATCATTGTACTTGCCACACAAAGTACAAATTCATGCAATGTCAGGTAAAGAAAGCTCGTCTTCAATTAATAACTGTGGAAGTGCTCTAAGAACACTGAGTTGAAGAGAGGCAGGTCAAGATCCAATGTGAACGTTGAGCCATAAAGAAAAAGAAGAACGCGAACTAGTGTTGAACGGTGTAATGTGAAATGGGATCGCATTCGATCAGATCAAAGGTTATTGTTCCTTTTGAGGCCTTCATTAACAATGCAGCATTTGGAAACAATCGATGGTACGTTTTGCGCATCGCGTTTGAAGTTTGTAGGTATACGATTTTACATGGGACAAAATTCTTTTTGTAATCTTTTTCGGGAGATGCTTGATTTTTTCTCGAAGCCCGCAACCAAATAAAGGTTGATACATTTCGCTTATATTCCCAAAATTTCATGGGTTTCAAAACTTTTTTAATTTAGATCAAAGCAGAATTTTCAGCATTTCAGATCAATGACTGAGGAGCAACCATTGACATGTTCGGCCACTCTAAACTTATGCATCTTTTCTTATCTAAATGTATCTGTTATTTTGTCTGAGATAGCACAACTTTCATACGTGCAGGCTTTCCATTAAACTGGATATTGAACTTGAAAAAATCTGCTTCTGAAAAATACATTAACTTGCTGAACTTTATATCAACCTACGACAAATTTTGAGTGTCAACTGATTCTGTTCGTTAAAACTTATAAACACCACTTTTTGCCTCGTACCAAACGTTACATAAGATGTGTCCAGGCTACAATATCAATGTTTAAATACGATATCAAATAGCCTTCTCGTACATCCCAGGTATATCCCCTATCTTTGGGTCGACATTGCTCTTCGTGGACAATGTTTTGTCTGTTTTACAGAATGACTAATTACATACTTCTCGGTGGAACATGGAATCTTTAAAAATACAAACTACATACACACTTCGTACCCAACAGATAAAAAAGGAAAACGAAATCAGCAAAAAACGTGCACGGATCCGTTTTTCCATCGTCCAGCCTTGTACATCTCCAACATGTCTGTCCACCTCACTGCTGTGTCTTTAATGATATAAAGCAAAACTTGCAAGAAGCATACAACAAAGCAAAAACTACTACAGGTCTCTCACTAAGGATGGATTTAAGAAGAAACACAGGATTAAGCATACCCTAATACGACTAAACTTAATTACATAAATTAATAATGCTGATAATAAACTAATTGCTACGTACTTCCATTCTCTGGTACGAGGTAACAGCTTTCAACTGACTTGAAACCCATGGTGAATAAGTTTCATTTGACGATGTCCAACCAACGTTTTTAGTATGTGTGTATAACAGTGAATGCGAAATCGCGCGATCCCTGCAGGGATCGAATTCAACAAACCGCAGTTTTTTCCCCGCCTATATAATTTTACGTGCATGATTTGAACCTCCAAGCGGAAAGAGAAGTGCATCAAAATGTCCGAGAAAAATTACGGGTGAACCAGTCAGCAGCACCAAGTTTGCAAATAACGGGTTCAGCTACGTTTTTGCAATTTGGTTTGACATGGGTCTCCAACGATTCAGCTGCCGCACACCAGATGACAACAGTTCAACAATTGAATTCAAACCCTATATTTGATAGTTCTTACTTACAGACATAGGATATAAGAGAAGAAAATGCATAAACTGGAATTAAGAAAATTTTAAGATAGTTATTTACATAACGATACATAGTAAAGTAAGAGACCTACTTCATCTCATAACAAAATTACATCTTGACAACATATTGTTGAGCTTATCAGTATCTTTATCTATCACTCTAATATGGCCCACACTTATATGAAAAACATAACATTCAAAAATGCAAAGTCTAACCCCCTGAATAAGTAGTCTTGTACAACCTGAAGCTATAGTCACAATTTTAACAGAATCAATTAAGTTAAAGCGAGTGTCCAACGAGCTTGAAGTAAGGAAGTGAAAATTTACTCAAATTTATGAAGAAATCACATGCTTTTGATTTCTGCCACTAGATCGTGCTGTAAGCATCAAATAAATGATATATTTGGTATTCATCTGGATTACTTAAGGGTGAGTCGATTGTGCCACTTTCAAACTAACGTAAATGTTTTCCTACTTCACCTAAATTAACCATATTGCACCGTTTCTCCTTTTAGTCTATTGTTCACATCTGTGTAATTGGGTTTTTAAATTTTGTAAAATGTATTGATTTTTTTTTATTTTATACGGAAGAGCACCTTTTTCTGAGCCACTATGTTTTTTTTTCAGATTTTTAAAACTTTATTTTGGCACCTACAATCAATTTCAAACAGATTTTTTGAAATCACCTTTTGACAGCTGGGCAACTGCTTGACAGCTGCGCCCAGTACAAAATGTGACGAGGGGTGATTTGACAAATCGCTCCCATACAAACTTCAAATCGATTTTTAAATAGGTTCCCGGGCACCGAAAACCATGAAAATTTGGATTTCGGCTCAGTTTGGAATACAGATTCAGAATATGCAATTATATCAACACCGTTTAAGAAGCCAATTATGCAGTTGTCTGTGAGATTGCGGTCGATATGCAATAAATTTAGTTAACAGTTTGCAAAAAGATGTTGTACAATCACATGCTAAAATCTAAAATAATGGTATCGCGCCTTGGAAATATTAATGATTATACATTATCGGATCATCTTAATGTTCGTCAATAGTATAGATAGTAGAGTAAACATAGATCCGCGGACACCGCTGACTAAAATGTTTCAAGCGTGTAAGTAGTAATTTTCAAGAGTGTGACGGTTGAATATGACGTCATGCGCTCCATTGATGTTGTCCAAATCGTGACGTCATCGTTTGGATACAGATTTTGACAGTTCGTTTGGATACAACGGATTCATCAACACGGATCTATGTTTACTCTACTATCTATAGTCAATAGGTTTCAGGAGCGGTTGTCAACATAAGCCTAGAACTGGGTGACAACCAGAGATGCTAATTATTTGTATCAAGCGGAATCCGAAAATGTCGTGAATTTTACTAAAACACATCGTAAATTTGAACCGATACAAAAAAATAAATATATAAAACTACTGTAAAAATTTGGCTTCATTTCGATAACTTTAGAAAATTTGCGAATCAGTTATAGGTAGGGTGGCACAATAAATAACGACTCATCCTTTATATGTCAAACGAGAAATTCGAGTGTAGATGCTTTTCGTCATGTATAATAAAATGATTTAACTCCTGCTTACAACTGTGAACGTACCCCATGCGCGTAATCCAATGACCTGTACAAAGTCGGCGCTGGGCGAGATGGACCAACGATGGTCTTAGCCTGTCGTAAAGACAAATACAAAAAAAAGGTCGGCGCTGGTATTGCCTTTTTAATACTTTTACGGACACCAGCATTTACACACTGAGGATGAGGCTAATCCAAAGCATCATGTTTGGCTCTTAGTGTAATTGAAGCTTTTCCTGCAATAACAGCCGGCGATCAATCATGCTTATGGTGATGCTCAGCTTAAGTACCTAAGAGTAGGCTAAGTGTACCAATTTTGGCTATAGTACCTCAAATTAGTAGGTTTTCCACCTTGTACTACGTAAAGCTATACAACAATTAAAAAAACATGTTTCATCAAATTTCTGCTCCTATGCATTCTATTTGGGGCTGTTCAAAACCACGTAGACCAAAATTCGGCCATCTCAGACCCCACCTTCCCTCGTAGACTTTTGGCCATACAAAAATTTTGAAATTTGTATGGGGCGTAGACTTTGGCAAGCACCACCACCCCCCCCCCCCCCCCACCAAAGTCTACGTGGTTTATGAACGGCCCCTTTCTACTAAGTATACCAGGTATGGCTAATCATGTGGATGGATACAAATCAGTTTTTTTTTTCTTCTTTTTTCACTCATTCTTCGTGATAAACACGAAAAAAAGGGGGAATGAAACAATGTGTTTGAGGAGCGTAATGATAAAAGCACGTGACTATCAGTAGGATCGAATTCCACTCCCGACAATCTCACAAAGTATTTGTGTGAGATTTGAGTAAAATAAAAGAGGAAACTGCGCATGCTAGTGATGAAAATAGTGCGAACTGGAGTCAAAATTCAAAATGTGGCCATAGCTGGCGATGTTTTCCTTCGATTGGCACGCACAGTAATAAAAACTAAGGACTGTATCGGAAATTAACTATAAACATTCAAAATGCTGTATCTCGAAGCATGGTTGGTCTTTTTATTCCGGTTCTTCTATAAAATCTTCACATTATAGTTAAATTTAGAACAACTTGAAGAAATTTGGAAAATGTTTAGTATTATTGAAAATATGGTTCTATAAGTATACCACACAAAATAACAATTTGTACAAACTGCATTTTTTATTTTTTTTAACGTTTTAATAATTTGTAGCGAAAAAAATTGTACGGGGAAAAATTTGGAAAATAATGATTATTACTAGCAGTTATGTACACATAACATATCACTCAATACCGACTTTTAAAAAGACACGGACACGTTTAATGCTTCCAGTGAGCTATTTGCTCTTTGAAGGAAGCACGACACTAGACAACGGACTAGCATGCAACGCCCAGTGGCACAGCCGAAAACTTTTCCTGACAGCTGCGGCGGGAATCGAACCCGCGCTCCTTAGCACGATGCGACTAAAGGCTTTGTGACCTTAGCCGCACGACCACGAAGCCACACTTATAAAATTCTTATTTTGAATAGAAAAACCTCCAACATTAAGAATATGGTCTATCCCAAAAAAACACCTACTTTCTGGTCGAAATTTGACGCTCTGTTTTAAATATCATCAAAGGTTATAAAATTTCGTTCTCTGGTAAAACTGCTTCTTCTATAGATTTTAATACATACCCAATGGAAAAAATGCAAATTTTAAACTTTATTTATGTATTTTTTATTTACGTAATCGTTCTTTGAAGACGCATAAAAAAAGAGTTCCTCGAAAAATGGTCATTTTTTCATTTTGAAGAATTGCCCTACACTGCGGAGGGAATTTTTCTTGATAAAAATAATTTTCCTATATCATGGGCATTCTGGAAAAGAATATATTTACACAAAAATAAGAGAAAAAAATAAATATTTTCCCACAGTTTTGGCAATTTTAAATTTTTAGGAGCTGTCCAAAATTTTAAAAACATATGTGCAATCTTTGAGATGAAAGTCCAAGTTAAATGATTTTTTTTTGAAAATCAGAACTGCTATTCTTTATTTTAGAGATTTAAATAGTATCTCCAAAAAAAAGTTATGTTTATTTCGAACAGATTATTTTTCAGGCAATTGTGAACGTTTACAGTTAATTTCCGATACAGTCCTTACATGTAGTTTTCTCTGTATCTACGTTTTTACTGCAAAGTATCAAATTTACGCTAATATTTGACATGCTTGATATAAAATAAAAAACTGGAAAATAATATGTTGCTCAATTGTGTGCTTTTCTACTAATTAAAATTGGCGATGTTGGAAAAATAAATACGATTTAAATAATCGCAAGTTTTTGTCACAAATTCGTACAAAACTCTTTTGAGAGTAAAGGTTGAGGACCTCTGTAAAAATAACTTGAACAGCAGCCTTAAAAGACATCAAAATAATTGTTGATAATTTCCAAATTATGTGCATCACGGTTAAAAAGTTTACACACTCTTCGAACATGCCACGTCAAGTGAGTTTTCAGTTCGGTACGATAGCTCTATCCTTTTCCATCAAGCTGCGCTGCGGTTGCACCTCCCATCAGTTTTCAAATGCAAAAATAAATTTGCAGTTTTGCAATAACACGCTGCGCATCATTCCAAAATGTTTGGTTTTCCGAGAAGCAAAGATGCAAACGTTGAGAGTGAAGAGCTAAGAATGGCAGCTAATCTATACTTTTGAGAACCGCCATGATCGATTCGGGGAAACCGCGTGCAGATCAGAGAAAACGCCACGTTGCTGCTGGTGCATAGGTATATGCTATAGGTTCCTCCTTCGTAATGGAGGTAAGAATTGTATACAAAACCCTTAACTACCGGAAAAATTTGCAACGGCAGATGAAATAAAGGATTTTGGCACATTTATATTTTACAAAATACCGGTTTATATAGCAGTAACAGTACCGTATACGTGATAATGTTTGCACCATCGTACAAATAAGGTCCTGTATTACCTACACACACAATGTCTTGGTTTTCTTTGCATGCATGTAAGCTCTAACTCATATCATAGTAGGCTGCTGAAAAAAATCAGATTTCATAAGTTTGACATTTACATCATGAAAAGGTGGCGGGGGTAGTCGTGATTTGCCCACGTGGTAGTAGACGTTAACACACAAACGAAATTTAATATAACTATTACTAATTCTAGAATTAAGGGGTATTTAAAAATGACGTAACTTCAAAAATTTCAAAAAACTGTATAAGTTAGTTAACCCCACATTTTTTGCGTTTTTTTAGAAATCTAATTTGAATTCAATTAAATGATTTATTTTCGATTAAATTGAATCATGTTTGTTCAAAACGTGTAAAAAATGTGGGAAGATTAATTTAAATTCAGTCAAAAAATGGGAAAATTTCATAAAATATATTAAAAACATGACTTTTTAAATAGGGTGCCTGTACCAATTATGGCACTACCTAAGAAAAACTATTTGTACAAAAATAACGAGAAGATCAACGAATGTCATCAATATGTTAAAAGATAGCTTAGTTTCAATACTTTACAGGGAAAATATAGAAACGGTGCCAAAACTACTTTTAGTATTTATTACGGCGTGTGCCAATGAAAGGAACCATGTACCAGTTATGGTTACATTTTTTAACTTCGGTTTCTTTTCGCACTATTCGCATGCATTTCTTATGAGATTAGCCATAATTGGTACACTATGGCGAAAAAGGGTGCAAGGAAGCCGAAATTTCAAGGAAAATGATTTATTTCTACCATAACTTGAGCAACATGTGGAGTTTAAATGAATGCAACCATCTTTTGTGAACGTGATCTGTTGTTCATAAATATTTTTCTTGTTGGTTTACATCATTAAATAGTGAAAATCAACTATGGCGAATAATTGGAACACTTACCCTAGCTCTAATTTGAAAACCTGCAAATTTCTGCAAAATATTTAAACGTTTTTATGCAATCCTAAGGATGATGTTTAAGATGTACTATTCGAAATTGCGGCGACACGTGACGACACGAACCATTTCAAAATTACCAAAATTCCTTGGGTACAATATATGAAAATTTGAAAAGTTTTGTGACATATTAATTTTGTGCCATACGTGCATTCAAACTGTCCAACACCAAGCTTTCATATGCTGGATAACATAAAACATATATTCCTTTCTCAAAATATTAATATTTTACTTTTTTCGAATGGTTCATTTTTTAATTTTATGACTTAGGTCACTTTGGCAGTGAAAATGTCATTGAAATTCAAAAGATGGTATACTTTCAATCAAGGATCATAAAAGTACAATACATTAACTTTGTAATAAGGTGAAATAAAGTTTAAAAATATCAAATTCGTTTTTTGGGAGTTTTGGCCGCCCCTTTGTATGGAGCCCGACCAATGTGCTATGGTCGAGGGATCATCAAGGCTATCGTTATTTTCTATTTCAATCTTCCGTGCCGTTAAGACGCTGATTTCGCGCTTTTTTGTCATTTTTCTCATTGAGCGCACATAATTCACCCAAATATTTTTTGGGCGACAAGTGGACACCTTCGAGAATAGTTGCCCTAGCTTTTTTTCGGCTAAAGACCGTTTCACGGTCCACCTGAACACTCCTGAAATGTCTTTTTTAACATTTGCGTGTGAACAAAAACTACCGCTGCCCCTAGGCTGCCACCTCTTCATGGTGCAAATTTTAAAACTTAAGAAATCGGATTTTTTTACCCGCAGCCTACTATGATATGAGCTAGAGCTTATGTGCATGCGAAGAAAACCAAGACATTCTTTATTACACCAACGAACCTAACCTCAGAATGACTGACAAGTCTCAGGTCATTTTGACAGATGCAACATGAGCATGAAAAGGACGGCAACAAGATCGATAAAGTAGAATGTATCATCCGTCTTTTTCGTGCATGTGTGTGGTCTGTCAAAATAACCTGCGAAATGTCAAACAATTTCATGGCTAGCTTTGCTGGTGTAATGAAGAATTGTGTGTGATACGGGATACGGGAACCTTATTTATATGATGGTGCAAACATTATCACGCATACTGTAAATCATATACACGAGTTCTATTTCAACTTTCTGTAGTCATAAAAACTCGTAACTAATTTTTTTTTAAACCGAATCGCTCGAAGTTACTGCATCCTTGGAAAAGAAAATTATGCGGTAACCACGCGCAGCATCAACCTACCTCAATGAACAGGACTATTCTCTATCTTTTCGTGACCAAAGATGTTTGTTTTTTATCCGTTTTTGCCTAAAAATTTGCTTCGTGCAGATTTGTCGGCCAGATAAAATTGAATATTATTCAGAGTGGAAATGCCTGCCTAAATCTAGTCCCCTTTTTTGAATTCATGTTTCATAACGGGCTAACACGTGGAAATAATATATGAAATATTCATTCATATGAGGAGTACCACATACCGATATGTAATAGCTTTTCGATTTACATTCGCCTTGGGATTATCACCTGTCCTATCACGAATGTAGCTATTTCAGTATGAGATACACGTGTCATCACGTTTTAGTGTACTTGTCGTATATTTCTTTGCTACAATATTTGCGTAAGACTGTGTAGCAAAACCGCAAATATATGTGCATAAATTTCCCAGGTCACCATAATCACTACTTTGTAAATATCTAAAGCAAGGATCTCGTCATCCAAATAACGCACAGGGCTTCTCATTAGTTGCTCACTCGTAAACATTTCATGCGTTGGATGACAATATCTATATGTTCTTCAGAATGCAATGCAACAAAACGGAAAATTTCAATGATTCACATCTCATAATTCAATTTTAAGCAAGCATAATTCGATTTTTTTAACCAACGTAGAACTTCCACGTGTTTCCCATAGATTTTTTATGAATCTTAAAATAAATTAAAATTGATTGACGGAGTGAAAAGCTTTGTTCATTCTAAATTCCTGTTCAACCAGTACAGCAAGGATGGAAAAATGCATATCTTTTTCAATTTTTCATAAAAGCGTTAATACATTTACATATAAAAACACCTTCTATTAAAGTTGTGAGGCACATAAGCCACCCTTCGCCTTCCTTGGAAGGCGAGAGTAATGTTGCGCGGAAAAAATAAGATCAAACTTCTATTAGGCTCAGTGTACCAGTTATGACTATAGTAACTCAAATTTGTTATAGTTGAATCTAACCTACATATTTACGATGAAAATCAACAAGAAAAAATAGTGAACAACAGATCACGTTCACAAAAGATGATTGAACTCATTGAAACTTCACAATTTGCCAAAATAATGATATAAATAAATCATTTTTCTTAAAGTTTCGGCTTCCTTGCACCCTATTTCACCATAGTATACCAGTTGTAGCTAATCCCATAAGGAATGCATGTAAATAGTGCGAAGTGGAACCGAAATTAAAAAATGTGTCCATAACTGGTACAGGTTTCTTGTTATTGGCACACGCCGTAATAAGCATAAGCATAAGCATAAGCAAGCATAAGCATAGATGACCGCACAATTCGTAGTTGCTACTCCGTGATTGACCAGAGGAATCGAAATTGCACAAGGAATTAATGAATAGGGCTTAGGACTAGCTTACTATTCTCAATGTACACAGGTCGAGAGCTCCCAACTTTAATAGGGTCAATAACGGCGCCGGCCACGTCCTTACGGTCATCGAGGATGGGAGGGAATGTTAGTAAGACAAACGTTGTTATAAAGACCGCGAATCGCTGCATCTCCACGTTTGTCTCAGGAAGGATTATTTTTTTGTTAGTAGGGTAAGGTACATTGTGATATGATTTGACAATGGATCAATATACACAAACCGCCGTTAACAACCGACCACTTTTCGACGCAAAAACTAGCCAAAAAGAAAATTCTATCGCGCGTCTCCACTCCACTAGGGAGCAGTAACCTTTAGTCTATTCCACACAGAAATACACTGAACGCGACTCACTTGTCGGCGCCCGGATTTTTCTCGACCGGCGAGCCCGAACCAACACTTTTCACTCTTTTGTGTAAATGCAAAAAATGAAAGAAAATATGTATTATCAACTTTAAGTGTATTGGGAACTAGCGCTGACGGGAAGCGAAAAATTCGGAACCGACTCGATCCACGACGCGTCCACCGCACACTCCAGCATTTCGACTTTGCCTCCAAAAACACACTGAA
The DNA here is from genome assembly GCF_035046485.1 of Aedes albopictus. NCBI lineage: Eukaryota > Metazoa > Arthropoda > Insecta > Diptera > Culicidae > Aedes > Aedes albopictus. The sequence goes on from NC_085136.1 coordinate 172,131,875, forward strand.
CTGCCCCGTACGAAGATGAGCATTGTGAAATAGACGACGACGACGCGCTCGCGGCCGAACCAAATGAAAAAGTGGCATTTCGATTTTGCCTCCAAAAATACACTGAACTGCCCCGTACGAAGATGAGCACTGTGAAATAGACGACGACGACGACGCGCTCGCGGCCGAACCCCCCGTCGTCGGAGTCCCGCAGAGAAAAAAAAATCGCAAAAATCTAGCAAAGCGAGCGCGCGAAACTTTGCTGCTGCCGAACTACCGCACACTACTCTATTGGCACACGCCGTAATAAATACTAAAAGTGGGTTTGGTTCCGTTTCTATATTTTTCCTGTGAAGCATGAAAACAAATCTACTATTTGACATATCGACAACATTCGTCGGTCTTCTTCTTATTTTTGTAGAAATAGTTTTCCTTAGACAGTGCGATAACTGGTACACGCACCCTAGATCTTATTATTTATTACACACTTTGGTCACATTTTACTTGGTCGATCGGCAAAAAAGACCGATCGTGGGGTCGTATGGTTTTTATAGGCAGGTATTTATAACAGATGCTCAATGAAGTGATTGTAAGAGTTAAAGTGTATCGTGAAAATGTCATCCAGTTGAAATCTTACAATGTGTGTGTACAATTGCAAAACAACTACTAGTCTACTATTAGATAAATTCTGCATTTATATTTAATAGGGTTTGCAACAGTGAGAAATTTCTCCTATCGAATAACAATGATTGATTTCGTGAGTAGATCCAGAAATGCTCTACAGCGACGTGACAAGTATTGCATCCAAAAGCATTTTTGCCCGAAAGGGGCCGTTAATCCGATTTATGATTTGGTTAGCTCGTTTCATTCCATGAAAAAAGAATTAAATCAAAAATAAAAGTGCTCCGATTTTCGGTGGGAATGATCTTTACCAAAAATAATCAGACCTGTATTTTTGTTTCGTTATTAGAGTGGCTATTTTGAAAATAGGGTCATAACTTTTAAACTAATGGACCGATTTGCAATCTTTTTTCACGAATGAAAAAATATTAGTTCTAGATTTTATAAAAAACATCGCAAAAAAATTTAGTATTTATTCATATGCAAAAATCGTCAAAATATCAGTTTTTTTATGATTTTCACAATGTTGAACCACAACAACTATATTTTTTTATCGAAAGCATAACCCTTTCGTGACGAACCAGCACAATTGTGCTGCTGAGCAATAACAGTTTTGCGTATTTTTTTTTCAACTGTTTAGTCTTTGGTTTATCTGATGTATATTCTTTTATATATTTGGCCATTACATATACTTGCATGTGTGCAAATAAACTTTTGTTTATGTTGTGTGGGAGATTTACCACAACAAGTTAAACAAAAAATGAGCAAAAATTATAAAACATGAAAAAGTTTTATCTGTCGCAAATTTTTAATTTTCGATTTATGTAGGTGGACAAAGCTAGGATTCGAAAATTAAGGAGTAGTTCTTACGAATGCCAAAGAAAAAGTGTTGATATATTACAAAGTCCGAGAGTTCTGGAGAGCCAAATTTGAGCGATTTGTATGAAAATTTCAGTTTTTTGTGCCCCGTCTCGAAAGGGATAACTATTTCATGGAATTTTTAAAAAATGCAGCTCAAAAACGGGTTGAAGAACATTCTTAATTTTTGATATGTTACGTAAAAATAGTTATGCTTTTGTAAAAAAAAAAAATAGTCGTTGTGGTTCAACATTGTGAAAATCATGAAAAACTGATATTTTTTGCATATGAAAGAATACTAATTTTTTTCGCGATATTTTTTTTTATATCTAGAACTAATATGTTTTTCATGCATGAAAAAAAAAATGCAAATCGGTCTATCGGTTCGAAAGTTATGACGGTTTGAAAATAAAGAGTAATGTCGTTTTTTGGACCCACCTTATTTCAAAATGGCCACCCTAACGGCGAAACGAAAAATTACGGGTCTAATTATTTTTGGTAAAGTTCATTCTCACCTAATTTGTGCTATATATATATATATCGGAGCACTTTGATTTTTGACTATTCTTTTTTCATGGAATGGCTGTATATTTATACTTACTTGCAGTTTAAAAAATTTTTTGAAGACGAATTCTGCAAAAGTTTGAGATAGCGGAAAGGACCTTGTGTGATAGAGTAGGGTGAAAAGTGTCGTTAATACAGAAAAAAAAGTTCGTAAGATATTGGAATCGAATGGTTGAGCTAAGCATGTAATGTCTTAAAAGTGTATCATTCATTGAGGAGATAAAAACATCCAAACCCAATACAAAAAGCTTAAAATAACCGTTCGCTACATGCTGGTTTGAGCAGAGCGAAATAACAATGATTGAATTCCCCCGCGTTGTTTGAAGTTTCGCTGAACGCAACGATTTTCAAAATATGCCTGTAAACGTTTAATTTGGTCTTAATAGCCAAAGGTACTTTCCAATGTCTGATGGTGATTTTATTTTCGCAATCAAGAGCGAGCGCAAAAGGAAATTGAGAATAAATTGGAAATGCAATTTTCTTCACCACTACGTTTGCTTCTTCACCCTCTCCCTCATTCAAAGTAAAAGCAGCTTTATCACGAGTCTCTGCTCGTTCACTAACAACGGCTATTTTAAGTGTCTAGTTTTGATCGCCAGATAAACGTTAAATGTTTGCCCTTGCATATACATATATTGATTTTTTTTTTTGTTTGGAAACGGTGTAATTACAGCTGAACAGTTTTCGATTCCCCAAGTAGAACAGTTTTTTTTGCAAATTTATATGGAATGCTCCTACCATCAAAGCTCCCCATACGACTAAAATTGGTTCCTCAACTTCAACATCCGAACAAAATATGAAATCAATCGTATGTTTGTGTAAACAGTTGCTAAAAACAGGTGTATTGTTTGAAACGCATCTTTAAAAACTAGTTCATAAAATACGTTCTCCTGGGTAATGCTCATAAACTTATGAATGTTATTATCAGCAGGCGATATCAAAATACAGGAGAAGAGCGAAGGTGAGCAAGACAATATTGCGAGTATACCCTGAAACATTATAAAACTCAATAAACAAGCATTTTTAAAATGCATTAGCTGCTTGGATAAAAGCAATGTGGCCGCTCTGAAGTTTTTCTCCAGGGTCGTTTCAGCTGAGCACCGCGCACCACAAATGTATCGTATCGCATGAATATTATTTCTGCACGAGACGAGTGAGGAACAAAAAGTAGAATCATCATTTTTCATAAGACCATTATTTTCCCTTTTTCGGTGACTGCAGTACGACGACGGCGAAGAAATCCATTTGGGGAAATTTCTAGCTGTTTTACATTTCCTGAAAATCTCCAAATTTACCCTTGCGATGAATTCTGTAGAGATCATTTGCGGTAGCATGCCAAGCAAAACAAAAAACGCGAAGGGTAAAACAGCGCAGTACTTGCAAATGCTTAGTTTTGTGGAGGCGTAAATTCATTTCTTTATGACATCCACTTTGAACACACTCGGTTGTTCACAGTGTTTGCGATATGAATGCTGTCGCACAGTGATAAAAATGGTTACAAATGGTTAAAAGCATTTTAGCTCGGGTGAAATTTTGTAGGTGGCACGTTTAAATGGTTTCAGCTAAACTAACAGGAAAATTCTATTTATATGAGTTCAGGCTCTATTTCCATTAGCAGCACGTGCAATGTGATGTCTTGTGATAAATTCAATTCTATATTTATTACTTCATGCTGCTTATGGTTATGTCTTTCTTATGAAAAGTATGTACCGTATCACTGGTCAATATACATTGACAATTTATCAGCATTTTTCAGAGATAACCATTTTGGGCACTCATAACTCAGTCAATCTTATACTAATGAATTAAATGCTTTTCCTTTCTCCGCATGTACCAATACATCAATGTAGCGCATCTACCAATCTATGCTAAAAAGTAGATCACAAATATATTGTGCGACAAGCATATAAAGGCGAATTTTTAGCAGTGGGACAAATTTTTTTGATAAAAAAAATATTTGGTGGTGATTGTGCACAATGATGACCGCTTTGGCGCCTACCAAATATTTATCGGGAAAATCTTTTTAGAATTTAGAATTAAGATGCGTTTCGCCAAACAAAATAAAATGATTTTTCTAGAGCTGAAATTTGTGAATGAGCCCAAGCGGGTAATTCATTGAGTTATTGGACGCAGTGAGATACATAAGGTATCAGCAGTGTACAAAGTTCAAGTCAATGCAATGGATTACCAGCATTTGGAGCATTTACAGCTTTCAGCAGAAGCAAATTCATTCTATCTTGTATGACGAAATGAATCTAAGCTCGAATTTCTCAAAATTGAATAGCTTTTTCCCTGGAAAATATTTGGTAGGCACCAATTCGGTCATCATTATGCTTAACCGCTACAATTTTTTTAAAATAATGTATTCCACTTACAAAAATCCGCCTTTAGATATTATTCGCCTTACAATATGTTTGCGATATACTTTTTAACGATTTTTCGTACAAAGAAGCTAGCGCCACATTGAGGGGCTTGGTAGTCTAGTGGCTCCAGGGAATTCCCTTCTAGCACGGAGGAATACCTGCCGGGAATCATAACGGAATCATAACGGATGGCCCAGAAGTGTAGCAGACAGCGTGACCCTTTACGACCCGACATTTTTTGCTTTCTAAAAAGTTCTGTGACAGGTTGATTGTTGTATCGAGTGAGTTGTAAATTCTGTTAAATGTTTTGTCAAAAATTGTATGTAAAATATTGAATATGTTTGTGCCAATTTGCAATAAATTTTAGGCCCTGAGGAAGGTCCCATACCTGGACCGAAACGTCGGCGATGATCTGAAATCAGTCAACGCAATTTTTTCAGACTGCAAGCCGAAAACCCAAGAAATCAAACTACTCACTTCCGATCGTTCATATTTTTAACATATTTGATAGACGATCAATCGATTAAAAGCAGCACTCACTTCACTTTACTCCTGCTTGCCAACGTTACATTCCAATCACCCTCCAGAGTCCTGACAAACAAACGTAACACTGAGATTTTTTTGCTTTCAGACACGAATGCCACATAAGTGGTAAAGTGTCTTTAATAAATATTAATAATAATAATATTTTTTTTCCATGAACCACGTTTACAACGATCATTTTAAATATTACTAGTTGTCGCGTCTGAGCATCACATTCTAATGAATTACCCACCTGCATGGTGCGCGGTCACAGTTGATCAGCAGGCGTAAAACCTGTTTTTTTTTTGTTTGACGAAAAAAAAACCTGAACCATTATCAGGAAATGAAAATTCATTCGCGCAAAAATATTTGATAGCCATTATGTACAGTTATTATGTACACCGATGATCTGAGGACAAACGTCTTGGAATCCCATTTCAATATTGCATCAGAACCTCAGATGCACAAATCTCTGGAAGAAAACGTCTAACAAAAGCATTATTTTTATTTAGTTCTTGCTCACTAGAGATAAACAATTATAATAAGAATAGTTCGTGTGCTGGTTTAGTTTTTCACGAGAATCGGTATGAAAGTTGGCCATTGTGGCATGTGGCTTTCTAGGATCTTATGATTCTAAAAAACTTGTTGTTAAACAATCGTGAAGAGATTATTCGTTGAAGTACGTGAAACTGGAGTAACGGAAGCTAATCAAAGTGAAACTGGAGCAGTGGAAGCTCAGCAATGTGAAGCTGGAGCAGCGGAAGCTAACAGTACTAATGGAACACTGATTTAACTTGACAGAAGAGTGCGAGGAGCTTAGTGAAGCAAATGCCAGGATTGAGAACTAAGAACATGAGATCCAAATTCAAGATTTTTTTTTTGTTCTTGTGTCAGGCTAAGACCATAGGCCCATTCAAGATGTTCGGCTCTAGCAAAAGAAGTCAAATGTTACTATAGACTGGACAAGCGAGCATGTGTGGATTCTCGACTGACGAAAGAGAGAAAGCCGCCTCAACCAGCGATATCCGCCTTCTAGGATGCCAGTGAAAGACGCAACTGAAGAGTTACTCACTGACCCAACTGACCAGCTAAGACTTTGGTTAGAGAATTCGAACCACTTCTTCGAATTCCCAATGTCCATCAACTCTTGGCATGAGCAACTCCGCCAGAGAAATAACGCAACTCTCGTGTCAGCTTAGAGGCTCATTCACTGCATGCAATTGAAACAGCTATACGAATGAGGAAGTTCCGGAATCTGTTGCATAATAGCAGAGATGTTCAATGCTTACATTTCTTCATGTTTGCGTGCGTACAAAAGCTTGTTTTGCAAAAATATGACAGATATAAGTTACATTTTTTTGAAAATTTCAGTAACAAATTTCTTGCTAATCTTGGTCAGCGTGTCGACGGTTGGTCACAGATAGAAGTACAATGAGGTGCAGTTACAGGTCAGTACTAAAAATGTCATTTCGACATATCTTAATTCAAAAACCTACAGCTCATTTTAGAAACTGAACCTGAACTGAATATGGTGTATGAAAAACTTGACTATTGACTAGACCAGTTCTACAAAAAAGTCACGGAAACCCGTTCTTTTTCGAGAATTCAAAGTAAATGTCACGGTTTACATTCGAAAAGTGCCTAATGATATTCACCATGAATATCAATAGGATTTTTTTGAAGATAGTCCGTGACATTTACCATAAATATTCAAAAAAGAGCAGTTTTTTTCCGTGACTTTCTTTGTAGAACTGATTTAACCTGTAGAAACTGTATTTAACTGTAGAACTGATTTTGAATTTAGATAACCCGAAATGACATATTCAGCACTGTAAAAGATGGCGCAGATAAACATTGCGTGCCACTAGTTTGATCTACCGGTGATCTTATGCAACACAAATAGTGAAGTCACTGGTGATTTTTATTTTACTTTATTATTGTGTTTGTCTTGTTCATCAGGGCATTTGTTTGGACATAAAATCCAAAAGAACATTCAAAAAAAACGTAGAAAACAATCAATGTTTGTATGCTAAATAACGGGCGTTGTTTAATATAGCAATGCCATCAACATTTGATTGTTTTAATTCCAGTTCAGACTTATCAGATACTCGAAACCTCGACCCGCCATTTCATTTCTGTCAATGTCCCAAAAATAATGAGTTATATCCGATTTTCCAAACCATAAACACATAAAGTGCATCAAAACATGTTTTCAATGTTCCACATACATGCATGCATGTCAGCATTTACGATTACATAAATTGTGCATAAAGTGTAAAAGGAAAATATTATTTGAACACGCGATTTCTCCTTCGAGCGCTTGGTTTGCAAAATTGCAAAAATGGTTCTATTATACACGAATGCAATTTTGATGTGCGGTTTTTCATTTTTCATACGTGCATAATGCGAACAATATGCACATTTCAACTACTTCGCTCACTCGACACAGGATCCTCCCCCATCACCTTTGAAGAACGTGGCGTGGTTTTGTTTGCGCCACGTTTTCAGTCGGTATCAACAACGGCAATGCTACAGCGTACCTACATTTCCTACATATGAGAAACCGTTTTGAGATTGGCCTGACTTTATTATGCTCCCTCTGACTGACGTGGACCTGGAAAGCCACCCCTACGGTTGCCACCAGCTAACATTTTCCTACATCGGGCAAGCCACCGTACATGCAATGTGCATATTTATTGTATGTATTTCCCTAAAACGTGCGATATCAACAGGGAATTACAAAGGCAAATGCTAATAAAATAATTAAACATTTGGATCGGAATATTAGGAGCATTTGGGAGCCATTCTCATGCTTATAACGTGCATTGCTACAAAGCAAAATCATGCTCAAAACTCTACACGTCTACCACTGAAATACTAATCCATGATTGGCAACGGTAGAAAATAGCCCTCTTTCAATAGTTCTTCAAGAGGCTACTAAGTTAAGTCACATGTTTAGTTCTGTTTGGGATGTGATACTAAACAGAATCTCATGAATACAATATAAAGGGCTCAATACATCCCGTCGCTTGTCATTAAACGTTGTTTGAATTCCATTGCCGCGCTTCTTACAACTGTTTTCAACCTTTCCATGACAACCGGCGTCTTTCCGAACTGCTGGAAGGAGTCGCACGTTTTCCCCATTTTCAAGAAAGGCTGCAAAAGAACTGTCTCAAACTACAGGGGTATTGCTTCACTTTGCGCTATGTCGAAGTTACTGGAGTTGATCGTTTTGCACAAACTAGTTCAAAGTTACGCTCATTACATTTCTGAGGTTCAACACGGTTTTGTTTCAAAACGATCGACGACCTCTAATCTGAAGTGTTTCACGTCGTACCTGATACGCCAGTTTCAAAGTGGTCATCAAGTAGACGCCATCTATACTGACCTTTCTGCCGCCTTCGATAAAATGAATCATGAAATCGCTCCGCCCAAACTCGATAAACTGGGTGTTAGAGCCTCCTCCAGGCTCTGACTGGGTTGAAACGGTAGCTTCAGGCGCTAGTGGGTAAACTCGCTCTCAGGCTAGCACTTCAGCTATAACACGGTAAACCTAACTCACTCGGTTTAGGTTCCTTCCACTCCAAGGGTTGGACTGTGGGATTCGGATTTGGTAAGAAAATCACTATTACACTTCACTTAACACTACGATGTTTATTTCGCGGATTCAAATTATCAACTAACTCTGTATGCGCAGCTACGCTGCTTATATATGGTAAAAAACTTAATTCTAGAACGTTCGCGCACCCGCGCGAACACGCTAGACCGTCACGTGCTCTGCCGCCTGCGACGCGCGATAGTTGCTCTCACTGCAACGCGAGCAGCCGCGTTGGTTGTCGCTCCCGCTCTCTCTCTCTCGCTTGTAATGGTCGTCATCGCTCTCTCTCTGCTGCGTTAATGACGGTCGTCGTCGCTCTTCCTGCTAGGTGATGATGATGAAGACACTCTCTCGGGTGGGTTCGCATCTCGTGCGCGTCCAGCGCGTCCGCGTCGTTGCTTCCCGATGTTTCTGGGTGTTTCGGCGGGTTTCTGTGTCTCGTCGTTTCCATAACATATGGAGCTGTCACATGGCGCTCCGTTCTCGCTTGGGCGTGAACATACTCCCCCGGGCTGAGACTTGCTCTCTGAAGAAGCTTCTGACGCGATGATGTTGTCCTCAATCGGTAATACGGCGATTTTCGTTATCGGTCGCTTGTAGATGGATTCTTCGACCTGCACATCGACGGTACGAACCAACTCGTCGGTTCCAGGGTAGGTTCGCACAATCTTGCCTAGTTTCCATCGTTGTGGCGGTGTGTCCTTCTCTTCGAGCAGCACAATCATACCGGGCTGAATGTTTGACTGCTTATTTCTGTTTTTGTTTCGACCTTGTAGGGACTGAAGGTATTCGCGCTTCCACTTATGCCAGAAACCTTCTCGCAGTTTCTGGAGGTATTGCCAACGACTTAGACGATTGACCGGGCTACCCTCATAGCTGGGTTCCGGAATGGCAGTTAAGGGCCGGCCAATCAAGAAGTGTCCCGGTGTGATCACTTCAGGGTCACCCGGGTCAGACGATACGGAATATAGCGGTCTTGAATTTAAAATTGCCTCAACCTGAACCAAGACTGTCACATACTTCTCAAATGTTAACCGAGCGTCTTTGAGAGTTCTTTTCAAATGGAATTTTGCGCTTTTCACAGCAGCCTCCCAAATTCCCCCAAAGTTTGGCGCTTCAGGAGGAATGAAGTGCCATGAAATTTCCCTTGGCAGACAAAAATCGTTAATCTCATTCCCCAACGCTTCTGATCGGAATAACTCAAAAAGCTCGTGCAACTCGTTTCTCGCTCCTCGGAAGTTGGATCCATTGTCAGAATGGATCTCTCTCGGTACTCCTCTTCTTGCGGTGAATCGGTGCAATGCCGCAACAAAAGCTTCGGTGGTCATGTCGGAAATTAACTCCAGGTGCACAGCCCTTGTGACCATGCACACGAAGACTCCCAGATACGCTTTCTCCAACCTCGGTCGATGGCGCCCTTGTTTCACGTACACAGGTTCTGCATAATCTACGCCCGTGACCTCGAATGGATGAGCAGGCGTTACCCGACATGAAGGTAGATTGCCCATTTGCTGCGTGGAACATTTTGGATTTGCACGGAAACAGGTGACGCAACCTCTGATGGCTTTTCTCACGGCCGATCGTCCGTCTAGTATCCGGAAACGAATGCGCTGGTTCGCAAGCAAACTAGACGGTCCATCGTGCTGGTTCACTAAATGGAATGCTCGAATCAACGCATCTGAAAATCCGTGTATTTCCAGGGCAACGGCTTGTTGGGAAATCACACGGCGGGGTATGCTCAACTCGCAAACTCCTGGTAAAGCGTCACGGAAAGTCAGCCACCACTGAAGTAGTTCTCCATCAATCTCAGCATCCCATGGTATACCAGACTTCCAAATTTCTTGCATTAGCATCTTAGCAATAACGACGATGGGTGATTCCAAGCCCAGCGGACCGAACAGTCTACCAATCTCAGAAAATACCATCCGCTTTGTGTACTTGCTTGGAACCTTGGCACAACTACTGGTAACGAACACGAACTCATCGGCTTGGGGACTCCAAGTCAATCCCAGGGTCTTGACTACTTCTCGGGTCGACTCTTGATCCAAGCGTATCAGTTTCTCTCGGTCTGTCTCGGGAACATTGGTAAGCATCGCTGGACAATTCGAACTCCATTTATGTATCGGGAATCCACCACATCGCAACAGCTGTTGTAACTGCTGCTGGGCATCAACTGCTTCTTCTACGCTCTCGGCTCCTGAAAGGACGTCATCGACGTAACAGTCCTTTCGCACTATTTTCGCTACACCTGGGAACCTGCCTCCTTTATCCTCGCACAACTGGCTCAAATACCTGGTGACTGGAAAAGGTGCAGCGGCAGTCCCGTACGTTACGGTCTGCAACTCCAGTACTCTTAGTGGTTTATCTGGGCTGTCTCTCCAGAAAATCCTTTGGTAACAAGTCTGCGATGGATCAACCAGCACTTGCCGATACATCTTCGTGATGTCGGCAGTGAAGGCTACGGCATGTCTGTGGAATCGAAGTAGGATGCTGAACAAATCATTTTGTACGTTGCCACCGACTTGCAGAACGTCATTCAGCGACCTTGCGCCATGGTATGGTCGCGCCGAGGCGTCAAAAACCACTCGTAGCTTGGTTGTGGAGCTAGATGGTCTCAACACGGCGTGGTGGGGTAAATAGTAGCGTCCATGCGATGGATGATCACGGGCTTCATCCACTTCTCTGCAATGGCCCAACTCCTCATACTCTTGGATGAATCGAACGTACTGCTCCTTCAGGGTAGGATCCTTCACGAGTCGTCTTTTCAACGCAAGGAAACGACGGAGAGCCATCTCTCGGTTGTCACAAAGCTTGTCAACATCTTCTCGAAAGGGTAATTGCACAACATATCTTCCAGATGGTGTTCGATGATGGGTCCTTTGGAAGGTGTCCTCACACTCGTCATGCTCGGTTCCTAGGCTCGGGGTATCAGCAATCTCTTCCAGTTCCCAGAACTTCTTCACGGTATCATTCAAAGAATCCACAGTGGCGGAATGCACTTGTTGCACCGTATTGACAACACGATTGTCTATCTCACCCGCAACAACCCATCCGAAATGGGTCTCATGGAGTTCTGGCAAACCATCTGCTAGTCGGAGGTGACCTGACTTGAGCAAATCAAAAAACTTCGAAGCACCAATGAGCAAATCAATCCGCTCTGGCACGAAAAACTCGGGATCGGCTAATTGTATCCCTGCTGGAATCGACCAGGAGGAGATATCAATCTTCGACGATGGGATAACTCCGGTAACCTTCGGTACAATCAGACACTCGACGGTAGTAGAAAAGTTCGAATACCTGGAGGAAACTGACACGTTCACGGGCATAGAACTTGGCTTCACCAATTCCTGTAACTGGAACGCTTACAGACTCACGGGGAATGGACAATCGGTTGGCCATCACTTCTGACAGGAAGCACACTTGGGATCCACTATCTAAAAGGGTGCGGCACGGAACCACATTACCACGACAATCTTCGAGGTTAACAACGGCCGTCAACAGCATCACGGTTTTCACGGTTTGGGGATTACTGCACGAGCACGAGGTATTTGGGGCTGCTGACGTTGGGGGTTTGGGTGCATTGCTCACTTCCGCGTTAACCTTTGGAGAATCATTCTTCTGAGGAAGGGGTTCAGACTGGGGCTTAGAAAAAGATTCTTCGTGTAGAAGCGTATGGTGTCGCTTCTTACACTTCGCGCAAACTCTCTTGGTGGAACAATCGATAACTCGATGCCCAGGCCGAAGGCAATTGAAGCAGATCTTCAACTCCTTCACCTTGGTGATACGCTCAGAAACAGACATTTGGTTAAACTTCGGGCATTCATAGTGACGGTGGTCGTCATTGCAAAACTGACATTGGCTTGATTGGGTTGAGGATGTGACAGAATGGACCTTTTGGTTAAAAGACTTGGGTTGAGGCTTAGGTGGAGTATCTTTCGAAGGGTGGCGAGAATGTTGGAATCGTTCAAGTATTTGACACTCACCTTTCAAGAACCGCATCGTATCGCTGAAGTCGGGTAACTTACCGTGCTTCTGGTTACGCTCCCACAGCTGGAGGGTGTGGTCGTCCAGCCGCGATGTCAGCAGCTTGGTGATGAGGATGCCGGAGAGGGTATCCACTTTCAGTCCCTGGTACTCCAGCCCAGCTACGTGTCGCTCGCAGGTCTTGATCAGCTCCAGAAGATCCTTGTAGCTTACCTTCGCTATCGGCTTCAGACGAATCAATCCCTCGACGTGGGTGTCCACAATCACTCTCGGGTTCTCGAACTGTTCGGTCAGCTGCCTCCAGACTTCCTTGAAGTTGTTGTCAGTAATCATCTTGGCGTTGATGAGTCCGGCGGCATCACCGACAAGGGCCTTGTCCAAGTGATGCAATTTGACGGCATCCGAGTCACTGCTGTTGCACACCACGTCCGAAAACATTGCCTTGAACTTTGGCCAGTTCTCGGTTTTCCCATCAAAGCAGGGTATCGGAGCTTTGAGGGATTGCTGCACCACAACGGGAGGTGCTGTCCCAGCGTTGACATTCGCGGTGGCAGGCTGCTTGGTGAGACTCTCCATCAGCTGCTCTAGCCTGACCAAGGCGTCGGTGTGCAATTCATCAAACTCTGCCAGCTTCTCATCCTGCTCTTCAACCTTGGATGGCGGCGTCACTGACAACACTTCGCGATGGATAGCCTCAAACTCACTGTAGTGCATCTCCAATTTCTTCTGGAACACTTTCAACAGTGGCACACTCACTAATTCCGGATGGTCTTCAGCATTCTTGAGCGTATTGTGTATTTTCGTCACTTTTCCTTTCACTGTTTCTCGTTGGTAGATGAGCATCTTCACCTGCTCGGGATCCACCGCCGTTTTAATCGGCGTTCGACCGACCGACATTCTGTTCACTTTTCTCGCACTGGTACAATTCACAGTTCTTCCTTGGTCTTGGTTCACAACACACTTTCACTCCGGTCTCAGTTCAATCTCACTACGGTCGGTTCAATGTTCACTTTCCAGTTCGGTTTCACACTTTCGATTCGATAGCACACTTCTCGGTAGGGTTTCACACTGTATTCCACGGTGGTAGCCGTCTTGACTCGCAGATCCGGTTCGATCAGGACCAATGTTAGAGCCTCCTCCAGGCTCTGACTGGGTTGAAACGGTAGCTTCAGGCGCTAGTGGGTAAACTCGCTCTCAGGCTAGCACTTTAGCTATAACACGGTAAACCTAACTCACTTGGTTTAGGTTCCTTCCACTCCAAGGGTTGGACTGTGGGATTCGGATTTGGTAAGAAAATCACTATTACACTTCACTTAACACTACGATGTTTATTTCGCGGATTCAAATTATCAACTAACTCTGTATGCGCAGCTACGCTGCTTATATATGGTAAAAAACTTAATTCTAGAACGTTCGCGCACCCGCGCGAACACGCTAGACCGTCACGTGCTCTGCCGCCTGCGACGCGCGATAGTTGCTCTCACTGCAACGCGAGCAGCCGCGTTGGTTGTCGCTCCCGCTCTCTCTCTCTCGCTTGTAATGGTCGTCATCGCTCTCTCTCTGCTGCGTTAATGACGGTCGTCGTCGCTCTCCCTGCTAGGTGATGATGATGATGACACTCTCTCGGGTGGGTTCGCATCTCGTGCGCGTCCAGCGCGTCCGCGTCGTTGCTTCCCGATGTTTCTGGGTGTTTCGGCGGGTTTCTGTGTCTCGTCGTTTCCATAACATATGGAGCTGTCACATGGCGCTCCGTTCTCGCTTGGGCGTGAACACTGGGTATGAACAACAACCTCCTCATGTGGCTTCGATCTTATCTAACTGGACGCAGTATGTATGTAAAAATTGGTGACCACATCTCTTCGCCGTTCACAGTATGGTTCGGCATTCCCCAAGGCAGTCATCTTGGACCGTTTCTTTTCCTGTTGTATATGAACGACGTCAACATTATCCTTAAATGCATGAAACTTTCATATGCTGACGACTTGAAGCTGTATTTCACGATTAAGCAACGTCCCGATGCAGCGTTTCTACAGCACCAGCTTGAAGCCTTTGCTGTTTGGTGCTCAACTAATCGAATGTCTCTAAATGTATCTAAATGCTCTGTCATATCATTCGGCCGTAAGAAGTCCATTCTTCACTTCGACTACGCTTTGGAAGGTGTTTGGTTGAAACGCGAACCGACAGTCAAGGATCTAGGAGTTCTGCTTGACTCTAAACTGACATTTAAAGACCATGTCGGTTATGTCGTCGCCAAGGCATCGTCGCAGCTTGGCTTCCTCTTTCGCTTTGCCAAAAAATTCAAGGACATCTACTGCTTGAAGTCGCTATACTGTTCAATTGTACGCCTCATCCTGGAATACTCGGCAGTAGTCAGGGCCCCTTACTACAACAATGAAGTTAACCGCATCGAAAGAGTACAGCGCAAATTTATTCGTTTTGCGCTACGCCGTCTCAGGTGGAGGAATCCGCTTATTTTGCCTAGCTGTGAAAGCCGCTGCCAACTTATTAATTTGGAACCTCTCAGTGCTAGACGCAATGTGGCCAAAGTCTGCTTTGTAGGAGATCTTCTGCAAGGCAACATAGACTGCCCTGCTCTACTAGGAATGCTGCATATAAACACACGCTGCTGTAGTCTAAGATCTCATCCGTTCCTCAATCTTCCACCTGCAAACACCAATTATAGCCTACATGAGCCGGTTCGTGATATGTCCCGTTTGTTCAATACTTGTTATTTTGTATTTGATTTTAATGTGTCACGTTTAGTAAATAGACGTAGTTTTAAGCGTATTTTCTGTTAATTTTAGTTGTAACAATGTACCTTTAGTTTTTGTGTCATTGGGGTAAACATTTTTATCTGTTGACTTTATGTGTAAATAAATAAATAAAATATTTAAAAAATACGGTTTTCAAGTTCGCAAACCATACACGAGGAAACTCAAGTAACTAAACTTGAGTATTTTTAAACTCACTTTTGAGTCCTCTCTCATCCACTCTCTTTGTTGTTGCCAGAGAGCGAAGAGCAAGACAACCCAAGTTTGGCAGTTCCGTGCGGGAAGCCAAAATTGAGTAAACAGCATTGAAATTCGTGTATCCATCTACAAAAAGGGCGAAAAGTTGGATTGCGGAACTATTGCGCGATCACACTACTGAGCGCTGCCTACAAGATACTCTCTCAAATTTTATGCTGCCGTCTATCACCGATTTCGAGGAGCAATATCAGGCTGGATTCATGGGTGAACGCGCTACAACGGACCAGATGTTCAGGTGTTGCAGAAATGCCGCGAATACAACGTGCCCACTTCTTCTTCTTCTTCTTCTTCTTCTTCTTCTTCTTCTTCTTCTTCTTCTTCTTCTTCTTCTTCTTCTTCTTCTTCTTCTTCTTCTTCTTCTTCTTCTTCTTCTTCTTCTTCTTCTTCTTCCCACTTCTTCCCAATCCCACTTAGGTGGTACACACAAACAAGACAATCAGTCTAAAAATGTAAATATTTTATTTTATATAACTGTACTAAAGATGAAAAAATGTAAATTTGTATCACTTATAAGACAAACATGTAAACCCATATACGAGAAACTGAAATAAACGATCATTTAAAGTCAAAACAAAAAAAATGACAGTTTGGGTTGTGGATCAAACTATTATATTATGATTCATAATGCAACCGAAATGAGTTTCATTATGAACCATAATACATCTGTTTGATACAGTGTGGAAAAGTAGGCCGTTTGGCCAATATAAAGAAGAAATTAATATAGTTATTTTATAACGAGTTGCGAAGAGATATATTTTTTTACATTATCCAATTGGGCCGGCCAAGTTGAAAAATTACGTGCTGAAGAAATCGAGTTTCGCAACGAGTTGTATGTGTGTAGGTAGCCATTATCCTCAAGCTAAGTCGCATACCACATTTCAAGGCCTGCACAGAAAGAAATCATGAAAATTAAACAACACGTAAGCTTAAGGATCGACTGAAAATTATAGCAGACACTTCAAAATGACAGCCATTTACCGTGAGATGATCAGAAATCAGCCTGTCCGCTCAGTAATCAGCCAATCATGCGTACTGTTTACAGATTCTGAGATATATTCGCTTGAAATTCACATGCAGTAACCTCTCTAAAATAAAAGCTCTCATTTTTGAGTAGCGCCCATGCCGCACAGGGACTGTGTTGGAAACACACATTTTTTTAAATTGCTCGCACGCTCACATTTTTGCAAAATATCAATATTTTTCGGAATTTGAAGGTGGTTTATAAACCCAGTGAGGTTGCCATGTCGAAATTATTGCAAAATACATGCTCATATGAGCGTACGAGCAATTTTAAAAAAATGTGTGTTTCGAACACAGTCATGTGCGGCATGGATGTTTACTAAAAATGTGCAGGCCGAACACATTTTTGAGCGTAGCCGTTTTTGCGTGACGTAAACGAGGACAGCTACGCTCAGTCGTCTGCCTCGCTGCGGGGACTGCTCTCTCTCGCTCTCTGTGGCTGAAGCGGTATACAACATTTTGTTCATTTATGGTGGAACATGCTTATCTTTGATTGCTTCCTCTTCAGCTCTGCGCGACAGCCTAGAGGGGTTAGGCGTGAACTCTCAATCGCAAGATCTAAGTTCGATTCTCGCATAAAGGTTTTTTTTCAAGTTTCTGTGAAAAGTCGGTGCTATAGCCCTTTTCTCGGCAATCAGCAGTGCAATTTTAAGATCACACATAAATTTCTATCGAACACGATGGAGGTCAGTTTGTTACACTCAGTTCGTCATAAATTTACATATTTTATTTGTACTGTGTGCCCACTTTAGACTCGGTACACTATCAACCGACTCCAGATCAAAAACGGTTTGACCTGGAAAAAAATGTTGTAAGATGCAAATGAAGCTTATTTATTGCACTTTCTAGGAAAAATTTGGCATTTACAGTTTTCATTTCTTTAAGGTGAAATTTCGATCCGATTGTGTAATTCATGCGATATTCTTCTGCACAAATCAATAATCGTCAAGGATTTTCACAAGAAACAAAATTATATTCATCAAAAATATGCTCAAAACAAGTTGCTACGACATAAAACTCCTGACAAATATGATTTAAAATAATTTAATAAATGTTTAGCCTTATTGTCAATTCCCGCAATATTCAAAGCATAATTTTATTCAAAGTAATTTTTTATGACAAAAAATATTTCCTTAGTTCGTTTTTTGGATCACAATTCCCTAATAATAGATTATGAAACTATAGATGTAATTCTCTATGATCACCAATAAAAAAAAAACTTTTGAGTAGATTCAGTTTTATTTAAAAAAAATCATTAAATATTTCACGCCATTGAAACACATCCAACGAATTTCGTCAGCAAACGTTCTTACTGCTTTCGAGCCACGATAATTGATATTGTTCTGCGTCAAACCATTGGTTTCTTGTATATCAATAGTATTCGTATAGTATCATTGCTGTATGCGTAATTGCCGAACGAAAACCATTTTTTTACCTTACATATGTGTGAAAAAAACCTTTGATTTTCCATAAAAACTAAAAAAGCTACAATGGTAATTTTAAACTTTGCAAGCCTCGTTGGATAAATGTACGACTCGTGCTGAAAAATTCAAGTTTTCGCTACTCGTTTCATAAAAAACTATAATGCAATTCAGTATCATAATTTCTATTTTGTACTACTCACATCAGTATCACAATGACCAACTTTTCCGTACCGGTTCATAATACTTAAAGAAAAATAGTTGCATAATGTTCATTATGTAACTCATTTGAGTTGCATCAACATTATGCAACTCAAATGACATAATTAATTAATGAATAATCGATTTTTGCTGCTTATCCTGCCGAGTGAAAGTTTTACTTCCAAAAGCTAGACTTTACAAATACTGACGTGAGTGAGAAATGGACAAATTTGAGTACAATTTGCGAAAAAGTTATGCGTCCTCTCGGTGATACTCGAACTCACGACTCCTACTCACTAGACAAGCGCGTTACCAACTAGTTTTAAAACGTTCACTCGGATGGTTAAGCCGCACAATTTTATAATTAATTAATTAATTATGTCATCGAGCAACGGACTCATGTTCCGTAACCGGCCGTATGAGAACGTCGCGATCCGTTGGAAGCTTTCCGCTCTTGGAGCGGACCTGGTGTGATTATCAGAACACTTGGCTATCACGCCGAGAACCTGGGATCGAATCCCACTCCCGACAAACTCACAAAATGTGAGCTCTTCCTTCTGAAGGGAAGTAAAGCGTGGGTCCCGAGATGAACTCGCCTAGGGCTAAAAATCTCGTTAAAAATGATAAAAAAATAAAGCTTTTCGCTCACCACGCGATTTTTTCGACACAGTCGGTGTGTGGACTTCCAACACACTAAAAACAATGCGCTCTCGTCTAGGCTTTACATATACAATAGATGCGTAGTGTGGATCATCTAATTCATCCGAAAGAAGTGCGGTCTGTGGAAAAGATAACCTCAGAATTTCGAATTCAACTTGAATTCAGGTTGGTCACTACATTTTCGGGTCTTCTCGTGGTGTAGGTAGTTGGCACCACGCTTGTCTAGTGAGTAGGAGTCGTAAGTTCGAGTCTCAACGAGAGGACGAGTAACTTTCTCACAAATTCCACTCCAGTTTGTCCATTTCTCACTCTCGCCAGTATTTGTAAAGTCTAGCTTTTGTAACTCAAATGAGTTGTATACACTGAATTCTTTTTTTACACGACTTTTTTTTACGCGATTTTATTTTGCACGACTTTTTTTACGCGATTTTCTCGAAGTTACGCGACTTTTTTTTGCGCGATTTCGGTCATTCGCGGAGGGCAAATCGCGTAAAAAAAATTTCCTTTGGATTTTTTTGCGCGAATTCTCGAAGTTACGCGAACTTTTTTTACACGATCTTTTTTTGCGCGAACGCATCCATCGCGTAAAAACAGAATTTAGTGTAATGAAAAAATCATTACATAACATTTTGTATGGAACTCGTTGCAAAACTCGATTTTCAGCACTCTTCGTACCACTCATGCTGAAAAATCATCCTTTTGCAATTGGTTGCATAAATAATTATTGAATATGTGTTGCAACCAGGGTACTAGACATATTCATGCTTCCTGTAAATCATACCAACCGCTGCAAAAGTAGGATAAAAGAAAATATCCCATCGAAATGTGAATATTCACTTGATAATGCCAATAGGAGCAACAATGGGGTGCATAATTACTAGCTACGTAGAACTCGCGTCACAAAAAAACACCAAAGGGTTACATATTTCCACATTTTGCCGCAAATTAAGAATCGATCCTTTATTCACAAAAGGGAAACGGACAACTGACTTTTCATCACCTGAACCACTTGCACGTGGTTTGTCTATTATTAACGTCTTAACAACCGTGCATTTCTACGTTGTAAAGAAAAAAGTTGTGAATGTGTGAATAAACATGCTCACTTTTCGGAGCCGTGTCTTGCGGTGTTGAGGGAATGCAGTAGTCAGACGTAGCTGCACTTATGGTTTGGTAGAGTTCTGAAAAGATGCAACGTGTGTTTTGTGGTAACCTAATTGTCCAATTTAGTTTTATCCTTTTTATCATTTTTTTTTCTTTTCTGCCTGGACGGCGAAGCCGAAGAATTAAAGTTGTGTGTATGGTGTATTGAAAATACGTTTGCGGTTGCTGCTAGGAGGATTATTTTTTCATGGTTTCAGTAACTCAACTAAAAGGTTTGTTCACATATAAATCATTAATGTGTTGATTATCTTTAATGACAATAATTTGGTTCATATCGAGCTCTCAAGGGGTTGGAATGTCCCGTGACTAATGATAGTATTTGGACACATTTTCAAATCACGCTGCTTGAACCCTTACGTGGCGAGCAATAAATTAGTGTTATCCTTTTTCGCCTTATGCACCCGCTGAAAATCATGCATTATTAAAAGCCAATTATCAAAATTTAACACCAAACGGCAGGTTTGCAATAAATCATTTTATACGCATACGTATACAGAATCTGAAAAAGCATAGCATACATCTACTTTATTATCAACGCGCAGGTATAACAAACATAAATGTGTTGCTGCCATTAATGCACAAGCCAATGCAATGGTAACGTATCGATAATCTTTTTCGCATCTGCATCATGCATTTTACAGCAATGAATGCGTGGATGATAGGCTTGACAATCCCTGGTTTTGTGCAGGAAAAAACCATACGCATATATAGGGGGTGATATGTTTGTATGGCAGCTATCTTCCGATATGGGGAACAATCCGTCAGTGACGTAACTGAAATATTTAAGTGAGAAGTATCCTCGTATCCTCACAGAATTTGAAAAGTTTACAATATATAGATTTTTTTGTGTTTTGTATAATTAAAATTGCTGTGCAAAGAAAGCACCCTGCAACATGTATTAAACACAGAAAGTTACTCAAAGATCAATAGTTTGATCC
This sequence comes from Aedes albopictus, assembly GCF_035046485.1. Taxonomy (NCBI): domain Eukaryota; kingdom Metazoa; phylum Arthropoda; class Insecta; order Diptera; family Culicidae; genus Aedes; species Aedes albopictus. Next base: position 172,152,794 of record NC_085136.1, read on the forward strand.
TCTGTGGTGGTTGAATTTACACAATAAAGTTGTTTTGGAACTATGTGATTTTTTACAGTTGCAAACAGATAGGGCAATTTAAAAATAATGTGAAATTCCGTTTGATTTAACAAACCAGTATTTTATGGCAACTCTTGTAGAAATTAACACATTTCTACTTTGTTTCAAAGTCAAATTATCTGGCCATTCCCTCGGCGTCGAAGAGGAATGTAAAAATCACAATATTTAATATGAAATCAAAAAGAGTATTTCAATGAAACTGTTTTACTGATGAATTTGTTAAACCAAGCAGAACGTTTTGTTTTGCAAAGCATACTTTGCAAATGCTGCGGAAGGGATAATTTTCAAGTTATGCAAAGCTGTTGTAAATAAAAAAGCTTAATTGAAAATTACCTTTGATTAGTGCGGCATATGTACAAGGTAAGGCATTTCTAAAAAGTTGTAGATTTGAATAATCAGGAGATTCCCTGATTATTCTGTGTAAGAATCTTTATTTTTATAATAAATAATAATAAACCAGAGAAAAAAACTCGATCCTAAGAGCTAACAAACAAACAAATTGGAAAAAAATAAGTGACAGTAAATAATTGTTAATAATACTGAAATATTATCAGTTTTCATAAGCCATTATGAACAATATACTTATAATAATTATCACCATTTCGTTTTATAATACGTTTTAAGTGATTCTTTAGGCTTTCCAATGCACATAGGCAGCTCCAAAAATCCCCATGCGTATGTCACTGTACTTTATCAAGCTATGCTATTACCCAAACACCCTTCCACTCCACCCACATTGGTTTCAGCGCAAAAAGTATAATCAGTAAACCATTCTTTTTGTCAGAAGTAAACACATGAGCAGATGAATGCTTATACGATTGGACGAACGACAGCAAAATTGTGCACATATATGCCATTGCGAAAACTAATTACATTTTGCGGCCATGCAAATGAATATCCAGGCGTAAAGGAATGGTGTAAAATTATAAAATTATATGTAACACATCCACTCACGGGGGCTGCTGTATGTTTTATTGTTGTTATAGTTTTGCCATTTACTTGCGCTTGTCTCATTTCAAACATACATACCTCCAAGTTCAACTTTTTGTTATGTTGCATCTCTGTGCGTTTTATATTGCGATGCTTAATTTATCACATCGTGCTCAGTCACCGCATCGCAATCGCACTTGGCAAGTAACATTCGGCGAAAACATATAAACATAAATGAACGAAAAAGTGAGCAAAAGAAACTGTAGCGAAAATAATATAGACAGAGTGCCGATCCTATACAACTACTGGTGCTTCTACCTTCCTTGTACCTAACAGCAGAAGCAGCAGCAGCCATTCATTTGCTGATGAAAAGGAAAACTCGTCGTGTGCACTTTAAAATGGTGTTCAGAAGTTTAATGTGCGTGCATGCATCATGCACACACTACATATTATTAGCATTTTTATGTTGTACTTGAGTTTTGGGTGGAGCCAAGCTGGCAAGGAACGAACGCCATGCAGAAAATCAACGCGAAATGTTGCTTTTTAACGTTTTCTTTCGAAGAGCCGACAGCAATGATGGTGCATGACAATCTCTAGATAAGCTTGGACCCTTCATTGGTACCGGCAGCGCCAGTCGGTTGTTCGACCTGGCTTGATCATGAGGTTGCACGTATACTGCAATGAACATGCAAATATCTGCACGAAGGACGCGTGAAAACAAGATCATTATCAATGACCAACTTGCAGCAGCGTCGCCTCGTTTGGAGAGCGAATATGGTGACCAGTGGTCAAATTAGTCATTACCGGGCGGTTTGTTATCCGTGCGTTTTGCCTTAAGCATGGAACGCTATGGGATTCATTGACCAGTGGCAAATAGATGAAAGTCGCTGGGGAACAGGTTTAGTTTCAAACATATATATATATACCATTCCTGTACCATACAGTGTACCAGCTACAATATAGTGTATTGTAATGGAATGGTTCGCTAAAAGCTGTGCACATTGTAACTACTATACATTTACATCCGATCTTTATGTAACAATATATTATACTGTTTTTCTTACGTTTGAACCATTCACTATTCCGAAACAATCTTTTTCCGTGCATTTTTAATTATTTATTCAGTTTTAGATTTTTCCGTGCTTTGTTTTGTTAATGTTCGTGACTTTTTGTTGCGAAAGAAAAGAAAGAGAAAAAAGTGAATATGTTGAAACATCTATTTAAAGTCAATAAAATGTTTAAATAAGTGGTAAACTAGGTGTCCTAAGGACTGCAGATCCAAGAGATATGGCGGGCTAGGTATGTATAGTGCGATGAGAGGAATACGAATGTAGGTCAACCCGGAAAGACGCAAATCAGATTACCGTAAATCAGTGGATGAGTTCAACACTATTCTTTCTGTATTTGCATTTAGAGGAGTTTTCTCCCCTTCTCTCATGTTAACTTACTTTGTACCACTACCGAATTAAATGCGATTTATCTTTGACGAAGAGCCATTTTTAACATATGGACTGGACTGGACACCCCATCCGTTTCAACTTGCCTCGGTGTACCTTAAGTTCATCTTCGCTGTTTAACCTAACTTATAGTCGAATCGAACTTGACAATTTTCTCATGAGTTGTTATGTACATATTTCAAAGTTCAGTCGAGCTTTAGCCTCAATATTGCAATAACGGTTAAGCACGCTGTAATGATACTTATGTACCTCGTCATCCACTTCATGCAACTACATTAGTGGTCTAACAACACTTAACGCGCTCGGCATAGTTCCATCAGGCTGCTCAAAGTATTGCCACAAATAATGCTTAGTTTGCAAAACAAGATAATATAACATTATATGGTTTATGTAATGTAAAACAATACAACATAACAAAAGAGAACGATTCCTAAACCATTTGATTAAATGTATAGCCAGTAGTGAAATTTCAATTGAAAAAATATATTTACGGGACAAAATTAAATAGTTTGTTCCACTAAAACAAGACTGCAAAGCCGAAACTATCTCTGATCTCCAATCACAGTCGAACCAACATAACATCTATTTACGGTACATTTTATTGTTTGAAACTATACATGTACCATACAATGTACGGTATATTAAAGGCCACGTATCAGTATTTCGAACAATTCATTTACAATATTTTTTTGTATTGTTACGATACTTCACAACCTGTATAATATATTGTAAAAATCTTATTTACAATTCACTGTATGGTGTCTACATTACATCTTATTGGTTTTGTATTTTTTAATTTCACAGTGGTGTCTATTGTAACAATATGGTTCTTAATAGTACTGTTACAATACAACGTTCGGTTTTTCTGCTGTATTTTTTATTCGGGATGCTTATCCTACTCAATGACTCTATCGAACGCCATTAGTCCAAATGGCGCTTACTACAAATACTCCATCAGCAAAACTTTTTTATGCAATGTAAATATAATGTATGTAAATGAATTCATTGCAATATAATCATTTCTATTTTATACAACTCATTTTAGTAGGAATCACAATGACCAACTTTTCTGCACTGATTCATTATGAAATAGAAACACTATGTACACTATGCAAAACTCGAAGTTTATATCACTCTTCGTATTTATCCAACTCAGCAATGCTCGCTGGATTATAACATAGGAGTTGGGTGCTAGTAGTGGACCCTGCGCCTATAGTGGACCCCTACAGAAAAACACAAATATAACTGCCCAAATCAACTGATTCCAGGCAACTTCCACCGGGGGAACATCAATTACATTGCTCCATAGCAATTCCTAGCAAACAAATTGACCAGTGGCCACAAAAATCGATTATTTCAACCATTTAATGAATGTAAACACTCAAAAAGGTCCACTATAGGCACATTCGGGAGGGTCCACTATAGGCTCCGTTGGCAGCGTAACAGATAACATGGATGGAAATCAAATGGAGGGTCCACTACAGGCGCCGAGACATTTGTAAATAATCCTATAGTGGACCGGTGGGGTCCATTATAGGCTACATCGATGCATATATTCAAATGCGTATTTCACTGCAATAATAAATTAAATATTGTTGTATGTTTGACGGTCTTAACATAAGGAGGGGACATGAAACTTGTTATAAAGTTCAACTTTGTAACAATCCACTGACGTAACATAGCTAAAAAGCCGTAGCAGTAAATTTCGATGGCTTAGGGGATCCACTACTAGCACCCAAACACTACATATCGATTTTGTACCGAAAAACTTTGTCGTATGCCTTTAAAGTGATCCAACATTTTTGATAAACGTTATATCTGGTGGTGCTTAACATGTAAAGGAATAATATTAATAATAATATATCAAATTTTGGCAAGAACTATCAAGCTTATCACTTTTTTTCACAAGTGTTGGGCTGGCGTATCTTAGGGCCGGTTTCTTCACCCTGGCATAAGCGTTAAACCTGGTTTAACTATGTATATGGGTAAGCCTGGCTTACCGGTTGAGCCGAGGTGAAGAAATCGACCCTTCCCAACATACAGATTTCGTTCATTTTCGTTTGTGTTAACACACGTCAAGTCTCCTTGAATAAATGTACGACTCATTCAGAAAAATCATCGTTTTGCATTAACCCATTAATCGCGCTGTTGTATTTTGTACAACACGTTGAAAAAATCTCGCTTTTTGTATTCAACATTAGCGTGGTGCTGACGGTGGTGGCCAACCACGCGAGTTACGGAAGGTTAATAACTATTTCGTCACGTGATTTTGCCTTTCTTCAAAACGTGCAAACAATATCTATGTATTAAATCAAATATATGAATAAACTTTATATCAAAAATAAATCCCCGATCATTTTTAATAATTTACCGAAACGTTGAACAAGATTAAATAGCAGTACTTGATTTTTGTCAAAACTGAACAGGCCATTTTTTAAATTACATTCCATCACAGTCGCAACCAAAAAAATGATTGTTCTTAGAAGCTATTCATAGTAGAATCCCAATCTAGCCATGTGTCTCTTAGCTAAATGTATTAAAAAATATAAATGGAGGATTTTTAAATTCGGGTCTAAGGACTGTTCAATTTATAAAACGGACAACTTGCTTGTGCGATATCTTTTTTATTTTTCAATAAAATCATTATCAGCTTTTTTGCATAACTTTCTATAGCTATTCTCAAATGTAGGAAAAATATAACATTAAGCAAAATGTTCTTTATTGTGTAACTGAAGCGGTTTTCGTAAAACATCAATAAAAACCCATTTCTCAAAATTCGACATAACTTTCCACATACTTAATATGCACATTTTCATGAGGTTTTCAATGTTTTGGAATCTTATACTCTTCTACTAAAGGTAAAGCTTAATAGTTGATCAGTAATAATGCACCAAGCAGTCTCCGGCTTGATATAGTGAGTTACCTTATTTTCATAGAAATTATGAAAAAATGTTCATTTAAGTCCTGTGCTGCAATAACATCACGGATTCGGCTAAAAATTTGTCCAGAGTAGTAGAATATTGCTCTCTGAATGATACAGAAGAAAAATTTACTTATAATTGCATTTTTCATCAAAAATTTAGTACATAAAGATGTCCATATTAAAAAATTTCATACTTGTTGCTCCATTGATGCAGATTTTCGACTCTAGCGAATCTTGTTATTATATTTTTTTTCAGCAAAGTTGGTCCCATGTTATTGTACACCTTATTTAATAATAATCGGATGCAAAGTTTCCATTTCCAACATTATTGTTACGCAAAATTTGCATTAGGCTGCATTGTTATTTGTAAGAACCTTCAAAGAACGAAACCGTTTTGATTACTGTGTCTGCATTAGCGCACAATAACCAAACCAGCAATGCTATTGAGAAGCAGTTTTCTGCATTTAAAACCACATTATTCTCACTTTCGACTGGATTCATAAAAAAATTGATTATTTAATATTTTCATGCCCTTTTTGCTTTACAATTGAATTTTATTGAAAAAATCGAACCTTACTTGAGACTATAATATCTCAACACTTAATTTTCCCATTGAGTTTAAATTTTGCCAGAATGTTTATTACTCATGCTGCTGCAGCATGGCACATACTTTTCTGGTATTAAAAACGATATACCATATGTGAACAGTAATTTTATATATATTTTCAATTTTCAGCAATCGAAAAATTCACCTTATTTAACACCTGGCTGATTTTCTATAAAATAAAACTATTTTTATTCCATTCAAAAATGATCACTATTATGACAGATGATGTACTGAACAACGAAACAAGGGTGGTTAAATTTGAACTACGCGTCTTCTTTTTATAGCCTTGTAAAGTTGTCCGTTTTATAAATTGAACAGTCCTTATTTCCTCATCAAGAACAAGAAGTAAGCAGTGCCATTTTTTATTTTTTTTATTTTATTAGTGGTCCCGGCAAACGTCGTACTGACTACCTGCAGCATTTTTAGACATACTGCTCCATAGCGAAATCGCCTGCTAATTTATTTGTATGGGAGCTCACACTTTCAGAGATGGAAGGGGTCTCACACCATGCTAAGAATCTTCTTCGGCCCCAAAACACCCGCATACAAATTTTCACGCCAGTCGGCCCAGTAGTTTTCGAGTTTATAAGGATCAGGCAGACAGACAGACAGAAATTCATTTTTATATACAGCTATGTTCTCTTATGACCGATTGAGCCAAAAACTTGAAAGTAAACTAGTAATGGTCAATTTTGTTATAGCAAAAGATGTAAGTACTATGCGAAAATGTTTAATATATATGTTTTATATTTTAAGAAAAGCAATCATTTTTATTATTTCTTTCCCCACATTCAAATTTGTGCGATTTTTTTCTTATTTATGGTACAGTAGAAATTCAATTTGTTCACACAGCCATTATTTTGAATAATTTCGCAACTTTTTGGCAGGAGCTCTGAAAAAATCAAAGTGTTGCTATAACAAAATTGATAATATTTGTAGTTTACTGTCACATTTTTTAGCTCAATCGGTCATATGAGAACAAAGTTACAGCATGTCAAAGTTGGCCATTTTGTATGAAATTTGACTTCCACTACTATTTTTCTGAACACAGATGTATATAGATTTATTTAAAGTCTACTCGGAAACTGCTATTCAATATAACAATACCTCAACCAGTAAACCGGACATGGAAGCTCAGATGAATAAAGATAATGTTAACATTCACATAATTTTATTGTCCGCCAACCATCTCCCACATCTACCAGTACGAAATCATCACGCCATGTCGGGAATAAAATTGCAACACATTCTGGCTAGGGCATGGAAATATTTTGAAATCAGCAAATTGTTCATTGCAAATTATTTCACGTCAATCATTTTCCTCCCGTTCACATTACATGACACTCGTTTGCTTGTAATAGACTCTGGGTTCGGCTCTCGGAGCTGTCAAATAGCAGTGACTTGGCGGGTGGGGTCTATGGCTGACTTGACAAATAATTTTCTGCTGATTTGCAGGGAAAATCTCATACTTATCAAGACCAGAGATCAGCACGCGTGTTTATTCGCTCAACTGCTTTCCATCGCCGGTATAATACTTTTCAGTTAATCAGTCAAAATTGTTCTGCTTTTGAAATAGACACTGACTGAACACGTGTCGGGGTGAAACCCGATACCCCTTGGCACTCAACCTATTCGTCGTTTTATACGGAGCTTCATTGAAAAATCTTCGGCCAAGTTATGTTTGTTCCGAAGATGTCCCGATGCAAGTCGAGCTGGCATAGTAAAAAAAAATCCATAGTTTTCATTAAAATTTCGTCAGGCTTAATTAAAAATGGATACTTCAACACACCATACGCGCATGCACAATATGCTTTAATTGCATGACATGCAGCTGACAACACCTGGAAAAATTTTTTTTTGCGGAAGTGAAATTACGACTCCCGATGTGTGTGAAAGAGTATATTGCTTATTATATATTTCTTTTCATTCATTTAGTTTAATATAAATAAACATTTTTTTTTGGTTCAATCATGGATTTAAACCAAAACGTTTATTTAAAACTTTGCTATTTTGAAGCGCAATGAAAAAGAAAAAGTTACTAGTTTGACTTCCGAATTGGATTGTTTTTTTTAGGTTCTGTTAAAAAAAGGTCTGAGAAATATAAAGCTTGCAAAAATTTGGATTGAAAACTGATTTTTGACTTGAAACACAGTAGGCAGAATGAAGTCAGCCGAAACAACAAGTCATATTTATAAACCGACAAATACCAGCCGCAATCGCACTGTGCTTCCTCCTGTTTGTGAAGTGAGCACATTTAATGTTTGCATGTTTTCTCTTCCGCACATCGCAAAAGAGCTCGTTACTAGCAGGGATCAGTCTAATATCTGGAGCATGATATCGCGCGTTAAGAACAATAACAATACCCCAATTATCTTATTGTAACTCGATGAAGAATATCCGTTTCATTTCAACATTTTGTATTGTTATGGATGGTGAGCACACAAGAGAACTCTCATTCTATTTGAGTGTAGTCTTTACAAACTGCACCCAACGAACGGAAAGATTGTATTGAAACCCAGCACGGTGTGGTGAAAATACATAATCATACCAATCGCATAAGGAAGCGGTATGGGATAGGAACATAACACACCCAGGCGAAATGTTTCAATGGATGAGTTTTGGCGTAACAAAAGGACTCTAATTTAATAAGTTGCCTTAAAGCAAACCCTCAGTCACTGTTGTAAGATCTTATTACATGCAGTATAGGATGCTAGATTGATAGAATTATGTAGAAAATCAATTGCTACTAGGGTCAGGGACCATTTGGGCTGGGGGGCCTATTTTGGGCTCTTGCTGCTATTGACTTGATTTTTAGACACGATAAGATACTTACTGTATCAAGCCGTGTACAAATATATAATCAAGTCAATTGGTTCGAAATTGACTGAATTATAGTGGCAAATGCCCAAAATAGGCCCCTACACAAATGTCTCCAGACTATTGTTCTGAACAATTGAAATGACTTCGCGCACTTTAAATATGGACAGCACATGCAGAAAAGAATAAAATTAATTATCAAGCAAAGAATTACAATGTAAAAATAAAAATCATTCATTGCGTAGGTATGGCTTGAATATTGTAGTATTGTTTGGTCCTCATTTATAAAAACTCATGAAGAACGCATAGAATCGGTGCAAAATAAATTCTTGCTATTTGCTCTACGTGAACTGAGATGGACAACTTTTCCACTTCCTTCTTATGAATCACGGTGTAATGCTAATATACATTCAAACTTTAAGGATAAAGTAAAATTTTGCTTTTGCAAAAAAAAATTTCGAGCCCAAATTGGTTCCGCATATTTTCAGCCAGGACCGTTTGACGGTCCTCAAGAAAATTTGAGTGGTGTACTCCAAATACCTTGTTATTAAAGGACCGACGTGAATATGCTATCATAACATTTGCAAATGACATTATTTCGCAACGTGTGGATTGCAGTTATCTGATATTATGTTTAAATTTTTATACTCCGACTCGAGAATTAAGAACTCGGAACATATTTGTGGTCAATCATCATCGTGCAAATTATGCGAATTTTTTTTTTTTCGAAATTATTCTATCAAAGTCGAAGAAACTTATAAATTAGGCGAAACTTTTCCAAAAATTGTTGTATGTAAACTTAACCTAATGCTACAACATTTTTTAAAAAATAAATTTAAACGAAAGTTTCGCTGGAAATTAGTTCGACCAAATATTAAGCACAAGAATATAAGAATACAAAGGGGAGGAGGAAAGGTTTTGTCGAAAAATAATAAAAATAGAGTTGAATTTTCAACTTCAAACTCGTACCCAATTTTAATCATAGTGTAAGATAAGTAATTTGGGATGCCGCATTTCTCCCTTCATAGTGCTCCTAAAAATTTGGTTATCAAAGACTAGCATTTACACACGCCATCCAATCTCTTTTCCCTGCTCATCTTTTTTTTTTCGGGCATGCCGTGCGTTGCGTTTGCACCCAACAATGTCCTTTTTCTAAGCCTAAAGCCATGGCTACCACCACTGCTGCCTGTATTCATTCTGATTGTTGTATGGAAATGTTGGCGCAATTTATCATTCTGGTTTGACAGTGCAATTCTCTTATCTGGAAAACAATACACAGGGTGATTTTTTATTTATATATTTATCCTTATAATAGGGAGTAAAAATATCGAATGGATGAGCTGCTACTACCCAATCTCTTTCTGTTTTTTCGGACTTTTTTTTGTCTTGCCTCCCGAAGAATGGCTAGAAGGTAAAAATCCTGTGCATAAAGATACAGAAAAGGGACAATACGCATTTTCTGATAAGTAGATGAAAAAAAAGCGCTGAGGAGCAATTTTCAGCAACTTTGGTAAATTCTTATGTAACGCAGTTCATCATCTTAATTTAAACGAGATCAGAACATAAGATTGGACTTTCTTTTTCAAACATGTACAGTACGTTTTCGATAAAGTTTTCTTTTTTCGATAAATAAAATTTTGAATGAAAAGCATGATTTTCATAGCTCTTCAGATTTGCGCTGACACAGAATTAGATTTTTAATACTCAAAAACAATTAACAAACCAGAGGCTGAAATGTCTACAATGAAAAAAAAAAAACGATACAAAATAATAATTCTAATATCCACATTTGGCTGTATTTAAACAAATCGGCACCAACCAAATAATTGGTGAACATTTGCATTGAACACTTCATTGCAGATGGCAAGGGGGATGGCTGTAGATGAACTGACGTGATGCACAAATCGGATTTATGTGTGGGTCGTTCTTTATTGTGGCTTTAGGAAATTGCCAACGTCAACGACCAACGATAAAATAAATTTGCATACGCGCATAAGCACCTCGCCACAGTCAAATGGAAAAACATTAGCAATTCGTCGTTTTAAAATAGTTTTTAATGAGTATGAATTTGACTAAATGGGAATCGTTTCCTTGTCGGAAGCAATTGATAACATGCATGGGAATTGGGACTTGTATGAGCACAAAAAAACACATGTACATCTAAATAATGGAATCGAAATTCTGCTCTGCTGCAATGCGATTGTAATTATTGAACACCCAAAGCTTGGGATCGATTTTTAAAATGCAAGCAAACAATTTTAATGTATTATCCGGTTTTGATAAATTTAATTTTAATTATTTTGAATAAATTATTTTTACGCTTCGGCACACTCATTTTCAATTTGTAGTATCCAGCGGGAAAGTGGTTGAGATGCTTTCTATTCGTAGCAAATAAAACACATCTTTAGTTGATTACATATTAGAAAGAGATGACATAACTTACAAAATTTATATAAATATATACATAAATATATTCATATAAATGAATATCTGTCTATCTGTCTGTCTGTCTCACGCTTATGGGTTCAGAAACTACTGGACCAATTGGAGTGAAAGTTTGCATGCATGCTTTTTTTTTTTTGGCCGGGTAAGGCTCTTAGCATCTTAGCATGATCTGAGACCCCACCACTCTCTAGAGGGGGGGGGGGGCGGTTTGTGTCCCTTGCAGATGGATTTGCGAAGCACTTCTCCATGGAACTGTTGGTCAAAAAACAGTACGCAGGCTACTGTTAACTAGCTGTCCCGGCAAACATCGTATGCTTCTGCAGAACTTTAAAATCAACTTAAGAATGGAAGATCGAGTTCAAAATGTTACAAATATTTACAGCGAGTGGTCGAACATCAAGTAGTCTTTTTAGAATTATAGTAAGTATTGCTGGATGATCAGATGGATCCTCTTAAAATGTTAAGCCATATCCTTCATACACACTTATATTTTATTTCTATTTTTTATTGGAATCATTTTTCAGTGGTTCAGTTTTCCTTAAAAGTTTAAATTATCGACATTCAGCAGATTTTTACCGACGTTTAGCTTTACTGAAGTTCGGTAAAGGTAAGGTTTCTTATCGAAGTTTGGTAATTTTTGCCGATTTTTGGTGTTTCAATTTATTAATATTTTAAATGCTGAACTTGGCGTATAAATCTAACTAAAAATGAAAAATCAACAACTCATTTTTTCCAGAACAAAACTAAAATTTAAAATGTTATTCTAATTTTAAAACTCATAGTATCAGAATCGATTTCAGAACGCAGACAGTATTTTCAATATTCATATGCACTCCAGACTAAAACATACAACACAAAATTTTGAATAGAATTATGGAGACTACGAATTTCTAGAAATAACTGTGCCGAATCTCTATTGTAATCCAATTGTAAATTTGAAAATGGCCAGCAATATCATTTGACATAAGTTAATCAATACCTTTATTACAATGTCGCCAAAGCCTTCGCGACCCACTAAAAATCAACCTGCGACCCACCAGTGGGTCGCGACCCATAGTTTGAGAAACGCTGATGCAGTGGCATACGTGGACCGCGCATAACTCACGAATAGAACGTCAAATCCAGGTCGTCTTTGTTTTGCTCTGTTAGTTTTCACTCAAGGAAGATTTCTGAGCACAAAATCATGTAGAATTAGAAAGTTTTTGGGAATCGATTTTGGCTACGTTTTGCACGGGGGAACTTGAAACGTCAAAAAACGCATTAGGCAAGACAAATGTTGCCGGGTACAGCTAGTTATACACAGGAGGTGGCCAAAATGTTTAGGATAGGCAACTTTTCTCCCTCTCACAAAAAAGTTCAACATGCTGTAACTTTTCATAGAGTGCATCAAAAAAAGTGGTGCAAATTTGAGCTCGATTGGTTGATCTTTCACGAAGTTAGAACCGTTACCGTAAAACACTATTTTTAGACAACTAATTGTTGAACTGTCATATCTCGGAAACCAGTGAACCGAATTGAATAAAGTTTTGACCATTTATCAACAATATATTGATACTTGAGACGACGTTATAATTTGCAATATTTTTCCACGACGAATAAAGTTTTACCGGTTTGATATTTTCACCCATACAGAAGACAATAAGTCAAAGGTGTTGTAACCTCACAAAAAATACGAAATGTGCTCTCACTCTAATCCAAAAAGGCTCTAATATATCTTATTTTAGATATCTTGAGAACACAAGTGGAAAACCATTGAATATCAAAACAAAAATTTACTGCCATAGATGTAAAATACTTGCATTTTTTTCGAAAAAGATCGGAAAAATGTCAATCAATCATAACTTTTACAACGTTCAAAATGGTACTTATGTTTTAAAGACTAATGAAGCATTAATATATTGTTGATAATCGTTCAAAATTGCATTAAATTCGGTTCACTGGTTTCCGAGATATGACAGTTCAAAAAATGGTTGTCTGAAAAATAGTGTTATACGAGAACGGTTCTAGCTTCGCGAAACATTAATCAATCGCGCTCAAATTTGCATCAATGATGCACATACAGTGTATCAAACAATTGTCCGCACAGCAATTTTTTCGTCAAATTAATTTTTCATTCAAATGTTCTTAACTTTTTTACGTTAAATAAAAACGCTGAAAGTTTGAGCAATTATAAATTACATTGGTAAAATTTTGAGCGAATTCGAATAAGATTTCTGAAAGTTATAAAAATTTTCGTAATACTTATAATATTTTAGAACAAAATTTTAAAACATTATATCTTAATATGTACTTTTTCAAACTTAATCATTTTTTGTTATGTTACAGCTAACACATGAGGCCTACATATGCTGCTTTGTTTGAGGTTTATTATTCACTACAAAAAATATGAACAATCTGTGTATGTTCATAGTACTGTTTGGAAATTTATCATATTTTGATCAATCAAAATGTAACAAATGTTTTCAACTTATTACAACTTTTTTAATGTAATATTTTTATACAGGAGCTACTAAACTGCATATGCAGAGTAGTTCCTATGCATTATTCGTTCAATTGATGCACTTTTACTGGTGGAAAACGTTTGGCAGTTTGTATGGGCAAAATATGGTAAATTTATAAACATCGTCAACTACATTTTTCATACTTTTTGTAGTGAACAAATTAACCCTAACAAAATTGCGTATTGAATGTTCATGTGTGAGTGTTCCCTCAAAAAAGTTTGAAAATATTTCATCCAATATTCTTTGAAATATAGAGTATTGAAATTTTGTTTAATAAATCATCAAGCTTTACTAAAAGTTCTATAACATTCAGAAAACTTGTCCAATCTCGCTCAAAATTATACCAATGGAGTATCAATATGTGGTTTGTGATTGGTCAAAATTTCAGCGTTTTTGATTGACATATAAGAAAGTTATGAACATTTGAATGAAAAATTATTTCGACGAAAAAATTGCTGTACGGACAATTGTTTGATACACTGCACTGTATAATAGGCACAAAGAGTCAAAATTTGAGATTTTTTTATGCACTCTATGAAAAGGTACAGCTTGTTGAACTTTTTTGTAAGATAAAAAAACATTGTCTATCCCAAATATTTTCGCCACACCCTGTATATAAGCTTTATTTTAGTTTATATTTTATAGGGAAATCCCTTCCCAAGTGTTATTTTGTTTATTGAACGTTAACTATTGAACCAGACACATATAGTTTGTGTTTTTGAATTGAACGGCTTTTGTTAACATTGATATTTTTCACATGATCAACAGTTCTGCTTTGTTAATCATGTTTGAGACTATCGAACATTTCACTAAACTTCACTGATCGAGTTGGAATATTGAACAGTCCATGTTAACCACAATGGAACCAGATAGTGAAATAGAGCGAGAATTTGTGTTTTGAAAAGGGGGTCTCCAGTTAGCCTAGTGGTTAAGGCTATGGATTTCCAATCCGGAGATGGCAGGTTCGATTCCCGCTCCAGTCGGGAAAATTTTCTCGACTTCCTGGGTTTCATTGTCTTTGCCTCACAATATTCAAATTCACGCAATGGCAGGCAAAGAAAGACGTTCATTTAATAACTGTGGAAGTGATCGAAGAACACTAAGTTAAAGCGAGGCAGACCAGTAGTGTTTCAGTTCCAGTGGGAACGTAGAGCCATGAAGAATAAAGAAGACATGCGAAAAGACTTCAACAAAAGAAGACGTGTAAATCAGGCTGAATCTTAATCAGGCTTAATTGGGGTTTAATTCCAAGAAGATGTTATCAAATGAACTGATAGTTCATTTTCCTTATGATTAAAAATTGTCTGCAAATGAGTGTTACTTAAAGAAAGACGTTTCTCAAAATTTTGCATAAAATTATCATCATAATATTTTAAATTAGGCACATGATATAATGATTGTACTAATTTTATGAACCAAATAATTAATCCAGATGTTTGAGGATATCAGCACAAGTGAATCTCTAAAAATATTCCAACGAATTGATTTGTGAAAACTAGCAAGTAGCTCAGTAATATTGTTTACATTCACTACCTCATTTTGAAATCACCACGAAAGGAATATTTGTCGGTCGTTGGAAAAGCTTCCGGGCTGTTGTTTTGTGCGCGGCTTGGGCTTCTGATGTGGCATTAAAAGAATTAAATGAATTCTTTTTCATGACAGATCTTATTTTCCGCAGATTGTTTCATATCATTGATCCTTGGTCGCGTCTTGGAATCCGCAGCGGTAACTCGTTCGAAGACGGAGAGAAATAATATTTATCATGGGTTAAACTATACAACGAATGTTTATGGGAACGACGGCTGTAAAAAAAACGGGAGGGTGGATGGAAAAGACCGACAAACATTGGACGTGGCTTTATTAAGAGGTTCAAGTATCTTTTGTGCAATTTACTTTTTTCATCCTATTATTCAATTATAGATAAAAAAAACAAGATCCACACTGTGCAATGAAACGACAGGGTAAAACAAAAGAAGCATAATAGAAGCAAGAAATGAAAGTCTATAAAAAGATAAAACAAGATTAATTTATTTTTGCATCTGAGCGAATGGTGCTGATAGCATCGCTCCTTATTTATAGTATAAGTTTGTTGCTGCTAACACCATGTCCTTCACTGTTTCCGAAATTGACAATTCAGACGTACAACAGCTATGAAAACATTCAAGATAAGATTTTAAAGCTAAATATACTAGACATATATCGACTATAAGTTATATAAAATATAAAACTGCGAAATATGCATTGTTTTTAAAAGTGTGCTGTGTATCATTTTTTATTAATATATGTTCAATGAATTTGTACTTCAAAGAAACCTTCATAACTCTACCAATGTTGAACTCTTAAAGACGGTTTCCCTAAAGCACTAAACAAATGAACGGAGGAAATTCGGGCTAAACATTTACCCCCGAACGTACCCTTATACATACAATGAGTGTGGCACGTAGCAAAACGGCATGTACCATCAGTCGAAATATGTACACATGAGCAAACGAGAAACGAGATTACGCACGCCTTGGCACAAAACATTCATCACTGTGAAATGTTTACTAATACTGGGGATTAGACCGAAATTGTATTTAAGGAAATAAATTTTAATGTCAAATCCTTTTTATACATGCGCGCCTTTTCCCCATTTTTGAACCATTGGCATATTTGGGCACTCCTCAGTAGTCAGTCGTACATGAATCGATGCCCTAAATGAAAGTCTATGATACATTACTGCTGAATAGAATCAATTGAAGCACATTATTTTATGTAAGGTTGTCGTTTGTATAAAAAAAACGTTCAATGAGCATGTTTTCAATAACTCCAATACTTTGACATAAGCCCTTCTTCGCCAGTTGCAACAAGGATTAAAATTAAAATAATTTAAAAATGAGGTTTTCAGAATTCTACTGTTAAGCAACTGTTTGGCTGCTTGACAATTATATATGAATTCTGAAATCCGCAGTTTCAACAAGTCTCTCCCTTATCAGTTTTCTCATGTTGTGGTGTTGTTATAGTATTATGCTTTTATCCTCAATTAATGTTTGTGATTTTTTATGGCTTTATTTGAATTTCAGTCCAGTTTTACCCATTGAGAATGTTCACTATTCTTGGTAACACTTGAAACCTTAATAATTAATTATTTAATGTTTATATCGCGTTTACAGTCATTGTCATATTTTTTTTTTATTTTGAGCATGAGGATGAGCATAGATGACCGTACAACTCGTGGTTGCTACTCCGTGATTGATCAGAACAATCGAAATTATACAGGGAACCAACAAACGGTGCTTGGGAGTAGTTTACTGTTCTAAATGTG
This sequence comes from Aedes albopictus, assembly GCF_035046485.1. Classification (NCBI taxonomy): domain Eukaryota; kingdom Metazoa; phylum Arthropoda; class Insecta; order Diptera; family Culicidae; genus Aedes; species Aedes albopictus. The sequence continues at coordinate 172,169,838 of NC_085136.1, forward strand.
CATCTTCGAGAATTCAAAACTTTAAAAAGTCAATAACGGAACTGGCCACGTCCTTACGGCCATCGAGGATGGGAAAGAATATTAGTATGTCACGGGAAGAAGTTTTTGTTAGTGGAGAGGGGAGAAATACGTGGTATGGATTCACTTTAGTAAGTGATGTGATGCATGCAACCTCTATTCGAACAAAAAATACTTATTTTCAATTCGACTAATATACAACACATGTCGACACCGAAGACGACGAACCATTCAAATAATTTCGCAAATGAAAAAAATGTAGTTTCTTACCATCAGTATGTCGGCTCCAGAGGCACGTTTTCCTCCATTTGGGAAATTTTCCAATACGTTTCTTACCATAAAATGACACCAACTTCGTGAACAACACTCTGTTCTCAATGCAAAACGAGACCAATTTTACATAGGAACTCGAAATTATAAGTAAGCGTCGTTACTTGAAGTGACTGACTGAACAAAATATACAAATGCTTGTCGCAATAACTATATCAAAGAACTTGTTAGTTAGCAAATTAATACTTCATAAATTTTCACAACAGAACAATAGCATGAAACGAGCTCAACAATTATTTTGCACCGATCTTTCCAGTGATGGTTGTACACAGTTTTTGCTAGTGTGACTTGTTTATTGCTTTGACTTTGAATTCTCTACGTGATGTCAAAATTTCCAGTTTTCACTGATGGTTGCATATTCGTAGCACCACCATCCAGTGCTGCAAAGTGTCAATATTAACCGACATTTAAAGCTGAAATTGAGAAGAGTAACCACACACGGTAAATAATTTGCACACTGATATATGTAAACTGATTGGCAATTGGATTCACACTACTGTTCAATACATTCGATATCAATTTAATAGCAGTTGGAAAAGAACATCCATTGCTTCTTCAATATTAATGGACCTTCACTTCAATTCGATATTGAGAATGTTTTGTTTTTTAAACAAGAACTCAAAAAAGTATGTCCCCTGCACCCAGATTCGATACTAGGACCTCGAGAGTCATGATCATCTTGTTCTACCACTACACTACTTCACATATGTTAAAGAGGTGCGAATCAAAGCAAAACACTTTCTTCCGTCATCTATATTTACCTTCATGCCCAAAGCAGTCACTATCAAATCAACAGCTTTTCACTTTGGATTGTACTGCTGTGTACATAAGTGCAAATAAAAGTGATTTTCAGTTGATTTCTCCGGTAGGTTTGTTTTGGTTCTCAAGCCAACACTGACAGCATTGAGAATTCAAAGGAAAAGCATTTCTGATCATGTTCATTGGGATGTTGGATTGTTGAGCAATTTTTGCCTTGAATCGAGCGTGCAGAATTTTTACCGTGCTCATTTTTCTATTTACTATCGAAAATCAATTGAAAAGCCTCTGATCATTCAATTGACATCAGCTCCAGCCTCAGTCGAGGCACGTACTATTCAAAAAATCATCAAATGCATCACACTTCTAGCGAACTGTGGAAAATATCTACTTCTTTATGACTCGACGTTCGCATTGGAACTTGGCCTGTTTCTATTCAACTTTGTGTTCTTCAAGGACTTTCACAGTTATTAATTGAAGGGCTTCTTTGCTTGCCATTTCCTGAATTTGTACATTGTGTGATAAGTACAACGATACACTATCCCAGGGAGTTCGATTCCCGGTCGGTCCAGGATCTTTTCGTAAAGGAAATTTCCTTGATTTCCTTGGGCATGGAGTATCTTCGTGCCTGCCACACGATATACACATGCAAAATGGTCATTGGCAGAGGAAGCTCTCAGTTAATAACTGTGGAAGTGCTCATAGAACACTAAGCTGAAAAGCAGGCTTTGTCCCAGTGAGGACGTTACGCCAAGAAGACGAAGAAGAATCTCAACGCAAAGTGGTCCCTCAAAGGGCCTAAAGTTGTCAAAAATTGTATAGGACTAAAAAACATGAATTTTTTTTCGAGGAAAAAAATACGTTATTCTACTAAAACCGGCGATTTTAGGACCCTAAGGAGCCAAAAATGTGCTTAGAGTTACGATATCTCCACTCGTTTCTATGTTATTGACAAAAAAACGGCTGAAAAATCAGCATTTTGACCATTTTTTTTCATATCCCTGAGGAAACCTACCCTATTTTGCTTAATAACTTGAAAACGAGAAGAGATATCACAATTCTAAGCACATTTTTGGTTTTAGTAGAATAGCGTATTTTTTCGTCGAAAAAAAAATCATGTTTCTTTAGTCCCATACAATTTTTGACAACTTTAGATCCTTTAAGGGACCACTTTGCGTTGAGATACGGACTTCAAATTTTGACACGATCAATTCTGAGCTATAAAGGGTGAGTCGTTAATTATTGTGCCACCCTTCCTTCAACTGATTCGCAAATTGTCTACAGTTAACGAAATGAAACCAAATTTTTACAGTAGTTTAGTATATGTATGTGTTTCAACTTTTTGGTATAGGTTCAAATTTAGGATGCGTTTTAGTGAAATTCACGATATTTTCAATTAACGCCCTCCATGTAGACATGTTCAGGCTCCACTTGAAACAAATAATTGAAGCTCTCTGGTTTGTTTATGTGCATCGTGCCTGATTTTCACCCAGCTCCAAGCTTATGTTTTACTGACAACCGTTCCTGAAGCCTATTGACGAACATTAAGATGATCCGATAATGTATAATCATTAATTATTCCAAGGCGCGATACCATGATTTTTGATATTAGCATATGATTGTACAACATCTTTTTTAGAACTGTTAACTAAATTTATTCTACAATCGACCGGAATCTCACTGATAACTTTTCAATTCATAATATGTAAACAATAGACTATAAGGAGAAACTGTGCAAAATTTGGTTGATTTTGGTGAAGTAGGAAAAAAGTTACGTTAGTTTGAAAATGGCACAATAATTATCGACTCACCCTTTATGATCATTTTCCAACAACGAACTTAAAACATTTCCAATTTTTGCAAAATAAGGGTCGGCCTACTGGAGACCCATGTGAAAAATTTAAAACCTTCAATAATCACCAAAATGGCGGTGTGGCAAAATATTTTCACATCCTATGTTTTACACTAGCGCACTCAAGATTATTTTGGGTTCTACTATTTGTTGTATAAATAAGACGAAAATTTACTGTGTGAAATCACTATTAACCTTCCAGGACGCGCGTCATCAAGCAACCGAAATGACACCGCGCTCGCGCTGTATACGAAAAGCGAGGTTTTTTGAAAGTATTGTGTTACAACACCGCGTGCGCTGAAGGGTTAACAGTGATACACGTGATGCAATGGAACAAGAACTGTAAATTATCAAATTTTGAGATAGGTGACCGGAACACATTGGGGTCAATATGAATCGCTGAACATGCACTACACTATAATGGTGGGTCTAGCTTAACATCTTAGGAGGGTTAAGCAAAGTGCTCCTATTTTCGTTATACAGTCAGGTTTTTTTACGCGGGGGATACGTACCGCGTAAAAAAAAAACTCAGTTCAAAATTCGAAAAACCGCGTAAAAAAAGTCTCACCATTTCTCGACGAATCATGCAAAAATAAGACGATGAAATTTTTTTTTGTATGGAGTTTTCATTTACGCGGCCGCGTAACTCAAAACCGCGTAAAAAAAGACCTGACTGTACCAAAAAACAAAGTTAATCAACGCTAATTGTTATGTTTTTTGTATACTTTGTTAGGAGTGAGCATTCACGATAACAAAAAAACGGAAACAACCGGTGCTTCCCAACAACATAGGCTGAACAAGGATTCTCATACCCTAGCTATTTTAGCATGTAAATGAATAGCATCGTTTAAAACTAGTTGTTTTTTAACGTACCTACTAAGTCTTGAGCATCACTTTTTTCCCAGTAGCATCGGATCACTACGCTGCCTTATAAGTTATTGTGCATTAAGTTTCCTATAACAATACCAAAAATAGTTGTGATGGAACGGTTCCAGCACCACCTAGCGACAGAAAACTGAAACTGTGTAATTTTGCATATATTTTTACCGGTTATTTCATATGAATTTCAAACCTGTCGAGCATCCTCTTGAACCTTATCAATTCCGCACAAGTTTACGCTATACCGTAGGAGAGTCTAAAACAACAAAATAAGCTAATGAGACTTAGAATGGTTTAGATTTGAATTTTCTTTAAAATCTTTGGGCCATTCTATTGCTCAACTTATAATGTATGTCTTCTTACAGCTGTTAACTCGGCTTTCTTCCAATCCAGCTTGTTAATTATATATAACAAGCTTTTATGATTCCCAACAATACTGAAAAACGGCTTCATACCATGCCACACAGCCGAGATAATGCAAATAGGGGATATTTTTACCAATGCTGTCGGCAAAGAATCACATTTTCGAAATTTATGGAACATGCTTTTATTGACGTACATGGCAATGATGCCGCTGGACCTCCTCATACAAGCATTATTCCAGTTTTATCTAGACTAGAACAACACAGATGTTAACCAAAACATAATGAGAGATACAAAAACAAACCTGCAGCTATTCTCAGGATCGTTAAAAATTAGGTCAATTCTGTTTACCCTAAATCATTTAAATATTCATAATTGTTAGAAAAAGAAACATTAATCACAGGTGAATTGTCGAACTATTTAAAAAAAAACGCGCGTTTTGTTTGACCTGCATCATGCAGTTCAAATATATCGCACCCACCCTATGTTTTAGGCACCTTGAGACTATTTTTTATGTGTTTCCTACAAATAGTATGGAGTACTGGGGCGACCTCAGAGTAGGTAGTCAGAACGCAGGTCCTCTGTATTTTTCAAGATGCCGGTTTAGAAACAATATGTATACACATGGCTAACATATCATTTTTCATTCAATACATATCATTTAAAAAAGGACAATTTCTTTTTGAATGATGCCGCCTGATTCAATTTCACAGTAGGGAAAAAATCAATTGATGCCTGGGAGCTTAAGATCATACTTTTCTTTACGAATGTAGGTACCTATATTGAAACTATTGAATTCCCAAAACGGTCTGTACGATATTTCTCGAAACCCTCAGCATGATAGGCGGCATCCATTGCATTCAATGCAACAGGTTCAGTGAGATGCAACCGCAAAATGGATATGCAAAATAGTGGGAACATTAGGACTCCAGAAACACAAAGGAAACGGCACAAAACCGATCAGTCTCTGAGATTAAAGAATGGAATAATAAGAAATAATGTTACTTCTTTAAATCAGGTTTTCAATGCCGCCAACGATATTCAAATGTCCTGCACTCAAAATAAATATCAAAGCAAATATCTGGTTCTCATCGTCTCAACCCTGCACCAGCGAGTCGCACCATGTGTCCAAGAACCTACCAAGAGTTCAGTTGAATTGACCGATTCGCTAACATCAGAAACGTAAAATCACGCACTCTGGAGTCTCAAGCAAGATCAATGTCGGTATGTATGAGCCCGTGCCATGCATTGCCAGAGTAAAAATGGCATCAGAAGCAGAACGGTCAAGCGTAATCAGTGTTTTTGTTTTGATCGATTTTTCCCTGCTGCGCGGCATCCGTCGCTTTTCAAAAGGTCTGAAGATGTCAATGAGACAGATAAAATTGATCTTTCCCCTCCTTGCTTTAATGCTTGTCTGTCTCACATTCCACAAAAAAAGATCTATCTTATAACATAAGTTTTTCTAATTACCATCACTATTTGGCAAACAAATAAATAAAAGCGCAGTTCTTCGAATAAAAATGATATCGAACACACTCAGAAAATTAAGTACATAGAGAATTCAACCAACTGTAAATTCCATATAATCTAAGCACTAGATGGAAGAAAAATGAAATGTAAGGTACGCCGGGGTAAGTTGAAACTGGTGGGGTAAGATGAAACAGCGGGTTAAAGTTAGGTTATCTAACCATGATAATCAATTTGATTGGCAAATACATAGTTTTTGAATCAAACAATCTGTTGGTAATGCTATGTTCACACTGCAATTAAGTATAACACTGAATAACATGTTATTCAAATTATCACCATCAAGCCAATATCATCTCACTATCTTGAAAGTGTTATTCATAGTAATGCTTTGAATAACATGTTATTCAGTTTCCAGTCTGAACATAGGGAAAATTTTCCAAATTATTCTGAATTATTTTTCTAAACTTTGCGATTCATCTTGACCCATCCATTTCAACTTGCCCCGGTGTACCTTACCTAAATCTAACGCTTTGCCTGCAACAACTCTAAATACTGGGTATTTAGTGTATGATCCTTGTAGATGAAATCTTCATTTTTGAAATTCACAAATTACTCTATTATTTGCTAATTATTTTATAAATCTTAATTATACAATCATTCTGTCTGTCCCTTTAGACTTGCTTATGAGCAATTTATCTTGACGAAAATTCCAATTTTCAATTGCCACCGAAAGGGTTCAGTCAATTCTCCAGAGTGTTTGATAATGAAACGGGGTATGAGTGAACATTACTCTTTCTGCTCGACCATGCTAAGAGCAGCAACAAGAGCTGATTGTTTTGGAAGTGTTGTTGAACTCGTTATTCACCCTTCCGTTAGTGCCAGCATCCTACAGTGAAGTAAACGCATCCTCCCATCACGATCCCCTCAGCTACAATGACTGGTGAACTAATTTCGCTGCACTCGCCTCAATAATTGAGGAAATATTGTATTTCCGGACCTAAGTGTCTGCGGACAAAGCCAACGAACAAATTCTCGATTAAGTGGTCCTTAGGATTTCCCTTTCGTTTGCTTATTTTGGTGAATCACGACATGTTTTTGCGCTCAAGGGTGATATTCAACTCAAAAATCGGACGTTCCAGGCTTGTTATCAATATAACAATAAATCTTGCTGAACGGTAGATCGTAATTTTTTTGGAGCTTTTTCCAAATTTAAGCTGAACTCCATCAATTAAATTATTAAGAGAATGGCCAAGAGAAAGATGCGTAATGACCAAAATTATACTGAAATTTTCAATACATCACTTTGAAAATTTCGGGAGTATACCTCTTGATGGTGATGCTGCGAACACCCCACAGTCTAAAAAACACTTCGTTTAAACGGTTCATAAAGACAATTTGATATCTGTAATACAAAGAATTTAGAAAACATATGCGTACATGCTTTCATTGATACGCGCGTGTAAGATGTATGCTATTTCATCATAATCAACAGCAATAGAAATACACTAGAACTCAAATGGCGCTGTAGTCACTTTTGCTAATAAATTATTTTAATAACTTAAAATAATTAATTGTAATAACTGACTATTTTTAAGTGTCCATCTTGTAGAGGGTATTTTGTTTTGGTAAACACAATTTATTTGACACTTCTAGTACCGCTAATGACGCTGTAAGGGTGTGGCAAACTAGATGTTAGTCACACGAACAGTCGCGACATTGGACTTCTGTAACTAGTTATTGTATTGGCTTGGCAGTTTTCAAAGAAAAATCAATGAATTAATAAACAATCATTGAGGCAAAACATTACAATGCTCATTTATGTTGTGCTATAGATATAGACAGGAATAAAAAAACACACACACAATAAAATTGTATCAATATAAAATTTTTAAAATGCAAAACCAATGGAGCTCTATCATCTATAAATAAGCATTTTTAAATATTGTATTAAAATACCGTTGTTACCGAACTCTGTTTAAATAAACCCTAGCGTCTGAAAACAACCAAATTACATAATTACAATTCCTTCGAAAGTCTACCAAAACTGTCGTTTTAATCTCTTCCTTTGATATTCCTCTCTCTCTCTTCATGGCGTAACGTCCTCACTGGGACAAAGCCTGCTTCTCATCTTAGTGTTCTATGAGCACTTCCACAGTTATTAACTGAGAGCTTCCTCTGCCAATGACCAGTTTGCATGCGTATATCGTGTGGCAGGCACGAAGATACTCTATGCCCAAGGAAGTCAAGGAAATTTCCTTTACGAAAAGATCCTGGACCGACCGAGAATCGAACACGTCACCCTCAGCATGGTCATGCTGAATACCCGTGCGTTTACCGCCTCGGCTATATGGGCCTTTGATATTCCTATGAGAATAAATAATTAAACATGTATAATCGTCATATTCTTTGTGTTATTCTGAACTTCGCAGTGGTTTTGATTTATCGTCTCCAGCATGAGGAACATTAAAATAAGTTTTAATGAGCCTCCCACATCAGATCGTTGCATAGAGGGTTGCTTGAATCTACATATATTTTACCATAGACTCTTGGTAGAGAAAAAAAATACATAGACGTATATTTTCCTATTTGGAATATACAACACTTAGGGAAATTATCAAGGCCGCTCGGCAACGGACCAGATTTTCATTGTGCGGCATATCCTTCAAAAATGCCGCAAATACAAGATCGTAACGCACCACCTGTTAAACGACTTCAAGGCGGCGTACGACAGTATCGACCTCACAGAGCTATAGAAAATCATGGACAAGAATTGGCTTCTCCGGGAAGCTCACTACACAGCAATGGCAATGTATCATTTTTCAATCATAATTTCACATGACTGCATACTTCGTTTGTGGCAACACACCCGTTCCATCAGATATCTTCTTCTTCTTCTTCTTTCTTCTTTATGGCTCTACGTCCCCACTGGGACTTGGCCTGCCTCGCTTCAACTTAATGTTCTTTGAGCACTTCCACAGTTATTAATTGAAGGGCTTTCTTTGCCTGTCATTGCAAGAATTTGTATATTGTGAGGCAAGCACAATGATACACTATGCCCAGGGAGTAGAGAAAACTTTCCCGAGTGGAACGGGAATCGAACCCGCCGTCTCCGGACTGGCGATCCATAGCCTTAACCACTAGGCTATCTGGAGACCCCTCTATCAGATATCTACAAGCAGCAATATATTTATCATTTACTTGCTAGCCAAGAGGTAATGCCTCACAATCAACTTCTTCTTCTTCTTCTTCTTCTTCTTCTTCTTCTTCTTCTTCTTCTTCTTCTTCTTCTTCTTATTTCTGGCGAGCCGACACCGTTCGGCATCAGCTCTAGTTTAACGTCCGCCTATTTCTGGTACTAAGCCTAAACACGGACGGTCAGGGAGACATCCACACACACCTGACACCCTACATATCGAACCCATCAACACATGGGCCGGGACCTACGGCTTTACTTCCTATCCGAGGGAAGGCGTGATCAGATATTTTTGTCTCAGAAATACCGACGGCGTCGACTAGGATTGAACCTAGACCGATTGGGGTGAGAGGCAACCACGCTTACCACTACACCACCGACGCCGCTCTCACAATCAGCAGATCAGCAACGATGGACGGTTAAAAAACTGCGTAAGGATTTTGGACGATCTGTTTTGATTCAAATTTCGCCGGATACTACAAGGTGATGGGCTCATATTGCATTTTGTTTTGCTTTTTAGACTTTCGTAATAACAAAGGAAGCAGCAAGTAAACAAACCGATTATCCCATGCACCACCCCAAAATGTGTAACCGTGATTGAAAATTTTAGCAGCGAAACGAACCAATGTATGCTAAAACTGGTGAAAATATATTGTGGTGGGACAATTTTTTTTTTTGCAGGGGGTCGAATACGGCGCAAAAGATACAACATCTGCTGTTGATTATTACTCTGGAACGTGTTATGCGACAAGCCGGGCTCAACAGTCATTGCACTATTTTCTTCACTGACACAATGACCTAGACTATGCTCGTAGAGGACATAAAACATTAGATGTGTTCGAGTGTCGAGTGCTTAGGACCATCTTTGTCGGTATACAAGAGACCGGTGTGTGGCGGCGAAGGATGAACCACGAGTTCGCTGTATTCTATGGTGAACCTAGCAAAAGCTGGAAGGATACGATGAACAGGGCATGTTGCGAGAATGCCGGACAACAACTCTGCAAAACTAGTGCATGAAAAGACACGGACACCGTCTTCAGCCAGAAGCTGTACAGATTGAACAAAACTTAACAACACTAGACAACGAACACTACACACATTACGAGCACCAGTGGATACGAGGAAGAAGCCTTTCTTGCGAAAAGTTTCATCACTCGGAGCGGGAATCAAACCCTCACCCCATGGCATGGTACGTTCATACGTTTGGTGACGCTAACCGCACGGCCACGAGGCTGGTACAAGAAGACCTGGAGCTTGCAAGGTGCAAGGTGGGCGGATCAGGTGGAAAGAGATCTGATAACCGAGGTTGGAGACTAAAAGCTACGAATCATGTATTATTGAGAAATATTGTTGATTAAGTTCATGATAAAATTCGATGTAATACTAAATAAATGGATAACAAGAACACTTTATCAAAAACGATTGAGTACAGTTGACATCCAGTGCTTAAATAGAGTATTTAAAATTGCCAATGAATTGAGCTTCAAAAATATACAAATATGTGGCACTTGCACAATACATGTTCCTTGCTTTAAATATACCAATAATGGTGCAAGCTACATCCTTGCAATTATAGAGAATGGAAAGGTTTGTCACACAGTTGTCAAATATTTGGCCAATAAAAAAAACAAAGATCAAATAAGACAATGACAACATGGAAGGATCTATGACACACTTGTTAAAAATTTTGCCCATAAAATAACAAAGGGCAAATAAAAACAAAGACATCGTGAAAAATGTCCATTCTGGACCATTATCAACCCTCGCCTTGGCCTGTGGCCAGATCGAAATTCCACCGACTTTTTTATTTCTTAGTTATTGCTGCTCCATCATTCACCTCTGGGCCTGCTTTTTCTACGGTGTTCTGTTGGGTTCCAGTCTAACGCTTGTTTTCAAATTTTGTTTCCTCAGTGTAGATTGTAAAATGAGCAGTCCTCGCATTCCTGAAGTTTTCACCTATGTCAATATTGGTGTCGCCATCGGCTACAAATATATAAAAAGCTTTCAACATTCTCAACTACTTGCCCAGCCGGTAGTGTCGATCGTATCGTATCGGTAATGGGCTGCCAGGGCAACCCACGTTTTGGTCTACGGTCAATTGTACCAACCAGGGTCTCGCTCCAGCGACGATCCGAAGGGGATCAGAAAAGACACCATGTGTACAAAAATGCCTCGTGAATCCATGAATCCGATAAATCAGAAATTTCATTGGCTTCCCTGGGCATAAGTATCTTCGTGCTTGCCACACGATATACACATGCAAAATGGTCATTGGCAGAAGAAGCTCTCAGTTATTAGCTGAGGAAGTGCTCATAGAACACTAGCTGAGAAGCAGGCTTTGTTCCAGAAGGGATGTTACGCCAAGAAGAAGCTGGATCTGGATCGATTCGGGAGAAAAAGTGAAATGTGGGCTTCGTGGCCGTTAGCGGCGTCAGTCGTCTAGGAGTTTAGTAAGCCTCGGAGTGTGGGTTCTATTCCAGCTCCAGTCGGGGAAAACTTTTTGTCAAACGAAAAGTTCTCCACTAGACCACTGGGTGCTTCGTGTGTTGTCCGTTCTCCCATGTTTGTAATCGCTCAGTCTGTGTTGAAGACGGTGTAGTGTCTTTGTAATATTATCATATGATGATCGTCCTAAATGTGTTGTAGGAGTCTACCAATTCTTATGTGTTCCTAATTATTATTTGCAATGAGGCTTAAAATCACTAAACGAACTAAACTAAACAAACTAAAACGACATTAGCGAATGCAGCTTTTTCCTTTTTTGCTTTCTCCTCTAAACAAAAACGAGAAAGAGAATGTGGAAGAAAGGTCACTTGCCTTCTCTTTAATTCCGCTCTATGTCGTGTTTATCAAGATGGAGAATGAGTGAGAAAAAAAAAGCTGCTGTTAAACGTTAGTGTAAAGATGCAACAAAAAATGTTACAATCAAAGAAATCCCTACTAACAGGCCTTAATCTGCTAATCCATTACGCAATATCGTGATTTATTGCATTTCTTTTCAAGGAAATTATAGTGTACACATGGTTTAGATACTTTGTTCATTTGATTTGACTCCCGCTCCCTATGTGCTATTTTCCGGAAGCTCACTATATCAAATCCCTGCTTTCAGTGCAGCACATTAATCTTCTTATTCCTTTGGTTTTGTTGTTGATCTGAAGACATTGGAGCTCTTTCATTTGTTATCATCTAAAATCACAAAAGTATTCTCCCTAACATGTTGGGTTAGTGAAAACCTACTTACAGATTATAATTATGTAGAACTCTACTGAGCGATTATGTATCGGTTTTATGCTTTTGATTTCATTATAAGACACTGGTGCAAATGGATTACATACTTGACGGCATACACATGACCGAGTTTAACCCATTAGCGAAAATATATCTCCTGGATTCCTAAACCATCAGTTTTCCTTGTTCAATATTATATACTTTTTTCTACATATATATTGTTTATGTTTCTAGCAGATACCATCTTCAAACCCATAAAACGAATACGAATTGAAATTTGTAAATCCATTATTGACCTTAGATGAACATCACCTCATACATTTAAATGATACATATTATCAACCTCAGCCACGAGGGAAGCAAAAATCTGCTCCGTTAAAGAAGTTAGTAATCCACGTAGGTTTTACCATCACATCTTTCCCACTAGATATACCCCCATTCTCTCATGTTTATCAAAAGTAACCCCTGCAAGCATACCGAAGGATAAGATATCTAATATGGGATTTGTTTGAAGCAGCCTGTTGTGGATACATATTATTTCCGTTTCTGCTGGACAATGGTTTGGGCTTCTCTACGAATCAGCCTGTGTTACAATTGCGTGAACCCCAAAAAAATGCTAGTAAAACCATATTATTCCATTTCGTCTTCCTATTACAAGATGCACACATTCGGCCAGCATAAGAGAGGACTTTGTGTGACAGCTTAATGCAGTATTAATATTCGCTACATGATATTGCTGTCCGCAGATTGCATTTGTAATCGGCGGTCGTTGCTCGACATAATTGAATATTCACCTGACGCATCACGAGCAACAAAATTTCGACCAGCCACAAAATTGGCAGTATGCAGCACTTCACAACAAATTGTGAGGAAAAAATGAAAGGTGGATGTTATTCCTATTGTTTTTTGCAGGACAGAATGCAAAAGCTATCAGCTTTCAAATATGCAAAAATATATTAACAAGCGCCATAGCAGCAATATGCGAAAAGAGAATACACACTACCGTACAGGGTCTTATTGGGCATATACTGTGTCTGTGCAAATCGCCGTGCAAAATATAACTAAATTTCCTTGTTATCTGTAAACAACGGTAGAAGCATTCAATGGGTTGAATTTGCATTTCATTTAGAGTATCATAACTGTCAATGAGCTATTTCCGCATTTTCCTGTTTTGTCATTTTCTGTCTCACATTATTCTGTCATTGAGGGTTGGCAATGGAGAAACACTTCGCCAACAAGCAGTCGATAATACGTATTTAATGAGTATGTACTACCCTATCTTACGCACGGATTCAATTGCTTTGCCTCAAAGTTCTGTTTATGATTACATAGGGTCCTGTATCATTTGGTCAGGTGAACCTATTTTGGGCACTTGTCGCTATATCTAAGTCAATTTTATATGAATTCCAAAAAATAAATTATTAGGCATGAAATTAACTAAGTTATACCGGCAAGTTCCCAAAATAGGTACCCCTGTCCAAATGGTACAAGGCCCTAGATGCTTACCTATCAAATTCATACTCACCAACTTATGACAAAGGTAGCGAGGGGGGTTGGGCTTCTCAAAATATAGAAAATCAGAATGAAACTGACGCAGTTATTCTCAGTTTTGACTATTCACGCGAAAAGTTGTGCATTTGACTGAAAAAAAAATGCAACTTGTCCAATTTTGAAGAGCTTCGCCCACTCAACTACGTCACAAATTGGGTTCTTTAGGGATATCCAGATTATTTTATAATCAGAATCTCCGTTCAAAAAATGGCCGAAATCCAAAGTTTCATCATTTTTGGTGCCTGGGAACTATTTTTAAAATGCATTTAAAGTTTGTATGGAGATTGTTTGTGTTCGGGGTGGCAGTTCGTCATTCTATCCACGGAAATAAAACCTGTTTTGTTTATTTAACCATCAAAACAAAGGCAACGCAATAAAATTACGCTATACTCACAAAAATGAGCTCTTTTGATTAGGCTTTAAAAAATAGCAATATTTTATTCATTAAACAACCCAATTGGCGCCTATAGCCTAAGTTAAGTAAATCAGTGGGCAAGGATCGAACAATTTATTCAAACAAAAATGGCATTATCACGTTTCCAAATAGTTAAAAATATGTTAACCCTCTAATACCCAAATTTTTGATTTTGACCTAAATATCATTTTTCGTCATCTAAAATCGATTTAAACATGTTCTGGAAGATAATTCTTTTTAATTCTCGAAATCGTGAATTTTAGTTTTTGATTTTTCTAATTTTTATTTTTGAACATCCCCACACTTTTATATTTTTCCTGGAAGCCAATTTGGGGAACGGATTTTTTGAGATAAAAACATTTTGAGATTTTATGATTATTGTTGAAATATTATTATTTAAAATTTTTTTCACTGAAAATTTTATTTTCCGTGTAATTTTAAGGAAAATAATTTTAGAGTGTATTCGATTTCCTTAAACTATTAAACAAGGATAGAATGATTTGGGAAAAATTTAAAATATGTTAATTGTAGCGATTCAATACAAAATAAACAATGACTTCTAAAAGGTGACTAAAACATCAATTTTTCAATGATTTTTAAAAAATGTAAATACGCTTTAAAATACACCAAAAACTATTTTGAGATATACAAAACAGTCCTAAATATCAGCCAAAAATATAAAAAAATTGATTTTCCATGAAACAAAAATTACAAAAATGCTCAAACTATACCCCGTCTAAAGGCGGGATTGGGTATTAGAGGGTTAATAGTTATTTATGCAAGTTTCAAAATGATGATTTTTTTTCAGCAGGAGTCGTACATTTATTAAAAGAGGCGTACATTTATTTAACTATATGTTGAGTGCTGAGGGGGTCTCCAGTTAGCCTCGTGGTTAAGGCTATGGATCGCCAATCCGGAGACGACGGGTTCGATTCCCGTTCCAGTCGAGAAAATTTTCTCGATTCCCTGGGCATAGTGTATCATTGTCCTTGCCTCACAATATACGAATTCATGCAATGGCAGGCAAAGAAAGCCCCTCAATTAATAACTGTGGAAGTGCTCAAAGAACACTAAGTTGAAGTGAGGCAGGCCAAGTCCCAGTGGGGACGTAGAGCCATAAAGAAGAAGAAGAACGTTAAGTGCCGAAAAACGAGTTTTGCAACGAGTTGGATACAACATTTTTTGTCATTACGAAAAATGAGGTTTCAATGGGATTTTTTTTTCTAGGTCACATACTTCTGCAGAATGAGGTACGACTGAGTATCACAATTAACCCACTTTAGCGCGCAATTCATCCTACTATTAATTACACACAAAAACAAAAATAATAATTGTCAAAAGTACCGATAAGTACAACTTTTCAACACAAGTGTCGTAAAGCAGTACTTTTTGATACTTTTGTTTTAATAAAAAAAAGTAGGCCGTTTTAGCGCTCTTTTGCTCAGTGCATAGTGGTCCATGAACCAGATTTACGAAGAAAGATGCATTCAGCGCCTTCAAATGTTTTTTTCACAAAGTTGTCACTAATAATAAGGCCCTCTTTCCAATGTGCACGGAAATTAAGGTGGTCCATATTTTCAAAGAAATTGGAAACCAAACTTTTTTATTTGCAAGAATATCTAATGCAAGAAGAATGTATACTCTTCGGGAAAGTTGTAGATCTCAATTTTGAGCAAGAAGACAGTTTTTATGTAGCTTTAAAAATGACCGACCTAGAGATATTTTTCTGAATTAGCTTAGGGTGGTTCAAGAAAAACCGGTTTTGTGCCATTAACTTTTTCATCAAAGTCGCCCGAGAAACACTTGTAGAGCATTTGAAGACGCGTCATTTCCTGTGCTGAGATAGTCATTATCGCTTTTGGTTCAATAGTTACAGGTGTTTTTTTTTTTTTTTTGAAAAGGATGATATGACGGTTTGAAGCAAACATAAAAAATATCGTTTGCCCGCATTGAAAAGAAGAAATATTGCAATAAATAATAATAATTGTAATAATAATAATAACCCCTCTAATATCAAAAAATAAAGGGGTGTTATTTTTGTAACTCAAGTAAAAAATACTTGAAAAGTGCCTATTTTTTCTAGAAAATCATCAATATCTTTTAAACGGAATGACGTTGCAACATTCTCAGTGCACGAAAATGCGCGTTTTTGGAAGTTTAAAAGTGGTTCTTAGTCTACTTTGACGAGAAATTTGAAACAAAAAAAAACATAAAGCGATAAAACAATGTGTTCTAGTGTCACCCTATGAAAACTATGGGAAAATGCTCCAAATTTGGTCAAAACAGTTTAACCTATACGCTTTATCTTTTTTGTTTCAATTTCCACATCCAAGTTGTCTAAGAACCATTTTTAGAGCTCAAAAAAACGTTCAAAACGCTGTAACTTTTCATAGAGTCCATCAAAAATTCTCAAATTTTGAATGTTTGTTTACCTACTACAGTGACGATTCGTTCGTTGAAAGCTCGTTAGATGGGCTGTATCGATGGTTGAATGTTCACGGGTTGGGGCAAAACCCAACTAAAAAGCACTGTCAATGTCAAAATATATGTCAAAACGACTTTGACGTCTGACCGCCGTCGCATCACAGCTCCTGTATACAGAACGATTGCGCAAGTACACAGAAAAAATTGTTGTGTAATATAACATCTGAACTGCTACAAACCGACCAATATGTCTGTTGCATGAATATTACATCGTATGATGTACAAATAAGAACAAAAGATTTTACATCAAAACGATCTGCGGGGCAAAAGTTCGCACGGGGCAAAAGTTCGCAGTGGGTCTTTTTCTGAGCACGAGCTAAGAACCCAAACAAACCTGTATGGGTTCGACACATAATCAGGTCAGCTACTCGTCAATAAAATTTGGAATGATTTCGTTATGGTTTGGCAGAGTTATGCGAAAAAATGTGTTTCTAGGGGTTTTGATATAATTTTTGGATCTTTTGGAATAATAATTTGTAGTAACAGGAAGAAGAAGAATCTCATAACCTCTTTATGTCGGAGAATCGTTATTCCATAGTAGTTCGCGAGGTGCACTCGAATAAGCAATAAACTACTAGTGCTTCTTGCAGAAAGAGACATTGTTAAAACCTCGACAGTGGGGCAAAAGTTCGCAGTAGCTGTGGGGCAAAAGTTCGCACTAGATTTCTGAGTCTAGTACATCAATATAATTACAGAATCTTCGAAGCAATGATAATTTCGTATCGAAACTACTATATATGCATAATATGAGTAGTATGCACCCTGGAATCGTTGCGACAGAGGGTTTGAACTTAGTTTTGTAAAAAAATGATTGTAAAGCAAACATTATGTTCACGCATTTAAATCAATAAATGAAAAATGGCTAAAAAACATTTTAAAACATTTTTTTCATCATCCTCGTCATATGCTTCGTCATCCTTTTCGTATGCTTCTGAATGTCTTATGTTCATCTACTTTACCGGGGTCTTTCATAGCTTTGTTTGTAAATTTACAGTTATAATCCATCAGTATCCATCGTCAACATGCACAGCAAAAAAATATGAAAGTTAAACAGCACGTAAATTGATGATCAACTGAAATTTGCGGCAGAAAAATGTAAATCATTAACAGTTAACGTCAGCCGAGCAGCCCGCTGCTGGTCAGACGGCTTGTTTACAGATTTTAAAGCATATTCGCTTTAAATTTACATGCATCTGCTATAAATCATGTCAGCCACTCTCCGTCATCAGCTAAACGAACGGCTGCTCGCAGCTGTGGCGGTTTCCCCGTTGTCTCTCTCAGCACTCTCTGCAGCAGCCAGAGCATGTCGGGAATGCGTGCATTATGGTAGAAGCAGTTTAGCTTTGGCTGTCTGCTCTTCAGCAAGCTGAGATAGCCGAGAGAGCTCGGGTGTGCTACTCACACCCCAAGGATCTGAGTTCAATTCTCGCTCGGAGCTCAATTTTAATTTATATTTTCTAACAAATATCTGCAATGTAATTTTAAGATCGCACAAAAATTTCCATCATATATGACGGGGTCCTTTTGTTACATTCGATCCGTCATAATTTTACAGGTTTTTTTCGAACTGTGTGGGCGATGATAAGGCTCGATAACAGTCCCGTTCAACAGTTTTGCTGCATATTTGATTTTTTTTCATGCATTTTTAACAACACGTATTTTTTTTTATTATCTGTATTAACGAGATTTTTAGCCCTAGGCTAGTTCATCTCGGGACCCACGCTTTACTTCCCTTCCGAAGGAAGAACTCACATTTTGTGAGTTTGTCGGGAGTGGGATTCGATCCCAGGTCCTCGGCGTGATAGTCAAGTGTTCTAACCATCACACCAGGTCCGCTCCAGCAACACGTATTTCTATGATTACCCCACAATGTATTTTGACAACTTCAGTAACGCTGTAAAGGACAGCTCTTAGTTAATAGTTGTGGAAGTCTTCATAAAACACACTCTTTACAAAAGCTGAACACCAGGTCGTATTCCAGTTGGGTCGTAATTCTAAGAACAGAAAGAAACAGATTTCACGGCTAGAGTGAAAAGATGAACATGAATTAACATGAAATAAATGAACATCACACCAATAAACTACCCTGTACAAGGTGCGAACTTTTGCCCCGCATAATGCAAACTTTTGCCCCCACCTATGGGGCAAAAGTTCGCATTGGAGTACTTGTTTTAAAAATTGTATTACTAAAACTACAAAAGGAACGCGAAAAAATCTAGTACTACGTTTTGAAGGCAACATGATAGGGACCCGTTTAATGAAGAAAAACGATATTATTTTCTTTTCGTTCAATAGTTATTTTGTGAAGTCTGTTAGGTGCGAACTTTTGCCCCGCATTACTCTAATCGTACACAGGAATCGTGATTACATTGATTATTTAGTACATCGGGCGGGTTGCATTTATTTTTTGCTATGTATGTGAGTGTTTCGTGACGTATCTCTCGTCATTTGCGTGTGTCTAGAACATTTTGATCAGTTGTCAGTTGCCCCAACGAACGAACACGATTCGCTAATCGGGGCGCAGTCGTGACCCAACCAGCGAATCCGGACTGTATATGTGCTCATTGGTACAATTTTGAGCTCGATTGGTTAATCTTTCGCAAAGCTAGAATCGTTCTCGAAAAACACTATTTTTGAAACAACTTATTTTTGAACTATCATATCTCGGAGACCAGTGAACCGAATTTAATGAACTTTTGAACGTTTATCAACAATATATAGATGCTTCTTATGTCATCAAATCATTGTCATTAAATTTTAGTGTTGATATCCAAAGATTTTCTGCTTCTGTTCTCAAGATACCTCTGATAAGATGTATTAGAGCCTATTTGGAATGAACGAATGAATAACACATTTAGTAATTTTTGCATGATATTGTAAATTTGACTTATTTTCCTCTATATGGGTGAAAATGTCAAACCGGTATAACTTTATTCATCATGAGAAAATATTACATTTTATAGCGTCGTATCAAGTATCAATATATTGTTGATAAACGATAAAATTTTCAATCAACTCGGTTCACTGATTTCCGAGATATGGCAGTTCAAACTTTAGTTGTCTAAAAAATAGTGTTTTACCAGAACAATTCTAACTTCGCATAAGATTAACCAATCGAGCTCAAATATGTACCAATCATGCGCATATAATAGGTGAACAAACAGTCAAAATTTGAGAATTTTTGATGCACTCTATAAAAAGTTATTGCATGTTGAACATTTTTGTGAGAGAAAAAAAAAGTGGCCTATCCCAAACATTTTGGCCATCCCCTGTACGTTGACCGCTTTTGGTGGCCAGTTTGTGGAAATTAAGCGTCACGCCGACAATTCATAAAAAAAAATTTGCAACTTATTTTTTTTATTTTATTTTTTTATTTATTATTTTTTCTCAAAAACTGAATAGTGAATAAGTGAATTTAATCAGTGAAATATACAGCCACTATGGTTTGCACAAAGTTCGGTATCGCGAAGCTCGAAAATAGTGTCCAAAGTTGCGGGAAATTAGTTCTGGCATTTGCCAATAGGGTATTGGTTCCCTTATTAAGCATGTGGCTCCCATTTTCATCCTACAAAAAACAAAGGATTGAAGCGCTGTTTGTTTTGTTTCTTATTTTTGTATTTTTTGTTAGAAGTGAGCACCCATGAAAACAAAAAGAACGGAATCAATCAGTGCCGTAATCGCTTGTTTTCGAATAGGATGAATATGGGAGCGTGAGATTACTGATGGCACACATACCCTATATCAACGTTTGTCCTGAAATTCGGTGGCGACCGCAGTGCATATTCTCTCAATCGAGTAAACTTCTCCGACAATAAAAACTGAACACAAAGTTTATAAAAAAAAGTGCATTATTATGGTCGTCGGATTCAAAAATGAAATATTGTGAAGAATATCAAGTAGAAATAGTGTACGCATCTGTCAAATTTCTGATGTCCGATGAAACTTCTTGACAGAGAAGAAAATAAGGGCGGGCAGCACCACCTCAGATTGTTTTCGTTTGCATCATTGATTGACAGTGCGAAGTTTAAATGTTCAAATATCTGTGAATCAGAAGAAACTAATTGTATGTGAAACGAAAATATATATATATATATATATATATATATATATATATATATATATATATATATATATACATTTACTAAACGCTGGTCGGAAGCAGCTTTTTGCTTTGATGGATGTTGGAGTTGATTTCCAGCACTGACCAGAAGGACAAAGAACTAGATACCAGGACGAACCACGCTAATCGTGTAGCTCAAGACACCCAGCCGATGACTGAACATTGATTCGAAACTGCTACAAGAAACCAATTTGGTGAGATCAATCTAATTTCCCCTTTAATTATTTCTGTATTTCCGCATTGTACAACTTTCTTTTTTACATTTTGGGGCACACACACACACGGGGGGGGGGGGGGATTTGGATAGCCTAAGGGGGTTAATTGAACTGCTGACCGGACTTAAGTTCGTAGAGTAGCCAGTCTTTTGTAATGAGCTAGCAACTTTATGTTGACAACCGATGGGATTCAGCGATTTTAACTCACCCTGCTACAATACACAATCAGGTAGATCATTCCATGTCGGAATGATTCTGCAGTCATAGGTAATCCTTGCGCTGGTGGTGGGTACACTTTAATCATCATCATCATCATCATCATTAAACGTCACGTCGATAATTAGGTTCTTAAAGGGAATCCAGTTCATTGCATAATCTGAGCCTCCACTCGAAAGTATCGTAATCCAAGATTTCATAATTTTTGGTGCTCTGGAACTATACTCAAAATACATTTGAAGTCTTGTACCGACTTTTCGAACCCTCTCAGAATACCCTCTTCGAATGAGTGTAATCAGTTTTGTACCTTTTAATTCCGCCCTATTTGGCTATCCTTTGACAGATATGCGTATTTCGGCTACCACTTGTAATCTTCCTCAGTGTCAGTTATTCGCTAGTGGATAAAAAAATGCATTTGAAGTTTGTATGGGATTGTTTTTGTTTGGGCGAGCTGTCATTCTATCAATTGAATTCTTATTCTATCCACGGAAATCATAATTGTGTTTATTACTTGACCATCAAAGCAAAGGTATTGGAGTGCAACAAAATTGTGATATACCGTAAAATGGGGTGTTAAGGGACGGAAACAATTTTCGTTCCCATTAATTCTTGGGTTCTTCTTCTTTAAGCTTTCAGTAAAAGCAGTCCGATCATTGTCTTGCTGCCTGCTACCCATATAGATTAAAAAATTTGACGATTTTTTTGCAGAAATTGAAGATAATTAAAAAACTGTATGATTTTTTAGAAAATATGAAAATGAAGTGTTAAGGTACTTGAGGGAATGATTGTAGAAGTTCTTATATTTCAAAGAAAGATAAAAATTGATTTATTGTCAACAGTGACTGTAATATTTCTTCAACATCGCCGAAGAAGTTCATCATAGTCCTGAAGATGCAGGGACAGTTTGACTGTCATCTACTTTTGTACTTATATGAGTTTTTTTTTCTTATAGCTTCGAAATCTTAAAACAAAATACCGTCAATGGTACCTGAGTGGCTTCAATTTTTAACAAACACATTATTCACAGTTACTATTTAGAGTAATCAAATTGAGCAGTTCTGACTGACCAACAGGTTGTTAACTAAGGATGTGTACTGACAGTTTTTTGTTCACATAAAAACTCTTTCATATTGGAATGTTTTACATGCAAGCATCTTGAGATTGCCCAGGGTGTAAACTGTGTATTCAATGCAGATATTTCTACTCTGGAGCATCGCATATTTCAGTTGTTGAGATATTTTAGTAGCCATAAATACTTGTTTTTGCAGGAGTAAGTGACAGTCTGGTTTACATAATATACGGAACAAGTGAGCATATTTCACATTTTCAAAAAGCTGTCAAGTTTTAACGCCAATCATTGTTAATATTCAAATAATAAAACAGATTGAAAATCTATTTTGAAGAATACGCCCTTGTTAAAATAAAACAAAACACTTAAAGAACACGAACTTCTGTGAAGAGGGGACTATTGCGGCATTGAGTATAAACATTTGATCAATTTTCTAATTATATGTATCAATCTAACACTGGTTTTTAAAGATCTATATTGTATTAGTTGAATTTATCATCTATAGCAACTGTTGGGATGCTTATACCCAAAAAGAAATCCGTAATACGTTATTTAGAATAGTTACTGTTATACAATGAATCAATCGCTTCAAAACTTCGTGATACAAATTAAAAAGTTGTACATATGACAAATGTCATCCTCTAACACCCCACCAGTTTATGAAACTAGAATTTTTTCTCAAAAACTGTCGGTGTTCGAAAACCACCTTAGTAATATCAAATATTTTACCCTAATTTCGTTTGAAATGAATTGTAGAACATCTAACGATTACTCACATATTTTTCCTAATAATATTTCTGTAAGGTAAGAATCTTTCAATGGTAGCGAAATAGAGAAAAAGCAATGCCGTTCTCTTTTTTCTGTCTAGTGTCCAGTTTAAAACGTATTTTCATGAATGGTAATCCTTATAGTATACCTTCAATTCCAATACACATTTTAAGCGAATTTGAAATTAGTAAATCAATTTTTATACGGTTTAGCAATTTTTCCAAGTAGTATGTGAAGATAAATCCCTTAACACCCCATGAGTTCCTAACACCCCATTTTACGGTACTTAGGAAAATGTGCTCTTTCAATTAAGTTATAGAATGTAGCAATATTTACACAGCTAAACAACCCAATTCGAATAGAATTATAAAAAAAGACTCGGACACGTTCAATGCTTCTAGTGAGCTAATCGCTTTTTTAAGGAAGCACGACACTAGACAACGGACTAGCATGCAATGCCCAGTCGCAAACTTTTCCTGACAACTACGGCGGAAATCGAACCCACGCTTTTAAGAGAGTAAAGAAGGAAATACAAACTTTATCTAAAATTCATTCGAATGAGTGTAATCAGCTTTGTACCTTTTAATTCCGCCCTATGTTTAGTTTTAACTTTAGTTTTTTTAACTGCAAAAATAGGAGGTATTGTGTATTTTCAACAGTTTTGTTCTCTGCGTCAAAAGTTTTTTTTAAAGCTGTTGAACTCAGAGTTAGCCTCAAATCCTTCCCAATCAAACAGAATTATATGACCAAGTTTCAGGAAATTTAGTCGACAAAAACCCCTTATGGAGAAAAGAATAAACCTGCTGATAATACAATCGTCACCCTGTATCAGCATTTATTTAAACAGGAATAAAATTGGCTATAATATGTGACTTTTTCTTCCATTTCAATTACCGTTTCGTACTATTACAAAATGTCTCAACTTCGTACTGAACCATAATTTTCATAATTGCAATAAATAATAAACACAACCTGCCACCAGATGGTGCGCCACTCAATTTAATATCGTTCAGTTGCCAACGGTGAACTAGGGGTTGCTGATCTGCTTAACAATTTCCCTATGCCGCGACGACGTCGTCATCACCAAAGCAACGACCGGAGAACGGGGGCGAACAATATGAAAAATTCTACCGCCTTCTGTTTACTGTGGTATTGGATTGAGACCAACTGGGTGGGACCTAACTACCAACGAAGGAGGTATGTTATCACATGGTTTGGTGGTACCAGCTGCAAATGAAACAATCAACAAAAACTGTATTGATGGTTGGAAAACGATTTTTGAACGATTATTAAGAAACGATAAAATTTTCATTGGATTCAACGGTGCATCTGAATAATGTGTTAATCTAGTTGCAGAAAAAAATATTTTGCATACCTTCATAATGTTATAACAATGAATGATTTTTGAGTTTTCATGTAGATAATAATCACATAAGCGAAATTTCCTGGAGCGGATCAGGTATCATGTTTAAAACACATGTTTTCCACGCCGAGGATCTAGGATTGAATACAACTCAAAATATATGAGCGCTTCATTCGAAAGAATGTAAAACCATTGATTCCGAGATAAACTAGTATAAACATCTCGTTATTACATATTAAAAAAAAACTCTCCACATGACGTATTATAATAAGTTCACTATTCTTCATGTTAAATACTAACACCGCAGGGCGTCAACATTTTCAAATTTTTATTGAACTTGTACAGCAGGTTTTTCTCCACAAAGGTTTTAAAATATTCCATAGGGGAAATTATGAATAACCTAAGTATTTGAGCATTTTCCATACTTGTTTTTTCGAAAAATGGCAATTCAAAAATGTGCCAGTTTAAGTACAGGTTTATTCATTTTTAGCAAAAAAAAAACACTAGCTGTAAAGATAATCTAGAAATGTAGCTGCCATAACAACCAGCGTAGACAGCTTATTATTTTTTCTCACTCGGTCTCCTTGACAAACACGAGAAAGACCGAAAAGAAAGATGGGTCAAGTACCTCGGCAAGCATAGTTGGGTAAATGGACGACCGGTGCTGGAAAAAATCTTTTTTTTTTTTGCAACTCGGTGCATAAGTAACTATTTTGTAATTCTGCACCACATTTTTTTTCTTTATATTGGCCATTTCAGTTCAGAAATGGCGTACCGTAAACCGGGGCAAATTGATCAGCGGGGTGAAATTGATCACTCGGGTACTACATTATAATTCCATTCTAGGAACTCTTAAGCGTCGTAATGATCTTAAACTTTTTACGTCGTCTGATTCGTAGATGTCTAAAGATGAGTGTAGACTTTTAATTTTTTAGAAAAAAGTTAGTTTTGCCTTATTTTTTCAAGGAATTTGCAATGTATTTCTCATTTAGCTGAAATCATTGCTGCTAAGCAATCAATTGCTAACAGGACTTCCCGTGAATTCTCTGTTTAAACATTTTTGTCGAGCCTTGGTTGGGATGTTATGCAGCCAATCAGAACATGAAATTGTTATAGGAAGTTCATTTAATAAAGAAATAATCATTTATTGTAATAGAAATAAATTAATTCAAAGGAAATTGCCTACCGTTAGGCGTTTAAGGGGAAATTTCGAAATTTAATTTTGCATTTAAAGTATTAAATTTACTAGTTGTAAGATTTTAGACGCGTTATTCAGTTTTAGAAGAGCAAAATTAAGCGGTGAAGGAAATTTCCCTTCCCAACCGATGCTTAATTGTATACTGATCGATTTCGCCCCAAAGCTGCATTTCTAATGTTTTGATATTTGAAGTTATTTAACTTACAGTTTAAATTTTTTGAACAAAATTCTGTCACATGGTTCCATGGAGATCCACTGGGTATTGGTTTTACAGAAATTCTTTTGGCAATATTTGAACAGACACTGATGTTATCCGCAAAAGTTGTTTTAAAGTGATCAATTTGACCCCAGATTACGGTACTTTTCCACACTATTTTAAACAGTTACATTATGGTTCATAGTGCAACTCATTTCGGTTTCATATTGAATCATAAAAGTGTTGCATAGATAACTATCAAAAAGTTCAGTGCCGTAATTTCACTAATTTCCGATCGCAATGACCTAAACTTTCGAATTGCTTTATTATGCAGCAGACATGTAACACAACATAACACATACATCTGTATATAAAACGTCTCTGCTCAAAAATCTTTGTTATTTAAACTACCTGTTTTATTCTGATCAAAAATGGATATGACCTATCAACGAACAAGTGAACTACAATTTCAACCTATTACGCCATCATTATTAAAAACATAACTGTTCTATTTATACAGAGAAAAAAAATCCCTTATTTTGGTATTCCAACTCATTTATTTACTTCAACCATCATTGAAATTTGCATCAAACAAGAAAACATATGCCACAAGCTCAATATCTCCTTACTACTGTAGCAGCTATCGCTTCACAATATCAGATGGCTTATCGATTCATTTGAATACTCTAGCTGAATGCCTCGAAAATGGAGATAGATTTGTACAAAGGCATCATAGCAGGATGTGTAAATAATCCTCTAGTGATAATGCAATTAAAGCCACACAATGAACGTAGCATGAATGCTTTTAAATGGAATACACAAAGTATACATTTCCTTGGAAGGTAATTCAAAGACCAGTAGGAGATTCATTTTTTATCAAAAATCTTTTTGTGTTTTTATCTTTCCCCGTTGATTATTTCCATTGTTTATTTACACGAACGTATAGGAATCTTTTACGAATACAACTGCAACAAATTATTTATTATTT
Organism: Aedes albopictus; assembly: GCF_035046485.1. NCBI lineage: Eukaryota > Metazoa > Arthropoda > Insecta > Diptera > Culicidae > Aedes > Aedes albopictus. Next base: position 172,196,510 of record NC_085136.1, read on the forward strand.
TTAAACTTTGAACTAAAGTTTTATTTATGCGGTAAAACACTTTAATTAATATGTATACATATTCATCGTATACATACCGTAAAATGGGGTGTTAAGGGACGGAAAAATTTTCGTCCCCATTAATTCTTGGGTTCTTCTTCTTTAAGCTTTCAGTAAAAGCAGTCCGATCATTGTCTTGCTGCCTGCTACCCATATAAATTAAAAAATTTGACGATTTTTTGCAGAAATTGAAGATAATTAAAAAACTGTGTGTTCATCATAGTCCTGAAGATGCAGGGACAGTTTGACTGTCATCTACTTTTGTACTTATATGAGTTTTTTTTATTATAGCCTCGAAATCTTAAAACAAAACACCGTCAATGGTACCTGAGTGGCTTCAATTTTTAACAAACACATTATTCACTATTTAGAGTAATCAAATTGAGCAGTTTTGACTGACCAACAGGTTGTTAACTAAGGATGTGTACTGACAGTTTTTTGTTCACATAAAAACTCTTTCATATTGGAATGTTTTACATGGAAGCATCATGGCCCAGGGTGTAAACTGTGAATTCAATGCTGATATTTCTACTCTGGAGCATCGCATATTTCAGTTGTTGAGATATTTTAGTAGCCATAAATACTTATTTTTGCAAGAGTAAGTGACAGTCTGGTTTACATAATATACGGAACAAGTGAGCATATTTCACATTTTCAAAAAGCTGTCAAGTTTTAACGCCAATCATTGTTAATATTCAAATAATAAAACAGATGGAAAATCTATTTTGAAGAATACGCCCTCGTTAAAATAAAACAAAACACTTAAAGAACACAAACTTCTGTGAAGAGGGGACTATTGCGGCATTGAGCATAAACATTTGATCAATTTTCTAATTATATGTATCAATCTAACACTGGTTTTTAAAGATCTATATTGTATTAGTTGAATTTATCATCCATAGCAACTGTTGGGATGCTTATACCCAAAAAGAAATCCGTAATACGTTATTAAGAATAGTTACTGTTATACAATGAATCAATCGCTTCAAAATTTCGTGATACAAATTTAAAAGTTGTACATATGACAAATGTCATCTCCTAACACCCCACCAGTTTATGAAACTAGACTTTTTTCTCAAAAACTGTCGGTGTTCGAAAACCACCTTAGTAATATCAAATATTTTACCCTAATTTCGGTTGAAATGAATTGTAGAACATCTACGATTACTCACATATTTTTCCTAATAATATTTCTGACCTTACAAATGAATCTTTCAATGGTAGCGAAATAGAGAAAAAGGAATGCCGTTCTCTTTTTGCTGTCTAGTGTCCAGTTTAAAACGTATTTTCATGAATGATAATCCTTATAGTATACCTTCAATTCCAATACACATTTTAAGCAAATTTGAAATTACTAAATCAATTTTTATACGGTTTAGCGATTTTTCCAAGTAGTATGTGAAGATGAATCCCTTAACACCCCATGAGTTCCTAACACCCCATTTTACGGTATCTAAAACAGAAGATTTAGGTACCGTAAACCGGGGTCAAATTGATCAGCGGGGTGAATTTGATCACCCGGGTACTACATTGTAATTCCATACTAGGAACTCATAAGTGTCGTAATGATCTTAAACTTTTTACGTCATCTGATTCATAGATGTCTAGAGATGAGTTTAGACTTTTATTTTTTAGAAAATGTTAGTTTTGTCTTATTCTTTCAAGGAATTTGCAATGTATTTCTCATTTAGCTTAAATCATTGCTACTAAACAATCAATTGCTAATAGGACTTCCCGTGAATTCCCTGTTTTAACGTTTTTGTGGAGCCTTGGTAGGGATGTAATGCAGCTAATCAGAAAATGAAATAGTTATAAAAAAATCATTTTATGAAGAAATAGCCATTTTTGTGATAGAAATCACTTATTTTAAATGAAATTGCCTAACTTTAGGCGTTTAAGGGGAAATTTCGAAATTTAATTTTGCATCTAAAGTAATAAATTCACTAGTTGTAAGATTTTAAACGCGTTATTCGGTTTTAGAAGAGCAAAATTAAGTGGTGAAGGAAATTTTCCTTTCCAACCGATGCTTAATTGTATAGTGATCAATTTCGCCCCAAAGTGGCATTTCCAATATTTTGATATGTGAAGTTAATTAACTTAAAGTTTAAATTTGTTGATCAAAATTCTGCCACATGGTTCCATGGAGATCCACTGGGTACTGGTTTTACAGAAATTCTTTTGGTAATATTTGAACAGGCACTGATGTTATCCGCAAAAGTTGTTTTAAAGTGATCAATTTGACCCCGGATTACGGTACTGATTTATTTTGCTATCATGCATGCTGGCTCAATCCTAAAAAAAATATTAAAAAAAAAAAACGAATATGATGCCTAATATACACTAGTTTACAGCATTTTTGAACTCGGTAAGGGGTCGATCATAAACCACGTAGACTTTTTGGGGGTAGGGGGGGGGGGGGTCTGGCCAAAGTCTACGCTCCATACAAATTTCAAAAATTTTGTATGGACAAAAGTCTACGAGGAGGGAGGGGGTGTCTGAGATGGCCAAATTTTGGTCTACGTGGTTTATGAACAGCCCCTAAGCTGGTGATCATTTTTAGTGTAGAATCATGCCCTGAGTTCGAAAACGTGAAAGAAAAAAATTACAGTAGAGCGGAAAATTTTTCGACTTTCCATACAAGGCTGCCGAAATGAAATCAATTTTTGTTCTAATTTTAAGCAAAGTTGCTCCCTTCATACATCTCTATTTCTGTAACTAATGCTCTGATTGAGCTGAAATGTTTACTGGAATTGGCTAACATCTAATGTTTCAAATGTACGTTGAGAAAGATTTTTTCAATTGTGTTTTTTATAATTGAAACAAATACGAATCTTCATCTTTTTTTGAAGATATCGTCATAATTTAAGGAGATCGTCCCATAAACCTGCCAATATCTTGACTTCCATTAAACTGACATCAAAAATGTCTTTAGATGATCGGAACATATTATAATCAGCTTTTTATTGACGTAAAAAGTGTGAAAATTGGTCGACTGTAACGCAAAATATTTGAATTTCAGTAAATTTCATATTTCTAAAAACTGTAGAACTCGATTTTAAGTAAAAACTTGAGAACTGTTCTACACAGACAAAAATATGTAATTGAAATTCAGTGAGAAATCATGCACATAAAGGGCATGCTAGAGTTAGTGCACTTTTACATGAGAATGAGATATAATGTTAATAGTAGTTTACGCAACAAGGTGCAGAATGGCGATTTTTACAGCATGAGTCGTACATTTATCCAACGAGGCTTGCCGAGTTGGATAATTACGACTAGGGGTCGCAGTACCGACCACTTTTGATGAGTACCGGTATTTCGGTACTGAGGCTCACAGTACCGGTAGTACCGGTAAAATACCGGTACTGGAAAACTTTTCACTGAAATGAAGAGTTATCTATTTTGAACAATTAAATCTGCCATTTACCAGACATTTATACATTCCGGTTTTCAGGGATGTCATAAAATCAAACCATGAAATTATAAATAGAACAAAAATATAAATATATAAAAATATAGAAGAAGTTGAAGTTGAAACTGTTTTTAGAACTATTGTTTAGCTTCTGACCAGTTTCACAAGCAGTACCTTAGCTAGTCTAAAATAAAACAGGAACAACCTTACATATAGAAAAATCAGATAGATAGTTAAAATGTACAGATAGAAGAATATTGAACTGATTTTCATAATTCCTTCTTAAAAACTGAAGAAAAACATGAAACCATAATCTAATCATAATTTAAATTCAAAGCTAGTAAATCCATTTCCAACAATCGACATTCAATAAACAAATTATTGCTATGACTATCCTGGATTTCCAGAAAGGTTTCATATATGCAACGTTTGTTTGTCATAGTACTTGGATTTAAATGTTTTCAGTTATTTTTATTGCATATTGGCTATACTAATGACCAGATTTCAATACTTCGGGAGAGATTTCCCAGTACCGAAAGTACCGGTACCTAGGCTCAGTCAGTACCGGTATTTCGGTACCAAAAATTGATCGGTAATACCGGGATTTTCGGTACCGGTACTACCGGTACTACATCCCTAATTACGACGAGTGCTGTAAAAATCGAGTTCTGCACCGAGTTGCGTACAACGTTTTTTGCAAGTTCATAAATTACCGCTTGAGGATAGTTTTCATCAAACTGCACACTGATGTTCATAGCCATATTTAAGAAAATCTGATCATAACAGGTTATACTGTGCAGTTGTCACAATTTTTCAAAACTGCGTCCAGAAAGCATCAAGAAGTTGATCAAAACTGAAAACAGTGCTGTAATGGTTCATTACGCAACGCAAATCAGTGCTGTAATAAACCATTACAGCACTGTTATTTTGGTGTGAGAAAGTAGGCATTTTCCTGTCAGATTTGCGTGAGGTAAAACAGCCTATTACGATGAGAAATTGCAAAAATTACATTACCATCGTGTAAATTTCCGCCAACCATCACGTAAACCATCATGGACTCCAACCGGTTACGCGACTATTGGCGGAAATTTACACGAACGTACCGTAATTTTACATGATATCTCATGTAAATATGCGCTAACTCTAGCATTCCCTTTATGTGCATGATTTCTCGCTGAATTTTAATTACATATTTTTTTCTGTGTATATGAGCCTCTATTAACATGGGACAACTATGCTACGTTCAAAAGGCTGTCAAAAATTCAAATTTCAATGAACCAATCTGATATTTTGGATCTCGACTGTTGAAATATTTAGGAAGCTGACAAAAATATTACTTCTGCGTGAAAAGCATTTTCATTTTTTTAAGGTTTCGTGCGCCCTTGCACCACTGTGTTACGGTGTGATATATAATATAAATTATTTATTCTCTTGTAAGCCCATAGAACCGAAGAGGGGTATTCGGCAAGACCATGCTGGTCCAGAAACTTCTTCCATGGACAATGGGCATACAGTATCATCGTGCCTGCCCCACGATACATTATAATGCAATAAAGTTCAGTGGCAGAGAAAGCTCTCAGTTAATAATACATTTTTACTTGTATTTCATGTTTTTTTTTTTGTTTTTAGTATTTAGCTGTCCCCGGCGAATTAAGCGTTTTTAACGTTTCAAGCCCCTGTTCAAAATGTATGCAAAATCTATTTTCAAAAACTCTCATTTTTTCATGTTTTTGGCATCATATCTCAAAAACTAAAAAACATACATATCTGTTTTTTTTTATATGTTGCAACCTCTTTGGTCCCGAGACCATGAAAACGTGAAAAAACTAATATATATGCATATTTTCTAATTCTCTTTACATTTAAGCCCCTTTAACGCATTTTTTCCTGAAAACTACAATTCAATAGCCTCAAACAAATTGAAAATTGGTCACCCTAATGACGAAATAAAAAATACGGGTCTAATTATTTCCGAAGAACTACAAGCCCACCAAGTTTCACGACAATCGGAGATGCACTATATCGTTTTTCTATGGAATGGCTGTATATATATTTACATATATATATATATATATATATATATATATATATATATATATATATATATATATATATATATATATATATATATATATATATATATATATATATATATATATATATATATATATATATATATATATATATATATATATATATATATATATATATATATATATATATATATATATATATATATATATATATATATATATATATATATATATATATATATATATATATATATATATATATATATATATATCGACTGTTTCAGAAATTATAAATACACTAACGATTAACCGCCATTTCAATTTGAGCACAATATCCAAAAAAGCTTCTTCTAGCTCTTATAGTAAGCATGCCAACGAAGCAAATAATACCAATTTTGTTGATGTTTCAGGTAAAAGTCAAAAAAATAGGGCTCTGTAAAGTAGATGATTAAAATTTGAAGTTGCACAAAGTGGTCAAAAAGTGTAGCACAGTAGAAAAGAAAAAAATCTCACAGATAAAATATTTAATTTCCAAACACAATAAAAATTGCTGTATCGATAATAAAAGATATTTCTCGATTGGTAAGAGTAATTTTTACTGGAATATTTGATCAAGAACAGGGAATGAAATTATCAGCAAATTGAGACCATAACCACGCGACCACACAAGCTGCTCGAAAGGAGAAAGAAATTTGATTCATAAAAGCTACCTTTGGTGGCGACGGCCAGGCGGAAAGGCGAACAAAGCGCAGAGAGCAAACCAGTCGGCTTTTCATTGCTGGTGATAATCCATTTTCGGCGCTACGGGACGAGCGAGAACACATTCTCGGGAGAAACCCGGGTCTGAATTTATCGCACGTCTTTTTTCGCCGATAATTCGTGTGAGAGAGTTTTCTATGATCAAGATCGTGATCGATAATTTCATTCCCTGATCAAGAACCATCATTACGGGCCTTCTCAATACAAATTTTTTTGTTTCAAATTTCTCAACAACACCAGTAGCAACAAAAGTTAAGCAAACGAATGTCTTAATTACTGCTTACTGCATTCGTTTTTATGGTATGACAAGCATTACCATCTGAAGGATCGAATGAGCTGAAAAAATGAGTTTGTTTAGATTAAATGCGTTCAGGAAAGCTAAGAAACTGTGTAGTAGTTCTTATGTTCCGTAGAAAAACTTTAAAAATAAGAAACTTGTTCTCCGAAAAAATGTTGTGGAAATGCCTTTATCGATTTTTTCCAAATTTTGGTCATTGCATTCCGTAGACAACTTGTTGAGAAAGCGAATGTGATAAAAATTTAGATAATTTTGGTATTTAGTGATAAATAATGTTGAAATCATTAAAAAATACCTTTGTGCAAATGCAAAGTTGAAAAATTAAGTTATTTGTTGTACTGTTCTTTAAAATATCAAGACAATTGGAAGGAAATATAAAAATATGGAGTACAATATGCTATACTCTGAAAGAAGTTGGTAAACATCATTAAAACCGTTCGTGTAATTTAATAAACAAAGTGTATTTATAATTTCTGAAACAGTCTATATGTGTATATATGTGTATATATATATACGCTACAGAGGAGAAACGTGGGCTCAAAAGTAGATTTTTAGCGCTATGTCAAGAAGTTAATCAACCCACAAAATGATCAGAAGCAGACTTCGTCTGCTTTTCAGCATTGCGTTCTATAAGCACTTCCACAGTTATATCCTATAACTTATATACTTAAAACTTGAATTGAAGTTAAGGGAATCCCACCTTATATTGAATGTGTTGATATACACTTTACCAAATATCGTCCATTTATAAAACATAATTGTAAAATTCTTATAAGTAAAAAAACAAAGTAAAACAATCAAAGTTTTTTTTAATCATGCACGTTTATTCATACAAATTCTAAACAGACTGAATAATTTTAGAGCACCCTAAGCTGAAGGATTCAGTCGTCAATGTACCTATATAGCAATAATAATGGTGTGTCGTCACTCAACGACGGCTGTGTTTCTAATTCGGAAAGGAAAGACGATGGTACCCAATTCGATTCGTTTCGCTTCATTCAATTACATCCATTGGTACGGGCACACTCTTACTTTTGTACTGATGATGATTTGTTTGTGAATCTGTAGGTGATTTATTAATTGCATAATAAAAGCATTAGCGCTAATGGATTTCTTACCCCAACTTTACCACCACCTAACACTTACTGAGAATGTTATAAATCAGGCAATATAACATGTAGAACACCTTCCAAACTTAAAAAAAAGCAGACTAATAATTTTAAGTTGTGATCTCTCAATTTGGTTTTGCTACTATGTATGTTTTTTGTTTGGTGCAAAAGTAAAAAATATTGTTAAAAAAAACCAAGTGTCTGTTGTTGCTTCAGAAATGATTTATATTTGGTATTTAATAAAAATAATTCAAAATAACTTTTAGGAGCTGTTCTTCAGCATTAATACGTTTATAGCATTCAATTCCAAACAAAACAGCCCAGCCTTCGCAATGACCACTTTGAACGAATAATATAATTTTATATTTGTTGATGTTTTTCATTCTTACCAGAGTGGCTCTATTACTACGCCGGGGCAAGATGAAATGGGTGGTGTAAGATGGAACAGCGAGTTAACGTGATGTTATCTAGTCAGGATAAACAAATTGAATGTCACAGCACATAGTTATTGAATCAAGCAATCTTTTGGTAAATGATAATTTTAAAACATGTAGAGTACTGGTTCCCTTATTAAGCATACGGCTCCCATTTTAATCCTACGAAAAACAAAGGATTAAGCGCTGTATGTATTGTTTCTTATTTTTGTATTTTTTGTTAAAAGTGAGCACGCATTAAATCAAAAATAATGAAATCAATCGGTGCCGTAATCGCTTGTTTTCGAATAGAATGAACATGAGAGCGTGAGATTACGGATGGCACTCAAATTTTGTGTTTCATCTTGATCCACACGTTTCAACCTCCCCGGTGTACCTTACCCAATATAAGTTATTGAATATATATAATAGTCTCTTACCAATTTTGGCAACACGGAGTGAATTTAATGTTGCCAAAATGGGTAGTTACCAAAATCAGTAAAAAATGTGATTTTTTTTTCAACTTTTATAAGTTATTTTGGCATATATTATAAATATGGACCAATCACCAGTTATAAAACACTCCCCTTAGATGACGTTCATAAATTACGTCATGACTTGTAAAATTATCATGTTTTGAAAACCTAATCAATTTTTATTTTTTTAAGCAAAGTAAGTCTCAAATATGTATTTAAGACGATTTATCAGTTAAAATATTTTATCAAAAATGTGTGTTGCCAATATCGGTAAAAAATTACCCAAATCGGGTGTTGCCAAAATCGGTAAAAAAATGTTGCTAAAAACGGGTGTTGCCAAAATCGGTAAGAAATTGTTGCTAAAAACGAGTGTTGTCAAAATCCGTAAGAAAATGTTGCCAAAATCGGGAGTAGACAAAAACGGGTGTTGCCACAATCTGTAAGAAACTGTAATACATTAAAAAAAAAACAATATTACATCGAATGTCAATGTAAAAACATGGTACTAATCTCTAAAAAAAACATGAGAAATTTAAAAATTTTATGGAGTTTCAAAGTTTTAATTTACTACCATTATTACAAAGAAAACACACTTAAAACCTAATACCTCCAACGTCGATGCTAGTACTATCTCCATATATACCAGCACTTGCATTTTTTTTTAAACTGTGGTAATGCAATCAAAACAATACTCATTCACTATTCCGTCACAAATCAATCTTTCCTGACATCACATATCCTCCTACTTTTACTCCGAGCGCTTACATTCAATAAGAAGATTAAAAGCTTTCGTACATCTTCCGAAATTTTCAATATCCTCGCTTCCTGCATCAATACGGCAGTCACATCACTTTCCCGGCATACTGTAGGAACGTCGTTGCATCCTTTCTGCCAGGCTGCCCCCCAAAAGAACTATTTTCGCTCAACTTGTGTGTAGCACTCCCTTGACAAAACATACACATTTCTACGAATACATCCATCACATTGCATTTATAAAACCTACCCAAGCGGCGGTATCTCTCGTTGTATATCCCTCACTATGATTACCCCTTCGAATGGCATAGTACTCCCGTATAGTAGTAGTCACTCATGCATAAGTTGTCACATAGTGATTAATGGGTGTCGAACAAATTGTCTAGAAAAATAGAGAAGGGTCACACTGCCTTCTCCATCCACGCATCTCAGAGGAAAGCAGCAGCAATTTCATCTTCAGCGTATATAATGCAACAAAGGGCAACAGGGCACCAAATAGAACCAAACACAATGTCCTATCGGTTTCTCTGTGCATGATCCTGAGATAGATTTGAATTGCAGGAATTCTTGGAGTTGTATCAACAACCAAAATATAAAAAAAAGAAAAAATGTATTAGAATTCAATAACTAAATTTATTTTATTTTCCCTTTATTTCAGGTTTATCAATGCGAGGCGAAGAATTGTACAACCAATGATAGATCAATCAAATAGAGCAGGTAAATACCAAAATTCAAGAAAAAACTGAAATCATACATAAATATTCAGTCATAATGTATTATCAAACACAAACAAAAGCACACACAAAACTATTTTGCGCCATTTGATTGCAATGCATTATTTCAGTAGTAGGATTGGTGTTATAGTTTAATGAATTTCGTCTTCCCACGCAGAAACGAATAACTGACACATCACTGCAGCATACCAAAGCCAGGCATCATACCAAGACAAGATATTAGCCGATTATCTTGGTATTGAAAATAGCATAATCTGGTAGGGGAGACTGAGGAGACTTGATCCCTGGGGAGACTTGTTCCCCCCATATTTGCTCGGAATCAAAAACATTTTTCTTCTAGTATATTTTTTCCAAAACTACTCATGGACAAACGACTATGTTTTGGCTACAAGTGATTTCGATTGTACATTGCATTATTTTTTAACGACTGATGGTTTGTTTTCAGTCCTTCAGAAATCTTTTTGGTGATTCCGAAAAATCCCAATAACTTTGTGAAAATTGAACGAAATCGTGTCAAAATTTCACAGCACATAGTTTAAATAAAATACTTTCAAACCTATTTATCCTAATAAGGCTGTTGTTAACATATTTTAATAAATTCAGCTTAGTATACACAACTGTGACATGGGGAGACTTGATCCCTCGAGGATTACACACACATTATACATGTGAAAAATAAAATTCTATTCAGAAGCCTCGATTTACTTAGAATTCTAGTATATTCAATGATAAAATGTGTCAGATAATTATAACTTTAGTACAAACCAAGAAAAGGGGGATCAAGTCTCCCCATTTTAAAAATACGACATATCCTTAAAAATTTAAGGAAATCTTACAATTTCAAACATTCCATATTCATCGAAAATACAAGAAAACTCGAAAAGAAAATAAATAGGAAGACTCTCGAATTATTTTCCCTTTAAATAAACCATGTGCTCAAAGGGGGATCAAGTGTCACCCATTTTTGAAAAATACATCATAAGACATGCCTCCATAAAAACACAGTTTTGAAAACACTAACAATAATTGAAGGGCCTTCTGTTGTGTATTAACTTGCAATAGATGTTTACCTGCCATTTTGTACGGAAATCGGATCTAGTTTTGTGTTTTTTCTTAAAGTTTCAGATAAATTAAGAAAAAGGGATCAAGTCTCCCCTATTGCGCAGGTATTACATTTTCGACGAAAAATACCTCAATGAGTATTGGTATTGACGACTGCTTGAGGGATTATAGAACTATAAAATAAGCACTATTTGTATTAAAAAAAACCTTTAAAATGGAGTCGTAGTATCATTAGAAAACCTATGCTTCTAATTATGAATGCAACCTATTTGAAATCAAACGACGATCAGTCGATGCTGATTCTAATCTTTTTGCTCTCTTCTTACATAACATACGGAGAAAAGAATAAATAGGGTTCCTGTACCTGTGGCACTACCTAAGAAATACTTTTTCTAGATAAAAAAAGAAGAAGGTCGGCTAATGTCATCGATGCGTCAAATTATTGATTAGTTTTCATACTTCACAGAAAAATATATAGAAGCAGCCATTCCATAGAAAAACGATATAGTGCATCTCCGATTGTCGTGAAACTTGGTGGGTTTGTAGTTCATCGGAAATAATTAGACCCGTATTTTTTTAATTCGTCATTAGGGTGACCAATTTTCATATAGAGTGGTCCAAAAAATCAAGGTTTTTCAAAACTAAAGTTTTTCAAAAAATCGTAACTTTTGAACCAGTTGATCGATTTTGAACTTCGTTTTTTGTTTGAAAGCTATTGAATTGTAGTTTTAAGGAAAAATATGTTGAAGGGGCTAAATTGTAAAGAGTACTATAAAATTTGCAAATATATTAGTTTTTTCACGTTTTCATGGTCTCGGGACCAAAGAGGTACCCTGATTTTATATTTTTATCGGAAAATTCAGGAAATTTGGCGTAACATATCAAAAAAACAGAAATGTATGTTGTTTAGTTTTTGAGATATGATTTTTTGAATATAGAGAGTCATATATTTTAGTACTAGCTACTCTAAAATTGCTTGATATTGCAAATTCTCATAAAACTATGCATAGTATTGCTTTTTAAGTGATTCCTGGTGGTTTTGGTATCCATAGTATTATAAGGATTCAAAATATAATCAAATTTTAAAAATCGTCTTGTATGGGAAAATTTGACCTTTTATTTTCAAAAAATCATATCTCAAAAACTAAAAAACATACATCTCTGATTTTTTGATATGTTACGCCAAAATTCCTGAATTTTCTGATGAAAATATAAAAGCAGGGTATATTTGCATATTTTATAGTACTCTTTACATTTTAGCCCCTTTAACGTATTTTTCCTGAAAACTACAACTCAATAGCTTTCAAACAAAAAAAAGAAGTTCAAAATCGGTCAACTGGTTCAAAAGTTACGATTTTTTGAAAATTTTTAGTTTTGAAAAACCTTAATTTTTTGGACCACCCTATATGAAAATTGGTCACCCTAATGACGAAATAAAAAATACGGGTCTAATTATTTCCAAAGAAATGCATTTCTATGGGATTAGCCGTAACTGGTACGCTATTGTGAAATAGGGTGCAAGCAAGCCTAATTTTAAGGAAAATGATTTATTTCTATTATAATTTAAGCAAATTTTGAAGTTCAACTATGGCGAATTTCAGGTAGGGGGATTAGGGGCATAATGGACACCCTAAGCAAATGAGTATGTTGGGCCTGTATAACAGACAAAATCTTAACATATTATCAGTTGGCTTACAACTTTAACTTGTTTCCTACGTATTTCAATTATTTACAGCTGGTAGAATTTCATTATTGTAAAGAAATAATGAATTGAAAACCGTGTGTTTTTTGGGGCTGGCAGGAAAGTTACGGGGCGAAATGGACACCCATCGGGGCATAATGGACACCCCTGCATATTTTATGCTGTATCTTTGAGAATATCGACCAGTTAAGTAATTTGCCAACGGAGAACAATGCCACAGATATAATACTCCATCTTAGACGAGTTTACACTACTGCAAAGTTAATTAAATAAATTTTAGGTAAAAATAATCGCATTGAATATTTTCAAACTCTCTAAAACGCCTAACAGTATGCAACGCGCGTACATCCATTCATAATTGCCAGTGTTCATTTCGCCCCGAATAGACTACAACATTGAAATTGCTATTTTCAGTGTGTTCTGATCAAAAATATAATAGTTCATCCTTTGCTAAATCTACGTATACATGTAGATAAGCTAACAATTCACTTGTTTGTATGGTGGACACACTCAATCACTCGTAATACCTTATTTGCTGCTGGTTCGAAATTATAAGAAATCCACCATATGAAAAACATACTTCAATTTCAATGATATTTTGGTTATTTTGAAGAAATATAAATGGTAGTTTTGAAAAATCGAACAATGACTTGTTCCTTTACACTTATGCATTGAAAGTTTTACATAAAAGTCAACGGTTTCAGCAAAAACAGGGGTGTCCATTTCGCCCCGGGTGTCCATTATGCCCCTAATCCCCCTACTATAGCCGTAACTGGTACCTAAAGTTTAATTGCTTTGTTATCAGCGAATAAAAATAGGAGCATCCTGCCAAACAGTAGGAGCGGTCGCTCTAGTTCGCAATTGTGTTATTCAAATGTGTGAAAGCATGGCAATGAAACTGCAGGTTCTCTTCGATATAACGTACAAATAAATTTTCTACAGGATGTCCTGGGCGCTAGTAAATAGCGCCCACTGTCAAATGCGAAAACATCAACAATTTTTTGTTTAACATTTATTTTGGCTTGTTGATCAGTTTTTGGAATCATTTTTTCCACCTCTTATGATCACAAAACACTTTAAACTCGCTTTAATATTAATGTACGGTAAGAGGAGCATGCGATAAGTTGAATAAAGCAACCCAACAAACACGCATTGTGAATGTGATTTCGTGTGTGGCTCACACCATCAAACAAAAGCTGCGTTTGTTGATTACACGCTCGTTTCAATTTACACGAATATGAGTATAAGGCAGTTAGATGTTGGCTACGATAAATTTCATTGCTGCCAGGGGCCTGAAATTCTCGCAGGTCCTCCAGTCAATTTCAATTTTTGGCGGGAATGTACATTACCCCCTAACCACACCCAAATGATCAACTCAACGGAATACAAGTCTGCCATAAACGTAAAGTGAGTTTCAGAGTGTTATAGGAAAATCAGCAGTAATATTCTTTTAGCTATTTTGTGGTGTTGTATCAAACCTCATTATCTCTTTTGACTAACGAAATGGGGCGGACAAACAGCTTAAATGACTGTTGGTGAAAAACCGTGATCAATTTTTCTTTCACAACCTACCTCAAGAAGAAAACGCAGAAGAATGATTTGCAAAATATAACATGTACGTAAGGACATGTTAGCACCCGTCATGATGATGGTGGTTGAACGTAGGCACATTTTCCCAAATCTGTCGCGTCGTTAGCTTGCCCGATGGGCGCGATAGACAGTATGGTTTAGTTGGCGAAAAACTTCCGCGACGATTTTTTATAGTGCAAAAAGCTGACCCGGTGATGAGCGCAACGTCCGTCTTGTAAACATTCGACACTACAGTCTGTTTATAACACAGTCCCACAAAGAGTGAAACCAAATCTACCTATCGAACTGTCAAATCGGCTACCTATCGAGCACGCCAGCAAAATTATGAAAACAAAGTCTGGCGAAAAAGAAGAACAACAATCTAAAGAAGTCGTCTTTGCGTGTCTCTATATATACAGTCTCTGGGGCAGCAGGGACGGATGTCCTGGGGCCTGACGCACCCCCCCGCTTGCGAGTCAGCCGCGTAGTTGCCGGCTAAGAATAGGACTACTAACCCCAATTCAAGGTGTCAAGCGACCCGTGCCGAGGAATGAGTGATCGAGGGGGTGAAAAAGATGCTCGATCTTTAACGGAGCCTGTGGGGCACCTGGGCACCCCCCACAGTAAGCTGTCCCTTACCGCGTTAATGCAGAGCTCTGGCGTGGTGGACATTATTTCTCGTGCGACTCGTGGGAATCAAATATGAGTAAACAAATTTCAAAAACAAGTGCAACAGGTAGTAGTGGTGCGATCAACCCCTTCGCAAGAAGCGGGTTGATGCGGTCTCCAACAAGGAGAAGCGAGGAGTCAGGTGCTGGAAGCTGCTTACGCAGCTCAAGCGTGGGAGCTCCTGTCCACTCCACGGCAAGCCAGCCGGCGGAGGTCATGGACGGAGCGTGGTTGCTGAGGGCCATCAGCCAAGTAGCAGGAAAAGGACGGCCCGCATTGGAGGTAGCTGAGCAGCAGCTTGGCAAAATTATTGACTTCGCGACAACTAAGTCGAATATAAGTAAGGACCTGAAAACGGCCTTGCTTCGGCTTAGAGCGTCAGTCGATGAGGCCAAGCAGGAGCACGCGGTTGCGTTGCTGGCTGCGGCAGCGGCGGAACCCGCAAAGGAGAAAGCGTCTAAGTTTACGCAAACGGAGGCCTTCTCTTTCGCGGGTAGTCCGAAGAGTGTGGAAGCGAATGCTCGTGACAAACGTGACAAGCATTCGCAGAAGCGGGCGAGGCAGCCGTCAGGTGAGGAGCTGTCTGGCGGTGCCCGCAAGGCCAGGCGTATAATAACCCCGAAAGTCGGTGGTTATGCCGGAAAGTCGGACCCCAGCCAGGGTTCCCGGAAAACTGGGAAGGGTGGGCCTGAAAAGGCCGGCCCGTCCCGGATTGATGGGAACAAGGGGTTGCGACCAATGGTGGGCCCTCAGCAGCCACAGAGCAGGGCGGTCCAAGGAGAAGACCCTCCTTGGACAAAGGTAAAGCGGAAGAGGAAGAAGAAGGGGAATCCGCAGGTAGAAGTGCAGGTCGCCAAGCCAAGGCGTAGGAAGGCAGGTGCCAGGCGCGAAAAAGGTGACGCTATCGTCATCAAGACCGAACAGTCGAAATACTCGGACGTCTTGAAGGCGATGAGGTGCGACGCCAAGCTCGAGGGTCTTGGAGCCGACGTACGCAGTATCAGACGTACTCGTACGGGCGAAATGATCCTGGAGCTTAAGCGCCAGAAGGATCACAAGGGCGCCGCCTACAAGAGGCTGGCAGAAGAGGTCCTTGGAGATGGAGTGGAGGTGAGGGCTCTTACGCATGAGGCGACTCTGAAGGTCAAAGACCTAGACGAGATCACCGAAGCGGAAGAGCTCGTCACGGCACTGCGGCAACAGTGCGATGTTCAGGTGGCCGCCACAGCCGTCAGGCTGCGGAAGGGGCCAGCAGGGACACAGATAGCTCTGGTTCAGCTACCTGTGACGGATGTTAAAAAGTCCGTTAAAGTAGGGAGTATTAAGGTGGGCTGGTGTGTTTGTCACCTGACATTCCACGAGCCACCTGAGGTTTGCTTCAGGTGTCTGGAACCAGGACACAAGTCGTGGGACTGCAAAGGCCCCGACAGGCGCAAACTGTGTAGGCGATGCGGCGCTGAAGGTCATAAGGCCCAAAGCTGCACGAGTCCGCCCATCTGCATGATCTGTACCGGGAAAACCTCGAAAAACAGACATGCGATGGGTGGTCCAGGGTGCCCGGCCTTTAAGAAAGCCGCAGTGAGCAACAAATCACAGTGCAGGTAACGCAGCTGAACCTGAACCACTGTGATGCGGCTCAGCAACTGCTTTGTCAGGCGGTTTCTGAGTGGGAGACGGATATCGCCATCATTTCGGACCCATACCGAGTACCCGCCGGCAACGGCAACTGGGCCTCGGATGGGACCAGGAAAATGGCGGCGATATGGACGACGGGTAAATACCCCGTGCAGGAGTTGGTGTCTACTACCTATGAGGGCTTCGTGGTCGCCAAAGTAAACGGGGTCTTCTTCTGTAGCTGTTATGCGCCTCCGCGGTGGCCGATCGAGCGGTTCACGCAAATGCTGGACCGCTTAACGACCGTGCTAACAGGGCGAAGGCCGGTGGTAATAGCGGGTGACTTCAATGCCTGGGCTGTGGAATGGGGAAGCCGTTTCACGAACCAGCGGGGTCAGATCCTGCTAGAAACACTGGCCATCTTAGATGTCGACTTGGCTAACGTCGGTACCAAGAGTACCTATAGTCGAAATGGAGCGGAGTCAATTATTGACGTGACCTTTTGTAGTCCTGGCCTAACAAGTAGTCCGAACTGGAGAGTAGATGATGGCTACACTCACAGCGACCACCTGGCGGTTCGCTACAGTATCGACTACAACAACAGCAGACAGCGGATAGAAGAAGAGGCGGCTAGGCCAAGGCCAAGCCCTCGTAGGTGGAAGACATCATACTTCGACGAAGAGGTATTTAGGGAAGCGCTCCGCCGTGAGCGAAACTTACTCGGTTTAGACGGCGATGAGCTGGTAGCGGTGCTCTCACGTGCGTGTGATGCGACCATGCCTAGGAGAGTCCACCCTAGAAATGGGAGGCCACCGGCTTACTGGTGGACCGACGCGATTGCGGACCTGCGCCGCGCCTGCCTACGGGCTAGGCGGCGGATGCAGCGAGCACGATCAGAGGAAGAGCGAAACGAACGGCGGGTGGTGTTCGCCGCTGCAAAAGCCGCGCTCAAGACCGAGATAAGAGCAAGCAAGAAGGCCTGCTTTGAGGGTCTCTGTCAGAGTGCCAATACGACCCCGTGGGGTGATGCCTACAGGATCGTTATGGCCAAGACGAGAGGTGTGATGGCTCCTACAGAGCAATCTCCAGAGATGTTGGAGGGGATCATTGGAGGACTTTTTCCGCGTCATGATCCTAGTCCTTGGCCTCCTTTCGTAGGACAGCCGGGGACTGGGGCTGGCGATGAGGAAATGGTCACCGATGTGGAACTTGCGGGGATAGCTAAGTCCCTTAGCGTAGGTAAGGCCCCAGGACCGGACGGAGTTCCGAACCTGGCCTTAAAAGTAGCTATTGCAGAAGCTCCCGAGATGTTCAGGTCTGCTATGCAGAAATGCCTGGACGAGGGAGTTTTCCCAGAAGCTTGGAAGAGGCAGAGCCTGGTACTATTGCCAAAGGCGGGGAAACCACCCGGAGACCCGTCGGCATATAGACCAATATGCTTGATTGACACGGCGGGGAAGGTGCTCGAGAAGATCATCCTCAATAGAATGTTGAAGTTCACTGAGGGCGTAAATGGTCTCTCGAGCAACCAGTATGGCTTCCGGAAGGGGAGGTCCACCGTAGACGCTATCTTGTCGGTTACAAAAACCGCCGAGAAAGCACTCGAGCCTAAGAGGAGGGGAATTCGCTTTTGCGGGGTAGTGACTCTGGATGTAAGGAATGCATTTAATAGCGCCAGTTGGGCTGCTATTGCTGATGCGCTCTTGCGTCTGGGGATACCGGAGTACTTGTACAAGATTCTCGGAAGTTACTTCCAGAATCGCGTACTAGTATACGACACGGAGGTGGGTCGGAAGTGCTTTCACATAACCTCAGGAGTCCCGCAAGGTTCCATCCTGGGTCCGGTGTTATGGAATGTCTTGTACGACGAGGTGTTGAGGTTAGAGTACCCAGTGGGAGTGGTAATTGTCGGATTTGCCGACGATATTACGCTCGAAGTCTACGGTGAAACGATCGAGGAGGTGAAGTTGACTACCGACCACTCGATCAAGGTTGTGGAGGCGTCAAGGGGCTAGTCGCTTGGAACATTGTGCCAAGAGGTGCCAAGCACACCGTCTTATACGCTGTGTGGCACACCGAGGCACTCTGAGGCACAATTTTGACACTTGAGTTTGGGTGAAAAAACTAGGCAACCATGTGCATTTGACCTGCAAAATGAAAACAAACAGTTGGTTGTCTTGGTAGTTGCCAAGCAAAATCTGAATCATCAAGCAGTGGCACTTCGGGGCACACTGAGGCACAATTCAATACCCGGTGGCACACTGAAAATAATTGGCGCAAGTAAAGATGTGCTCAGCGGCTCCCCCTTGGGAGGCGTGGATGCGGTCCAGAAAACTGGAGCTGGCTCACCACAAGACAGAGGTGACGGTTGTTAACAACATGCAGTCGGCGCAGCAGACGGAGATCAGTGTAGGAGAGTGCACTATCCTGTCGAAGCGCTCTGTCAAGCACTTGGACGTGATGATCGACGATAAGCTTACCTTCGGTAGCCACGTCGATTATGCCTGTAAAAGAGCCTCCACAGCTATTGCGGCACTGTCCCGGATGATGTCCAATAGCTCAGCGGTGTACGCCAGTAAGCGCAAGCTTCTGGCTAGTGTTGCTACGTCCATACTTAGGTATGGCGGCCCGGCGTGGGGTACCGCGCTAAGTACTGAATGCTACCGACGGAAGCTGGAAAGTACTTACAGGCTTATGTGTCTGAGGGTTGCAAGCGCGTACCGTACCGTGTCACACGACGCTCTCTGTGTCATTACTGGTATGGTGCCCATCAGCATTCTTATCAGTGAGGATATGGAGTGCTTCGAAATGCGCGGCACAAGAGGCATACGCAAGACTGTCAGGATGGCCTCTATGGTCAAATGGCAGCGCGCGTGGGACAGTTCCACCAAAGGAAGGTGGACCCATAGGTTGATACCGAGGGTAGATAGTTGGATTAATAGGCGCCATGGGGAAGTTTCATTCCACCTGACACAGGTCCTTACAGGTCATGGTTGCTTCCGACAGTATCTACACCGTTTCGGGCATGCGGATTCTCCCGAATGCCCAGTGTGCAATGGTTTAGAGGAAACGGCGGAACACGTTTTGTTCGTGTGTCCGCGTTTTCGCACAATGCGTGACCGCATGCTTGCCACATGCGGGGAGGACACAACTCCGGACAACTTGGTCCAGAGAATGTGTAGGGATGAGATTAGCTGGAATGCCGTTTCAACGGCTATCACCCATATCGTCTGGGAGCTACAAAGGAGGTGGCGCGTGGACTCGGAGAATGGCTAGTCCAGATGCAGTACAAGAGGTGGTCCAGGGGTTCGAAGTCGGCTTCGTAGGTCATACCGGTGCCCTGCGGTCGAGATCGACCCTTACAGCGATTAAGTGGCCGCGGAGAGGAAGTCCCGGTAGCGGTGCTGTCGTGGCGTCAGTCTACTGGGTTGGATCTGAGCCCGCGGTTGGAAAGGGGTCCCCGGCAAGGGTCGGGGTAGGTGAGACCCTGCTGTCTGCAACCTACGGATGCAGCTGATAAGGCCTGAAGGGTAGTGATACCCTTGCCTTCAGCAGGTCAGATCGGGTTGCATGTGGGCATCAGTTCTTGATGTCCGCTCAGCAGTAGGGCGCGGGCGGGGTTGACCCTGCCCGCCTTCCGAGGACAAAGGGAGTGGCGAGGACCACTCGGGAAACTGGCAAAGCGCCAGCATGCTATCGTGATGGACTCTCCAGTGCGAGTCATCGATGTTCGTTGCTGCTAGGCTACGGCAGCTAACCTTGAGGGTGCGATATGCACTAGCCCCTCTCTGAAGCAATACCTTCTTGGTGGTTCCGGAGAGACGTAGGGTTTGGCGACCATAGGAATGTGTTTTAGTGGGTCGAGGAGAGAGTAGTCCTGGCTTCTACCGGCATTGTAGAAGACGGCCTCATCCCCACACTACCCTAACCTTCCTGTTAGGGTGTCTGATGAGCAGATTTATCCCCCTATGGTTTAGAAGAAAAAAAAAAATATATATATACAGTCTCTATTCGACACTTTTCACTACCTTCATTTCGGGCCGCAGTCGGGTGTCAGCTTGCATTGTTACATACATGCGCTACCTTTACTCTTACACACACAACGAACGGTAAGACGAGGATCAATAAACATAAAAAAAGGTTCAAATCAATGTCGTCCAACACAATGACATTTGCCTAATTCTAGCTTTTTGCATGGAATCCAGCCAATTCCGATTATGAATGTTAATATTAGTTTATTCTTGCATGTTGAAATAAATACGACACACATATGGCCCACACAGCCAGTCTTGTTAGAGATCACATTCATTTGAACCTTTTCGTCGATATTCGGCCTCCGTTGTCTCCAACATTCGCCACACAAGCAATCAAACTACTATACGAAACAAAAATGTCAAACGAATGCATTTCACCACGATAGCGTCTTCGGGAGACGGTACGGCTTTTATTATTCCTGTCTTCTTCCATAATGAGAGCTGTGTTGGCCAAATGTGTGTCGTATTCAATGCAACATGCAAGAATAAACTAATACTAACATTCATAATCGAAATTGACTGCAAATCTATGCGAAAAGCTTTAATTAGACAAATGTCATCGTGTCAGACGATAATGACTTGACGCTTTCTTATGTTTATTGAACTTCGTTCCACCGCTTCTTCTTCTTCTTCTTCTTCTTTATGGCTCGACGTTCGCATTGGAACTTAGCCTGCCTCACTTCAACTTAGTGTTCTTAGAGCATATCCACAGTTGTTCATTGATGGGCTTTCTTTGCCTGCCATTGCATGAATTTGTAAATTGTGTGGCAAGTACAATGATATACTATGCCCAGGGAGTCGAGAAAATTTTCCCGACCGCGGGAATCGAACTCGCCGTCTCCGGATTGGCGATCCGTAGCCTTAACCACTAGGCTTACTGGAGACCCTCCGCTTCCACCGCTCGTGTTGTGTATAAAAGGTAACGGTAGCGCGCGAATGTAACAAAGCAAGCTGACACCCGACTTCGGCAACGAAATGAAGGTAGTGAAAAGTGTCGAATGTTTACAAGACTACACACAACTCATCGTGGAAGACGACAGGAATAACAACAGGTGTACCGTCTCCCGAAGCCGCAATCGTGATCAAGTGCATTCGTTTGACATTTTTGTTTCGTACGGTAGATTGATTGCTTGTGTTTCGAATTTCGGAGACAAAGGCAGCCGAATATCGACTAAACGGTATCAATGACTGTGATCTCTAACAAGACTGGCAACGTCAATGAACGATAATATATTATCCGTTGCAAGAAAAATTATCGCGCAGAGCTATTCGATAACGCTAAGAAATGCCCCCAGTAGGCCACCCCTTATTTTGCAAAAATTGGAAATGTTATAAGTTCGTTGTTGGAAAATGATCATTTTAGCTCAGAATTGATCGTGTCAAAATTTGAAGTCCGTATCTCAACGCAAAGTGGTCCCTCAAAAGGTCTAAAGTTGTCAAAAAGTGTATGGGACTAAAAAACTACTCTACTAAAACCGGTGATTTTAGGGACCTAAAAGGCCAAAAATGTGCTTAGAATTGCGATATCTCTACTCGTTTTCAAGTTATTAAGCAAAATAGGGTAGGTTTCCTCAGGGTTATGAAAAAATGGCCAAACTGCTGATTTTTCAGCCGTTTTTTGTCAATAACATAGAAACGAGTAGAGATATCGTAATTCTAAGCACATTTTTGGCCAATCAGGGTCCTAAAATCACCGGTTTTAGTAGAATAACGTATTTTTTCCTCGAAAAAAATTTCATGTTAGATTTCTGGAAATATCAAACATACAATTACCACATGATTGAATGTTTATGAAGACAAATCTACCATTCTAATCCGTTATCATATTGAATTTAACTGTGGTTAAGTATTCTATTAGTTATGAGACTTTGTCGAAGGTACTGGGCTAGATATCTATATGTTTAAGAAAATGAACACTACGCTTATTTAACAGACAGCACTCATGAAGTTTTCTGTCCTTTTGTGACATTTAGAATTTCTATTTTAATTGAGAGTGTTGCCTCTCAAAAAGATCAAAATATTTTTAATTTCTATATGCCATCATTTGATGTCAAAGAAAAGCATTGATGTAGCATACACTCGTCACAATCACTACAAAAGGAAACCATTGCACGCGTACCGATCGTGGACTAACTTTGATAATACTTAACTGAATGTTTTCTTTCTTTTTTTGATTAGTTTATTCTCCGATTTCAGTATACACCCACCCAGGACCATCAGCCGGCTATCCGGACGCGATGAGCTACATGATGGACGGCCAAGCACAGATGATGCATCGACCACCAGGAGATCCCACTTTTCACCAAGGATACCATTATCCACCAGCGGAGTATTATCCTCACCATCTGTAATAAACGGCAGCTATTTAAGGTTTGATGGATAATTATTCCCCAACATCAACATTATTTATGTTATTCTCTTCTTGATTCCAGTGTTTACTTTAGTTAATTGTGTAAAGAAACCTATCTCGCACACATCACATACGATTAAATAAACGAAGGAAATCCAGAGGCGACCGCTTCCCAGTGAACATTATTACTCTATTTATACAATGACAAACAATGTGGCCATCTAGAAGAACCAAAAAGTTAGGCAACATACATGCAAAGAATGTTGTTCAAAAGTAGTTCAATATCATCATCTTCGAAGCAACACAAGAAACCAACAAAACGGATAAGTGCAACGATTTCGGCGTCTGGGAAAAGAGTGTAGAAAATCATACCCGCTTCACCCATCACCTCCCCTGAAACATACCGAGGATCAACGAATCACATCAAGGATCATCGTCTGGCATGCCTACAAGTCCATCTATTCAGTGAACCCTACGCAACTATTTATTTTGTGGGTTTTGATACGATTCAATGCTTCCGAAGCGTTATTTCGTCTTAAAATGCTTTTTTTGTATACTTACAATATCAACCAAACACTTATCTTAGTACCCTACCGAATATTTATTTGTTATGTTTATGTAAATATCTTCCAATACGTCACTGCATAAAACGCATCATGTAACGTTTCACAACATCAGCAGAACAATTATTTATAAAAAAAAAAACAGCTAGTAGGTTTCTCGAGCGGCAGCATTGTAAACTTCATTTTTTGAATTTTGCAAATGAATTAATCGTTGAGAAATGTGATTCATCTGTATCACACACGAAAAACAAACACGAATTTCTCACAATCAACACCCTCATTATATAGTTCAAGCTATTTTTTTAGCGTTCGGCACGTAAAAAAAAATAAAATGCAATACATGTAGATAAGTGTATGTGTAAGGGTACCCAGGAAGCCACCAATAAACATAAATTATTTGGTAAAACCGAAACCGACTGAAAAGATAGAGAACAAAGGATTCATTGAAATATGAACTTCTTGTGCAAGCAAATAATACAAAAAAAAATAATAATACCGATTAGTAAATCTACTTGAAAATGTGTATATAAATAAAATGAGTATCAAACACATGCACATACGTTCTTTGAAATGGGACAACATTAAAAATTGTCTTGCATCATAAGGATTGCTTTCTACATTTTTAGATTCATTACGAAGTCAGACAAGAGTCTCTTTCGTTAAGAGCAAAATATCTAGGTATGTACATTTCCGGCAAATGTATTATAAGAAATCTACATATTGAAATTAATTTCAACTTATAAATCTCCTTGAATGAGTATACAACTATCTCACATCCTTCAGAATAAGCGGAATAGCACTACAGTTCAATGAATACATTACATGCAAGTTCTGTTTACCTATTCACCACAATTAGTCCTGATCCACGCTTTAACGGGAAAACTTCCTATCTTTTTTCTCGTAAACTATAGGTGCTTAATTTATTCAGGGAAGTTGTTTGCAATAAACTGCTGCATATTTTCCCAAAAAATCTTTATAAAGGACAGACTTGTAAGAATCCAAAAATGACCGCCACAATGGCCGACTTTGGTACCTTCTCACGATTTTGAGGGCACAAATCTCTTCGTAAACAAAACCAGCGCACCTGAGCTTTTTATTTTAAGCTTGTTACAAGTGAGCAAGCACAGAATAATGAAACGCAGAGTTGATTAATGCTAGTATCTTGAGATTTGTGCATCTGAAGTTCTGATGCACTGTTGAAACGGTTATTCCAGCCGTTTGTCCTTAAGGTGGCCCTCGTTTTAAATCAAATCAAAAATAAAACTTTTTAATTTGATACCATATGCAAATCAGTTTTTCAGCAACACTGTATTATGTGGAACTACTTTTTCGAAGACACTTTTTATCTAGCACCTAATTCGAACGTTGTTCTAGTGCTTGCATAGCCAGTATTGAAAAGCATCCTGGAAATACTAAAACTACTTCAGATATTTTATTGTCATCATTGAAATTTGCAGCATATCAGGAATGATGTGATACAAATATTAAAACGCCAGGCCCACTGTTCTAGCACCTAATTCGAAAGTTGTCGGTAAATTTTTACCTTCACAGTTTTACCCTATACCGTGCCATGCCCTAGTACCGTGTGCCTCCTAATACCGTGTATTTGACAAAAAACTCAAATATTTTACTAAGTGTATTATTTTTTAAAATTGAATAACTAGTTCAATCATTAGCATATTAAACCTTCTCAAGTTAGGCGTGATAAATTTGGCACATATTTACAAAAACATGCAATTAAAAATATTTTCAGAATGTAAGTGCAAAGTACCAATACACGGTATTAGGGCATGGTTACTTTTGTGTTCCAAATACCGTGTTTCGTCTAAAACATGCAAACTGAAAATATTATTGATACTTTTTACTTTATGAATCAATTGCACAAACCTCTAGGCAACGTTTGACGCACAGGTTCTTTTAAGAATGAACTTAGTATGATTGATATAGTGATGATTCAAAGGACCACCAATGTATGCGGGTCACAAACACGGTATTAGGAACAATGCTATGTTTTACAATTTTGATTTTAATAATGGATTAAACATTTGGAATTCCATTAATCATATTTATTCTACATAATACACATACTAAGCAATAATATTGCGTTTGAAAAATCAAGAAACATGAATTATTGATTTTTACAGGGCTCTTTGAAGTGAACAGCATCCTTAAGGTCACGGTATTAGGGCATGGCACGGTATATAGCCTTTTTTCGAGTGATTTTTCTCCCCTTCAGAAGATTTGAAGCACGAATAATGTCGCATTTTTTTCTGGACGTTGCATTTTTCTAGTTGAAATTCAAATGTTACGGTCAATTTCAACTCAAAAAACAATAAAGTCTTAAAATGACTATATCACAGACAAACAGATGTAACACTCTTTAAAACAGCTTGGCACGTGCATTTAACTATCAATTCAAATTTCCTTTGATTTGCGTGATCCTTCCATTAGAGACGCTAGTGTTCGATCGCTTCGACATTTGCCGGTGTACACGTTGCTGAATGATGCAAACGAAAGTTACAGGCGATTTGTGTAGTAGTGTGCGTGCTAGACAAACGTCAAATCAACATCCATCATGGCACAGTGTCTCGCGTGGTTTGTCCAACAGGTGGCAGTGTGCTCATGAAAAAGACACTGGTCAAAAGTTTTTGATGAATTTGCTCTAAGAGTTACGTCTGTTTGTCTGTGACTATATCATTTGATACAGTAAGAAAATTTTCTAGCTCACGTATGAGGCAAAATTTGAAGCGTAAATTGCGGAAACGTTATTTTTTTTTTATTTGAAATCGACTCCAAAGATCCTCTTAACATCCTAAACCAAACTACATATAATTCTTATAATTTACAGGATAGAGTCAAACTATCTCTGGAAAAAAAAATGAATGTTATATAACATGCCTTTATTTTTTCCATACAAGAGTTTATTGTAAAACGTAAAACAAAAGCTCGAAATTGGTCTGATGGAATCGTAAAAATGCTTGTCTAGTGGAAAGTATCTATATATATAAAAATGCAGTGGCATACGTGGGACCGCGCATAACTTGCGAATGGAAGGTTCGATTTTGATCATCTTTGTTTTGTTCTGTCAATTTTCACCCAAGGAAGGTTTATGAGGCAAAAAACATGAAAAAATGAAAGTTTTTGAAAAATGATCTTCCATACGTTTTGTGAACGGGGACTTGGTCTTGGATAGAAACTTGAAACGTCAAAAAACGCAGTAGGCAAGACAAAGTTTGCCGGGTACAGCTAGTTTTAAATAAAAATTCTTGACATGGTAAACTTTTCCCAGAAGAAATATTCGTAGCGATTATGCGCTATGGTGATAGCTATTCTTCCTACCAAAATAATTTTCAATAAACTAGAGCTTAAGTGTGTTTCGACATTCAAAGTAAAAACAATATGAAAAGCGTTAACGAATCAGCTTAACTTATTTACTTTACAGGTGATTTTAACGTACCGTCGTGCGGGGCTTCTTTTTACACTTCTTAGCGATTTTTCAACTTCATGTCATTATAATTCCCAGAGTAGTGAAAGAATTTCCACATTTTTTACATATAATAATCAAGAGTA
This sequence comes from Aedes albopictus, assembly GCF_035046485.1. Taxonomy (NCBI): domain Eukaryota; kingdom Metazoa; phylum Arthropoda; class Insecta; order Diptera; family Culicidae; genus Aedes; species Aedes albopictus. The sequence continues at coordinate 172,223,669 of NC_085136.1, forward strand.
TATGTTTAAGATGTACACTCATTGCACAATTATGGCTCACTCAAGAAACAATCATTTCATAATATGTAACGTTTTTTTTTATTTATATTTTACATTCTCTTCATTGGAACTCCTTTTTATTGTTTTATATAAAAATCTGCTTGTAAAATTCACTTTAAGCGGTGAAAATTACTGAAATGTTGGTGAATAATGGAAACCACAATTATGGGTCAAAATTGGCTGTGTAACAATTATGGGTCAATTTGTTGCCTATTATGGGTCACTCAAGAGGAATCGGCTAAACAATAATGTTTTGTCTATTTTTTTTAATTAATGGTCACTTATTCTAGATAGACCAACTATAGTAGAATCTAAAACTAGTCTCAAACCTTTTAACGAAGCGTGTTTTCATGATTTGGAATCATTTTTTCAAAATTGGGACTAAATCTCCAACACAACCACTGATAAACGCCTAAAAGTATGCAATGCCCATGTACGCAGTACTGTCAATATTATGCTGCACAAAAAGTGACCCATAATTGTGTGATTTTCGGTGTTCCTTGTCACAATAATGAGACATTTAAATTTTGCCTGAAATAAGATTTATTTTTTTTTATTCCATGTCGGGTATTTCCATCACTGCGACCAGTTTTTTGATCTATTGTGACATATGCCTCTGACAAGTTTTATTATAGCTAATGTATATCAAAATGACGTACCACTGTTGTAAGTGATCGCCATCGTTTGATCAATAGCATTAACCCAGCACGGTTCGACATTTCGAATGAACTGCACTACCGTACTGGGTGTTGTTCTCCAAATGTCAGAGGGTTCTAACAGCCCTTTGACGAAGAACTTACGTCTTGTTGTAAAGAGTACCGGACAGTGGCACAGTAGATGTTCCGAGACTTCTTTATCTGTGCCGCAAAAGCGACACATATCATCTTGAAGTTTTCCCATAAGCTTCAAGTGATATCGGCTCGGACAATGACCTGTTATAAGCCCAGTATATACGCTAAGATCTTTTTCGGAAAGATCCAGTATTTTGCAAGTCTTAGAAACATTTGGAATGATAAATCGCCTTGCTTGCCTTGCTATACAAGTGTTTTTCCAATTGTTTGTCACTTTCGAATGTTCTCTTTTTAATTAGCTTTAATTAGCTGCAGTCACATGAATTTCTTTCCTACACTTAGAACGTAAATTATACCTTTGTTCTGGTGACGATACCATTTCGCACTTGAAAATCACTAAAGCTCACCTTTACGGAGCTTACGAAAGCAGCGCACGCACTTTCTGATGTTCACAATCGAAGCGTTATTTTGACAAATGGTTTTACACCGAACAAAAAAATATTGAAAATATGTATGTTTTTACGTATAAGCCCGTATGCGATACGTATAGTGGCACAAAACAAATCAACTCATCAACGAAGAATGATAATGGCTAACAAAAGCTTGCAATTAATTAGTATTTATCTATTAAAGTGGAAAGTGACTGTGTGACCCATAATTGTGCAATGAGTGTATGCAAAATTTGAACTTAATTCACCAATAAACAAAAAAGTTGTTCATACACCCATCGGACACATCTCATATAGAACCGGATGTTTTTAACTATAGCAAAACTGCATTTAAAATTCAAGGGATATTTAGAAAACTACTTTGTACCATCACTGTAGTATACTATATCATACATGATTTCAAAAAATATATGCGGTTTTAGATGGTTCTGTGTTACCATAGGTATTATAAACAGCGTGATATTGTAATATAGACAGCCATCAGCCAAAGGGACCATCAATCAATTATTTAGGTGAAACGGTCATTCATAATGTAACAAGGGGTGGCCGAAATGTTTGGGATGGACACCTTTTTTTTCTCTGAAAAAAAGTTCAACATGCTGTAACTTTTCATAAAGTGCATCGAAAAATCTCAAATTTTGACTGTTTGTGCCTATTACATGTGCAGCTCGATTGGTTAATCGTTGGCGAAGTTAGAACCGTTCTGGTAAAACGCTATTTTTAAAGAACTAATTTTTGAACTGTCATATCTCGGAAACCAGTGAACCAAATTGAATGAAATTTTTAACTTTTTTTTAACAATATATCCATACTTGATACGGCGTTGTAAAATGTAATATTTTCTCACGACGAAGAAAGTTATACCGGTTTGACATTTTTACCCATATAGGGAAAATAAGTCAAATTCACAATACCACACAAAAATTACTAAATATGTTCTTCCTTCAATCCAAATAGGCTCTATTAAATCTCATAAGAGGTAGAAAATCTTTGGATATCAAAACCTCAAATTTAATGGCATTGATGTAAAAAATTTACATCTTTTCAAGAAAGATCCAAAAGTGTCAATCCATGATAACTTTTTTCAACGTTCAAAAAGTACCCATGTTTTAATAACTTATGGAGCATTAATAAATTGTTGATAAACGTTCAAAATCCAGAACGGTTCTAGCTTCGCGAAAGATTAACCAATCGAGCTCAAATTTGTACCAATGATGCACATATAATTTTAGATTGTTGATGCACTCTATGAAAAGTTACAGCATTTTGAATATGTTTGTGAAAGTTAAAAGAAGTTGCCTATCCCAAACATTTTGGCCACCCCCTGTATAACGATACAAATATTCGATTGCATATAGTACGTTGAAACACCTTGAATGAATTGATCAACCCTTTGAAATTTTTGGAACAATGCTTACAGAACAAATGTTCTGATACGTGATATATATTTTTGGTTTATTTGATGTTTTTTTCGCATCCTGACAAGCAATAAAGGGTCTGCTTGGAAAACAATTTCAACCAAGTGAAGGGGAAAATGGGAATAATTGCTGACCAAAGTCTACGGTCCATACAATTTTATTTTTTTTTTGTATGAACAATCTTGCGTGGGCCCACAAATACAAAACCAGACCGCGTCCTGGTGCATATGTTACGCTGTGTTGTTAGGTACACTTGTGGTAATAGTTTTGCATTGTAAACAAGCATTTATAACGCACCTAAGCTGAAAATGAGCCTCATCATTTATTTGCGTCGGAATTTGTAAATCTTTACAACGGGTAATACTAGTTTGAAAAATCTTCTGCAACTAGGAAAAACTGATAAACAATGTTAAAGCACCTATCCTGAAAGTTTCACATGTAGGAAACATTGTCTAGTAATCTGATAAAATTGGCACGTCGACATATGGAGTGCAAGTCTGTTAATTGAACGAGGTTGCATCGAGGAATATGGACATAAAGAGATATCGATATAAAGAGACTGCGGCATGAAAAGAAGTAATATGTATGCAGAACGAAGCAATCCACGAAATTATATCAAGAAGGATAAAGATATCAAGACGTAGAACATCGAGATGAGGAGATTTAACTGTTGTTTTGTCTAATTAGTCTAATAAGGCTATTGAAGTTGAAAGTTTAGAGCTAAATTTATTAAATGTCTTCTTATATCGAATATACCTGAATGGCCAGAGCAATCGTTGTATAATAACCAAGTTGCAAAATATTTCTCTTTAATTTCCAGCTAGCATATTTTAACCAATAGTGGACCACTAAAATTTGTTCTCATCGTATGATTGAATTGACTTTAGGTGCCAATGATTGCGTAACATGTTACATACCTTTCCGACATATTGCATATAATAATTACCCAACAGTACCTTAATTTGCAATAATTTGTTGACATGTAACATTGCAAACGTATCTTATCTAAAATATCTAAAAGTTTGTCCTAAAAGAACATTTTTCATTTTGGGGTCATATTAACTACTGTATAAAGTCTGAAGATCATATTTGCTATTTTTATATGTACTACTATATATATTTATGACATTATTGATAGCTTAGACCCTGCTTTCTCATCTATCGTAGAACGAAGAGCACGTATTGCGATGATGATACTGTGGTTCGTCAGTTATTCAGTGGAGAAATCCATTATTTGTGACCGCGGGTATGTTATCCAGTTATCCGTTTCGTCTAAGTATTTGACCCTTCGAATAACGGTTTTGCCGGATAGAGGAAAAGTTGCTTGAGGCGTTGGATTAAAATTGAACCCACAACCTTCGGAAAAAATTATATAAATTCTGTTGTCACTCGATAGTAGATTATTTTCCTTACCAATATCATGAATACCATAATACCAAGGCTTGCCTCGATATTCTAGGAGAAATCAATCGGATGTAAGTAACGTAATTGTAAAAAGTTACTGATTAACGGTAAATAACGAGGTAAATATGATGTTGGGAACTTAGTAAAAATATATAAAACTGAACTTAATGAAAATAATACTGAGCTGGAACCGAGGCTGGGACATCAGAGTCTTAGTGTGAAGCTTGGAGATTTATGACCAAATATTTCGTTACATTGAATCGGCTACCTGATCAACAAACTTGACTAAATGGTGGATTGAAACTAGTAATGAGCACACTTTGGTATAGGTTTCAAACATTATTAAGGATTTACCGGCTACTTATATTGCATCGGTCACTTAAGTAGCCGTTCCAAAGTAGCCGTTTTATAAAAAGAGGGATTTAAAAGTGAGCTTTAACATTTTTAATAAATGCGTGATTCCACGTTGCCACCAGCTACTCAATGATATTCATTTTTTGACAATTCAATTCTTTTTAATATGAAAACGGCTACTTTGGAACGGCTACTTAAGTGACTGGTGGAATACAAGTTTACTCAGATTCAAACAGAGAATTCGGGAATTCATTGCATGTGTGTATTTATTTCGCTGTCACTTTTAAGTTGAAAATAATTTCAATGATCCATTCTACGAGACGTTTCGGGTCAGCTGATCGCTCATTTCATAAATGAAAATTTAGAGGTCGCGTCGTAGCCCGTGAGTGTTAATATCAATATCAACACTGTTGTCGTTTCGTAAAATAGACTATCTAGGGTACGAGTGCCATCAGTAATCTCACGCTCCCATTTTCATCCTATCCGAGAACAAGCGATTACGACACCGAATGATTCCGTTCTTTTGTGTTTCATGCGTGCTCACTTCTAACAAAAAATACAAAAATAAGAAACAAAACAAACAGCACTTCATTCCTTTGTTTTTAGTAGGATGAAAATGGGAGCCACATGCTTAAAAAGGGAACCAATACCCTACATGAATTCTACATTAGATGGTAGAAAATTTCAACAAATTTCAGGATAAACGTCTGGAACGACTGAAACGATAAACTTCAGGAACGACTGCCTTTGCCTTGCCTATCCAAAACTGTCAGAATGATCTGGGAACAGTCAAACCGTGTAATGAAGGATTTGAATAAGTCGCACGATTTTTTTACACTTTCCAACAGTAGGCTGAATGTGTACTTCATGATAGGTCAGCATTTGTAATAGTAATGTTTTGGTTTGGATTCGAAATCGGAATTTGATTGATTTTTTTAATGAAAGTAAGATTGTTGATTTTTTAAATTTATTTAAGGCTCAAGAATTCGTCATCATTTTTCGGAAAATAAAAAGCAGTTTTCTCGCTGCAAAACAAAACAAGGATCATGAAAATATATTCACTGCACTATATTTATCATGTGGAGTACAGTGAATATATTTTCATAGCAAAAACTTTTGTTTTGATCGAAAAAACTGCTTTCAAATGTTTGATGATGACGATGATTTCAATGACGAAAAGTTCAACGTTAAACTTGTCAAGATGAAGTTATTGTCTAAATCTTTAACTTTGCTGGTTCCATTGCAACAAAAAATCTATCGAATTTAATTCTATGGATTTTGGCACACTCTATAACAAGTGTTCGATTACTAATCCATGTATATTGTTTAAAAATGTTGGACTAGTGGAGGCATGGGGTGTTGAAGCGTCATAAAATATTGCCCCAAATTGTAAAAAAAAATCTACGTGACCGTTTCATCTCAGTTGTTAACCATTTATTGACAATTTATTATTTTGTTTACTTTCCAAAGCTTCGTTGCCGAAAATATAGATTGTGTTTCCAATCTGTCAAAGTAGAAAATAATACAAACAAAACAAAACGAATTTCTTTGTATAATATGTAGCGATAAAATAGGCATGCGTAGCTCGGAAACACGCGTACACATACACACACCTTAGTTAACTAAATATATTTTAAATTGATTAGCTTTAAGCACCTGTACCACTATGCATATTCTGAGTTTAGTTAGCAAACGACCACTTCCTATAATTTCATTGGTTTTTGTTTTTGAAAAATCAATCTAAAGTGATGTACATTAAGTAGCCAGTAATAAAAAAGATTCTTATAGATTTTTTTAATGTACTTGTAAAAAAACAAATGAACTTCAATGTGCAGCAAATTTCTATTTTGCTATTGAGAAAAAACGACTAGGTGAAATTGCTGTAAGGTCTCGTTAAATTGCAACATTAAATGTTAAGTGTAAACGTGTAAAGAAACCACACTCATACAAAAACAGAAGCAAAATTGTAATGAATAGAACGATTGGTAAACACATGAAAATTATATGATTATTTTGAAATTTTCTGTTTTATTTTTGTTTATAATTTCACTTCCATGTTACTTATTTGTTTGACAACGAAAACTTGTTTATTTATATGTATTCAGTTGTTTGGCCTATGGTTGGTTTTAAATTTAAGTTCAAAAACAAGTTTTTTTAGTTTGCAAAACGCTTTACAACACTTATTCATCATCTCCCGAATATTATCCGAATTCTTTCAATGTGTTATTGATTGGGACTGTCTTCTAGGAGAAAGAGAAAATTATAGGAAAACGTCAACTGAACCCTAGTATGGGGATTCAATACTCGATATTCGGATGTTACTCAGTAGGTAATTAAAAGTCTGCTAGAACTAAGAACACGTGAGTATAAATCTATTGAAGAGGTTGACAGAATTTCACAGGAAGGAGAGACAGCGGAAATACTCCTGTTCTTTTATCTCCCAAAATGACAACATACCCATATGAAACTGGAATTAACTGGAAGTTGGAACTGGAAACTGGAAATTAACTTTAGACAGGTAGTTGAAGCCTGGTTCTCAGTTGAGTATTCCTACCAGCACTCACGGTGGCCATGTAGAGTTTTTTCGTCTAATGGCCAGCTTCAATTGCGGCTAATCCTCTTTATTACTTTGTTCAATATTATGGTGAATGTCATACGTGGTCACTTTCAGAACAACGCAATTTGGCTCGCATTTTCTCGAGCACAAATCTGAAGACTTGGCAAACGCGTTGGTCTAAAAATGCTACTTGGTGTTTACCGTGAGTAAACAAGTAGCAAGTAGCATTTCCAGATCAATTTGCATACGGAATCTCCAGATTTGTGTTCGGGGAAAAAAAAGAAGAATATAAGGCAACCATTGTGGCGGTAACTTTGTCCTTAAACCTACTGACTACTTTCGGCTATTTTCCTCCGATGCATAAATAGGAAAAAAAAATAAGTAAATTATAAGCCTGCATACCTGCGGTCAAGCTATGTTCAGTAGTGTGGGTCATCGGAACCGTTTTCTCAGATCAAAGCTTTCTTGGTTCCGTTTCGGGTCCTAAGTATCTGTGCAAAATTTGAGCACGATCGGTTGCTACATTTTGCGCATTGCAATTGAAATTTGTATGGGATTTTGTATGGGAAAACATACTTTTTTGCATTTTAGCCATAAGTTGAAAAAATTTGTCTGAAACTTTTTAACCGATACTGTAAAATGATAGCCTAGGATGTCCTGAAAAACTTTGTTGAAGACCGCAAAGCGATCCGATGCTTGTGAAAATAGTTATAACCAATGAACCGCATGCATCTTCTTCTTCTTCTTGGCGTAACGTCCTCATTGGGACAAAGCCTGCTACTCAGCTTAGTGTTCTATGAGCACTTCCACAGTTATTAACTGAGAGCTTCCTCTGCCAATGACCATTTTGCATGCGTATATCGTGTGGCAGGCACGAAGATACTCTATGCCCAAGGAAGTCAAGGAAATTTCCTTTACGAAAAGATCCTGGACCGACCGGGAATCGAACCCGTCACCCTCAGCATGGTCATGCTGAATACCCGTGCGTTTACCGCCTCGGCTATATGGGCCCTGAACCGCATGCATGTGTTTATGTTTTAACATGTAAAGGAATAACAATAGCAACAAAATCATGCTGTTTCGCCAAGCAATGCCAACGCTATAACTTTTTTCATAAGCATCAGATCACTTCGCGGTCTTCGACATAGGACACCCTAGGCTATGTTTTCACTTTATCGATTACACGGTTTTAGAAAAACTCGAGCTTGCTATGAGAGAAATGCAAAAAAGTGTAATTTCCTATGTAAAACCCCATACAAACTTCAAACACGATGCGCAAAACGTAGACATAACCGATCGTGCCCACTTGCACACTTTTTTGGGTTCTGAAATGGGATCAAAAGAGTTTTGATCTGATGGGATACCATTGATTTTTTCTATTTTCCATATAAACGATGACCCACTCTAATGTAGTTAAAACAATTATCGTGATCTTGTACCAACTTTTCAAACTCTCTAATCAGAATATCCTCTAGGAATGTTCGCTTACCCTTCAACGGGATACGCGTATTTCGACTACCAGAAGTGGATAACTGACATTGAGGAAGATTGAGGAAGATATATATAGATATAGATGGTAAAATAAAAAATATTTGAGGAAAATTCGAATAAATTTTCAATTTGTTCAGGCCACAAATATAAAACTGTTTGGAGCAAACCGAAACCGAAAGTTACATTTGAAGCTAATGTAATCCATGTTCGAAACATGTTTCTGACAGGTTTATCTCCGTGATGGATTTTTTTTTAGAAAATTAAGCATCAGATATTCAGAACTGCTTCAAAATTTTCTCAGAAGCTTTCTAAAGAATTTTCTTCAAAGATTGCTTTAGAAATTCTACAAGAGATTTTTAATGCACTTCCCAATGAATTCAAAGAATGATTCCGAATTTAGCACGGTTCCGTTTTTGACATCTGAAAATAAAATGTTGAATAGGAATCCCACTGTATCATACTTAGTTTTGAATAACTCAAAATTCTTTGCGTGTTGGCTTTACAGTCGCTGTGCAACATCAATGAGAGTATATTACAGGTGGGGAAGAAGAAGATATGGCTATGTATTAGGAAGGAAAAAATATGTAAACACAAAAAGTGACGTCACTATTTGACACGCGTTCTTATGGGAGCTCCCTTTGTTTGTAGTAGCGTTATGTTTTGCACCAGACACGGATCTCACGCACATGAAGAATCTTCTTCCACCATGTTCAGTATGCCGTGGCCATGCTTCCTGTTTTTTACGAAGGACCAAAAAGAGGACGGATCGCGCTGGATGTTAGGCACCCTACACACTACTCAAACGGTTTGACCAGTATTGACTCCGCCCCCAGGTTGGTGGTTGAGTTGGTGCTGTGTTCGACCGTGTGTGATGCTGTTTGACGAACCGATTTAGCAGTTCGTCAAACCGATTTGACGGTTGACGGTTTGGTCCGCAAAAATCAAACCAGTTTGATTTTACTCAAACCAACGGTGGGCGGAGCCAATGTTTGACGAAACGATCGTACCGTGTGTAGTGTTGTTGCACAAACATAGTGCGATTTCAAATGGGAGAGTATGTTGGTGCAACCTCAGTGACATGTTGGTGCAACACGATTTGGAAGTTCGTCATACGGTTGCAGAAACATAAGCTGGTTCGACCAACCTGGGGGCGGTGGCAATGTTGGTCAAACCGTTTGAGTAGTGTGTAGGGTGCCTTAGATTGCACTTGGCTAACGTAACTGCGAAAGGTACTATTTCGTAGCCCATCGTACTCGTTTCCGTATTTTTTTGTGTTTGCTTACTCGTCGTTGATCGATTTCTCAAGTATCACTTCAGGATTTTTCGAAGCTTATTACGTGTTGACCCTAGCTTCTTGTTCCACCAAGGGCAGTTGTAGTGAGTACGTCTGATTTTCTTAAGAGGACCTGATTCAGTATTCACCTCGCAGTTGTCTAGTCTTTTTTTTTTTTTTTCCTTCTAAACCATAGGGGGATAAATCTGCTCATCAGACACCCTAACAGGAAGGTTAGGGTAGTGTGGGGATGAGGCCGTCTTCTACAATGCCGGTAGAAGCCAGGACTACTCTCTCCTCGACCCACTAAAACACATTCCTATGGTCGCCAAACCCTACGTCTCTCCGGAACCACCAAGAAGGTATTGCTTCAGAGAGGGGCTAGTGCATATCGCACCCTCAAGGTTAGCTGCCGTAGCCTAGCAGCAACGAACATCGATGACTCGCACTGGAGAGTCCATCACGATAGCATGCTGGCGCTTAGCCAGTTTCCCGAGTGGTCCTCGCCACTCCCTTTGTCCTCGGAAGGCGGGCAGGGTCAACCCCGCCCGCGCCCTACTGCTGAGCGGACATCAAGAACTGATGCCCACGTGCAACCCGATCTGACCTGCCCGCAAAGGAAGGGTATCACTACCCTTCAGGCCCTATCAGATGCACCCGTAGGTTGCAGACAGCAGGATCTCACCTACCCCGACCCTTGCCGGGGACCCCTTTCCAACCGCGGGCTCAGATCCAACCCAGTAGACCGACGCCACGACAGCACCGCTACCGGGACTTCCTCTCCGCGGCCACTTAATCGCTGTAAGGGTCGATCTCGACCGCAGGGCACCGGTATGACCTACGAAGCCGACTTCGAACCCCTGGACCACCTCTTGTACTGCATCTGGACTAGCCATTCTCCGAGTCCACGCGCCACCTCCTCTGTAGCTCCCAGACGATATGGGTGATTGCCGTTGAAACGGCATTCCAGCTAATCTCATCCCTACACATTCTCTGGACCAAGTTGTCCGGAGTTGTGTCCTCCCCGCATGTGGCAAGCATGCGGTCACGCATTGTGCGAAAACGCGGGCACACGAACAACACGTGTTCCGCCGTTTCCTCTAAACCATTGCACACTGGGCATTCGGGAGAATCCGCATGCCCGAAACGGTGTAGATACTGTCGGAAGCAACCATGACCTGTAAGGACCTGTGTCAGGTGGAATGAAACTTCCCCATGGCGCCTATTAATCCAACTATCTACCCTCGGTATCAACCTATGGGTCCACCTTCCCTTGGTGGAACTGTCCCACGCGCGCTGCCATTTGACCATAGAGGCCATCCTGACAGTTTTGCGTATGCCTCTTGTGCCGCGCATTTCGAAGCACTCCATGTCCTCACTGATAAGAATGCTGATAGGCACCATACCAGTAATGACACAGAGAGCGTCGTGTGACACGGTACGGTACGCGCTTGCAACCCTCAGACACATAAGCCTGTAAGTACTTTCCAGCTTCCGTCGGTTGCATTCAGTACTTAGCGCGGTACCCCACGCCGGGCCGCCATACCTAAGTATGGACGTAGCAACACTAGCCAGAAGCTTGCGCTTACTGGCGTACACCGCTGAGCTATTGGACATCATCCGGGACAGTGCCGCAATAGCTGTGGAGGCTCTTTTACAGGCATAATCGACGTGGCTACCGAAGGTAAGCTTATCGTCGATCATCACGCCCAAGTGCTTGACAGAGCGCTTCGACAGGATAGTGCAGTCTCCTACACTGATCTCCGTCTGCTGCGCCGACTGCATGTTGTTCACAACCGTCACCTCTGTCTTGTGGTGAGCCAGCTCCAGTTTTCTGGACCGCATCCACGCCTCCACAACCTTGATCGAGTGGTCGGTAGTCAACTTCACCTCCTCGATCGTTTCACCGTAGACTTCGAGCGTAATATCGTCGGCAAATCCGACAATCACCACTCCCACTGGGTACTCTAACCTCAACACCTCGTCGTACATGACATTCCATAACACCGGACCCAGGATGGAACCTTGCGGGACTCCTGAGGTTATGTGAAAGCACTTCCGACCCACCTCCGTGTCGTATACTAGTACGCGATTCTGGAAGTAGCTTCCGAGAATCTTGTACAAGTACTCCGGTATCCCCAGACGCAAGAGCGCATCAGCAATAGCAGCCCAACTGGCGCTATTAAATGCATTCCTTACATCTAGAGTCACTACCCCGCAAAAGCGAATTCCCCTCCTCTTAGGCTCGAGTGCTTTCTCGGCGGTTTTTGTAACCGACAAGATAGCGTCTACGGTGGACCTCCCCTTCCGGAAGCCATACTGGTTGCTCGAGAGACCATTTACGCCCTCAGTGAACTTTAACATTCTATTGAGGATGATCTTTTCGAGCACCTTCCCCACCGTGTCAATCAAGCATATTGGTCTATATGCCGACGGGTCTCCGGGTGGTTTCCCCGCCTTTGGCAATAGTACCAGGCTCTGCCTCTTCCAAGCTTCTGGGAAAACTCCCTCGTCCAGGCATTTCTGCATAGCAGACCTGAACATCTCGGGAGCTTCTGCAATAGCTACTTTTAAGGCCAGGTTCGGAACTCCGTCCGGACCTGGGGCCTTACCTACGCTAAGGGACTTAGCTATCCCCGCAAGTTCCACATCGGTGACCCTTTCCTCATCGCCAGCCCCAGTCCCCGGCTGTCCTACGAAAGGAGGCCAAGGACTAGGATCATGACGCGGAAAAAGTCCTCCAATGATCCCCTCCAACATCTCTGGAGATTGCTCTGTAGGAGCCATCACACCTCTCGTCTTGGCCATAACGATCCTGTAGGCATCACCCCACGGGGTCGTATTGGCACTCTGACAGAGACCCTCAAAGCAGGCCTTCTTGCTTGCTCTTATCTCGGTCTTGAGCGCGGCTTTTGCAGCGGCGAACACCACCCGCCGTTCGTTTCGCTCTTCCTCTGATCGTGCTCGCTGCATCCGCCGCCTAGCCCGTAGGCAGGCGCGGCGCAGGTCCGCAATCGCGTCGGTCCACCAGTAAGCCGGTGGCCTCCCATTTCTAGGGTGGACTCTCCTAGGCATGGTCGCATCACACGCACGTGAGAGCACCGCTACCAGCTCGTCGCCGTCTAAACCGAGTAAGTTTCGCTCACGGCGGAGCGCTTCCCTAAATACCTCTTCGTCGAAGTATGATGTCTTCCACCTACGAGGGCTTGGCCTTGGCCTAGCCGCCTCTTCTTCTATCCGCTGTCTGCTGTTGTTGTAGTCGATACTGTAGCGAACCGCCAGGTGGTCGCTGTGAGTGTAGCCATCATCTACTCTCCAGTTCGAACTACTTGTTAGGCCAAGACTACAAAAGGTCACGTCAATAATTGACTCCGCTCCGTTTCGACTATAGATACTCTTGGTACCGACGTTAGCCAAGTCGACATCTAAGATGGCCAGTGTTTCTAGCAGGATCTGACCCCGCTGGTTCGTGAAACGGCTTCCCCATTCCACAGCCCAGGCATTGAAGTCACCCGCTATTACCACCGGCCTTCGCCCTGTTAGCACGGTCGTTAAGCGGTCCAGCATCTGCGTGAACCGCTCGATCGGCCACCGCGGAGGCGCATAACAGCTACAGAAGAAGACCCCGTTTACTTTGGCGACCACGAAGCCCTCATAGGTAGTAGACACCAACTCCTGCACGGGGTATTTACCCGTCGTCCATATCGCCGCCATTTTCCTGGTCCCATCCGAGGCCCAGTTGCCGTTGCCGGCGGGTACTCGGTATGGGTCCGAAATGATGGCGATATCCGTCTCCCACTCAGAAACCGCCTGACAAAGCAGTTGCTGAGCCGCATCACAGTGGTTCAGGTTCAGCTGCGTTACCTGCACTGTGATTTGTTGCTCACTGCGGCTTTCTTAAAGGCCGGGCACCCTGGACCACCCATCGCATGTCTGTTTTTCGAGGTTTTCCCGGTACAGATCATGCAGATGGGCGGACTCGTGCAGCTTTGGGCCTTATGACCTTCAGCGCCGCATCGCCTACACAGTTTGCGCCTGTCGGGGCCTTTGCAGTCCCACGACTTGTGTCCTGGTTCCAGACACCTGAAGCAAACCTCAGGTGGCTCGTGGAATGTCAGGTGACAAACACACCAGCCCACCTTAATACTCCCTACTTTAACGGATTTTTTAACATCCGCCACAGGTAGCTGAACCAGAGCTATCTGTGTCCCTGCTGGCCCCTTCCGCAGCCTGACGGCTGTGGCGGCCACCTGAACATCGCACTGTTGCCGCAGTGCCGTGACGAGCTCTTCCGCTTCGGTGATCTCGTCTAGGTCTTTGACCTTCAGAGTCGCCTCATGCGTAAGAGCCCTCACCTCCACTCCATCTCCAAGGACCTCTTCTGCCAGCCTCTTATAGGCGGCGCCCTTGTGATCCTTCTGGCGCTTAAGCTCCAGGATCATTTCGCCCGTACGAGTACGTCTGATACTGCGTACGTCGGCTCCCAGACCCTCGAGCTTGGCGTCGCACCTCATCGCCTTCAAGACGTCCGAGTATTTCGACTGTTCGGTCTTGATGACGATAGCGTCACCTTTTTCGCGCCTGGCACCTGCCTTCCTACGCCTTGGCTTGGCGACCTGCACTTCTACCTGCGGATTTCCCTTCTTCTTCCTCTTCCGCTCTACCTTTGTCCAAGGAGGGTCCTCTCCTTGGATCGCCCTGCTCTGCGGCTGCTGAGGGCCCACCATTGGTCGCAACCCCTTGTTCCCATCATTCCGGGACGGGCCGGCCTTTTCAGGCCCACCCTTCCCAGCTTTCCGGGAACCCTGGCTGGGGTCCGACTTTCCAGCGTTACCACCGGCTTTCGGGGTTATTATACGCCTGGCCTTGCGGGCGCCGCCAGACAGCTCCTCACCTGACGGCTGCCTCGCCCGCTTCTGCGAATGCTTGTCGCGAGCATTCGCTTCCACTCTCTTCGGACTACCTGCGAAGGAGAAGGCCTCCGGCCTCCGGCCTCCTTGTCTAGTCTAGTCTAGTCTAGTCTACACATACACAGCCAATCGTTGAAAGAATCCTGGAAAATGTTAGAATCGACTGCTTCTATCATTTTTCTTGTCATTATTAATGTGTGTAGTACATCGTAAATGCATTACAAACATTGAAGCGGCCAGGCATACTGTGCAGCGTTATTGTTTTATCGGTTGATTCAAATATTCAGTAGTAGGACGATTGACCACTCGCAGCGTTTGTATTGTTTTTGCTCCTGTTTGACGTTTACTCACTACCCCCATCTAGTGGCGGCCCCGCCAAACACAGAATATTAAGCATTGGGCGGTTACGTTTTCGTGACGATGTTATTTAATGAAATTTGTTCTTAGTGTTACGTCTGTTTCTCTGTGATAAAACCATTCAGGTTTCTCATATCAATCGCTCAGTTTTGTATAGAATAAAGTGGGTCTCCAGTTAGCCTAGTGGTTAAGGCTATGGATCGCCAAACCGGAGACAGCGGGTTCGATTCCCGTTCCCGTCGGGAAAATTTTCTCGGTTCCCTGGACATAATGTATCATTGAATTTGCCTCAAAATATACAAATTCATGCAATGGCAGGCAAAGGAAGCCCTTCAATTAATAACTGTGGAAGTGAACACTAAGTTGAAGCGAGGCAGGCCAAGTCCCAGTGAGAACGTAGAGCCAAAAAAAGAAGAAAAAGAAAAAGAAGAAAGTGAAAAGTTAGTGGGAATGAGGTAGCTAAGAAGGTTAATGTCACCCCTTCGTCCTTTGTTCCCTGGGATGGAACACAGGTATTTAGTCCGTGTACTGACCTTTGTACCTAGGCTTCCCAAGTAACAATTTCATTGCTGATTGGTTTTGTTTGATTTTTATTGGGGTTTTATTACAGAAATAATTAAAACACACAGTTTTATGACAACTTTTATGTAAAACATTGATGAAATGTTTTATAGTATACTTGAAGGTATTCATAAATCCAGATTTCAAGAGTAAACAAAACTCACCGATATGTAAACCTTCTGGCATTCATCATTACCACACTAAAACTGTTCAAACTCTCAACAGATGGCGATCCGTTCGATTAGTAACGACATCTGTTGGAGGAAAAGCAGAAACTACGACGCTGCTAGGTTTATCGCGGTCATCATAAAAGTAAACTTGCTTTCGTTCTATTTTCGCTAGTTATAAATAAAACAAGTTTACAAAATAAAACGAAAGTCGTGAACTTCTGTCAACGACCAAAATTTTTGAAGCACAATTTAGTGCTGATTTCAAAACTGACGTTCAAAAAATTTTAAGTAGAACAGTTTTTGAGTTTTAGGTCAATATCGAGTTTTGCAACGTTTGAAAATGTGGAATTTACTAAAATTCAAATAAATTACGTTTTGTTCAACCAATTTCAAATCTTTTTCCATAAATTAAAAGCTGAATACAATACCTTTCGATCATCTGAATACAGGTTTTGCGTCAGATTGATGAAATTCAAGATATTGGCGAGTTTTAGGGACAATCTTCTTAAATTTTAGCAAAATTCCCAAAAATTTTTGAAGAAATGTATTTTTTTTTTCAATAAGAAAAAAAACAACATAAAAATTCTTTCTCGATGTTTATTTGACATATCATATGTAGGCGAGTTACAGTAAAAATTTCAGCTCAATCGGAGCATTGATTACGAAGAATGAGATGTTTGAAGTGAGCGACTTTGCTTAAAAATAGAACAAAAATCGATTTCAAATCATCAACCTTGTATGGAAAGTCGAAAAAATTTCTGCTCTACTGTATTTTTTTTTTTCGCGTTTTCGAACTCAGGGCATGATTCTACACCAAAAATGATTATCAGCTTACCGAGTTCAAAAATGCTGTAAACTAGTGTTATGGTCGTCGCCATATTGAATAATTAGCTGACGTGAATTGAAGATAGTGAATTTTGCTCAATAAGCAATAAATTGATAGTTTGCCGCCATCATGCCCACAGAAATACGCGCGGTTGTTACTCTCCATGCAACGCGAGCAGCCGCGCTAGTCGTCGCTGGCGCTGCCGCTTTCTCTCTCTCTCGTCATCGCTCTTAATGCTGCGTTAATGACGGTCGTCGTCGCTCTCCCTGCTGGGTGATGATGATGATGACACTCTCTCGAGTGAGTTCGCATCTCGTGCCCGTTCGGCGTGTCCGCGTCGTTGCTTCCCGATGTTCTGGGTGTTTCGGCGGGTTTCTGTGTCTCGTCGTTTGCACAACATGAGGAGCTGTAAATATGGTGCACCGTTCTCGCATGGGCGTGAACAGCACCATGTGCTTCCCTTTTCGTTCTGTGGTTAACTGACACTCTCTCTAAAATTAAAACTCTCATTTTTGAGTAACACCCCGCACAGGGACTGTGTTGGAAACACACATTTTTTTAAAGTTGCTCGTACGCTCACATTTTCGCAAAATATCAATATTTTCCGGTATTTGAAGGTGGTTTATAAACCCATTGAGGTTGCCACGTCGAAATTATTGCAAAATACATGCTCATGTGAGCGTACGAGCAATTTAAAAAAAATGTGTGTTTCCAACACAGTCATGTGCGGCATGGATGTTTACTAAAAATGTGCAGGCCGAACACATTTTTGAGCGTAGCCGTTTTTGCGTGCTGAGAAAGATTACAAGTGCACAGTGGTTGAAATCGCGAAAAACACGATCGTGGGCATTTTGAGTGTGATAATGTGAAAATAATATAATGTGATGTTCTGCAAAGTTGTTACATATTTTAAGGAGCAACTTTTGATAACTTTTGATTTTTGATAAATTTACCCAAAAGTTAGATGAAAAATCTATTTTCTACAAAAGCAAAGAAAACTAAATGGTGTCTTCGGCAAAGTTATAGATAATATCATGCAGAAAAATATTGCCGAAGAGACTTTTGCTCTATCTTTTGAAATGAGCGATATATAATAAATTTAGTATAAAAACCCCTTAAAACCTTGAAAAGCCGCTAAATGCTTTATATCTCTTTTGGATTAGGTTTTCGAGGCTTCCGATGTTCTGAAGACTTTTTCATTATGTTATTGTGCATCTTTTTTCTTAAGACAGTGTTGCCATATTTTCATTGTTTCTATGTGATTTTTTTAATTTTCCTATAAAAAATGACTGTTTTTAATAATGAGATAACTCGAAAAGTTGCAAAAAGTTGCAAAAAAATCAAAGCATGATGAAAAGTTGAATAAAATTGCTATCTTATACAGGTCAACTGATGAGTTGCTCTCTGTCTCTTCGATGCTTAAAATCTGTTTGAAAATTGTCACTTTCACACTTTTAAATGTTGAAATAAATACTTTTTCTATGTGATAATCTAAAAATTGTGCTATACAATGTTCAGCAAAGTTGTTGCATATTTTTAGAGCAAACTTTTGACAAAATTACTTTAAAAAAAAAATGCCTTAAAGTTAGATAAAAAAATATTTTTCTTGGGAATCCGCAAATCAAAATGGCGTCTTTAGGAAAGTTGTTCTAAATGGTAAATGGAAAAACTTTGTCGAAGACACCATGACTCTATCTTCAAAAATGACCATTTTAGAGCTGATTTTATGAAAAAAAAAACCCTTAAAACTTTAGAAAAACATGAAAATTTCACTTAACTTTTTTATATTTGATTTCCTTGACATGGAATGTTTTAGGAACTATTTTGTATTCAATAAATGCACAATTTTGTCGAAGACACTAAAAAGTTATCTTGAATATTTCTCTTGATAACATGCGTTTTCAAAGAAAAAAAGCACATTTTTGAACCACAATATTTTTTTATCTAACTTTAAGGCAATTTTTTTAAATAAGTAATTTTGTCAAAAGTTTGCTCTAAAAATATGCAACAACTTTGCTGAACATTGTATAGCACAATTTTTAGATTATCACATGGAAAAAGTATTTATTTCAACATTTAAAAGTGTGAAAGTG
This sequence comes from Aedes albopictus, assembly GCF_035046485.1. NCBI lineage: Eukaryota > Metazoa > Arthropoda > Insecta > Diptera > Culicidae > Aedes > Aedes albopictus. Next base: position 172,242,362 of record NC_085136.1, read on the forward strand.
ACAATTTTCAAACAGATTTTAAGCATCGAAGAGACAGAGAGCAACTCATCAGTTGACCTGTATAAGATAGCAATTTTATTCAACTTTTCATCATGCTTTGAATTTTTTGCAACTTTTTGCAACTTTTCGAGATATCTCATTATTAAAAACAGTCATTTTTTATAGGAAAATTAAGAAATCACATAGAAACAATGAAAATATGGCAACACTGTCTTAAGAAAAAAGATGCACAATAACATATTGAAAAAGTCTTCAGAACATCGGAGGCCTCGAAAACCTAATCCAAAAGAGATATAAATCATTTAGTGGCTTTTCAAGGTTTTAAGGGGTTTTTATACTAAATTTATTATATATCGCTCATTTCAAAAGATAGAGCAAAAGTCTCTTCGGCAATATTTTTCTGCATGATATTATCTATAACTTTGCCGAAGACACTATTTAGTTTTCTTTGCTTTTGTAGAAAATAAATTTTTCATCTAACTTTTGGGTAAATTTATCAAAAAACAAAAGTTATCAAAAGTTGCTCCTTAAAATATGTAACAACTTTGCAGAACATCACATTATATTATTTTCACATTATCACACTCAAAATGCCCACGATCGTGTTTTTCGCGATTTCAACCACTGTGAAGTGGTAGTCGAAATACGCGTATTTATCAAAGGATAAGGCATTAGAGAACGGAATTAAGAGGTACAAAACTGATTACACTGATTTGAATCTAGTCATGTTTAAAACGATTTCAGTCAATCAGAGTACCCATGAGAAACGATTCCTTTGAACAGATACACTGAAAGACAGCTAGCGCATAAAAATGTTTATAAATATAAATACCATGGCAAAACGTTATCATCGACAGACAAACGCTTCTTATGTGCGTTTTGTTTCCTCTTATCTCTACCTGTTCGATAGCCGAGTGGTGGTGTGCGAGCCTAGTGATCGCAAGGTTCTTGGTTCAAATGCGATTACCATCAGAAACTTTTTAAAATGAAAATCGGGTCCATGGTAGAATTGAAAACATTATTATGTATTTAAATTGAGCCTGCAGAATAACAATTTCAACCGCAAGCCGTCTTTCAGTGTAGTCACTCGAATTCACGAAACTCGAAAAACCCTGCAAAATTCCGCCAGACTAAAAAACATGAAATGTAAGGTCAAAGTCGGGTCAAATTTTACCAAATGTTTAACCACTACTGGACTTACATCGGAAAACTGTTGAGTCTATGTTGGGTTGGTGGCCTAAATAAAACCAAATCAATGATAGGTTTATGTCGGGTTAATCGTCATCGATGACAAATTAACTGCAAACTGCTGCCAACGTAATGCAAAAGAATGGTTAGAGTAGCATATACCTATCAACTAACAAAATAACTTTTTGTTACAATTGCCCTAGCATTTTAGAAAATTATGTTTTTTGTTGGGAAAAATATTTTGCCTTTTTTAATTGTTGGTCCTGAAACGATTATTTGTTCACCAGTGGGGTTCAGAGATGTTGGCTCACTTTTTTTCCTGTGTGGTAGTGTTCAGGAAACAGCCGCTTCGCTGCCCAAATTATATTGTTTAGCCTATGCGGGTGCTCCCGAATAAGTTGAAGAGATCGGCAGTTCCATGTATCGAGTTTCCAATTGCCAGTCGCTCGGGTCGTTGCCGTTGATCTCGGTTAGTATTGTTCTGTTGATGATTTTCCGTTGGACACTTATTTCTTTTTTACGAGCCGTCCCTTTTTGGAGAACTGATGCTCGATTAGGTTCGCTACACATAAGGGAAGCCACTTTATCTCAACTTTTCTGTCAGCGTCCAAGCAAAGGTTTAGGGTTGGAAACCCGATCTTTCTTATCAGAGGGATATGAGGTAGGGACAGATAAGGCTGGTGGTCACAATGAGGTCCTTTTCCTTTCTAGTACGTCTAGATTAGCTCTGAAGAGCCGTAGCTGACGATAAACACTTAAGATACTCCTACCCCAAATTAAATGGGTATTGGAGTGGTAAAAATACATGTCCTCGGAAATACATTTTTTTTAGATCCTTGATGATTCAGACCATTTGCATGATATACCGACGAGTACGAGTTTGTCAATTTCAGTTTCGGGTGCAAGCATTCTACGAAACAGAATAGAATTAGGAGCTCCTCCCTCTACTCCTCTTTAAAGCTCGATAAATCTTTTATTTAACCTTGAATATCGTAGATTAAAATTTATGGTCTGCACACTGCTGGCCACACTACGGTTAATCAAATAATGATCAGACAATGAAACAAAATCGATTTCAATTTGTCAACGATACATGGAAAATTATTTAAACTCAGTAACTTTTGAGCACGAATCTAATTTGAGAGTTGTAACTTAGTCAATTTCAAATCAAACTGCTTGCTTTAAATCGTGTACAGAAATTCATATCATTGGATTAAAAAAGGATGACTTAAAGCAGATAAGTGCTCATATTAGAAACTTTACCCAAGAGGACCAACTCTCTACATGATTTTACATGAGTCTACAGACAGTGCTGAAATATTTTTTTTTTTGACAAACTAATATTGAATATCAAACATGATTCGGCGCAACGTGATCGAATGAAAAAATCGACTATTTATCAGTAATTATGACAGCATGTGTTATACTCACTGTACATTAACATTTGCATAACAGATCAAGATATAAGTGGAAGATTTAGACAGGGTTTTTATAAACACACACACACATAACACATACACAACACACTCACATACCGAACTGAAATTTGTACCATAATGACACTGTACCGTATAACACACACACGAATATTTCATTGCAGACACCGATTTATGACAAATATATGGTATGGGATTTAACATTTACGAAGCAGTACATGAATTAAATACATGTATCAAATGAAACTTATACAACGTAATAACATCGTATACGAGTCTTACCTTGATGTAGATGGTAAAATTTACATTAAAAAGATTTCTGTAAATGGTATTGAAAAGTCTACAATTTAAGCTGAAAGTTTACAAGTTACCAACAATGTACATTTAAATTATCATAATTACTGATAAATGCAAAAACAGAAAGCATTCCTTGTAATGTTCATGACTAATTTGTGATCCATCTGATGTAAATATCTATTATATTTTCTTGTTCACCAAAGGGTAATCACGCATCTTTGTATACGAGCCAATGGCATACCGCTTATTATTGAAAAAAGGAAAAATACACAATCATACACCAAAATATACGTTTTCATTGACAAAAACGTTATTTGGCTGTCTAAATGAGCTGGTTTGAATCCATCATTCGCCTTAATCAATGTATACGAAAAAAAGTTTGCTGAAGGTAATGAAAACTTTTTAAAAAAGAAGCAAAACCAACGCTTTTTGAAATGTAACTGTGTTTGAATGTGTAATATAATTAAATTTATTTACCAAGCTAATGAAAAAATAAGCAACTAAGTGTAAAATTACCCTAGATCGTAACAATCTGGATTGAATTTTTCAAGGATAAACAATAAAAGATATATATTTTTCTGACTTGAAAGCAATACTGAATGATCGTGAGAATATACGACCAAACAGAACAACACACCGAAGGCAAATGCACTTTTCGTAAATATACAACAGAAGCATACACAGAAACAATAGCGATTAGCAACAAAATGGAATCTTAAAGCGAAATGAATGGATGGCGCGAAATGGAGGGCAAGGAAGTTTATCTATTTTTTTTCCTGTACAATAGAGAGAGAAAGAGTATGTATTTGAAGAATTAAAATGTGCAAATGTGGATAGATGCAAAAACGATCGATTCAACATATCTATTCATAAAAGAAGTAAAATATACATTGTCAGAGATGTACACTAATCAAATAGAATGTCCACAATTGAAATCGGCAGCATTCAGTCTAGTTTTTCAAATCGACTTCGACGTTTCGGTTGAATCGACTCGAGTTGAGAAAAGAAGTCAAATCTTGTAATCAACTCGAACGATGAGTGAATGAACAGAACACAAAACTAGCAGAAAATTGTTAATACTTTTATTTATAAGATAAATATAAGATAAAAATGGAGAACGCTGATAACTGTGTAAACTGTAATTTTGTAGGTAAATTATGAAATTGTATACAAGAAATAAATTATTGAACATGACTATGATTAATACAAGAAACAATTGTTTTATATGTTTAGAAAGAAATATCTCTAAAATATAATATATTTTTTTACTTTTGACCTACAACCAGTGGTGTCATCGTGGTTACTCCAAGCTACTCACTGGGTAACCAGCTCTTGAGATTAAAAAAAATGTTTTTAGCTCCAAGTATGAGCGCCCTCGCAAATATAATAACCTAGGGTACTGCCCATATTCGCATAGTCGATGTCACCACCATTGACAATGCCACCGTACTAAAGCTAATATCTAACGCGTGTGCAGTGCATATTTGTGACCAGATTTATTCAAATGATCACAAGATCTAACCCTTAGTTAGAAGTCAACGCGGACAAAATCTTGAACTTTATATTTTTTTTTTCCTCCCCTGTTGGGGAAATTAAACCACTGCGTCCAATAGGCTGAACTATTGTGGCATAGTAACTTTATATTTATTCATTGTTAAAATTCCAAAAGTATGTTGAAAAGTAGAGTGGCGCTTACATCGACTATGCGAATATGGGCAGGGTAGCGAACCACTTGGGCAGCGTCCGGTATTTTGGGCACTCTTCGCTATAACTCAGTCAATTCCAAACCGATTGACTTGAAATTTTGTACACGGCTAGCTACTATACGTATCTCATCGCGATTCAAAAATTGTGTCAATTAGTTCAGAATTGGCTGAGTTATAGCAGAAAAGTGCCTAAAATAGGACCCCTGCCGAGATGGTTCCACTTCCCTATTTATTTTTTTGCGTTTCCATACTTGTAAGAAAATAGCTTTCCAGTGAATTTAAGAATTGTTTCCATCCTACTTGATATACATAATAAAATTGCCTAGGTGATTTTTTATACTTTTGCGCTCTTCAGTGCACAAAAAAGGCGGTATGTGTATTCTAACTTAAAGCTAATTCTACACTTCGTATTTTCAGTAAAAGGCGCCAAGTATATGAAATTTAGGTGATGAGAGGGGTTGAACCCCCTCAAACCCTTCCTTGGGCACGAGCTTGGCGCCCTCATGTGTGTGGAAAAATTGCCTTGTATAAAAAATATTCATTGCGCTATTGTAATTTTATCTCACTTATATGATTTTAGATTTTAGGAAAATTAAGAAATCACATAGAAACAATGAAAATATGGCAACACTGTCTTAAGAAAAAAGATGCACAATAACATATTGAAAAAGTCTTCAGAACATCGGAGGCCTCGAAAACCTAATCCAAAAGAGATATAAATCATTTAGTGGCTTTTCAAGGTTTTAAGGGGTTTTTATACTAAATTTATTATATATCGCTCATTTCAAAAGATAGAGCAAAAGTCTCTTCGGCAATATTTTTCTGCATGATATTATCTATAACTTTGCCGAAGACACTATTTAGTTTTCTTTGCTTTTGTAGAAAATAAATTTTTCATCTAACTTTTGGGTAAATTTATCAAAAAACAAAAGTTATCAAAAGTTGCTCCTTAAAATATGTAACAACTTTGCAGAACATCACATTATATTATTTTCACATTATCACACTCAAAATGCCCACGATCGTGTTTTTCGCGATTTCAACCACTGTGAAGTGGTAGTCGAAATACGCGTATTTATCAAAGGATAAGGCATTAGAGAACGGAATTAAGAGGTACAAAACTGATTACACTGATTTGAATCTAGTCATGTTTAAAACGATTTCAGTCAATCAGAGTACCCATGAGAAACGATTCCTTTGAACAGATACACTGAAAGACAGCTAGCGCATAAAAATGTTTATAAATATAAATACCATGGCAAAACGTTATCATCGACAGACAAACGCTTCTTATGTGCGTTTTGTTTCCTCTTATCTCTACCTGTTCGATAGCCGAGTGGTGGTGTGCGAGCCTAGTGATCGCAAGGTTCTTGGTTCAAATGCGATTACCATCAGAAACTTTTTAAAATGAAAATCGGGTCCATGGTAGAATTGAAAACATTATTATGTATTTAAATTGAGCCTGCAGAATAACAATTTCAACCGCAAGCCGTCTTTCAGTGTAGTCACTCGAATTCACGAAACTCGAAAAACCCTGCAAAATTCCGCCAGACTAAAAAACATGAAATGTAAGGTCAAAGTCGGGTCAAATTTTACCAAATGTTTAACCACTACTGGACTTACATCGGAAAACTGTTGAGTCTATGTTGGGTTGGTGGCCTAAATAAAACCAAATCAATGATAGGTTTATGTCGGGTTAATCGTCATCGATGACAAATTAACTGCAAACTGCTGCCAACGTAATGCAAAAGAATGGTTAGAGTAGCATATACCTATCAACTAACAAAATAACTTTTTGTTACAATTGCCCTAGCATTTTAGAAAATTATGTTTTTTGTTGGGAAAAATATTTTGCCTTTTTTAATTGTTGGTCCTGAAACGATTATTTGTTCACCAGTGGGGTTCAGAGATGTTGGCTCACTTTTTTTCCTGTGTGGTAGTGTTCAGGAAACAGCCGCTTCGCTGCCCAAATTATATTGTTTAGCCTATGCGGGTGCTCCCGAATAAGTTGAAGAGATCGGCAGTTCCATGTATCGAGTTTCCAATTGCCAGTCGCTCGGGTCGTTGCCGTTGATCTCGGTTAGTATTGTTCTGTTGATGATTTTCCGTTGGACACTTATTTCTTTTTTACGAGCCGTCCCTTTTTGGAGAACTGATGCTCGATTAGGTTCGCTACACATAAGGGAAGCCACTTTATCTCAACTTTTCTGTCAGCGTCCAAGCAAAGGTTTAGGGTTGGAAACCCGATCTTTCTTATCAGAGGGATATGAGGTAGGGACAGATAAGGCTGGTGGTCACAATGAGGTCCTTTTCCTTTCTAGTACGTCTAGATTAGCTCTGAAGAGCCGTAGCTGACGATAAACACTTAAGATACTCCTACCCCAAATTAAATGGGTATTGGAGTGGTAAAAATACATGTCCTCGGAAATACATTTTTTTTAGATCCTTGATGATTCAGACCATTTGCATGATATACCGACGAGTACGAGTTTGTCAATTTCAGTTTCGGGTGCAAGCATTCTACGAAACAGAATAGAATTAGGAGCTCCTCCCTCTACTCCTCTTTAAAGCTCGATAAATCTTTTATTTAACCTTGAATATCGTAGATTAAAATTTATGGTCTGCACACTGCTGGCCACACTACGGTTAATCAAATAATGATCAGACAATGAAACAAAATCGATTTCAATTTGTCAACGATACATGGAAAATTATTTAAACTCAGTAACTTTTGAGCACGAATCTAATTTGAGAGTTGTAACTCAGTCAATTTCAAATCAAACTGCTTGCTTTAAATCGTGTACAGAAATTCATATCATTGGATTAAAAAAGGGTGACTTAAAGCAGATAAGTGCTCATATTAGAAACTTTACCCAAGAGGACCAACTCTCTACATGATTTTACATGAGTCTACAGACAGTGCTGAAATATTTTTTTTTTTGACAAACTAATATTGAATATCAAACATGATTCGGCGCAACGTGATCGAATGAAAAAATCGACTATTTATCAGTAATTATGACAGCATGTGTTATACTCACTGTACATTAACATTTGCATAACAGATCAAGATATAAGTGGAAGATTTAGACAGGGTTTTTATAAACACACACACACATAACACATACACAACACACTCACATACCGAACTGAAATTTGTACCATAATGACACTGTACCGTATAACACACACACGAATATTTCATTGCAGACACCGATTTATGACAAATATATGGTATGGGATTTAACATTTACGAAGCAGTACATGAATTAAATACATGTATCAAATGAAACTTATACAACGTAATAACATCGTATACGAGTCTTACCTTGATGTAGATGGTAAAATTTACATTAAAAAGATTTCTGTAAATGGTATTGAAAAGTCTACAATTTAAGCTGAAAGTTTACAAGTTACCAACAATGTACATTTAAATTATCATAATTACTGATAAATGCAAAAACAGAAAGCATTCCTTGTAATGTTCATGACTAATTTGTGATCCATCTGATGTAAATATCTATTATATTTTCTTGTTCACCAAAGGGTAATCACGCATCTTTGTATACGAGCCAATGGCATACCGCTTATTATTGAAAAAAGGAAAAATACACAATCATACACCAAAATATACGTTTTCATTGACAAAAACGTTATTTGGCTGTCTAAATGAGCTGGTTTGAATCCATCATTCGCCTTAATCAATGTATACGAAAAAAAGTTTGCTGAAGGTAATGAAAACTTTTTAAAAAAGAAGCAAAACCAACGCTTTTTGAAATGTAACTGTGTTTGAATGTGTAATATAATTAAATTTATTTACCAAGCTAATGAAAAAATAAGCAACTAAGTGTAAAATTACCCTAGATCGTAACAATCTGGATTGAATTTTTCAAGGATAAACAATAAAAGATATATATTTTTCTGACTTGAAAGCAATACTGAATGATCGTGAGAATATACGACCAAACAGAACAACACACCGAAGGCAAATGCACTTTTCGTAAATATACAACAGAAGCATACACAGAAACAATAGCGATTAGCAACAAAATGGAATCTTAAAGCGAAATGAATGGATGGCGCGAAATGGAGGGCAAGGAAGTTTATCTATTTTTTTTCCTGTACAATAGAGAGAGAAAGAGTATGTATTTGAAGAATTAAAATGTGCAAATGTGGATAGATGCAAAAACGATCGATTCAACATATCTATTCATAAAAGAAGTAAAATATACATTGTCAGAGATGTACACTAATCAAATAGAATGTCCACAATTGAAATCGGCAGCATTCAGTCTAGTTTTTCAAATCGACTTCGACGTTTCGGTTGAATCGACTCGAGTTGAGAAAAGAAGTCAAATCTTGTAATCAACTCGAACGATGAGTGAATGAACAGAACACAAAACTAGCAGAAAATTGTTAATACTTTTATTTATAAGATAAATATAAGATAAAAATGGAGAACGCTGATAACTGTGTAAACTGTAATTTTGTAGGTAAATTATGAAATTGTATACAAGAAATAAATTATTGAACATGACTATGATTAATACAAGAAACAATTGTTTTATATGTTTAGAAAGAAATATCTCTAAAATATAATATATTTTTTTACTTTTGACCTACAACCAGTGGTGTCATCGTGGTTACTCCAAGCTACTCACTGGGTAACCAGCTCTTGAGATTAAAAAAAATGTTTTTAGCTCCAAGTATGAGCGCCCTCGCAAATATAATAACCTAGGGTACTGCCCATATTCGCATAGTCGATGTCACCACCATTGACAATGCCACCGTACTAAAGCTAATATCTAACGCGTGTGCAGTGCATATTTGTGACCAGTTTTATTCAAATGATCACAAGATCTAACCCTTAGTTAGAAGTCAACGCGGACAAAATCTTGAACTTTATATTTTTTTTTCCTCCCCTGTTGGGGAAATTAAACCACTGCGTCCAATAGGCTGAACTATTGTGGCATAGTAACTTTATATTTATTCATTGTTAAAATTCCAAAAGTATGTTGAAAAGTAGAGTGGCGCTTACATCGACTATGCGAATATGGGCAGGGTAGCGAACCACTTGGGCAGCGTCCGGTATTTTGGGCACTCTTCGCTATAACTCAGTCAATTCCAAACCGATTGACTTGAAATTTTGTACACGGCTAGCTACTATACGTATCTCATCGCGATTCAAAAATTGTGTCAATTAGTTCAGAATTGGCTGAGTTATAGCAGAAAAGTGCCTAAAATAGGACCCCTGCCGAGATGGTTCCACTTCCCTATTTATTTTTTTGCGTTTCCATACTTGTAAGAAAATAGCTTTCCAGTGAATTTAAGAATTGTTCCATCCTACTTGATATACATAATAAAATTGCCTAGGTGATTTTTTATACTTTTGCGCTCTTCAGTGCACAAAAAAGGCGGTATGTGTATTCTAACTTAAAGCTAATTCTACACTTCGTATTTTCAGTAAAAGGCGCCAAGTATATGAAATTTAGGTGATGAGAGGGGTTGAACCCCCTAAAACCCTTCCTTGGGCACGAGCTTGGCGCCCTCATGTGTGTGGAAAAATTGCCTTGTATAAAAAATATTCATTGCGCTATTGTAATTTTATCTCACTTATATGATTTTAGATTTTGTACGCCCTTACAAATTTCAGCGAAAATGACTTTATGAATATTCTAAATTGTTAGAACGCGTTAGAACGAGTAAGAAAAGTCTCATTAATAAAATTTGGAATTTAAGCTATTTAAGTCAAACCGAACACAAATCTCTCAATTCCCAGTATGAGCGCCCTCGCAAATAACTTTTTTTTTATTTTGACGCTTCCATACATGTTTGAAAACAACTTCTCAGTGAAATTAGGAATTGTTTTCGCCCTACTGGATATAAAAAAATCGCCTTAGTGATTTTTTTATATGTTTGCGCTCTTCAGGTCCGTGCACATAAAAGGCGGCATTTTCGTAGAGATTTTTCTGAAAGCAAAAGGCTGAGGGACACTTACTATATAGAACTTAGCAGGCCCGTGCACAGAAAAGACGACAAGGGAGGGGTTTTCCCTAATTTTGGCAAAGAGCGGAGGGGCGCCTAGTGTATGGAACAACGATAATGGAAGGGGTTTAACCCCTAAAACCCCTACCTTGTGCACGGGCTTGGAACTTACAGGGTGCGTGCGGTAATTTTGCACTAACCTTCAAACAGGTATCAGGTATCAGTAGGTCGGCTCTAGAGGCACGTTCTCCTCCATTTGGGAAATTTGTGCCATCGCCATGAACACGAGCCTATTCATCATTTACCTGACGGAGAAGGGAAGGAAAAAGGATAGGAGATGGGAAAGGACAGGTAAGGGAATAGGATCGTCATACTCGCAAAAGCGTACCACAATGGGTTCACATAGCGTCCTGAAAAGGACACTGTAATAACGCATAAGCGTGCCACAATGGGTTCAAACAGCGCCCTGAGAAGGGCACTGTGATAATGCATAAAGCGTAAAGAGAGCCTATAGCTCTTTACCACAGCGGGTCAAGAACAACAGAACGTCCTGAAGATTCAGGTTTCTGAAGTCAGTTTCACTTAATAAGTGTTTCCCGAGTACTCGGAAACGCAATTGCGCAAAAGCTGGACAGTTACATATTAAATGATACGAAGTTCCATAATCGGATTCACAGCTATCACATGCAAATGAATCAGCTTGCTGAATATTCGCCATGTGATAACTGAGTCGGCAGTGGCCAGTCAATGCTTTGACCAGCATGCTGCAATTCTGCTTTGACAGATTTGTTAGATACTTTGCCACCCCTGGAGATGGCTCAGTACAATACAATTTTGTTTGACGACATGACTCCAAACTATTCCAGTATTGTTTGTGCTGAGTGGCAGCCCAGGTGTCAATCTGAAGCTTCACCCAACACTTGGATACCGGAATAGCTGGCTTAGGGCCAATGAAGTCATGTGATGCTCCAGTGCGAGCCAACTCATCAGCCAATTCATTTCCAGCGATGGAAGAATGGCCAGGTACCCATACAAGGTGAACAGCGTTTGCTGAATTCAGCTCCTCAATTTGAGTTCGACAAGCGATAACTATCTTCGACCTGGAGTTGGCCGAAGCAAGTGCTTTAATAGCAGCCTGGCTATCTGAACAGAAGTATATTACTTTGCCCATTACGTGCTGCTGAAGTGCTGATTGCACTCCGCACATAAGAGCAAAGATTTCGGCCTGAAAAACGGTGCAGTGTCTGCCAAGTGAATAAGACTGATACAGCCTTAGCTCACGAGAATAAACACCAGCACCTGCTCGACCTTCTAGAAGGGAGCCATCAGTGTAACATACGATGCTGTCTGAAATACTTCTCTCCAGATAACCAGATGTCCACTCTTCCCGGGAAGGGAATTTCGTGGAAAATGTCCTATATGGAAAATTACAAGCAATTGTAAGATCACTTGGAGCAAGGACAACTTTGTCCCAATTCACCAAAAGTGGAAACAACGAGATGTGTGTTGAACTGCGGTTCACAGGAGTTTCCTCTAGTAAACCGAGTACCCATAGACGGTAAGTGCAAGAAAGTGCTTCTTGTTTGAGATGAATGTGTAGTGGGACAACGTCAAAGAGAACTTCGAGCGCTGCCGTGGGAGTTGAAGAGAACGCTCCAGACATCGCCATTAAGCACATCCTTTGGAGATGGCCTAATTTTGATTGGACCGTTCTCACTTCGCCCTTTTGCCACCACACAAGACATCCATAAGCCAATATTGGCCGAACCACAGTTGTGTAGATCCATTTGATATACTTGGGTTTTAGACCCCAAGTTGTACCAAAGGTTCGCCGGCATTGCCCGAAGGCCATACAAGCTTTCTTGATTCTGAACTCAACATGAGGTGTCCAGGAAAGCTTGGAATCAAGAATGACTCCAACGTACTTTACCTGTTCAGTCACATTGATTTCAGAATCAAAGAGACGTAAAGTTCGAACACCATTACGGTTTCGCTTTTCCGTGAAAAGAACAATAGATGTTTTACTCGGATTTACCGAAAGGCCATATTGGCGACACCAACCCTCAACTACCTGAAGAGCGTTTTGCATCAGGTCGAAAAGGGTGCTGATGCACATACCGACTAACAATGTTAGGTAGTCGTCGGCAAAACCATAAGTAGGAAAACCGCTATTATTGAGTTGCCTCAATAGCGTATCTGCTACGAGATTCCATAAAAGTGGTGATAAGACTCCCCCTTGGGGGCATCCACAAACACTCAATTTCCTAATCGCCGCTTGACGCAATGTCGAGAAGAGATGTCGGTTTTTGAGCATTTGGTGAATCCAATTGGAAATCATTGGAGATATACCATGACCCCGTGCGGCTTCCAATATGGCATCGAAAGGCACGTTGTCAAAGGCACCCTCGATATCTAAGAAAACACCCAAGCAGGATTGCTTTTGAGCGAATGCCTTCTCGATATCGTAAACAACTTTGTGTAAAAGAGTCACAGTGGACTTTCCAGATTGGTAAGCATGTTGGTTCACATGAAGAGGCACATTGGCCAGATAAACATCACGGATGTGATGATCCACAATGCGTTCTAAGCATTTCAGAAGAAAAGAGGTCAAACTGATAGGTCTGAAGCTCTTTGCTTCTTCATACGACGCGCGACCCACTTTCGGAATAAACTTCACAGTAATATCCCGCCAGGATTTGGGAATATACCCTGTAGCAAAACTGCAAACAAGTAGTTGTTTCAAAACATGTTTGAAATGATCAAATCCCCTCTGAAGCAAAATAGGATAAATCCCATCTGCCCCAGGAGATTTGAAAGGAGCAAAGCTATTAAGTGCCCATTGAATCGATTCTAAAGTTATGATACTCCGAGCCGAAGCTAAAGAATCATAACTACAAGAAAAGACATCAGGTTCATCCGAAGATGTAATATCCACACATCCGGGGAAGTGTGTACTGAATAAACATTCTAAAACTTCCTCATCAGAGGAAGTGAAATCACCATTTGGCAAACGAAGTTCGTTCACTTGAAAATCCTTAGATTTTGCAAGGATTTTGTTCAATCGACTGGCTTCACTCAGACTGGAAACATTTGTACAAAGGTTTTTCCAGCCGGATCGTTCAGCAGACCGAAGAGCTTTCTGGTAGGCCTTGCGAGCCGACCTGAAAGCCTCCGATCCAGCCGAACGTCGTCTGTTCCAACTCTTTCTACATTGTTTCCTGAGCTTCGCCAGATCGGAGTTCCACCAAGGGGTTTCTCTTGTGGTCTTCACAGACCGCAGAGGGCAGGCTTCTTCAAAAGCTTCCATGATGAAGGCCGTTGTAGTATCAACGGCATCATCTAAATCACTTGGAGTGTCAATTGATGGTGAGTATCCATGAAATTTGGCTGCAACCAAATCGGTAAAGAGATCCCAGTTGGTTGACCGGGGATTCCTGAAACGCAAAGTTTGCGAAGTAAAATTCACATGTTCAAACAAGATGTAACGATGGTCAGATAAAGATTCTTCATCTGACACATGCCAATTGGTCAGCTCATGACTAATTCTGCTAGAGCAAAGCGTTATGTCTAACACTTCCTCTCTACCAGATACCATGAAGGTTGGGCGGTTGCCTATGTTAAGTAATCCAAGATCTGTACTACTCAAGTATTCCATCAAACTGGAGCCTCTCAAATTGATGTCTGAGCTGCCCCAGATTATATGGTGAGCATTAGCATCACTACCAACAATTAGCGGAAGGCCTTTTGAAGTGCAGTATGCAATGACTTGCTTGAAAGCATCCGTAGGGGATGGTTCATCATGCGGTAAATAAACCGAACAATAAACGTATTTCCTGTTGAGGTTTCCAACAGATACATCTATTATGATAGCACATACATCTCTGGTAGTTAGTTCAGAGATGAGTGTAGCAACGATTGCGTTGTTGACAAGCACACATGCTCGAGGCATGACACGTGAGTTTGCCATTTCATTTTTACTGAAAGTAGCAAACACCGGATTCACAAGGTTTCCTAAATAGAAATTTCCCTTACGAAAGTAAGGTTCTTGGACTAACGCCACTTGGGCTGTACCATTTTGCATAAGTCTACAAAGATTGATCGTTGCTGTTCTTTTGTGCTGAAGATTGATCTGAGCTATCCTAACCGTAGCCACTACCCAAACTAGGCAAGATTAAACTCTTAACAATCACAGCACAAAAAAGAACAGCAACAATAAAGCCAGATCGGTATCGAATTGAGTGCGCCAAAGGCGAGGATGCACAGAATACACTGTGTAAAACGCATAATGCGAAACCATATAGGTGAAAATCTAAACTAATTAATAACATCTTCATAATCCCGCCCTTATTCAGCCTCAAGTATGAGATTGAAGAAGGGCAGCTGATTGTCTCGGAGAAACACAAGGTCCACCGCGCTATTGCTCCGGTTAGCACAGTAAGGGCAAATACTGTGGAGGGTGCCCTGGTACTCCACAGGCTCCGTTTGCGGTTAGGTTTTTATTTGACCCCCCTAGCCATTCATTCCTAGGCACGGTAAGCATAAAGCCGCATAACACCATGAATTAGGGGTCACCTGATTAGTGGATTCCTACCACTGGAACAGGCGGTCCGTAGTGCTATTCTTAGCCAGTTGAACTAACCGCTACCGACACTACACAGCTATCTAGGCTGATCGGGAAAAGAAGTTGATATTGGTGATCAACTTCATACGGGCCCGAAAAGCCGTATGTATAAAAAAATCGGGATATAAAAAAATCGCCTTAGTGATTTTTTTATATGTTTGCGCTCTTCAGGTCCGTGCACATAAAAGGCGGCATTTTCGTAGAGATTTTTCTGAAAGCAAAAGGCTGAGGGACACTTACTATATAGAACTTAGCAGGCCCGTGCACAGAAAAGACGACAAGGGAGGGGTTTTCCCTAATTTTGGCAAAGAGCGGAGGGGCGCCTAGTGTATGGAACAACGATAATGGAAGGGGTTTAACCCCTAAAACCCCTACCTTGTGCACGGGCTTGGAACTTACAGGGTGCGTGCGGTAATTTTGCACTAACCTTCAAACAGGAATATTTCATCAAAGGGTTGCAATAAAAATATAAATCCCACATCATCAAATGCACCATATTTCTAGTGAACTGTGAAAAATATAAAACCATTAATAATCAAAAACGTGGTGGTATGAGAAAATATTTTCAGATCCTATGTTTTACACTAGCGCGCCCAATAACATTTTGGATTCTACTATTTGTTGTGTAAATAAGACGAAATCAGTAAAATGTAATGTGTAAAAGCCCGATAATGATACACGAGACGTAATGATACAGATATGCTTCAAAAATTATAATTTTTAATAATTTTGACGTGATGATTTTAACACATTATCGAATAGCATCAATAAAAACTGGTTGTTTTTTCGATACACTAAGTCTAGGGTACAACTTTTTTTTAGCAAGCATCGGATCACTTAGCGGTCTTCAACAAAGATGTTCCACATAGAATTCCCTATAATAATACTAAAAATAAGTCCCGAGGACCTGGGATCGAATCCCACTCCCAACATACTGGCAAAATGTAAGTTCTTCCTTCGGAAGGGAAGTAAAGTGTGGGACCCGAGATGAACTAGCCTAGGGCTAAAAATCTCGTTAATACAGATAAAAAAAATACTAAAAATAAGGGTTATTGAACGCTTCCAGTGCCATCTAGTGGCAGAAAACTAAAACTATGCCATTCATGCACATATTTGTACCAGTTTTACCATATAAATTTCAGACTAGTCGAGCGATACCTAAGACCTTATCAATTCAGCTCAAATTTGTGCTGTAGCTCATGGGAGTCTAAAACAGCAAATTGAGGTGGTCAGACTTAGGATATTTTAGTTTTAAATTTTCTCATAAATGTTTGAGCAGCCCTAGTAGAATACCATTGCTCAAATTAGAATTGGTACCACATATTTAAACCTGATAGCAATAAAAGTGATAATTTCCAAACAGTTTCTTTTGTTTTTTTCTTGTGCATAATTGGCGTATTTTTCTGAAGTTCTTGTAAATCTTTTGTAACATTTTTATGTGATTTACTTTAGTGATTTCTTATAGCAATACTTTGAAACTTTGAAGATCTTCATTCATTCTAATTTAAGTACTAAGTGAGTCTCTTTTGTGAACCATAACGAATTACCACCAAAATTCTTGGCGGTGTTCTAATTAGGTTTACAAACACATATTCCTACATATTATTTGTGTATCTCTTGGAATATTTTCATGGAAATTTACGAATGGCAGTCTTGAAGGCATATATTCCATGCAATCTTCAAAAATTCCCCCCAGAGGGCTCTCCAGAAATTTCACCATGAATTCTTCTAAAAATACTCCATGCTTAAGAAACTCCTCCATGGATTATTTCAGAAACTTCTCCGGGAATTCTTTCATAAAACCATCCATGGATTCCTGACATTCCCAAGTAACAATTTCCATACCTTATGCTCTTAGATATTATTTATTAGGGTTTTGTTACGGATTTGGTAAAACCTGTTTGGTTTAATGAAGCAGTTCATATTGTAAAATAGCTTTAACAACACAAGCAACTTTAAAGCAGTTTGTAGATACTTTCAAGCCAATGGAATAAAACTTACCTGCTTGCCTGTTTTCCAAGCAAAAATTTCATTGTAAACGAACTGTTAAGTGCGTATTAAAACTTGATCATAAAACTTGGCATATCTTAACGGTCCTAAAACCTGATAGATTGTATAAAGTCGTGATAAAGCAGTTATAAACTTTTTTTGGATTTAACATCAGACGTATTAAAGCTGGATTGAGAGTGGCACCAAAGACAAACAGACGTAACACTTCGAGCATTTTTCGATTCAAATCATAGTCATGGTAACGTATTCGCCCAATGCTAAAATAACTGAGTTTGGCTAACCAACAACTAGGTGGCGGTAGTGGGCAAACCTCAAACTCGAACAAAAACGATGCGAGCGCCATGGTTGGTCAGTTGGCCAACTATGGAATTTTTAAATAGACTGTTAAATCGGTGTACGATGAGAATTATCAGAGTGTTACGTCTGTTTGTCTGTGGTGGCACAGCAATGCGATCTACTTTTGGTGAATAGATTTAATATGCTACCCAAATGAAAAAGTAATCAATCAGACATCATTATTTTTTCATTTTATATAAAGGAAATGTAATTAAAACAATCTTCGGCCGGCAAAATTTGTCTGGCTAGACGATCTAACTAAGGTTCCCCTGCTAGAGTCCGATTGTGACCGGGGTTTCCCAAGCAAGATATGGGTGGTAGGGATCGTATCGTTTGCTCTTGCTTCGGCATCACACTTTCATTTGCGCACAGCCACAGTCGATGGAGGAAGATCCTGATTGATTACTTACCAAATACTCCAGCAGATAAAGCGACCACGTAAACCCCGAAAAATAACTAAAATCTATCGAAAATACAAACCTTTTGGTTTGTTTACGTTTTTGCGACTGTCAGCCAAGCGGCGAGTTCTTAAGAGCGTTTAGCCTGCACTCGCATCTCCTTAAAACCAAACAGCGTTTGAGTAGCGCATATAATCATGCGTTAAGAATAAGAAGGTGTATGTCAGCCTTTGCACCGTATCGATAAAGAATAACAACTCTAGAAGATGCTGCTTTTACTCTAACTGATCTTAAACAATCGCAAACAAAAGCAGGAGGATTTAACTTAAAGGACTCTATGTTTTTCATCGCGATAATCAATTCCTGCTAGCAAATTGTGTGCGCCATGTTGATGTTTGGATTGTGGCTTGCATGCATAGTTTTGTAACCGTTTGGTTACAAATTGTAGATTTTTGTTTTGTATTTAATGTTGTTTGTGTCGGACCCTTCACGTTTCTTGTGTAAAACCAGCAAAGATACCACAGAAGTGATAGGGTTAAGTGCCGCTGTGAATGTATTTGTCTGCTACCAATTATGTAACATGGCTGAACTAATGAGCAGACAGAATACACAGAGAATGACGGAATGTGGGAAATTGGGATTTTAACGGCCATTGCCCAAATTAGGCAGCTTTTGCCAATAGGCGTCCGTGTGCTGTGGATGTGGTTTTTATTAGTGCAGTGGTAAAATTCGGTTTAAGAACCCCTGCCCCCCCCCCCTTTTCCTAGCAAGAGCTAGGCTGTGCTTTGGGGAAGAAGACCGTTCAGGTAATTTGAATACCCTGCACAATAGTCAGAAACTATTTTAAAATATACGTCCCCAAATAGGACCTCTTTTGTTGGACCTTTTAATAGGTTCCTCCGTCCAGCACACGGGTCGGCCCGCGAAGCCGTAAAGTTTATAGGGTTTATCACTCGTTTTATAGGGTTTTATCACTCGTTTATTACAGCTGTAAAGGTTAATAAGCTTTAAAATAAGTTTTAACGGTTTGATCGTAACATCAGCTTGTAGACCATAAGAAAACTAAAAATGTTACTTGGGATTCTAACAGCGTTTAAGTTTAAGAAATTAAAGATTCCAGAATTCTTTAAGACATTTTTCCAAGGTTTCTTAAAAAATCCGAATGTTCCTTCAGAAATATTTTTAGAAATGCTTTAAGTTCCTCCATAAACTGTCCAAATTTCTATGCAGAACCACTGAAATGGCTCCATAAAAAACGTCACGCAAAAATCTCAATTTTCAACTCCCCTCCCTTCTATGGCACACTTTTTGTATGGGACTCCTCTGAAAATTATCACACATTTCGGAATCCCTCCCTTCTCAAAGTGTGGCGTAACTTACGGACTTTCGCCCTTCAGATATAACTCCAGGAATTATAATAACACAGTTATCCCAGGGTTCGTTCAGGAATTCCTCCCTCAGACTTCTTCTATGAATTACTTCGTGGAGTGTCCCCAGGACATTATTCAGAAGTTCTTCCATGATTTTGTTTAGCAATTCCTTCCAATAATTAGATATTCTTGCAGTGAATTCTGAAGAAAATCAAATAGTTCATGAGTTCCTCTGGGTATTTCTCTACGTATTTCATCAGTAATGTCTCCTAAAATTCTTCCGAGGATACCATTAGGATTTTTTCTTCGGATTTTTTTTTAGAAATTTAAAAATATTTCAATAACAATTTCTAGTAAGATTTTTATATATTCTGTTGGAAATTTCTAGGAACCTTTACAGAAGATATAGTATGTCGCCAGACAGCCACTCAAGAATTTCTCTTAAAATATATTCAAGAATTCCTCCGGAAGTTCTTTCCGAACATCCCCCATGAATTTTGGTAAAAGATTTCTCTTGGTATTTTTCTAAATATTTTTTAATAAATGCTTGTAGAAATTCCACCAAGGGTTTCTGAGGGAGAGTTTCCAGAAATTTCTTTGGCAACTTTTTCTAGAGTTTTTTTTTTTTTTTGAAAAATCCCTTGGGACTCTTTCACGTCATCTTCAGAAATTTGATAAACAATTTTTTTTTTCAAAAATTCCTCCAAGAATTCTTTTAGAAATTCCTCCATGGATTCCATTTAAAGTTTACTACATATACTAAAGATTTCCTACTGAAACATCACTTAAAACTCCTTCAGTAGTTTAAGGATTTTCCGTGAATGTCAGTAAGTGATTACCTTATACATTTTTCCATGATTTTGTTTTTTTCATTTTCAGAATTTTCAGCAATTCTTTCGAAAACTCTTCCAACGATTCCCGTTTAAAATATCGTCAGGGAATACCGAAGAAATGCCTAGAAGGTTTCTCTTTGGAATCCCTTCTGCGGTTCTTTCAGAAATAATTCCAGTGATTTTAGAGATTCGTCCGGGGATTCTTTGAGATATTACTCCAAAGATATTTACAGAAGTGTTTTATGAAATCATGTAGCAATTATTCATCGAGTTTTGCCTGAAAGAATTTCTATAGCAATGTTTAAAAATTTCCTGATGAGATCTACTTGATGTTTATTTATTTCACTACGTCTCCAGCAAATGCTGCACAGACTGATTCTTAAAAACTATCACCGGTCCTTAATAGCTATTTTAAATGTATTCCTAGACATCCCAAAGTCATACACGTCGAAAACTTCATTGAAGTGTTGGCAGCAGCGGCTGAAAGGATTGTTCTGCCCGTATAGTGTTCTGCGAAACGGTAAAGCGATGAAACCTCTGTTTCTTAACCGGCGACACGGTGCATGGATGTTAATGTCGGCTAGCAACGATGAGCAGTCAGTCTTACCAGATAAAATGTCGTATATCAGCAACCTTTGGAGCATTACACGGCGACTTGTCAATGGTTGAAGATTAATGAGCTTGCACCTGTCTTCATAAGGAGGCAGCCTCAGAGGGTCATTCCAAGGAAGTTTCCTTAAGGCGTACCTTAGAAACGACCGTTGAACACGTTCGATGCGTTCAGAGTGCGTTGCGTGGTATGGTGACCAAACTTGCACGGCGTACTCTAGAATACTGCGGATGAGCGTACAGTATAGGGTCTTCAAGGTATATATATTATTGAACTCTTGCGTGTTGCGTTTTATGAATCCTAATGTGGCAAATGCTTTGGCTATCGTCGTCGAAATGTGCTTAGCAAACGTCAATTTTTTGTCGAAAATCACACCCAAGTCTTTGATCCATTCCACTTGTTCAAGGGGAGAACCATTCAGTGCGTAGTCGAAAGAGATTGGCGATTGTACCCGACTAATTAATAACTAATTACTTTGCATTTTTTAACGTTCACATGCATTCCGTTATTGTTACACCATTCGCTGAGGATGTCGATATCATGCTGTAACGCAACGCAGTCCAGCAGAGACGAGATAGAACGAAATATTTTCAAGTCATCTGCATAGAAGAGCTTTCCAGAGCGGAGACGAAGACACAAGTCGTTAATAAACAGCACAAAAATCAGCGGCCCTAAGTGGCTCCCTTGCGGAACGCCTGAGGGAATGTGGAATCCTATTGAAGAAGCGTTCCCAAACGATACAAATGCCGTTCTGTTTGTGAGGTAGTCCTTTAACCAATTGGTCAGCCAGGCGGGAAATCCGTAGTGTTGAAGTTTCGCAATCGCAAGATTGTGAGGAACTTTATCGAATGCCTTTGCAAAGTCCACATAGATCGAGTCAACTTGCACGCGCTTGTCCATGCACGGAAACAGAAAGTTGGAGTAGTCCATCAAATTCGTAAGTGTTGACCGATTTTTAACAAACCCGTGCTGACACTCCGATATGATTGGAAGCGCGACAGGAAACATGACATCATAAATCAAACGTTCAAATACCTTAGCTAAGCATGGTAGAAGCGAAATAGCTCGGTAGTTTTCAACGTTATGAACGTTACCAGATTTGTGTATCGGGATGATCGCAGCAGTTTTCCAGGCGGTCGGGAACTTACCGCTCGTAAGAGATCGGTTGAAAATGATCGTCATTGGGACAGCGAGAGGGGCGGCGCACGATCTAACAAAAACTGGAGGCAATCTATCCGCGCCTGGCCCTTTCGAAGGATCCACTGAACTGAGGGCAGCATGGATGTTGACTTCACTTAGAGCGGGTTGTGCTAGGGACATATTGTATGACGGAATACTGTCGATGTACGGGCCTGTTGCGGAGACATCGTTTGTTTCATACACATCTTTGAAGAAGTCAGCAAATAGATTCGCAGCCTCATCGGTTGAGTTTGACCTTATGTTGTTGTAGGTTACGTCGCTGGGAATAGACTTATTACGTTTTTTCGAGTTGACATAAGACCAGAACGAGGAAGGATTAGCTTGCAAATCAGTTTCGGTACGATTTAAGTAGTCCTTGAAGGCGGAATCCACGGATGATTGGTAACTGGATTCCAATTGTTGCAGATTCATTTTGGCTATGTGCGTTCTTTGCTTGAAGTATCTTTTCCTGGCCTTGCGGAGAACGTTGCGACTGTGGCGTATTTCTGCAGTCCACCATGGAGGAGACGTCTTAGAGTGTCGTAGGTTTCTTTTGAATGGCACTTTTTCATTCAAAATTGAAAATACTGTGTCGTAAAAATTGGTGATGGCATCGTCTAAGTTATCGGTCTGTAGAATGCCAGACCAGTTGACCCTCTCTAAAGACGTCGAGAGATCGTCAAAGTCACAGTGACGGAAGTCAAAATCAGGAAGACCACGGTTAGCACGATGCACAATTTGCTTAGCAGGCAGATAATCTAAACGAATAATGAACGGCTTGTGATGGATATCAACTTTCAGGATTGGTGTTGGGGGTTCCAGTAGTTCGACGTTGACAGGATCATTCACAAACGCTAAATCAAGAAGTCTTCCATTTGCGTTGTATGCAGAACAGATTTGATGCAGGCCGCATGGCAGGACAGTTTCACACAGGCTGATCTCTTGTTCAGAAGAAGCGTTCAAAGGAATATAACTGTTGAGGTCAGTGTCAAGTTGCCATTGCAAATGAGGTAGGTTATAGTCGCCAACCACCACGATGCTGTCTGAGCTATCGGAGCTTTCAAGCATCTCTTGAATTGACGATGCGTGATTTGAGTATAGGCAGGGGTTGCTATTTGGTCGCAAGTAGATGCAACAAATATATATCGCTAGGGAATTCAGTTGAACGCGGACACATACCTGCTCAAGTGATTCTCAATTCGTTAGTTGAACTTGGGAAGCCTTCAAGTTGTTTCTAACCGCAATTAGGACTCCACCTCCACGCTTAAGTGTGCTTGTTAGGTTGTTGCGGTCACAGCGGAATATAGTGTACTCAGAAGAAAGTTCGGCGTTTCCGATGTCGTCATTGAGCCAGGTTTCGGTGAGAGCGATAACGTCGTAGTCAGCGGATAAGGTAGTCCTATGGAATGTGTCGGTTTTGGTTCTCATCCCTCTAACGTTTTGGTAATACACGGTGATAAAACTTTTGTTTGTTGAACATTTCCGTGTGTTCGGAGCATTACACGGCGTTTCGTTTATACTAGAGCTACCAGGGACGATTGGGCAGTAGATTCCGCTGTTACCTCGGTTATGTCTACCGTGTCCGTATTCGGTACCGTCGCAGGAGGCTGCCAAAAAACCCTTCGCTCTCTGGACTTGTCCTCGAATTCGCGGAATACTATACCAACCGGCCAAGTATTGGTTGTCATTGCTCTCGACTTCATATGGGCAGGCAATTCAACTTTAAACGAGACGAAGTTCAACGATGACAGATCTCTGCCCCGAGGTACAAGTTTCACGATTTTAACATTTTCGGTCTCCAACCTTTCTTTGACAAGGCCAAGGACTGAATCATCTGGAGCCTTCGGGGAGATACCCGATAGATACAACCAGAACTTATCATTATTGGAATTCTGATTGTTTAAATCGGAGGCACCTGGGGCACTGCGGTCGTTACCTCGCAGTAGTTTAGCCGGCCGGAATGGTGTGCGATCTTCCTCTCTACCACGTTTACTATTAGATTCAAAGTAAAACGGGTTACGGCCTGCGGGTGGAATGGGCGTTTTTGGAACAGCATCGATGAGTTTATTGAAATTAGAGTAAAGTTCCTTTCTAATCTCATTCAACACTTCGGTGCGGATATCATCCTTGAATTTTTCGATTACGAGGTCATTTGCAACATTTGTGGAAATCAACGCATTGCGGAAGCGTGCATTTTCCATCATTTTGCTGCACGCGTGACACATCCAATACATCTGTCTACATCTACCGACAGACTCCAATAAGGCCTCGTCCACACTGGCACAACGGAAGCAGAACCGCGCTGAACAGAATCCACGGCATTGCATAACACAATGTTCCACCAGCTCGTTGGCGCAACTTTCGCAAACTCCAAGCATGGTTGATGGAAATGTTCAGGCACGCGAGGGTTAAAATATTGCGTTCAGATGCTCGTCAACAGATGGCGTTACTGACGTGGAATTGTGATGGACGTCGGTGGTAGTTTCGGTAGTTTGTGTTGTAGTGAAAATGACACCAAAACAAAACTGTGATGCAGAGTGACTCACCGGTGCTGCTGACGTTCTCTCGTGTATCGATGTATTTGTGATGTGGATGAACAGCATGCGACGTAACCAAAATAAACGAAGCAGCTTTCTCCTTCACTCTCAGTGGCGGGATGACGGCAAAATGCAAAACAAACTTGCGAAGCGTTGGCGGTGGGAGCAGCTTGTGGTTCTTTTCGGTGTCGTTAAATTAAAAGACGGCGCAGGACGGTGTTTTTATTGGCGAAAAAATTGTGACGGACAGTAGCGGTTCTTAGTTTAGATCGTTCGCTGATCGATTTCGTGGGCATATGATGATCGGAATGGTATGGAGGTGAGTGTTTGTTTTGATGCAGCGAACAGCAGTATTGTGGCAGGTGGCAGTGGTGGCGGTGCGGTTGTGGTGGTGCGGGTGGAAGAGGTGGGCGGGGCGGCGACGAGGTGGCGATTGTTGGAATGGCGAGGGTCAACTTTCAGTGGTGGATTCACTTACTCGGCTGATCAGGTGAACTGCGTTTAAGGCCGCACGGGACGACGTGTAATTTTTCCTATCTTCCCTCTCTTTCTAACAATTTGCCTCGCGATTTTGAAGAAGCAAATATCAAATTCCACTGCACTGACGTAGCTGTAACTTTAGTCGATTGTGCACCACAAGTGAGCAAATGAACGATCAAATTTCTAGTCAATAATATGAAGTAGAAGTTGAGATTTGCATCTTACTAGCAACAGAGCAATGGCGGACGATTCAACCACCGTCCCGTCCGGCCTTAACCCAAGGAAATTCTAATATACCAGGGTGAAGCAGCTCGTCGAATGGTATATACGAAGAACAGTTAACAGAATTAAAATTGAGTTTAACAACAGTTAAAATTAATGAACGGTAGCACAACAATAAAACAATAACACAACGTACGGCAGGGTTGCCAGAAAAAAGAGATTTAATTTTATTGAAACAATTTCAGAAACAATCGCTGGAGGAGCTCCTGGAAAAGTCCCTGGGGGCTCCTGAGATTTATCACAAAAGTTCAGTCAATTGGACGCAGTCGAGGACGCAGAGGGGTGAGAAAAAAAAACTCCTGAGATGTTTAGATGAATTTGTAGATGAATTTTATGGGAAATTTTTGGAAAATTTAAGAAAAAAAACCTGGAGAAGTTTCTGATAAATTCCCAAAAGGCATTTTTAAAGAAAATTCTTGAGGAATTTCTGAATTTAATCATGAAGAAGTTTCTGAAGCAAACATTGAAACCCATTCATCAGGAATTCGTGCAGAAGTTGCAGACAAAAGTACTGAAAGAATTCTTGAGTAATACCCCTAATGAATTGTTGAAGGATGATTTGGAACAAATCCTGGAAGAACTCCTGGAGATATTATGTATTCTTGAAAGAATTTCTTGCTCTGCATGGTATGTATTAGAGGAAAAACTTTCTGATACAATTTCCCTAGAGGAATTTGTAAAGTATTCATAAAGAAATAGAAAAAGAAATATCCTGAAAAACTGGGGAATTCTGTGCAGTAATTCTAAGAAGAGACATTTTTTGAGATATTCCTGGAGAAAAGTCAAGAAATTAATCCTGAAAGATTTCTAAAAGAACTCCTGAAAGAATTTTTGACGATATTTTTGAAGGGTCACCGGAAAAAAAAATTTGAAAGAATCCAAGAAGAAATGTGTCTATAAATCTTTAGAGTCTCACCCATGAAAGAATATCTGGGGATCTTCCAGGAAGTCCCCTGGAGGAACTTCCAGAAGAATCTATTGAGAATTTTCTGGATGAATTCTTGAAGAAACACATGACAGAATCCCTCGATAAATTCCTTAAAAGAACCATAACAGAACTAAAAAAATCAGATTTTACCATGACAGCACTGGTTTAAAATGAATATCCTAAAGAGACGTGAATTTCTATCGAGAGGAATCCTTTATAAATTTTCTGGTAAACGTTCTTAAGGGTTCTCTCTGAAATTTGTAGCATAACTCTTGCAAGGATAGTTTATATTGAAATTTCTGATTTACATACGTTTAAAACTTTCACACAAAATAGATGAAAATTGTACAGGTAACAAATTATTCTGTATTGACGTGTTTTAGCATTTTACTTAAAAAATAAGGTCACGCCGATTAGGCCGCCGCCACCGCCGCCGCTGCCTCAAATTACTATAAGCGCCGCCGCCGGTGAAAACTGCTTCGGCGCACACGTCTACCTCCAGCGATTCCTTCAAAACATCGCCCAGGGAATTTTCAAAAAAATCTTCGATAAATGCTTTCGAATATTTCAATGAGAAATTCTTCACGATTCTTTTAGCAAATTCTTAGTTTCCTTCAGAATTTCCTCCGAAGTATGCTAGCGATTACCCTAGAAATTAATTCAGGAACTTTTTTATAAAACCTTCCCTGGATTTCTTCCGCTATTGCTCCATGGATATCTTTAGGAAATCCTCCAGGAATCGCGTATATAAGAACGACTTTAAAACATTTGCATTTTTCTGTACACTTGCCTGCAAGTATTCTTTTAGTAATTACTACAAGAATTTGACCTCAAAATCTACCAACGTTTCTTTCGAAAACTCCTTTGGTTATTTTTTCTCTAGTTTTTTTTTTTCAGGGCTCCATCTTCATGAATTTTTTAGATAGATTTCAGAAAATCGTTTACGTATTTTTTCAGGAATATTACCTGATATTTGTTCAGGTTCATTGAACATCCCCACATTAAAGTACCCAGATTGTGTCCTCCGGAGGTTCCTGCAGGAGTTCATACAGATTGATTTGTCTTTATTAAAGAGACTTTCAGCCCTTGGCTGTTGCCCATACAGAGATTCCGTCAGAATCATCCCCAAATATTCCTCGATGTCTTATCCTAAAATGTATTCGTTACTTCCTCTAAGGATAATTTCAAAAATTTCTCCATGGATTTTTAAAAAATATGCAAAAAAATCTCCTAGGAGTTCCTACGGCAATTCTTTTCACGCAAAAACGGCTATGCTCAAAAATGTGTTCGGCCTGCACATTTTTAGTAAACATCCATGCCGCACATGACTGTGTTGGAAACACACATTTTTTAAAAATTGCTCGTACGCTCACATGAGCATGTATTTTGCAATAATTTCGACATGGTTACCTCACTGGGTTTATAAACCACCTTCAAATACCGAAAAATATTGATATTTTGCAAAAATGTGATCGTACGAGCAATTTAAAAAAATGTCTGTTTCCAACACAGTCCCTGTGCGGCATGGGCGCTACTCAAAAATGAGAGTTTTTATTTTAGAGAGTTAGAAATGTCTCAAGAGCTTTTCCTAGGAATCTTCGCAGATGCTTAAATATGCGTGTCTGTAGGAATTCAGAAATTCGACCACAGATTTCTCAAAGAATACTTTCAGAAAATCCTCTTAAAGTTTTATTAAAGAATTTCCACTAGAGTTTTCCTGTATCTTTCTCAATATTTTACAGGAATTTCATCAAGGATTTACTGAGAAGTTTCTCCAGATAGTTCTTAAGAAATTTCTCCTAAAATTTCTTCAATAATTTCCCGAGGCTTAATTCGGATTTTCCCAAGATATTCATTCAAAAGTACATCCTAAGACTTCTACAGGGTGACAATTTCTTGATTTTGCTTTGGCTGACCAAGCCGTGTGGGAAATAACACTGTTGAAAATGCTTTAACATCCATGTGCACAACAGAACATATGCTCGATGAACAAATTGAGATTTGAATTATGAAAAGAAATCCACGTACTCCGGTGAGACTCAAATGTAACATGTGGGATACGTGGAGTACGTGGATTTCTTTTAATAATTCAAATCTCAATTTGTTCATCGAGCACATGTTCTGTTGTGCACATGGATGTCAAAGCATTTTCAACAGTGTAATTTCCCACATGGCTTGGCCAGCCGAAGCAAAATCAAGAAATTGACATTTGTAAGGTGCTACGGTCAACCTTACCGTAATCGGTCGACCGAGGTCGGTCGAGAGTCCGACTTCACACTAATTGTCATACCAATATGGGAGGCAGTGCCCGAAGCTCATGACAATTAAAAATAATTTCCTCTCTCGCTTTAACACACATGTGCACAACAGTGTATATGTTAGATGTTCATCTAATCCCATCCGAAGGAGGTTTGGATTGTGAAAAGAAGATAACCAATGGTTATTAACCATGTGCGATTGTGGAATCGAGTTCAGTTCTAGGCCTGCTGGCGACGGAGATAGTCGAGTGACTCCGTAGCTTGAAGGAATAGAAGCACCCGTCTAGCGAATTGGCAGTCGTGAGTTCGACTCTCGCCGCGCCAGTAGGTGAATTGCTTTTCATAACTAACCCATATCCGCTCAGCGTCCTATTTATAGGACAGATGCCCCGAACGCCCAGCGTCCTATAAATAGGACAGTCCTTTTGATGTGAATATCTCCAGAATTATGCAAAATTTTAGAATACTTTCTTCAGAGAAGATAATCTCTACACCCATACCTTGTTCATAGTGGACAATATAGTTTGTGACTGGTTCACTAGGTGGCGTAAACTATGCTGCAAAGAATGCATATTGTCACGATCTGTGAGCTTCATTTCCAATGCGAAAAAAAAATATTTCCCTGGGATCTTGACTATGGTTAATAATTTACAGTTCATTTCTACGGCAGTGTTGTTAATCAATACATACACAGCAGGGAACGTCCATAAATTACGTCACGCAAAAATCGTCCAATTTCAACCCCCCCTCCCCCTACGTCACACTTTTTGAATGGGACCTCTGAAATTTTTGTATAGGTCGTCACACTTAGCTGACAACAAACCCCCCCCCCCCCCCTCTCAAAGCGTGACGTAATTTGTGGGCGTTCCCAAAGTCGATGTATGTATGATTGTATGTTTATATGCTTGTATGTTTGTCTATTTGTATGTTTATATGTCTGAATGTATGTATGTATCCAGCTTTTTACGCTAGCTATAAAACGACGAGAGGTGAATCAATTCTGACATTTCTTGCCGACAGATTTTGTAGTTCATTCTTAGTAGGCGATACATTTAGTTTGTTGATCCAAGTGTCAAAAATTTTCACCGCAGGTATGTTTCTAAATTTCTCGCATCTTAATTCGTATTTGAACATTCTTATTAATTGCTTTTCTTTCATTATTTTGGGCAGATATTGGATAGTAGAATATAACTAACGAATTATGGACTCAAGAATAAATTCTAGCAAAAGAAATCATAAGACGTTTTTTTTCGGCCCGGAATCGCTTTGTTCTTGAGGGGGACAGGCACCAGTGGCAACCAAGTTCTCTTCTGGTCCCGGGTCTCAAGGTTTTGGGAATGGGTATGGGCTAGTATGGAAGGCGTGGGAAATCTTCGGAGTGGGAGAGTTCTGAATGTCAAGGAAAAATACGATGCACAGATGATTTTACTGCGGTAAACTTAAATGTGGGTCACGGATCAGGGTTGACATCGACCGCAGGAAGCTCGAAGGACTACTTACTGGCGACGGAAGGGCGGTGTGGCCACTAAGCACAAATATGAGGCGGAGGTAGGACTTGATTATGGCGTGGTGGCCTGTCTTCGCCTTGATAATGGTGACCAGTTTGGTCGTAACTTTCGAAGTGCCCCAGACGAGCGATCGATCAGAAGCGCTTCAGTGAGGTGTCCCAGCAGCAATCGGAAACGACTCCTTAAAGTGAACCGTAGGGTAGGGACCAAACAAGCTTTGGTGGTCAGAATTATCATCGGTTGGCGAGAAACAGTTCGGAAATGGGCCTAGCGATTGCCGGATCGCAGTTTCTCGTCAAAAACATCATATAGTGAGTCTCATTATGATCGCACAGGGCTTGCCCAAGAACTGAGAACTGCTAGCTCGTAAAATACAATCTAAACATCTCCCATTCAGACTTCATTTCGTACTAATCCTTATGTAGGTAGTTAAAATGGCTTAACTAGCTAAGAATGAACATTTTGACTTATCAAAGTTAAGTGAAAAATTCATCTGATGCAACTTACTGGATCTCAACCATAAATTCATACTGATCTGTGAGGACGATTGATAATCGATATGCATGTACAAATTTATCTACTACTCATGAAATAATGTGCCAAAACTCCTCCTCAACAGTTTAAAGAAAAAAAAAAACACGGCTCAGTTAGGCGACAACACCGTCATAATTTAAGTAAAGTTTTCGAAAACATCCGACTGGGTTCCGGAGTAAAAAAGCTTCGACTAGCGGTAGATCGTCCATACGTCCTTGGTTATTTACAGAATACATTACTGTAATCTGTTTAATATTGGTCCAATATAAATCCTTCATGATTTGATCTTTGGAAAAGTTCTTCGACTCCATTCAATATTTTAGTTCGAAAAGCCCCGCATTTTCTCCAATAAAACCTGAAATAACAACATCGAATTAAAAACTAAATCAATCCAAAAAAAACAATTTCCATTTCCTCGCGAAGAGTGAAAACTTTTGACGTTTTATTTACAACGATGAAAACATTCAGCATTATAAAGCTTACTTCGATCAAACCATAAAAATTATAGTGTCGGCAAGAAATGTCAGAAGGGGATTTATGGGAAGCCAGCGTAAAAAGCTGGATATATGTAAGCCGGAACATAGGCATAACTCTGAAATGCGTCAAGAAATTTCAATGAAATTTGGTATACACATTCCTTAGGAAGTGGAGGTGGTAGCAGGGATATTGAAATTCAAGATGGCGGCTTAGGTTCCAAGATGGCGGTCAAAACTCCAGAATATATGTTTTTGACAGCAATGCTGCTTCGGATGCTATGCAATATGGGTATCTATCGATCGGGCTTCATGAGTAGAACTCAAAAATGAATATCCGACGCCATTTTGAAACCCAAGATGGCGGCCCATAACTAAGATGGTGGCCACGGAATGGTAGTTTGAGCTATAATATCATGCAACATGGGTATCTATCGATCGGGCTTTATGAGACACAGAGGGTCGGGTAGAGGGTTTGGGTGAAGGATAGAGTAGAGGGAGTGGAGTAGAAGGGTATGGTAGAGGATAGGGTGTACGGTAGGGAGAAGGGTAGAATAGAGAGTAGGATTGAGGGTAGGAAAAATGTTAGGGTAGAGAGTAGGGTAGACGGTACGATTAAGCACAATATAGACTAGAGGGTACGGTAAAGGATAGGGCAGGTTTATGGTAGAGGATAGTTAAGAGGGTAGGGCAGATGGTAGGGTTGAAGGTTATGTTAGAGCGTAGGATAGAGGGTTGGAATAGAGGGCAAAGAAGACAATAAGGTAGAGGCTAGAGAGTAGTGTGAAAAATAGAGATGAGATTAGATGAGCTGAGGTTTTTTTGAGATACCTTCAGGAATTCTTTTCAGGATTTCTTCAGGCATTCCATTCGAGAATCTTTCCAGGTTTATTCCCGGGATTCCTTCAGATATTGCTTCCAAGATTGCTGTATGGATTGCTCCGGAGTTCTCTTCAGGGATTTTTGCAGGAATTGCTTTGGAAAATCCTGAAAGGATTCTGTAAGTTATTCTTTTCTGCATTCTTTCAGGGATTTGTGCTGGAATTCCTTCAAATATTCCTTCCAGGATTCCTGCTGTTATTTCTTAAGAGATTCCTCCAGAAAAAAATATGAAAAAATATATGTTTCTTCCGAGATTGTTTTCAGGCAATCCTAGATCATAGAGACATCTTCTATAGTTCTTGCAGGAATGCCTGCTCAGCTTCCGGCCGGCATGCCTGTCATGATCTCTCTAAGGATTCCATCAGGTATTCTTTACGGGATTCCTTCAGGAATAACTTCAGGGAATTCTGCCAGAATTGCTTTGGAAAACCATGAAAGGATTCTTTCAGAAATTTTACCCAACATTCTTCCACGGATTTCTTCTGGAATTACTTCACAGATTCATTTTAGTATACTTTCAAAGTGATCTGTCGAAACATATTCAGAGAATCCTAATGGAGTTCTTTCTATGAGCCGGGATCCTCGCTCGGGATTTATACAGCAATTCTTCCCGGGATTTCTTCTATGACTATTTGTGGGATTCCCACCAAGCTTTCAGTTTAGATTCTCTCAAAACTCTACCAGATATGACTCTCAGAATTCCTTCTGTAAATCCTCCCGGGATTCCTTCGGGGATTTCATATTAGCTTTTCGATGTAACTTTGATAGTGCCCAGAATAACACCATAAAACCCACATATTGTTCACGAATAAGCAATCATGGAGTAGTGCAAACATAAGTGGAGAAGTCGTGTCGAGTATATCTGGTTGAAATTTTATATCAAAACATGGAATGATGATGAACCTGGGCGTGTTAGTGGAATACCTGTAAATATGGGACACCGAAGACGACCTTATAGTTGAGGTCGAAATACGTATCTGTCAAAGGATACAAATTAAATGGAATAGTACTTAACACGATTTTCTTTGAAAAACTTCTTTGTGGGCTTCGTGGCCGAGCGGTTAGCGGCGGCATTCGTTTAGGTGTCTCTTAAGCCTCGGAGTGTGGGTTCGATTCCCGCTCCAGTCGGGGAAAACTTTTCGTCGAACGGAAAATTCTCCACTGGGCCACTGGGTGTTATATGTGTTGTCCGTTGTCGTATGTTTGTAATGTTCAGTCTGTAGAGGCCGCAAGGTCGAAGACGGTGTAATTGTCTTTTTAAAAGTTTACGTAGGGTCTTGTACCATTTGGGCAGGTGTACCTATTTTGGGCACTTGCCGCTATGACTAAGTCAATTTTAAACCGATTGACTTGAAATTTTATATAGAGTTAGGCACGTACGGTATTTAACTCTGTACAAAAATTCAAATCAATCGGTTTGAAATTGACTTAGTTATAAGGCAAGTGCCCAAAATAGATACACCTGCCCAAATGGTACAATCCCTATGGTGAGTACGTAAAGAGAGTTTGTGGGGTGCTGAAGGAACAACTCAATTATTTTATAAGAAATCATTATCTGTGTAAAATCTAACTTCTACAGTATTTTAACGTTTGCTTATGCCACACATTGTGAGCTCTCTTTGTTTGAATTGTTAAAAAAAATGAGAAATGTTGAACACTGCAGTCGAAATTACATGAAATTAAAAGAATCGTGCATTGCATACTTTTAGGCGTTTATCGGGTTATATTTCTCTACCAATTTATAAGTCATTTTTCTATTCTTTTTGAGTGGGCATCATCTCTCTCACTTGTTTGAAGCTGTATTGTATCTATACGGATCAGAATATAACAATAGCGTAGAAGTTGGGCTGAAATAGAACTCAAGAAAATTATCAGACATTGAGGACCTACAATGAAGAATTTTTTTGGAACTACGCCATAGACTTCCATTTTTTTCATCAAATCATGCTTATTTTAATGGAACTTGACCTTTGATAACAAATTTATTTGGAGATTAAAATTGTGAGACACCTTGGGCGTTAACGGGTTAAAATCTCAATTTGTACATCGAGTACATGTTCTGTTGTGCACATGGATGTCAAAGCATTTTCAACAGTGTACTTGTACATGGGTTCAACTGTAGATTTTTTCACTTACAAAAAACCTTACAACTAAATGTAAAGGTTCGCTGAAGTGTACTCATACGTTAAATAAATGAAAGGTTCAGCTGACATTTCTGAGGAGAATCCGCCTTTCGATCACGGAGCTCTTGAAGTTTTTTTTTTTCAGAAATTCCTGAGGGGATTCCTTCTGATATTCCTTCGAGAAGATATTTTTATCTCCAGAGACTTCTTCAGATTTTCAGGGATTTTCTATTAAATTTCATCAAGTTATTTCTTTAATTTCTTTAGAGAAGTTTTTCAGAAATTCTTCTATAAATTTCTACTGAGATTGCTTCGGAAATTCTTCCCAGGGTTACTCGAAGTATTGTTTGAAAAAACTTCGTCAGGGTTTTCTGCAGAAATTTCAACAATGATTTTTTTTAGAAATTGCTCTTGAGTTTCAATCAGAAATCATCTGGGATTCCTAAATCCTTGCAGTAAGGTACACCGGGGCAAGTTGAAACGGGTGGGGCAAGATGAAACAGCAGGTTAATATGATGTTTTGTAATGATGATAAACAGTTTGATCGCCGTAACACATAGTTTTTTATTCAAACCATCTTTTAGCAAAGGATAAATTTCCAAATTGTATTGAAATCTATTTCAAAACTTCGTGTTTCATCTTGCCCCACCCGTTTCAACTTGCCCCGGTGTACCTTATCTGTTCAGATATTTATTCAGGGATTTTTCTGAAGTTTTTTTTTCAGAAATTGCACAATAATTACTGAAGAACCCTTTTAGGAATCCATGAAGGAATTTCTAAGTAAGAAAAAGGATTGTCACAAGAAATCCGTGAAAAATACTCTTGGAGATATCTTTGTCATTAAAAAAAAATGAAGAGGATACTGTACCTGAAAGAACTGGAGAACCTAAGTTACATTTTACCTTTTTTTTAAAAAGACGCGGACACCGTCTTCAGCCAAAGGCTGCACAGACTGAATATGAAACTTAACACTAGACAAAGGACAAACGGAGCATGCACCAGTGGATACGGAGAAGAAACTATTCTCACGAAAAGTTTCATCACCCGGAGCGGGAATCGAACCCTCACCCCTCAGCATGGTGCGATTAGAAGCTTGGTGACCCTAACCGCACGGCTACAAGGCTCCACTTTTATTCTGCTCCATAAGAAAATTTTGTAACAATTTTATAAACTTCCAATAAAACTGATTAATACATTAAAACCTCGTGATCACCTCTTTAAGGGCATCTTCCGGCTATGAGGATTAACAATAAAACTGTGTTGAAAACTGTTTGACCATATGGAAATGTGTTTTTTTTTAATTTTTCACCAAAAAAGTATTCTTTCTTTTAATCCTGATCGAAACCAAAAGGTGCAGCGAATTTTCTTCATGGAAAGTTCAGAAGGAAATATCATTCGCAAGTAGAAAGCGATAATTTCAATGTAATATGCGCTATCAATTCTACTGTGATTATTGGTACAGAAGCAGCATAAAATGAATGTGCCTCGAAAATGGTGAATATTATCATCAATAAATAATTATTTTTCATTCATGTTCACTAATTCTTCAACATGGCTACAACTATAATTGGAGGAATTCCACGGAGTCATGTCAGTCGATCCTGAGCGACCATTTCAAAAATATCTGAAACTTTGCACAGTTTTTCAATTTCATCTAAATCGCCATTTTTCGATATCAAACCTTCATTTTCAATCACGACTAACTTTTCAAAAGGGTGCATGCGAAAATAGTTCAAAAATATTCTAAAAGCTGTACAGCAAAAACGGATTGTTCGATTGTTGTAAATTTTTCAGCAAAGTTAGATAACTAAATGATGATTTCTTAGAAAATATACACTGTAAAAAATTTCTTTTTTTACTTTAAAAAAATATGATCTTTGTCACAAAAACTCAAATATCTCAAAACCCTATCTTTTTACCAACGTCAATTTTTTAGGGAAAATGACCCATTACATCAGCTATCTACCATAAAATTTTGGTGATGGTAAACTGATAAACAAAAAAGTTATGACATTTCAAACATTTCACAATTTTTTACATTTAGTAACAAAAATAATTTTTTTTTCTGTGTAAATTATTTCGAGAGTTATGTTTTGATGCTGATTTTATTCCCTGGCCAAGTTCGCAAGGGTTGACGGTATTAAAGTGAAGGAGTTTCATTTTGGTTATTGTAATGTAGTGTTCTTTAGTGAAACATATCACCTTTTTTTAACACTTTAATGCGCCTCCAACGGTTCATCACGAACCGGCTGCTGCAGATGGAGTATGGCTGATCATATGCATCAGACATGCTCGATAAACATGGAGGATCCGCCAAGGCTCATTAGAGTCTATTCCCAAGCAATAGTTCCAAGTCGGTTGGATTTGAGAAGGTTTTGAAGATCGTTACAAATCCTAATAAAAGTATTATAGGATTTGTGACAGGTTTTGGAACCTTTTACAGCCAACTGACTTTAAAATGTTGTTTGGGCTCTATTTCCCACGTTTCTCGGTTGATTTGGATTAGTAATTAATTAATGTCAGAGTCGCTTTTTTCGAATTTTTACAATGTTAGTTGGTCATATTTTCTTTAAATAAAGCAATTAAAATCGACCGAAGAATTAATAGTGGGAAGGAGATTTGCAGCACTTAATTGTGCTGATAGATTCAAAGCTAACGTGCGAACACTTAAACGCATTGTTGACGTCAATGCGTTCGACGTGACATTTTGGACAAAAACTGACTGCTTTTTATTAACTGAACAACGTTACTTGTGTATGATTAGGTTGACATTTCTAGGCTACGCTTGAGAAAATGACATGGTTTATGTAGGACAATTGAACGAATTTTAATAGTTTTCATAGTATTTGTAGGGGGATGAATACATAATAGTTGACATGCAATCATTATTATTTTGAAATTTTATTGCAATTAACTGACCAACTTGGCGTATTTTTGTTCAACTCTTAGATGGTATTATGACACCAACAGAAAAATATCAGAAGTTCAGTTACATGTTTCTGTGGGTTTTGAACTGATCACAATTTAAGGACACAAGAGAGGAACACAGAGAAGTAGAAAACGATTAGCGAAATCAAGAAAATAATTTGACACAGGATCGACTATATTTTAACATACAGGGCTCGATTGATTCGATGAAAAAAACAAACATACGACAACTGACTTCACGAGAAGAAAAACATATTGAACCATACCTCAAAATCAAACAAGAAGACACAAACCGTGTGACCATAACACTACATAGGCAAATCCTGACTGACTGACCAATTGAAAACTTTCCAACCTTCTACCGTAACTTTCTGAGTCAGTAGGCAACAGTGTCTTAATGGATATCATTTTCCGCGTACGGCTGGCAAACTGCTTCTGAAAGATTACGTACTCTTTTCTATCTTCGGGTCTAGTGTAGAGGTTTCAACTCTATTCAGAGTGCAGCTAGAAACCTAGCAAAAAAAAAAAGTTATATTTTGATGCTGATTTTATTGTAAAGGCTACCACCTGAACTAAACAAGTTGTTTTCATGATATTTTTGTTTGATTATTCATAATTACTATAGTTTATATTTGAAACTTAGGGGCCATCCATTAAGTACGTCATGGTCCTAGGGGGGAGGGGGTTTGTGAAAGTGTGACAAGCAATGTATTAAGTATAGGAAAAACCCGTACGAAAGGGAGAGGGGGGGTTGAAAATTCTCAATTTTAGCGTGACGTACTTAATGGATGCTCCCTTAGATGCGATCCAGTGTTATGATCAAAAATATTGAGAGTGTCATACTTTTTGTTGTACGTGACTGGTGAAAAAATCCCTTGATAGTGTTGAAAAGCTGTTGATCATAAGAAAAATGGAATTAAACTTATTTTTAAGACGAAAGCTGCATAATAAAAGTTTAATATATACGCGTATACGTCTAGTTGATCTGCAAAAAAAAAAATTACCTCTTAGAGAACAGACTTTATGATCGGAAGAATGCGAGTAACTTCAACAACAACAAATGCATGAGATGTACATACCACAGACAAACAGACGAAACGCCTAGAACAATTTTCGTGAAAATCCATCGCCCAGTTCACACTACCATTACCTGGTGGAAATGTTTCACGAAACACTGCGTTGTGCAATATCGTCATCAGAAGGCGCTAGTGTGAAACGTCAAACGCAAAGAAAAACGATGGGCACTCTTCTGGTTATGGAAGCCACAACCAAGATTCAAAATGATCGTTAAAGGCGTGGTCAATGAAAATTTCGTCAGTGTTACGTTTGTTTGTGTGTATACATACCATACCAATGCTCACGAAAAAGCAAAAAAATACTACCGCTATGGATATTAAAAATTTTATATTAAATTTTTTCTTCAGGCAAGCAAACAACACCAAACTAGTCAGTTAAAACTAATAAGTGATTTTGTTTATTATAATCTAACGAACAACATGAACAGTCGCTTTCTCAAAGGTCTTCAACTCAACGCTCTCTTGTAGACCGTTTGATGAAAAAAAAATGTTCAAAAGAGTTACGAAATCTCACCGAAAGCACCATAGATAAACTAAAAGAGACTGGTTATGCCCAAATTGAATACAAATTTACGCATTTGCACGTCCTGCCGTCTAGACTTTGACAAACGAGCCATCTGTATATCATCGGTAAAGCAGGGCGTAGGAAGTTTGAAAATTTCGAAAACGACAACTGAGAAATTGCCAGAAGTGCTAAGTGCAGAGAGTCATGCCACCGTACCATGAGCGACATCTATTTAAACAATTTAATCACGCCCCTTTTCAAAAATGCTTTGAAATATACTTCAACATCCATACCCATTTCAATATTTTTAACGTTGCAAAACACGCTTTCAACATTCATCTTGAAGAAGAGGGAAAACACTTGTCCTCAAATGTAACAGCAAATTAATGAATAAACGACCAATGCGCGGAGGGCGTGATAAAATCGGAACATTACTGTACATATAATATACATAATACATAATAAAAACAGCTTGTTTTACTCACGCAATGCCATTAACAATAAAATCAGCATCAAACTGCGATTTCCGGCCGAAATAATTTACACTAAAAAAAAGTTATTACTAAATGTGAAAATTGTGAAATGTTTGAATTGTCATAACTTTTTTGTTTATTAGTTTATCATCTCCAAATTTTTATGGTAGAATGCTAATACAATGGGCCGTTTTCCCTAAAAAAATACGTTGATAAAAAGATAGGGTTTTGAGATATTTGAGTTTTTGTGACAAAAATGATATTTTTTAATGTTAAAAAAAGATTTTTTTTTTCACAGTGTATATTTTCTTAGGAATCACCATTTCGTTATCTAACTTTGCTGAACAATAAAATCAGCATCAAACTGCGATTTCTGACCGAAATAATTTACACAGAAAAAAAATATTTACCAAATGTGAAAATTGTGAAATGTTTGAAATGTTATAACTTTTTTGTTTTTTAGTTTACCATCACCAAATTTGTATGGTAGATTGCTAATACAATGGACCGTCTTCCCTAAAAAAATTACGTTGGTATAAAACTAGGGTTTTGAGATATTTGAGTTTTTGTGACAAAAATGATATTTTTTAAAGTTAAAAAAGATGTTTTTTCACAGTGTATATTTTCTTAGGAATCACCATTTAGTTATCTAACTTTGCTGAAAAATTCATAGCAATCGAACGAACCATTTTGGTTGTGCAGATTTTTGAATATTTTTGAACCATTTTCACATAAACACTTTTAAAAAGTTAGTCGTGATTCAAAATAAAAATTTGATATCGAAAAATGGCGATTTAGATGGAGCTGAAAAACTGTGCAAAGTTTCACTTCAATAGAAAATTATGAATTAAAAAATTTCCTTAATTTTGATGCTGTTGCTTGGAATCGCTCAATAGAAACCACGTGTAAGCTCTCTACACGGACCTTAGTAAGGCATTTGATCGCATTGACATACCAATGCTACTTTTCAAACTACAAAAAATCGGAATTGAGCCAATTCTCCTGAAATGGCTTGAATCATACCTAACTGACCGTCAACAAATAATTAAATTCAATGGAAACAAGTCAAACCCAATTCAAGTCACTTCAGGTGTCCCCCAAGGCTCTTATTTAGGACCTCTTCTCTTTATTATGTATGTAAACGACATTTCCTTCATTTTAAACAAACTAAAAGTTCTAATTTATGCCGATGACATGAAGCTCTTTCTGGAAATACGAAATGAAGAAGACATCAATGTATTCCACAATGAAATTCACATATTCTACGTATGGTGCAAAAAAAGCCTTTTAGAATTAAATGTTAAAAAATGCAACTTAATATCATTTAGCAGAAAAAGAACAACACCAAACATTTCAGTTGCATTAGGAAATCAAAATGTGGAAAAATGTGAAAGAGTAAGAGACTTAGGAGTAATCTTAGACTCTAAGCTTACTTTCGTAGACCACTACAACACAATAATTCACAGGGCTAATAACATGCTAGGGTTTATTAAGCGAATCTGCTACAACTTTAATGACCCATACACAATCAAAACTCTGTATATTGCATATGTAAGATCAATACTGGAATATTGCAGCATTGTATGGTCTCCTTTTTCAATCACGCACGAGGAAAGATTAGAATCAGTACAAAAGCAATTTCTATTATATGCTCTTCGTAAATTAGGTTGGACTTCATTTCCACTTCCATCATATGAAGCACGCTGCAAGCTTATCGACATACACACATTGAAAGAGCGGCGTGAAATTGCAATGGTTTCTTTTGTTAACGATATCGTTTCACAACGTATTGATTCAACAAAAATCTTATCCTCATTAAATTTTTACATACCTTCTCGGCAACTACGAAATCGAAACATATTCATAACAAACCACCGTAGAACAAACTACGCCAAATTTGGGCCTCTCAATCGAATGATGGACATTTATAATCAACACTGCGAAACCATTGACTTTACAATGTCTCGGCATAACCTTAGAAAATACTTTTACAGTCTTCGAAGTCCCAACACCTAAAAACATTATAAATACACTACCTATCCTAATTTATTTTTTTAATATTTTTTATGTATTTCTTAGACTAAACTATAGCATTAAGAAACAAAAAATATGTATATGTAAATGTACTAGTCTACGTCGGTTGACGAAATAAATAAATAAATAAATAAATAAATATAGTATCCATAATTAGGAACACGTCGTTCACTAACAAAAAGATGTGTTTTTTTTAATAGAATGAGAAAATCTGCAACAGATACCCAAGAGGTGGTTCCTCGGGTGATGTGGGGATCGACCCACTACTCATTCTCTCTCTTCCTTACCTTCGCGGTACGCCCGTTAGGGATGACTTCGAGAAGGGGGGGACCGTACATGAGTACACTCTAATAGTAAGCGTTCCACCAGCTACCGCCTTAAGTTGTTCACTCTCACCTGGAGGCTCGGGTCCTGGCTAGTATTTAGACTACCCGTTGAACTCAAGCTCCTGGATGGGGAAGGGGGGCCAACTCAACTAGCTGTTGTTCGGCTCGCCATGGGCATCATGCCCGCTAGCACACATACCGCGTCCTTTGAGACCGTGCGATATGCGCTCACCACCCTAAGGCACATCAGCCTGTGGGTACTCTCAAGTCGCTTCACGTTTCGGTTAACCACTAGCGCCTTCGACCATGCAGCGGCGCCATACCGTAGTATGGAGACCGCTACTGCCCGAGCAGCTTACGCTTACTCGAGACTATTGCCGAGCTGTCTCGATGTGTAGATCATGAACTGCAAGTTATTATGAGATTCAATTTATTTTATACATTTAGCTAGAAAACAAACCAACTCGATAATATTGTGGAGCGGTGTCCCTAGAAATAAAAAATTCCATTCATTTTAAACTTTTTTGGGTGATTCTCTTAACCGTTCAGAATATGGGTACCGCACGGCAATTTTTTTTTAAATCGGTAAAAAAATCAGAAACTCTCCCTCTTCCCATCTTTATTTGGTTTCGGTCAACCCTATCAATCAACCAATTTTCAATATTTTTGCTTAAATAGAAAGCTGAATATAATATGTTTCGATCATCTGGATATATTTTTTGCATCAAATTAGTGGGATTCGAGATATTAGTGATTATATTGTCTAAGATCTTTAAATTTGAGCAAAGTTTCCAAAAAAAATTTATTTTTTTCAGTAAGAAACAAATATTTTTTTCTTACTGAAAAATATAAATCTTTATTATTTGGGCGTTATTGGAATGTCATCATGATTGAAAATCGTTTTAATATTTCATATCAATATAATTTACTCGTCATAATTTGGTTTACTGTTACATATCTGTTAGTAATAAAATTTACATCAACTGTTCATACTTCATGAACAACATAACTTTTTAATATTTAGATAAAAACGGTATTTTTCATGTTTTCAATATAATCTCTTCTTCTAGTTGCATATGTTATTCATTTATTTAAAAAAAAAAACTATAGTAAATAATGATTTAATGTGTAACATATGTTTGGCCCCCCAAAAACACAAATGGTGTAGAAAGGTATCATAAGGTATGTTGTATATAAGCCCTTTTTACTACATGTGGGTATTATGTCATTTTATTGATTCTTCTTCATTCACTGTTCGAGAATTTCTATCTTTGGAATTATATTTGAGCGATTTGATAGCATCTGCTGATGATGAACAAATATAAGGTCTCACTAAATACGTAAGGAGTTTCACCATTTTTGGAATTCCATTTTCCGGAAAGCAATTACATATTTTTTCAGGAAGCCGCTTTTAGACACTATCAAGAAAACTGAACAATCCTAGAAATGAAATTCCGGAAAATGTTGTTCCACTTCCACTATAGGGTCTGAGACCATTTGGGCAGGAGCACCTATTTTGGGCACTGTAACTCAGTCAATGTATTGACTACCAATGATCTATCAATTTATTTGATTGGAGTAAGGTACACCGGGGCAAGTTGAAACGCGAAGTTTTGAAATAGTTTTAAATACAATTTGGAAATTTTCCCTTCGCCGAAAGATTATTTCAATTAAAAACTATGTGTTATGGCATTCAAGCTGTTTACCATCATTGGATAACATCATGTTAACCCGCTGTTTCATCTTGCCCCATCCATTTCAACTTGCCCCGGTGTACCTTACGGTAATACGCACAGTATTTAGCCATGTACAAAAATTCATATCAAATGGTTTTAATTTGACTGAGTTATAGCAGCAAGTGCCCAAAATAGGTGCTTTTGCTCAAATGATTCCAGACCCTACATGATACTTGAAATCATGAATAATCTTTCCAGCATAAAGAAACATTGTTTAATGAAAACTTGAATGATCAGAACCTGAATAAAAAGTAGACTGCACTCCAAATTGGACTGACACAATAGTGTGCACAAACCTTCAAAGTGTGATTACGTCGGATCGAGTTGAGGTCTTCGGTGCAGTTATTCCTTGTAAATAGAGGAATAAGTGCACCGAAGACGTCGAGACGATCCGAGGCAAATGCGCACTTTTATCACACTTTTTAAAGTGTGATAGTCCAATTTGCGATGTAGTCTGGAATAACACAATTCAATAATGTAGGGTAGCGAACCATTCGGGCAGCGGCCGGTATTTTGGTCACTCTTCGCTACAACTCAGTCAATTCCGAACCAATTGGCTTGAAATTTTGTTGTTGGCTAGATACTATACGTATATCATCTCAATTGATTCAGAATTGGCTGAGTTATAGCAGAAAAGTGCCCAAAATAGGACCCCTGCCGAAATAGTTCCACTTCCCTAGTCATCGATTTATGATTTCAAGTAGATTTTTACCGACGCTGAGCTGCACGTTCTACAGTCTACTGTTATATTCTTGATATTTTCAGTTTTATTAATAGTTTTATATACATTTTCTGTTTTAAAATAGCTATTATATTCTGGTAGTAAAATTTTCAGAATATAATAGCTATTTTTGCTATTTTGCATGTTTTGTGTACAATGCAAGTCTTCTCAATATCCAAATTGAAGCAGAAAATTAAAAGTTACTAAAGTATGTAGAAAAATAAATTTGAATATATGCTGTACTCAAATGCGTTTTCAAAAAGAAAAAAAGGATAATTAAGTTGAACTTAACTTAAATAATTGTTCAGAAAAAAAATACCGTAGAATGTGTCATCCTTAAAAACGTGTAAAATGGCAAGGCGTAGTGCTACTGGAAAAATGGTTTTGCAGCTTAGTACATATACTATTATCCTTTATGCTTACTTCTGTTTCTTTTATTATTTTAAGCTCATGCGTCACATGTTGGTTTCCGTAAGATGGGCTATTATATAATATTACTGTTCTGTTAGACGTAATCGTATGCCATGCTCACAT
Organism: Aedes albopictus; assembly: GCF_035046485.1. Lineage (NCBI taxonomy): Eukaryota > Metazoa > Arthropoda > Insecta > Diptera > Culicidae > Aedes > Aedes albopictus. The sequence continues at coordinate 172,286,669 of NC_085136.1, forward strand.
AGCAGATTTATTTCGTTAATACTTTATCTGCACCCACTCGCAAAACAGTCCCATATGAATAGGAAACTCAGCATTGAGCATTGAGTCAGCAAAGATGGGACTGTTATGCGAGTGGCGGCAGTTAAGAATCCTGCATTTATGTTTGCAAATTTGAATAGGAATGTATTTTTTTACCTCAATGTTTACATACTTGCCGATATTGTTTACATTTTGTTTCAATAGAAAACTATCAGTGTACTAGATTTGTAGTAATGAGCTGAATTTTTATATGGTGAGAAGGTAAATTCTTCGTACTTCGTACAAACTAGGCAAGAAGTCAGATACCCGGAGAATTTAACTTCTCACCATACAAAATTTCAGCTCATTACTACGAATCTAGTACTTCATCGAATCGAACGCGCCCCATTGTTCGTCGATGAAAGTATTTGTTGAGAAACCTCAATTTATCTTTATTGTAATGCAATATTGTTATGGCATTATCTAGCTAAAACAAATGAAATGAGAGTTTCTCAGTATTACATACTGTATTGAAGCGACATTTTAGGAACCCGAACAAATAAGAATAATCAATAAGATACAATTGGAATGAAATAATACTCAAGAAGTCAGATACCCGGAGAATTTAACTTCTCACCATACAAAATTTCAGCTTATTACTACGAATCTAGTACTTCATCGAATCGAACGCGCCCCATTGTTCGTCGATGAAAGTATTTGTTGAGAAACCTCAATTTATCTTTATTGTAATGCAATATTGTTATGGCATTATCTAGCTAAAACAAATGAAATGAGAGTTTCTCAGTATTACATACTGTATTGAAGCGACATTTTAGGAACCCGAACAAATAAGAATAATCAATAAGATACAATTGGAATGAAATAATACTCAATTATTTGCTACGGTTATTTTTTAAACGTTTGTAAGGATGAAACAATGTAAAATCATTACAATTTCTACTTACATATCGTGTGGGACCATATGGGAAGGGTGCCCTATGTTGAGCGCTTTCCACTATAACTCAGTCATTTTTCAACGTTTGACGTTTGCGCACTACCGCCACTTAGTAATCGTTTTACTAATATTAGGTGATAATGTTTTTTTTTCGAGACGAAAAACAGCTATGTTTGCCGTATCTCGTAGTGTGCAAAAAATAGTTCAATTGGTATTGCAATGGACTGAGTTATAACAAAAAGGCGCAAAATACCAGGGGATCGGTCAAATGGTCATATCTTTTATACCCGAAATTGGCTTCCAGATAATCATTTTTCCGATACATGTTTGTATTCGTAACAATGATTGCTTCGACTTTTATCAAATATTTGTATAATGGAAGGAGAGTTTAGAAAATAGCTGATACTACAGAACAATGATTAATGAATACAACAATATTTGATCTATCAATCAGGGGTTGGTCTAGGTACAAGTACATTAGGATCTTAAATAAATAAATAAAATGAAAAATGTCATCAGTAATCACGAAACCTAATCTGGTCTACCTTTCTGAAGTGGGTACACTAGTCCAGAGATAGTAGTTTTCTAACATTTGTGATCAAGAGTGATCGATTTGCTTTTACTTTTGGGTTGTGAATTATATGTTTCAACTCGTCATGTCCGTTTTATACTGCTTGTTATTTCATATCTGACACATTTTGGTTTAATTTCCTATTTATATGGGGCAGTCATGCGATTACAGACAGTATAAGAAGATTTCACCCGTCTTACTGTAGTATAATGCGTTTGAACCGTTTGCATGCCAAATGGCATTTTACATTTTATCTTGGTCTTCATGGGCTTTTTTGACGATAGCCAGCTTTGAATGCGGAGAAGCCGGAGACAGCATCCTGTACGGAGGATCTTTCGTACCATGCAACACCAATGAAAATTCTTTTATCCATCCTGAGCGTGGTTCCTTTGAGTTGAATGTAGCCTGAAAATGTACATGGATAAATTACAAAAGTACAGTACTCGTATGTTTTAATCTGTTGTAACGTGACGAGGCGGTGTATTTATTCAAATAATTGAACAATAAAATTGTGCGTTACAAACTATTAAAACTTTATTTCGCGGGTGCAACAAACCGCTGAATTAAGATTCAGCTATTTATAGCCAAAATGATATTTTTTGCCATTTCTCGGGAATGGGTCGTACGCCACCCTTTTCCCCAAACATTTGCAACAATTTTGCATTTTTCGCTCATGCCGAAATAAAAGATATGAAAAGTATCGAAGGAAAAACATATTTTATTTTGGTACACGATATTTCAGTAACAAATTTTGAAAACGACGTATAATCAATGCTACACCATTGATTATACGTCGTTTTCAAAATTTGTTACTGATTTGATGAACAATGATATCAATTGTTGGGAACATTGAGAACAAGCGACAAAAAGGGAGAGAGTTAGGAGTTCAAGAATGACTCGAGAAAGGGAAACCAACATTTTGGGATCTCGGCATATAGGTATTTTATGACATAAACATTGGGCATGGTTTTCAACATATGTTGAAGCCTTCTCTACCTGTATTCTGGGTGACGAAATTCAAGTACATACAGGGTCGTCTTGATGAAATAAACAATTGCCTTGAAATCCGATCGTAAAATGGGTTGAGAAGAATGATCTGATTGTTTTTGGCAACAAGAAAAAACTTGGCAATGCATAACCTTCCCCGAAAAAGAAAGGTAATCACAGACGACGATCATAAATGGATCGTAAAATTATGTTTTGAATCGATGAAAGATAAGCACCATAAATTTATGATCGCCCGGTGTGTTCGTGAAAAATCAAGTTCGGATGTGGCCCTTGATGATTCAGCTACTAAGGGAAGAAATTTTGAGATTGAGTTCGCGAGTACTCTCCTCAGAATTTTGTTTTGGGGAGAGTTTTCGGGAGGTTCGAATCTCAGAGGTGAGAATAAATTGGCCATTCGTTCTGGAGACTCAATTAATCTCGCGGATGTGAGATGGCGAAATGGAAGGCATGGGAAAATCGATCATTCGTGTAGGGAAGAGTTTAGAATTGCTCTCACGGATGTGGGAGATGCAAAGATTAGAAAAGAGCGTAATTAATAATCAATTATGCATGGGGCATCGGGAGATAAATTTCCCTCTGGTCTCGGGGAGAGTCCTGGAGAATTTTGATCGGATCACAATTTCTGATCAGGAGAATAAGAGTTGATGGTTAGAGAGAGGACCCTTATATAAGGGCTAGCAGATCCAAGGGTCGGGGGATCAGTTTGTTTTTAGAATTTTTCCATTGTTAAGTTTGGGTCTTGAGCTCGACGCCATTTCTGGCTAATCGACAACTCTTGTACTCCATCTTATTGGGTTTCTCATCAATGTTTAGACTACTGTGATAATTTGAGAATCCACTGAATCATCATTTCCCCGCGAAATTTCACACTAATCAAACTTATTTTGTTTACTTGTCGTGCATCCGACGCCACTGTCACGAGCTCAACCGAACTTGTGCATGCCAGCCGCTGCGAAGTCGTGTGCGAAATTCGACTGTGATGATAATGAATTTCGGCCGAGTCTAAATGGGTGCAAATGTCGCAATAACTTGAAAAAAATAGTTGAGACCAGTTTGCTTAGGTTTTTTTTCCATTTAAACTTGGGAAAAAGTAGCTCAGTTCAAGCAGTTAGTTGATGATTCAATTCAGTGTTTTAGATAGTCAGCTAGTTTGTTTCATTTGTAGATGTTCTTTTCTAATTCAGTGCTTTATAAAGATTAGACTATATATTATTAGGGAAATAAAGTGGTGTAGTTTTAAGAAGTGTTTGTGAATTTTATAGATGATGACATATCTTTAAGACAACGAGTTCGAATTAAGAAGTTCGGTTGCAATTTTGATAGTGAGTGGGGTGGTCCCAAGGAGACGGCAACCTATTTTTTCACTATGGAATTTGACAGGTTGAATTGTGCCTCCTTACGTGGATCATAAATTTATGCTCCAGCCAAATATTCACCAACACTGTCGTGAAATTTGAATGTTTACCTTTTTACGAGGGATATCGGTGCAAAACGCTTACAACACATTAGATCTCATAAAAGTGTTGATCATGAAAAACCGGCATAAATTGATAATTTTCAATTTCAGATTGTCGATGTTTAGGTAAAGTTCCTACAGAGAGTGGGAATTGCTTGTGAAAATACACACAACACCTCTTTTCGCAAACTTTGTTCGCCAAAGTGCGTTTTTCCTTATTTTCTCCCGCTGCTTTATTGAATGAATGTTGGTGTTAGTGAGCACAGGTTGCGCATGATAAGCGGCAACAAAATCAGATCACCGTAGCACCCCCGTGGGTGGTCCTGTTTCACGGGATACAATAAAACTTGTCTCTTCATTATCGAGAAACACAATCTAACTCAACATATAGAAATGCAGTGTTGATACATGTGACGTCGATCCGGATGACAGTCGCCTGCCAACGGTGAGCCCTGTGGTACAGTATGCGGCAGCAAAAAATGCGAAAGTGTTTTTCAACTTTAAACCTCATTTTCCTCCATTTGACCTTAACTAATCTATGTTTCAACGTTCCATGATCTCTAACAGGCTAATTTTCTGAAGTTATTTTAAAAAAAATCCCTTCTTGGGCACAAATCTTTACAAGACGGCAACTGAAGCTGAAGAACATCAAAATTTTCAAACCACTGAAAAGCACACAGGTCGCTAAATTTCATACCTGATAAAACAAAACTTTTAATTAGCTCTACATTATTATCATATATATGTATTTGTTTCGTCTGGAATGTAAAACTACATGCCTCTGGACTAATATGGCCTGGTTTTTCACCGAATTGAAGCTACTTTCTTTATTATTATAGCCATTTTTTCTAATGACCATTGGGCGCGCAGTTTTTTGATACCAACTTTTTAGGCTTACATTATGACATATTAAAAATTAAATATGTTAATTTGTTCTTAATAATTTAAAGTTACTATCAGTAAACATTAATTTAATTTGTTTTTATACAGCTGGGAAAATGCCTGCAAAGTTCTAATGGACTTTTAATTAAAAAAGAGTTTATTTCTCAATCAAACTTGAAAACAATTCGTAACAAATAAATAACAATAAATATCATTGTTGCTTGGATCATGTTTATTCTACTCTGTATAATCAAATACAAAATTACTTGACATATTTTTTTGTTTTCGTTTTAAATTTTAGCACAGTAGATGTTTCGGTTATCGAATGTTAATCGCAAACACTGACAGACGTCAAACCGTGTGGCAGAGGAAGCTCTCAATTAATAACTGTACTTATAGTATTTATAGAAAACTAGCTGATAAGCAGGTTTTATCCAAGAGAGGACGTTACGACAAGAAAAAGATGAACAATGATTTTTCTATTGTTTTCCAATAAATTAAAGGAATCTAGTAAATAGTAAACTACCATCTTGATTTTTCTATTGTTTTCCAATAAATTAAAGGAATCTAGTAAACAGTAAACTACCATCTTGACTACCATTGATAACAATACAAACACAATTAGTTTAATGGGGTCAATAAACATGCAATAATATTTGTTGTTATGTAAACAGATTTCGCCTTTGAAAAACCGTAGAATTCATATTTCTCGGTAACATTTTTCTCCAGCATTTACAGGTACCAATGGCCACATGAATTCTGGACGATTTACGGTATGGATCATATGACCTGAGGTCTGACTTGTGATATTTGACAGTTTTTTGAAAACATTGATAATAGATCTTATCAACAGCTGGCAAGTAATGCATACCAGACAGACATCAGAGTGTTTGATTCTTACCATAAAATGTGCATATCATTCTGGCAGCCATTAGTGCTCGTAAATGCTGGACATAAATGTTAGCGGGAAATATAAATTCTATGGATTTTCAAAAGCGAAAACTGCTTACAAATAACAACAAATATTATTGTATTTTTGTTGTAACAACGATTCATTTGACGCCATTCCATTAATTGTATTTGTTTTGTAAGAACAATGAAAAAACATTAAGATATATTGTTTTCTTTTGAAAATTGCCCTAAAAATGTCTCATAAAAACACAATACATTCTATTGTTTTTCGCGAAAAAGTGTATGAAAATTTTCTCAAAATTTTATGGTTAAGATACATAACAACCACCATTTTTTATTGTAAAAGTGCCATTTACCATTCGCCGAACGGTATAGAACAATAGGGGTGATGGTGAGTGTGCCGTGTAAATTACAATACGTTTAATGGTGAATATTTTTCGAAAAAATGGTGTTGTAACAATAAAATTTATCGTATTTTTATGATATTTTTTATCAGGGTTGCTTACTCTCCAGTTCATGTTGTTCATCAGCGACGGGGTGCAGAACGTCACATCAATAATGGATTCTCATCCGTCCTTACGGAATGTACTCACAGCGCCTTCATTGCACACTTTAACATTCAGCTTCGCTAAGGCTTCCAGCAGACAGTAACCCCTTGCGTTGGTCAGCCTACTTCCCCACTCCACCGCCCAAGCGTTGAAGTCCCCGCCGATAACAACCGGCGCACGTCCTATCAACTTATCAGTTAGTAGATCCAACATCCGATTGTATTGCTCAGGGGTCCACCTTGGGGGCGCATAGCAGCTGCACCCAAGGACACCGTTGATCTTGGCGATAACAAAACCTTCATGATCGTTATCCACTACTTCTTGAATGGGAAACCCGCCTGTAACTTGGATTGCCGCTATCCTTGCTTTATCCGCCACCCAGTTACCGTTATCGATAGGAACTCGGTACGGCTCTGCAATTATTGCGACGTCGCACTTGGTTTCCGTTGTCGACTGCCACAACAGTTGCTGTGCTGCATCGCAATGATTGAGATTCACTTGCGTTATCTCCATCATTGTCACTGTTGACCTGCCTTCGCCTTCTTGTACATCGGGCATTTGAAGCCACCCGTCGAATGATCGTTTCCGTCCTCCGGTTTGCAGAACATACACCTCGGTTGCTTCGTGCAGTCTCGAGCAACGTGACCATTTCCGCCGCATCTCCAGCACAATGTGGACCTGTCAGGGCCCTTGCAGCTTCTCGAACTCTATACACCGGAAGCATCTCTCCATCTGCTTAGCAACTCGAGGAATGACTCTCAGAGTGCCTACCGCCCAACCGACTTTTATCTTGCCGATCTCCACCAGCTTGTTTGCAGCGTCAACCGGTAAGCGAATCGCCGCCGTCTGGGTGCCTCCAAACGCTTTCCTTAACCGAATTTGCACCGGAACATCCAGCTTACACTGCTCGGTCAGGGCAAATCTCAGTTCCTCTTCTGTCGTGACCGCATCCAGATCCCTGCACTCGATCACCGCCTCTTGTGAAAGAGCCCTGACATTTGCATCGCTGCCCAGGGATTTCGCGACGAGTTCCAGGTAATCCAGGCTCTTAACAGTTGGATCTTTCTTAAGCTCGTAGATCATCTCGCCTTTCTGCGTGCGCCGTGTCTTGACCACGTTCTCGCCCAACTCCTTAAGGTCCGGATCCTCCCTCACCTTCCTGAGAAGCGCAGCGTACGTTGTATTGTCGCTCGCTTCGACAATGAGGGCATCACCTCTGCTTTTCCTCCTAGATGGCCGAAGTTTCTCTTTCTTTTCCGGTTCCGTCTTCCTTTCTATTTTTCCTTTCGCTTTTTCTTCTTAACTCGCTGGCTTTCAACGGTGCGCCATCCACTGTCTCTTCCATCGTTTCTCTAATTGTCGACGCGCGACTGATCGTTCTTCTGCTTCTTCGGGACTTCCTCGTCTCCATGCGTGTCCCTACCTCTTTTCTCCGAGCGGTGACTCTTAGGCGTCTCCCGAGATTCCGCCGTAGCTCTTCCTGCAGCTTCCGTTACAGCCTTTTCAGCTGTTTCGGCTCTCAATCTGAGTGCCTTTTGCTCTCGTTCGGCAGCTATAACAGCAGATTTGATGTTCGTCACCATCTGCTTAATTTTCAGGTGCACGTTGTGTCTGTCCTTCACAAACTCCGTACAGTTCGTTCACCTTCTTCCTCACCTCACCCAGACCCGATTCTTGAGCAGCACTGCTCTTCGGCGTCGGTGTGAACACTCGCTGGTTCGAAGACCCTAGCTCCTGTTGGTTTCCTTGGATCTCGCTTCGGATTGTGCTACTGGTAGCGATCGCTGCGGTTTCCAGCGGTGTCACTGGTGATCTCTGCATCCTCTCGCTTCTTCGGAACGCGTTCGCGTCCTCCTCGACTTCGATATTCGTTAGATTCTCCATTTTGTTGGGTCCTCACTCCGGGCCGCTATCTCCACTCGTTGTGGTAGTCGCTTATGATCCCTTGGTTATCTTTGCAAAGCAGGGAGGCCAAGCGAGGGTTGAACGCGTACCTTCATGGGGTACGTGTCCAGAGCCGGATCAGCGTAGGTCAGGAATGTTCCATCTGAGCCTACCACCCACCTTTGTTGGTGCGAGTATTGAACGTACCTGGAGGCCTGCCAAGGTTTTAACGGAACGGAGGCAAACGTACTGTGCTTTTTTTTTTTTTTTTTACTTGGTGGTAAAGCCTTTACGCCTTCCCGACACGCGTTCGCTAAGCATGAGCAGTGCTACCGATTTCGTCCATCGCGTGCCAGTTCGTGAGGGACTCAGAACAGAGAAGAGAACTCTGAACCCTACGCCTCTAACCTCCACCAAGGTCTACAGTGCCTGCTTCACCCGGATTCCACTAGAAGCGACTACTTCGGGAGGGGCAATGCGCTCATGCGCTTTTCTGTTATAGTGCTCATGCACTTTTTGTCGCTTCTAAACTGTGCTCCTCGTCTGTGCATTTACTCTTCAAGCGATCCCAGCTTGCTGATCGCTCCTCCACTTTATCTGCAACTCCGTCAGCATTTTTGTGACTGCCCTGCTGATCGCATTCCACGTCTCTTCAGTGCGGCACATCTCGTCGACGACGTTGTCCACGCTTAATGCCGGCATCGATCCTCTTACTTCCTGATACTTCTTATCTTCCTGTTCACCCAAGTCGACACATCAGGGATGAGCCGATGGGTCCATCTCCCTTTCTCCGTGGAATACGATTCCTGTTGCCACTTTGTCATTGAGGCCGTTTGCACCAACGATCTCACTTGGCTGGTCCTCCTCCGCTCATAGCACTCGATGTCCTCCTCCAAGGTGATGCAGATCGGTATCATCCCTGCAATCACGCAAACTGCCTCCGACGATATTGTTCTATACGCGCTCGCTACTCGCATGGCCATGAGCCGGAACGCAATGTTTAGCTTCACCCGATTTCGCTTTGTTTTCAGCGCCGTACCCCAGGCTGGGACTCCGTACCGCAGTATCGAAGATGACACGCTAGCTAGCAACCGCCTTTTGCTGCTTCTCGGACCACCGGTGTTTGGCATAATCCTCGACAGTGCGTTGATTGCCTTCTCACAGGTGCATAGACCTAAATATCCCACACACTCCGATATTAAAATTTAATTCAAATGATAAAAGTGCATTTCACCCCACACTCCCATAAGAACGGCTGCCCAGGTGCTTGAATTTTAATTTACGCCAATATCAATGCCCATCGCAACTAACGCGCAAAATTTCGGCAGCTAGAAAAATCGCACCATACATTACTGACCTGGTTTTATGAATCATCGCTCATGTGACGACGGACGGATGGTCGGCCGGGGCAACGATCGCGCAACGATACGTTGTTCATGATCGTACACGTTGGGTCCGGTCGGTGTGATGCAATTTCAATTACGCTTGGGACAAAGATGGGTAATAAACCCGAAAGAATGATATGGAACCGCGACATCATATTGATCACGCTGGAACAAAGATTGTTTATTTTTGTTTCGAAATCAAGGCGCCGAATTGGCCGGGTAAGGTTCTGAACTCAGGTGAACCTTAGCTGGAATGTTATGAAATTGAGACACCGTATTGGCGGCATACGGCGCCGGACTTGTTTTGCACTCAATTTGTTTTGACTTCGAGTAAACTGAAAGAAAAGAATGTGGGGGTATAATTTCAACCAACATCCGACGGACGGATGGTCGGCCGGGGCAACGATCGCGCAGCGATACGTTGTTCATGATCGTACACGTTGGGGCCGGTTGGTGTGGTACAGTTTGGTTGGGTTGACGACGATAACGATGATGATGGTAAGAATGATAATGACGTCGATGGTGGGGTTCAATTCTTTCACACACCCAAGCCTTGTATACGCTCAAGTGAGGCGGGGCTAGAAGATGTAGGCCTTGGTGTAAAGATTCTCAGTAGGTTTTGTGCGAACACGCCCAAGTCAGGCGTGGTTAGGAGATTTAAGTTTTCCGTTGGCATTAATATTCTTGGTAGGGCTTGGGATACGCCCAAAATAGAAGAGTCGTGATGTTTTCAAGAAGAGAAGGATTTTAATCACGATGAGGACAAGTAGGATAGGTAGAGGTCTAGGTTTTGGACTTATTAGTATTTTCATTTGGTAGAGTTTTGGATACGCCCAAGTTGGTTCGGGCATTGTTAGGAATTATCATGACATCTTCGGCAAGACGAGAATGATCGTAGGAATTTTAGACACGCCCAAGCTGGTTCGGGTATTGCTAGGAAATTTAGGCTATAAATACGGAGGCTTTGGCTTCAGTCGGGGTCAGTAGTTGAGAGTCAGTAGTCGGGGAGTTCGGTGACAACGTTAACGCAGGCAGCACATCGGATAAGTCTTGAGCTCCCATGTGGGACACCTCTAGATACTGTCCTAAGGCTGTAGGTAGGACTTAGTAGTGGTCAAGAAGAAGCTAGAAGTGTCTAGATTGTTAAGCTTAAGTAGTTCGGTGAAGAAATACAGAAAATGTTAAGGTGATATAAGAAAAAAGTGAATCGTTGTAATATAAGATAAGTGATGTTTTGTGATACTTCAATATAGTTAATTAAAAGATTTTGTCGGACTGTAATGAAATGAAAGATATCACATTCCGTGTAGTGTTTAATGCTGCCCCTGGACGGTACAGGGCGCTTCAATATGGTGACAGCGCAAAACTGTTCGACAATTAGAACAGCGGAACGCCAATTTTCTGACTGGAAGAAGAAATCAGTGTCAGAATCAGTGCAAACCATGAACATTGAACAGTTTTGAACAATTGAGAAGAAAACAATGTTACAGACTGGATGGAAAAGATGAAATTCGTGGCAGCGCAAGTGATAGTGGAATACAACGTAGCACCGAATTGGAAATGGCAACGCAACAAACTGTGTATGGAACCGAGTGTCTGGACCAATGGACATCATTCAGCCTACATTATTTGATGGTATCGTGAGTATTAACCTTTTAAATGATTAAGTGTTTTGAGATGGTTTAAATTTTTTGTGAGTTGGTTTGAAATGATAATTTTTTTTTTTTTACGATTTATACAAAAACATTTTAATTGAAATACTGTTGTGGGAAAAATAAAGATGTTATTCAAAAATTTATTTAAAAAAAAAGGGAAATCATACTGATTTTCAATAAATAATGGAAAAATATAACAAGAATAATGATTTCAAGAAGAACAAGTGGATGAAAAATACGAACGAATAACACTAGTTAACAAAATCAAAGAAAAGTCGCGGACTTCTGTTAACGATTAAAATTATTGATGCATAATAACGTGCTGATTTTGAGACCGTGTTTAAAATAAGAAAACTAAGAAGTACAGTTTTTTTTAATTATACGAGACAATCGCAACCAAGTTTTTTTTAATTTACTAAAATTTAAATATCTCAAGTTACAATTCACAAATTTTCAATATCTTTTTGCAATAATAGGAAGCTGAACGTAATATGTTTTGAATATCTGATTTTTTTTTCGTCAGATTGGATATTGATAAGTGTAGGGAACAATCGCCTTAAATTTTAGCAAAATATTCAATAAATAAAGACAATTTGTATTTTTCTTTCAAAAACTACAACAATGTAACAATGTTGATTCAAAATCGCCAGGTTTGTACGGGATATCGAAAATATTTTCAGCTCTACTGTATCTTTTTCCCTTATGCTTTCGAACTTAGGGCATAATTTTACACTAAACATGATTTTCAGATGTGAACTAGCATTACAATGGAATGGAATCAATCAAAAGTTGAAAAAAATAATAATTTTGTAACTATGCAGCAGACCGGCGATAATAAGGTCGTGTTAATTTGAATTAAAAAAAAAAAATCAGTAAAAATATCAACATAAAAATGGCCACGAATACAATGGATGAAATAGGCAACAATAGTGGAGCGAACAACGCTAGATTTGAATTTCCAATAAATTTTGCTATACAGTGTATTCCAGAATTTCATGGTAGTGCGTGTGAATTAGATGCTTTCATATATCAAATTAATTGTTTTTTGAAACCCATAAAACGGATAACTGATGCTAGTGAAAGGAAAAATGCAGAAACCATACTCATTCAAATTGCACTGTCGAAACTTAAAGGTCCAGCAGCGTTAAAATTTAAAAACATTCTTGCAAATACTTGGGATAAAGTGAAAGATAATCTCCAAAAAGAATTCGGAATTAGTTTACAATTGGAAGAACTGTTTAATAAAATAGAGACCCTTGAACAAGGCAAGTGTGAAAGTTTTAAAAACTACAAAGATCGCGTTCTTCAACTTAAGAGGAATATTGATGAATTCGAAAAAGATTATATTAAAGATCCTACAATTGAGTCATACGCTCAAAGACATTTAAGAATACATTTTCTAGCGGGATTGGAAGATATAAATTTGAAAATTTTTGCAAAAACGAAAAAAGAAGACTCATTGGAAGATTTGCTAGATTACCTACAAGAAGAATGCGTCGATGTGGAACAACAAGAACGCATCGAGCAGAGATTGAGGGATTCCCACACTGCAGAATTTTACAGGCAACAAAATGAAAAACAGAAATTCAGTAATCCTCAATGTATTGATCACAACTTCCATTACGATAAAAGTAGATTCAACCAGAGCGAAATAGGTTATGAAAAAGATATTAACAATTATAGATATCTAGGACAACAAGAAATTTATCGTGGTGATTACCAAATGCCTTATTGGACCAACGGAAATTTTGATGAACGCAACATGGGAATTCAAAACAATAACATTTGCTATGATGAGCGAAAAAACTAAATAACCGGAGGTTCGTTAATTGCGTCCGATCACTCCGTCAATCAGAAAATAATTTAGAAAGGCGCTTATATGCTGCAAGTAATAAGAAAATGATGCCCTTGAACATAAATAAGAGTTATAACATACCACAAAAACAATTGGTTCAATTTGATAAATGCATTCCAGCACAAGAAAAAGTATTTATACATTGGACGGGCAACAATCAATTTATGTTAAATATCCCCACTGTAGAAAGACCATACACAAAAATCAATTACATGATAGACACAGGCTCACAACTAAACATATTAAGATGGGATGCAGCCCCTAGAATCGGAGCAACAGACATAGATTATTCTGAATCTGAAAAGTTTTTGATTTCGGGATTCAATGAAAGTCAAACAAGAACGCTCGGATCTACTGAAGTTAGTTTAATAATTGGGAAGTCTAAGTATAAGATAAAATTCTATTTAGTTCACCACTTAAATGTACATGGTATCATAGGAGCAGAATTTTTGAAACAGCATACATTATATATTAGCCAGAACTTTGATTACATAGCCCTACGCAAGCCAGATAGTGTAGAATATAATATTAACAATATTACAACAACAAAGTACGTAATGGTATCAGATAAATCTTGTCAGACTGATCTACAAGATAATAGTAATTGTATACAATATGATAACAATGACAAAAGCTGTCAAGTAAATTTTGATATTGATGAAGTCATACATGATGAAATAGTTACACAGCCAATCGTACCGAAAAAAGATTATTCATGCAATATGTGCCTTTATGAGAAGTGTTATGAAGACGAGGAATGCATAAATCAACATTTTGATGGAGAATATTATAATAATGGATGTTACAATAAGAATGTAGAGGCCGGGAATCAATATACGCCGGAGGATTTAGATTCAAACCAAGATCTAAGTTTGATAGATAATTTGAATTATGAACAAATACAAGGTAAAAATCGTATCGAAAAATTGCTAGATACAATTGATTTGAAGCATTTGAAAAGCGCTAATTACGACGCAATGGAAAATATAATGGCAAGATATTGTGATGTATTTTATTTGAAAGGGGATCACCTGACAGTAACAGATGCAGCAGTACATGAAATTGAAACAACGACTAATGTGCCAATAAATAAAAGGCAGTATAGGTTCCCTGAATCAACAAAGAAACAAATTAATGAGGAAATTGAAGAAATGCGTCGGCAAGGGATTATTAGGCCCAGTAAAAGTCCTTGGAATGCACCTGTTTTATGCATACCAAAGAAAGATTTAGACGAAGAAGGAAACAAAAAGCATAGAATTGTGGTAGATTTTAGGGCATTGAATTTGATAACTAAACCATTTGTATATCCGATTCCACAAATAAATGAAATATTGGATAGCCTAGGCGATAGCAAATACTTTTCAACAATTGATCTGAAATCTGGATTTTATCAAGTTCCTATAGACCCAAGAGATGCTGCAAAAACTGCATTTTCTACACCCAAAGGTCATTTTGAATTCACGAGAATGCCTATGGGGCTTAGAAACAGTCCCTCAACTTTTCAAAGACTGATGAACACAGTTTTATTTGAAATTGAAGATGTTAAGGCAATCGTTTATTTGGATGATATCATTGTTTTTGGAAGAACAATTCAAGAGCATAACGAGAATCTGATTAAAGTTTTGAAAGCTCTTCGTAAACATAATTTAAAAATTGAACCAACAAAATGCCAAATTTTGAAAACCGAATTGAAATTTTTAGGACATACAGTTGATAAAAATGGTATTCGTCCGCTTGATGGTAATATTAAGGCTATACGAGAAATGGCAATACCAAAAACTGTAAAAGGAGTGCGATCATTCCTAGGAACAGTAAACTTTTATGGTAAGTTTATACCAGGAATTGCAGAAAAACGAAAACCTCTGAATGATCTATTGAAGAAAAATGTAAAATTTAACTGGACCCCAGAGTGCCAGAAAGCATTCGAAGAATTGAAAAACTTTTTAACGTCTGACTCTTTGCTAGTGAGACCAAATTACAAGGACACATTTGTTTTAACAACAGATGCCAGTGAATACGCTATTGGAGCAGTTTTATCGAATGAAAAATCAATTGACAGACCCATAGCTTACGCTAGTAGGGGACTTATTGGAGCAGAACGAAAATATTATACAATTGAGAAAGAATTACTGGCCATAGTATGGGCAGTGAATTATTTCCGCCATTATATCTACAATCAGAGGTTTATTGTTTACACAGATCATAGACCATTGATCTCAATATGGCATCTAAAAGAAACTTCATCAATCCTCACACGTTTGCGTTTGAAATTGCAAGGATTGGAATGCGATATTCGATACAAACAAGGAAAGGATAACGTTGTAGCGGATTTTCTCTCTAGGCTAAATCCAGACAATGAATCAGAAGAGCAGAGTAATCCAGCCGATGAAATTAAAACCGCAAGGTCGAAATTAATTGCTGTGGTCACCCGACAGCAAACGAAAAGAGCAGAACAAGAAAACGTATCCAACCAAAAACACCGCGACCGCGATCAAGCGAACAAACAGCTGATGAAAAACTACACCGTTTCTGGCGACAATAACGGGGGCGCGATCGCTGACCGGGACCATGAAAGCGAGGGAACCAAAACAAAAACGCAAAAGATGACCTATATGAATGATAGCGTAAATAATAATTGCACGGGTTCCGACCTACGAGGCATAAACAAGGTGTCAAATATACCTCCAGCAAGTACGAGTGCGATATCGGACGAGGCTGAAGTTGAGGAATCCATTATGGCCGACGTTTTCGATTTATGCAATAACACACATACTAATGACACATTTGCGGCAAGCGCATATGATGAATTTTTAGAGATATCCAAGAATAATCCAATTGATGTAAATCGATTGAAAATTTCTAGGAATTTGAAAAGTGCAGATGCTGATTGTAACATTGTAATTTTGAATAGCAGATCAGCATTTAATGAAATTTCAAAAATTATTAATTTACCCCATGGACTGAAAGATTTTTGCGAAGATGGAGTTGTTTCTATTCCAGATAGTAATTTATTCGGAATTATTGTGGAAGGCAAAAGTAATTCAATGATTAATACCAAAACATTCTTTTACAAACTTAGCAACTGCTTCAATCAAAATAGAGCGCCGATAACAGCGTCCAAAAATATTCATTTGATTTCGTTCAGAAAGATTAAACAATTTGAAATACTTGAGATGATTCAATTTTTGGCTTTGAAAAATCAAATTACGTTAAGCCTTTATAACGCAGATTCGGAACGCACTGAAGTACGTAATGAAGATATCGAAACAATTCTTCGAGAATTTCATGATGCTCCCTTAGGCGGACATGTTGGAGCAAGGCGAATGCGGAAACGCATTGGTCTCATTTTTAATTGGAAAAACATGAGAAGGGATATCGAGAATTACGTAAAACAATGTGATTCATGCCAGAAAAATAAAATTTGTAAATCCAATAGAATTCCGTTAAAAGTAACCACAACGTCATCCGAGCCATTTGAAAAATTATATATGGATATTGTAGTTCTCCCAGAATCCGAATGGAGCAACAAATATGCGCTGGTCATGCAGGATGATCTTACAAGATTTTTGGTAGTAGCTCCAATGGACAATCAAGAAGCGGAGACTGTATCCAAAACTTTTGTCGAAAAATTCATTTGTAAATTCGGTACTCCGTTGGAACTGGTGACAGACCAAGGAGCAAATTTCATGAGCAAATTTTTTAAACACGCATGCAAAATTTTGAAAATCAAAAAAATCAATACAAGTGCTTATCACCCACAAGCAAATTTAGTAGAACGATCAAACAGAGAATTAAAAACATATCTGCGACAATTTGTCGGAGGAAACCCGCAACAATGGGACCAACATCTTGATTACTTTACTTTTGAATACAATACTACAAATAACAGCTCATCCAACTACAGTCCATTCGAACTTTTATATGGAAGAAAGGCAAGGATTCCTACCTCCATATATACTCCAACAAATTCAGATCTAACATATAATGACTATTTTTGCGAAATGAAACAAATTCTTAAAAATTTGCATGAAAACGCCAAAAGAAATTTGATTATTTCCAAAGAGAAACGTAAAATTATTTATGACAAGAAAACCGAAGAATGGCAACCTATGTGGGGCGAATTGGTTTTAGTACAAGCGATCCCAACAGGAACAGGTCAAAAACTTCAAAGTAAATGGAGAGGCCCATACGTAGTCGTTGACCTACCCAGCGAACAAACCACAACTATTAAAAATGGGAACAAATTTGAAAAAGTCCACAATAATAGGTTAAAAAAGTATAATGATTGATTAGCTATGCGTAGTCGTTAATGTATAAATTGATGTAAATATTGAAAAAAAAAAAAAAACAATTATTTCCTAATTACGAATGACTTTTGTAAATATTGGTTACTAAATATGTTGTAAAAAAAAAAAAAAAAAAATACCATAGGAATAATATATTAGGATAGAGGCTTGCGTAGTATAGCTAGGAATATTAATTGAATGATTATATTAAATAAACAATTAACATATAAGATTGTGGTAAGGTTCACAACAAAGTGGTTAACGATTGGAGAGCATACGAATTAACTTAATTGAAATTATATCGGAGCAACTTAAAAGGAATTGAAAAAAAATTATGATAATAGCAATAAATAAATAAATAAATTTTATGAGAATATGGAGAGACATAAAAAAAAAAAATGATGATGATGAATGAATCAGGATAATGAAAATAAGTTTTCGGGAAATTTTGTACAGCTGAATTATAACAAAAATGCGTCCATCAATTCGGCATGAATTTGAATGCAAGAACGATTTGAATGTACCGAAGAGCTGAAAAGGGGTAATTTGGGATGAGGAAACATAACTATGCAAAATGATTATTTGAAAAGGGTATATAGAAATTGGGAATGAAGAATTGGGCAATTGATATATTGGGAATAATATGATGGGAAATACAAAGTAATCTTGAAAGGGGATCATTGGGGTATATAAGAAGAAAAATAATAACTTTAGAGATTCTTGAATAAAGAAACAGCTCTATTTAACGTTAATACATATGGGATACATAATAAATGAGGTTTGAACAAACAAACAAAAGACATAAATTGTTGATTGAGAGTATTAATAATAAAAAGAAACAATGACAACAACGGAACGATTATTCTCTGAAATGATAAAGCAAAACGGATTAAACAAAAAAAAAAAAAAAACAATTTAGAAACAATGTAGACCCTAATGAAACTACGGAGGACGCTCCTATATAAAATGGCCATGTTACATAACATTTTTGAATGTATATACGAGATCGGATGAAAATTGAATGATGAGGACAAGGGAGGGCCCCCCAGAATGCTTGTGAATGTTGAGTGTGAATGATGAATGAATAACTAATTTGAAAAAAAAAATAATAATAATATGTGAATGAAAAATGAAATAATATTTATAGATTCGGAATCATTAGGTGGCGTCAAGAAACAAAAACTAGAAATTAACATAAATATATTTATATTTTATCAAATCATGAATTAAACACAAGATCTAAGTCTCGTTACAGGTATCCATCCAAAAACCTTATTCGGTAAGGGGGAGAAGTCGTAGCAATAGGGCGATCAAGCCGAGCCTGCGAAAGGAAACGGAGCAAACAGGAATTGAAAGAAAACGCACTGGAGAGAATTCTGCAGTGAGATTTTTTGGAATTGGTAATACAGATGTTTATAGTGATCCTGCAGAAGCTTTCCATTGCTACAACTCACATTTTAATATTTTACGGGTTTTGAAAAAAAAAAAAAACAGTTTATGACTATTAAGAAAAGTAACGGTAACAGAGCATAATTAATGTAATGATGCAGTTTTTTTTTAAATACTATTGTAAAGGTTATATTTTGCACATACAAGAAAAACAAATAATAATAACATGAAGACTAAAAGTTCAGTTTGTCATGGTAGATCAATATTTTATAAATCGATGGTTTCGATAGAATTTAAATATAACTTCCTCGAGAGATGACGCGGGAGGACAAGACGAGAAGGCAACACCTGGCGAGAGCAATCAGAGGAGCAGTTCAACAGTACCTCTATGAAAACGTACCACAGCCAATTGGTACGATGACGAGAAATAACAGATCGGATGGAAAGTTGAAGGTCAAAGGTGCTGGTATGGCGGAGGAGAGAATTCAACGAACATAATTTTATCACCGGAGACGATTCAAGGTCAACTCGGGTGGCACATCGAGACAAACATTATTGTACATCTGCGAATCTGCTAATATGAACCAACACAATGCAAAGCATCGGGAAAAACGACAACAACAACAAAACAACAACAACAAAAACAACAACAACAACAACAATTCATACAGACATATGATGAGAGAAGGACGTCCTCAAAGTTTCCCATATTAACCGACATAATGTAATGTTCACCAACCGCATTACATTCACCATTTAAAAAGCACTTACTCCGTGCTTCTTACAACAACAATTAACAGTAACCATAACCAGGAATGCAACATTTCGACATCATCAAAAGTTTTGGAATTTAAGTCAACCAAATTACAAACTCTTTAAAGAGTGTGCAACAGTTCCACATTTTGCACTAGGTCAAAGACAACAATATTCGCATCACTATTGAGATTGATCCAATACCAACAAAATTCAGAAGGCGGGCGATAAGTAATCAATCACAACACCGTAAACGACAATGATAAACAATCCAGTTCGGAAGGCAACTTATGACACTTTTTCGAGAAACAACAGAAAGCAACAGTAAAACTAGTTCTTCTGTATGCAAACGACAGCGCGGAAATTGCCAGCAAGGAAATACGATTCAACCGAGGTAATATCCAGATACCAAATCTTCATGGTCACGTCACCATAGGAGACGACATCAACAGAATCAACTACATCATCTTCAAGACAAACCAGTACAACAGAGAAGCAACGATACCACTCATCTAAGACCTGATACTAACCAATTGATCTGGGCATTTAACAAGAAGAGGCAAATATCAATGGCAGACGAACAACCCCTACGACGAATCAAGAGGAGCAGCAGCGAGTACCAATGAAGTCAATCTCTTGAGGAAGAATGTAAGGAAGTTAATGCGGTAAATTTACGATTCTTTTGGAAGTTGAAAAACTGTAACTTAAAACATTTTGAGACACTTACAGGGAAGATGAAGATTAGTATAGCAATTTCAGATTATATATTAACAATCATCGTTAGCATCACCATTTAAATGCTGAGTTTTTTTTTTACGGGGGATACATTTTACCCACATACTTACATTTGAACGTGATTTTTATACACGTTCAAACTCCGCTGAGTGGGAGGGCATGCATAGACCTAAATATCCCACACACTCCGATATTAAAATTTAATTCAAATGATAAAAGTGCATTTCACCCCACACTCCCATAAGAACGGCTGCCCAGGTGCTTGAATTTTAATTTACGCCAATATCAATGCCCATCGCAACTAACGCGCAAAATTTCGGCAGCTAGAAAAATCGCACCATACATTACTGACCTGGTTTTATGAATCATCGCTCATGTGACGACGGACGGATGGTCGGCCGGGGCAACGATCGCGCAACGATACGTTGTTCATGATCGTACACGTTGGGTCCGGTCGGTGTGATGCAATTTCAATTACGCTTGGGACAAAGATGGGTAATAAACCCGAAAGAATGATATGGAACCGCGACATCATATTGATCACGCTGGAACAAAGATTGTTTATTTTTGTTTCGAAATCAAGGCGCCGAATTGGCCGGGTAAGGTTCTGAACTCAGGTGAACCTTAGCTGGAATGTTATGAAATTGAGACACCGTATTGGCGGCATACGGCGCCGGACTTGTTTTGCACTCAATTTGTTTTGACTTCGAGTAAACTGAAAGAAAAGAATGTGGGGGTATAATTTCAACCAACATCCGACGGACGGATGGTCGGCCGGGGCAACGATCGCGCAGCGATACGTTGTTCATGATCGTACACGTTGGGGCCGGTTGGTGTGGTACAGTTTGGTTGGGTTGACGACGATAACGATGATGATGGTAAGAATGATAATGACGTCGATGGTGGGGTTCAATTCTTTCACACACCCAAGCCTTGTATACGCTCAAGTGAGGCGGGGCTAGAAGATGTAGGCCTTGGTGTAAAGATTCTCAGTAGGTTTTGTGCGAACACGCCCAAGTCAGGCGTGGTTAGGAGATTTAAGTTTTCCGTTGGCATTAATATTCTTGGTAGGGCTTGGGATACGCCCAAAATAGAAGAGTCGTGATGTTTTCAAGAAGAGAAGGATTTTAATCACGATGAGGACAAGTAGGATAGGTAGAGGTCTAGGTTTTGGACTTATTAGTATTTTCATTTGGTAGAGTTTTGGATACGCCCAAGTTGGTTCGGGCATTGTTAGGAATTATCATGACATCTTCGGCAAGACGAGAATGATCGTAGGAATTTTAGACACGCCCAAGCTGGTTCGGGTATTGCTAGGAAATTTAGGCTATAAATACGGAGGCTTTGGCTTCAGTCGGGGTCAGTAGTTGAGAGTCAGTAGTCGGGGAGTTCGGTGACAACGTTAACGCAGGCAGCACATCGGATAAGTCTTGAGCTCCCATGTGGGACACCTCTAGATACTGTCCTAAGGCTGTAGGTAGGACTTAGTAGTGGTCAAGAAGAAGCTAGAAGTGTCTAGATTGTTAAGCTTAAGTAGTTCGGTGAAGAAATACAGAAAATGTTAAGGTGATATAAGAAAAAAGTGAATCGTTGTAATATAAGATAAGTGATGTTTTGTGATACTTCAATATAGTTAATTAAAAGATTTTGTCGGACTGTAATGAAATGAAAGATATCACATTCCGTGTAGTGTTTAATGCTGCCCCTGGACGGTACAGGGCGCTTCACAGGCATAGTCGACGTGGCTGTTAAAGTTTAGCCGATCGTCGATCATCACACCCTGGTGCTTCAGCTCTCGCTTCGACGCTACTACGTGTTCTCCGACGGATATTTCCACTTGCTGCACTGCCTTGCAGTTGCTCACCAAAAGTACCTCCGTTTTGTGGTGGGCTATCTTTAGCTTGACTCCATCCATCCAGTTTTCGATGATGCCGATCGATTCTGCCGCCAACATTTCCACCTCGTGTCTCGCCTATTACTGATAGGACGATATCGTCCGCGAAACCCACGAGCACGACGCCTGTGGGTAGCTGCAACGTAAGCACTCCGTTGTACATAGCGTTCCACAGCGTTGGCCCGAGGATGGAGCCTTGTGGAACTCCCGCCGTCACTTTCATCCTCCTCTGTCCAGCTTCAGTGTCGTACACCAAGACTTTGTTCTGGAAGTAACTTTTAAAGATCCGACACAAGTAGTCTGGAACCCGCATTCTATGCAGTGCTACGGCGATGGCCTCCCAGCTGGCGCTATTGAACGCGTTCTTGACGTCGATTGTGATTACGGCGCAGTGCCGGTTTCCTCTCCTCTTCTGTTTGGACGCCTTCTCGGCCTTCTCCAGAACCGTCCGGATAGCATCCACCGTCGACTTTTCCTTCCGGAATCCAAACTGCAGCTGTGACAGTCCACGTTCTCCTTCTGTGAACGGCACCACCCTGTTAAGGATGACCTTCTCCAGCAGCTTCCCAAGTGTGTCCAACAGGCATATCGGTCTAAACGATGCTGGATGTCGGTGGGAGCTTAAGATGGCGTTTCTTAGGCGAAGCATGTTCTAACATCAATGAGGACTCACCACCTTTGGCATCGCAAGGTGACCGAGCATCATGTGCGCTGCACACGAACTGTTCAAGCGGAGTTTGCCTAGGCGTGGCGGGGGTTCAGCAGTGGGCTCTGCTGGGCCTCTTCAGAAATACCACACATCCGGAAGCATCAACTCTGTTCAAGCGAACCGGCACCGCTTCCAAAGTGCCATAGCCTAGTCAGGGGTGCCTCGGGCACATCAGGAGCGATGTCAGTAAGCTCCTGATTACGATATACTGGCGCGCGACGATACTGGTCAATGAGATGGTACACTCTAAGAGGACCGCGGAGTAGAGGAGTGTTGGTGGTGACGGCATTCTATCCTCTTAGTAGGGCCGGGTGACACTGACCTGAAACGACGGATGGGCTAATGTTGGAGCCGCCTTCCGTCCCATAAAACCTTGGCAAGGCCTTAGAGTACGTTCCCGAACTGTATCCAGCTTAGGAAACTAACTGGGTGGAGGTAGGTTCAGTTGAAGTATCCTGATTAGCGCTGATCCTGGCTCTGAGCTCAGGTCCCATAAGGGTCTGTGCCAACCCGTGGGTGGCCTCCCTGCTTGCATAGATAACCACCGGGATCCTTGGGCGACTACTTCAGTGGCAGTGAGGGATAGCGGCTCTAAGGGGGACCCTTACAGTAGAGATGCAAACGTATTTAATTAGGGAATCTGAGAACGTGGAGGGTGAGGTGATCAACCCGTTCGCGAAAAGCGGACTGGTCAGATCACCAACGCAGGCGTCGAGGGTAGAATTCCCGCAAGTGTCGGAGTACGGCACTCCGAGGGTCGGGTCGGCAATAGAGGACACGCAGATGAGTGGAGCAGAGCTCACGCGTGCGTTGACTCGCAATAGGGATGGACTTCCGAAGCTGCTGGTGGTCTCCGACGAGCTGATCGGATACACCAGTGGGCGGAACAACATCAGCAAAGACCTTAAAAAAGGTCTGCTGAGGCTCCGCGATTCGGTCGCCCAGGCCCGGAGGGAGTACGATCTCCTGTTTGATCGTAGTGCGGGTAGAGAGGAGAGGTCCACGCAAACGGACCGCTCCTCCACAGAGAGTGTGTGCAAGGTGCAGCCAGGTGGGGCTGCAGAGAGTGGAAAAATCTCGGCCCAAACCAAACGGCCGAGATCGATGGATGAGGAGCGGCCGGTGAGTGGCAAACGCCCGCGTAGTGCGAGTAACGCCAAGCCGGTCGCGAAACGGGCTCGGGGCAAAGAGCCGAAACCCCGAGGCGAGACTGCTAAGAGCGGTAGCAGCGACCAACCGGTCCAAGGGAAGGTGAACCCTTGGATCACGGTTGGCAAGAGAGGGCGCGTAGAAAGAGAGAAGGCGTACGAAAGGCGACGCACTGGTGCTCAAAGCAGAGGGCAATAGCTACGCAGATGTGCTGCGGGCTATGCGGAGCGAGGATCGTCTCTGGGGACTAGGTGCGGATGTTAAAAGCATCCGGCGCACTAGGACTGGAGAGATGATGCTAGAGCTGAAGAAGAATGCCGTTAACAAGGGCTCTTCCTACACGGCTGTAGCACAAGAGGTGCTTGGTGAAAAGGTGCGGGTGAGGGCTCTGACGCCGGAGATGACCATCCAGTGCAAGAACTTGGATGAGATCACCACCGCGGAGGAGCTCTCTGCTGTTCTTACCTTTTTAAATTTCAAATCTCGATATTTTAATGGTTATTGAGACTAGGATGTTGGAACTCTGTTAGATCTTAGAACTCGTGAATATACATCTATTGCTGGGGTTGACCAAATTTTAAAGTGAGGAGGGGCAGGGGGAGGGGCTCCTGCATTTTTTTATGACGTCGAAGGCCGGCAGGGTACCCGGGTACCCACGAAATTGAAATGATAATATCTCCGTCAATTTTTCATCGATTTTGGAAATTTTTAGCTCATTCAATTCAGAAACTCATCATCTATCGGGAAAATATTTGGTTAGACTGATCTAATCACCGTGGTTTTCAGAAAATCCATATTTTTGGGAGCATGTCCTTATACCATATGGAAACCCACATTGTTAAGGCTAGGATACATTAAAGTGTTTATGATCAACCATGGCCTCACGGGAAGCGTGGTCCGAAACCACAGTTTCAAAGTCAACACGTTTTATGATTCCAGGTCGGTCAGATACAATATGCCAAAGCAATTTTACGATGCTTGGTACCGAAATTGCTACTAACCTATCGAAAATCCCGTATATTGTATTGTATAAAAACGCGGATCCGGAAATCCGGATTTTCCGGTACCTATGGTGATCGGACCGGTCCAACCAAATACGATCTCGATAGATAATGAGTTTCTGAGTTGAATGAGGCAAAATCTTTTAAAATCGGTGGAAAAATCGCTAAGATATGATTATTTCCATTTCGTGGGTACCCGGGTACCCTGCTGGCCTTCTACGGGTGTTTTTTTTGCTGTCCACACTACGGTTAAACAGCAGTGTAATGTGGACGCGCCAAGCGCATCGATCCACATCAGGTGAGGCCCAGCAGGTACGCAGATCGCGACGATCAAGCTTCCAGTCGGGGAAGCGAAGAAAGCGACTGCTAAGGGCATGGTTGAAGTCGGATGGTCGGAGTGCCCGCTTAGTGTATGTGAGCCGCCGGAAGTGTGCTTCAGGTGTTTCGGACGAGGCCACAAGTCGTTGGCATGCAAAGGCCCGGATAGGAGCAAGCTCTGCAGAAGATGCGGAGTAGAAGGCCACTTCGTCAGGGAGTGTAAATCGGCGCCAAAGTGTCTGATTTGCACGACGAACAAGGGCCATGTGGCGGGTGGGTCTAAGTGCCCAAGCATAAGTGGAAGTAACGGCCGAAAATGACGCAAGTCACACAGTTGAACCTGAATCACTGTGAAGCCGCGCAGCAGCTGTTGTGGCAATCCGCCTCGGAGTCGAGTATAGACATCGCGCTTCTTTCGGACCCATATCGCATCCCCCCCAATAACGGGAACTGGGTTGCGGATAAGGCCAAGAAAGCGGCGATCTGTACGACCGGTCGGTACCCGGTCCAGGAGATAATCTCCACGACGTGCGAGGGCTTCGCGATCGCGAAGATCGGCGGAGTCTACTACTGCAGCTGCTATGCCTCACCTAGGTGGCCGATAGGTCAGTTCTCGTCCATGCTAGATTCGCTGTCAAGCGCTCTAGCTGGACTAAGCCCCTTGGTCATCGGTGGGGACTTTAACGCGTGGGCGGTCGAGTGGGGCAGTCGCTCTACGAACGAGAGAGGTTGGGCTCTACTCGAAGCTATGGCGGGATTGAACGTTGAGATCGCGAATGTCGGCAGTGTAAGCACTTTTAGCAGAAACGGTGCGGAGTTCATCATTGATGTGACCTTCTGGAGCCCAGGGCTTAACCCTAGCTCAGACTGGAGAGTTGATAACGGGTACACGCATAGTGATCACCTGGCGATTCGATACAGTATCGAACAGGGCGGTAGACGGCAGCAGTCGAGGATAAGCGACACTCACCGAGGATGGCTAACCTCGAGTTTCGATAAGCCGGCATTTGTGGAGCGGATGCTCATGGAGCAGAATACAGACTACTTGTCTAGCGACGGTCTAGTTGGTACCTTGAGACGAACGTGTGAATGGACGAAGACCGGTGTACTGGTGGTGTCAAGAAATCGCGGAGCTCCGTGCATCTTGCACAGGGCAAGGTGAAGGATGCAGAGAGCCCGGACCGATGAGTCAAGAGCGGAGTGAGAGGTGGCATACAGGGCGGCAAAGTTGGCACTGAACAAAGAGATCAAGGCGCGTAAGCGGGCGTGCTTCAACGATCTCTGTCAGACGGCCAACACAACCCCCTGGGGAGATGCATACCGTGTAGTCATGTGCAAAACGAAAGGCACATCTGCACCACCGGAACGCTCTCCCGCGATGCTGCAGAGGATTGTGGAAACGTTGTTCCCGCACCACGAGGTAAGACCATGGGCACCCATACCACAAGACCATCCTGGTCCGAGTGAGGTTCCCCCAGTGACGAATGAGGAGTTAGCCGAAATTGCGAAATCACTTAAGCTGAACAAGGCCCCGGGCCCGGATGGCATTCCGACGGTGGCTATTAAAGCGGCCATCGAGGCTAGCCCTGACATGGTCAGATCGGCTATGCAGAGATGCTTGGATAGAGGCGAGTTTCCGGAGAGGTGGAAAAGGCAAAAATTGGTTCTACTGCCCAAGCACGGGAAGCCACCAGGCGACCCGTCGGCTTATAGACCAATTTGCCTCTTAGACACGGCCGGGAAACTCCTAGAGCGGATCATTCTGTCAAGGTTATTGGTCTATACCGAGAGGTCGGACAACGCGGGGCTATCAGACAGCCAATACGGGTTTCGCAAAGGTAGATCGACAGTGGATGCCATTAGGTCGGTGACTGGATTGGCCGAAATTGCGCTGCAGAAAAAGAGGAGAGGCATACGGTACTGCGCGATCGTAACGCTAGACGTTAGAAACGCCTTCAATAGTGTAAGCTGGGCCGCCATAGAGAGCGCCATATCTCGCTTAGGTGTCCCGGCTGGCCTAAGGCGTATTCTGGGTAGTTACTTCCAGAACAGGGTGCTGATTTACGATACCGAGGAAAACCAAAAACAGTACAATGTCACTGCAGGTGTACCGCAAGGATCCATCTTGGGTCCGGTACTGTGGAACGCGGCATATGATGGAGTACTGAGGCTAGCACTACCACCGGGAGTAAAGTTGGTTGGCTTCGCCGACGACATTACCCTGGTGGTATACGGTGAGTCGCTCGAAGAGGTGGAATTGACGGCAGCGCATGCGATTGACATAGTGGAGGGCTGGATGAGGTCGAGGCAACTGGCACTCGCACACCACAAGACAGAGGTGGTGGTGGTTAACAACCGCCAGTCTGCACAGCAGGCAGTGGTCACCACGGGCGGGTGCTCGATCGAGTCCTGTCGCTCACTGAAGCTCCTTGGAGTCATGGTCGACGACAAGTTGAGCTTCAGTAGTCATGTCGAGTATGCTTGTAAGAGGGCGAGTGTAGCGGTTATGGCATTGTCTAGGATGATGTCAAACAGTTCGGCAGTTGTCTCGAGTAAGCGGAAGCTGCTCGCGTCAGTCGCGGTGTCCATACTACGGTATGGCGCCGCCGCATGGTCGAACGCGCTCAAGCTGCAGAGGAATGTTGACCGACTAGAGAGTGTACATAGGCTGATGTGCCTCAGGGTGGCCAGTGCATACCGGACTGTCTCGAAAGACGCGGTATGCGTGCTAGCGGGCATGATGCCGATAGCACTGGTGTTGGCCGAGGATGTTGAGTGCTACGATGAAAGAGGTACGAGAGGTGCGCGATGAAACGCCAGAACTTCGTCTATGGTGAAATGGCAAAGAGTCTGGGACTCTTCAACAAAGGGTAGGTGGACACACAGGCTCATACCGAGCGTGTCCCGGTGGACGTGTAGACCCCATGGCGAAGTGAACTTTCACCTGACACAATTCCTGTCGGGCCATGGGTGCTTTAGGTGGTACCTGCACAGGTTCGGGCATGCAAACTCACCCTCATGCCCGGAGTGTGCAAACAGGGCGGAAACGGCGGAACATGTACTCTTCGAGTGCCCGCGTTTTGCGAAGCAGAGGTCGAGCATGTTAGAGGTATGCGGCAGGGATACTACTCCCGATAACATTATTGAGAGGATGTGTACGGGGGTGGACAAGTGGAATGCCGTGTCGACCATGGTATCCACAATCGTGCTCCACCTCCAGAGGAAATGGCGGGCCGACCAACAGTTGGTCGAGTTGGCCCCCTAGAGATATGCCGAGTGTGATGGCTGACAGATGAGCGAGAGTGCGAAAGCACAGTCCCCCCCTCCTCTACGAAGTAATCCCTAACGGGCGTGCCGCGGAGCAAGGTCAGGTAGTGCAGAATGTGGTTTTCCTACGGTGTTGCTAACCAACAGGTTTCCTCATTCTATAAAAAAAAAAAAAAAAAAAAAAAAAAAAAAAAAAAAAAAAAAAACGATGCTGGATCCCTCGGCGGTTTTCCTGGCTTTGGCAGTTATACCAGTTTCTGCACCTTCCATATGTCTGGGAAGTGGCCTTCTTTCAAACATTTCTGCATCACTGTCCTGAACATGTCGGGGTAAGCTAGAACCGCCGATTTTAACGCCACATTGGGGATCCCGTCCGGACCCGGGGCTTTGTTCCATTTTAGTTTTTTCGCTACTGCCTCTAGCTCGACATTGGAGACCTGCTGAGCTTCCGCACTTGCTTCGTCCTCCTCACCATACGGTGTTGGTGGCCACGTCGTTGGGTCGTGCTTCGGAATTACCTTCAGCTTGTCTGGACACATTTCTGCTGGCGTCGCTGGACCTTTAATCTTTGCCATCACGACTCGGTACGCGTCACCCCAGGGATTTGCGTTGGCCTCTCGGCATAGCTCCTTGTGACAGTTCGACTTGCTCAAGATTAACTCCTTTTTAAACGCGGCTCTGGCCTCCTGGAACGCTAACTTCCGATCCTTCCTATCCGGGGGGTTTCTTGCTCTCTGGTAGCGTCTTCTGGCTCTTAGAGAGGCAGCACGGAGGGTGCCGAGTCTCTCGTTCCACCAATGTGCAGGACGTCGTCTGTACCAAGGCTCCCGTTTTCGTGGCATTGTAGTGTCGCATGCCCTTGTAATCACTCTTGTCTGTCGAAGGCTTTAGTCTTCCACTTTCGCTCGCATGTTCTGTTTCTCTGCATGGCCGTAGGGTTCCGTTGGCCAACGCTGTAGCAGATCGCCTGGTGATCATTGTGGGTGTACTCTTTACTTACTTTCCAGTTCATGGTGCTTGCTAGCGATGGACTGCAGAAGGTAATGTCGATGATCGACTCCCGCCCGTCTTTCCTGAATGTGCTTACGGTGACAACGTTGCACAGTTGTACCTCCCCTCGTTAGTGCTTCCAGCAGGCTGTAACCTCTTGCGTTGGTAAGCTTGCTACCCCACTCCACGGCCCACGCATTGAAGTCTCCGCCGATCAGTACTGGCCTACGTCCAACCAGCTTGTCGGCTAACTCCTCCAGCTCCTCCGGCTGAGTTCATCGGCTCCTACTAATTTGCCCCGAAGAACGATGCCTTCCCGGTGCCGCCCGATCGTCAATCAGCACTCGAGGTTTCCGCGCACGACTCGGATTAGTGATGTGCCGCGACCTAATTTATCGATATTATCGATATCGGTTTTCCAAATTATCGATATCAAAACGATATCGGGTTTCAATCATCGATATCGGATCCGATATCCGATAATGAAAAAAAAATGAAATTTTATTTCACATTCACTTTTTATTTATATTTGGCAGTTTCAGTATAACTAACAACATATTGATTTGATTGATTGATTGATGTGTATTTATTTGAAAGACTTTCAGCCCCTGGCTGGTTAGTCTCTATTTCCACATCATATTCATTTATTAAGACTTTCCGGAAACAAACACTTACAGTATGCGGCAGGAAAAAATGCGAAAGTGTTTTTCAACTTCAACCCTCGTTTTCGTCCATTTGACGTCAACCAATCTATGTTTCAATGTTCCATGATCTCTAATAGGCAAATTTTCTGAACAGTTTATTAATTTTTTTCCCATTTTGGTCACTAACCTTTACAGGGCGGCGCCTGAAGCTGAAGGCAATCAGAATTTTCAAACCGCAGAAAAGCACACAGGTCGCTAAATTTCGTATCTGATAAAACAAAATTTTTAATTTTCTCTACAATATCATCAAATATATGTACTTATTTCTTTTAGCATGTGAAACTACATGGCTCTGGATCAGTGTGGTCTGGTTGTTCATCGAATTTAAGCTAATTTTCTTACTGTTACAGTCATTTTGTTTAATGACCATTGGGCGCGCAGTTTATTGACACCCGCTTATTAGGCTTACATTATCACATGTTAAACATCAAATATGTTTATTTTTATTTTGCAGTGCTAGAATATAGACATGGACTGATACACTGTCAAGAAAAAATAGTCATATATATCCCATATTTAGCGTGTAATAGTGCCTTGAACTTTTCGCATTTTTTCCTGCCGCACCCTGTAGAAGCTGGCGTAGCAATTCAGGTTAGGTATATTTTTTTTGCAGCTTGATACAACAACGGGAACCCACACTTAAAATATTCTCAGTAATAGGAAAATACTGCTATACAAATTTCTTAATCACCCTCCTCCTGGCCTTTATAGACCCTGAAGTACATAAAGATTGACTCCAAAATATGTCGTTGAACATAAGTGAACCTCGCGTTGAACTATCCATTCATGATAACTCCAAAGCTTTGCATCACTGCGTCCGATATCGCGCAAGGAATATCGTCGATGTCGATTTTTGAATTATGGGATATCGTATCGATAATTTGGACCCGATAATTATCGATATTATCGGATTTATCGATATCGGCGCACCCCTATCTCGGATAGTCCCCGACGGTGGATATACCCTACCCGACGAAGAGTTTCCCGACACTGAAACTTCTCCCGCAATCGACTTCCCGGGCAGATGCCAAGGTCGGTCCTGCGATTCCGGTTGGAGATGGCTTCCGGTTCACAAGAGCCATGACGACCATGCTCCGGTGCTTCTTCTCGATCGCTCTACTCTGACAGTCCCCGGCGGTGGATCTGTATTACTCCGACAGAGAAGTCCCCGACAAAAGACGTTCTCGCGTTACCGCCCGTGTGCCATTTAGCACAATGACTCCACGCGCACTACTCGGATACTCCCCGGCAGTGGATCTATCCTACTCCGACAGAGAGTTCCCCGACGTGGGAAGCTCTCCCGAGAGCCAGTTAACTCCACACCTTATTCGCTCACGACACCGGTAATCCCCGACTACGGATCTACCACTCGCTTGATCGAACTACTACGCTTGCCATCTGTTATATTTTTTGTTTGGATTACCGATCTATTGTGCTGGTTCGTCACGAAGGGATGTCGCAAATTAATCGATTATCTCAACTAATCGATTAATTCTGGAGAAACATTTGAAAAGGGCATACAAGCATTGGTAAACAATGACTTCACACGTCGATCCTGAATCCCCATCAGCTAATTCACACAAACTAAGACCGTTATCAGATAGAGCGAACATCGATCTTTCGGATAACGGTGTTCATTTGCGTGGGCGGGCTGCTATTATGCCCTACGGAGCGTTTTAGAAAAAATACACATGACCTCTTGGGCCCTTTTTAAATGTTGCTCCAGAATTGTTCCGCTAATCGATTAAATTTTAATCGATAACCGCCTTGCTCGAATAATCGATTATTTGGTTCGATTACACAGCGTAACAAAAATTAACTTTTAGTCTGTCTCAAGTGCAAACTTATGTGTCTGGCAGATTTTGGGCCGCTGAATCCGAATCTGGGCTCATATTTGCGCCAGCACGTCAAAATTTTGAGCTATATCTCAATTTATAGGGCAAAATATGCAATTTGAGCTTTTTTGTCTGCAAGCCACTAAGCATAGACATATATTTTTAAGCAACCAAAGAATAAATTGGTCAATTAACATCTAAATTGATGACTTATACAAAATATTTTGTTTTACCAAATCGATAAAGACAACCCAGGTGATTGTGCAGCTCGGACAGCGATGCATGCATGAGTGCGGCGTGTGTGGGGTTGCGTTACCCTGTGAGTGCAGTTGAGGCTGGGCTGGAGTGGAAAGATGCCCTTCTCTACCCTAGATCGGTTTCGGTTGTCCGGGCTAGGTTGTGTTTGTCTTATTTGTGCCGCATTGTGCGTGGGGCGCAAGCAGCGTGGTTACTTGGGAAGTATTGTGCTCTATAATCTAGATTTTGGTTTTGAGGTGTAGCTATGGCAAGGTTGTGCCTCGGATTTGTTGGGCGCAGGTCGGGAGAGCCGGTTGCGGTTTGCGCTGGGGGGTTTACTCGATTGGTTCTCCGCTGGTGGTGGCAGGTCCATCGACTTGTCGGCGCTGCCTGTTTTTTTTTCCTTCTAAACCATAGGGGGATAATCTGCTCAACAGACACCCTAACAGAAGATTAGGGTAGTGTAGGTCTGATGCCGTCTTCTACAACAAAAGTAAAAGCTAGGTGTTGCCACGGGATGGAGGGTCGATTCGGACCTCTTTTAGCAAACTCGCCTTTGTGTGTAGGAGTTAGCTTTAAGCTAAAACAAATCAATTTTATTAGCCTTTCAACATTTTACAATTCAAGGTTACTTACATAATTAGTCCTGCAATTTATCCACCGAGTTGTGGCAACTATTAATTTTATAATTTGCGTGTCTGTCCTGCATGTACAATGTTTAGTTCATAATTTTACATAGATATATAGCATGAGAAGATACTTACAAATGATAGTTTTAGTTAAATTAAGAAAAAAAACTGATTTTATCGCAAACTTGCATGTGGTTTTGTTTGTTTTTATTTTTCTCTCCTTCATCGTTACCCTTCAGTCATCGGTCTCCCTATTGTCCATCATTTGCAGCGGGTGGTACAGAACGTGCTGAACCGTGTTGCCAACATGCCCCGGCCCGTATTGCTTCAAGAGTCCTTAAGCCATACAAGCTCTCGGTAACATCAGCACGAACAGGAACATCGCCAACCTGCTTATGAGCTTCACTGTACTTCGATTTGCTTATTAGCAAGCCAATCTTCCTTGGTTTTCGACACTTGCGTCCTTGAAAATTTGCGGAATTTCTATCTGGATCTGCAAAACTTTTCTTTAAGCTGCCTTCTGTTTCAACCGTTGTCTCAGTAGCTGTAGTTTGATTATTTAGTTGCGCAACCACCGCTTGAGAAGGACCATACAAGACCCAGCCCAATCTGGTTTTTGCCGCGATCGGTTCGTCTTCTCTACCTTCACGGACTTCAAGCGATGTCTCCAACCTGGCATTGTCAAGCCCTATCAGAACCCCCGGTACAGCTTCTCTATAACTCTTAATAGGAATACCCTTCAAATACGGATAAGATTCTTCATAATTCTCAAAGCAGATAGATTGCCGTGGCAAATCTAGGCTTTCAACAGTTTGTACGTGACGTAGCGTTAACTGATTGTCCGAATGTATACCGGAGATGTTCAGTTCGATCTTTTGGGAATTTTGTTCATTGCGTGTGACTCCGTTAGTCCACTGCATACGCAATGTTGATGCAGGACCTTCTACTCCTAGTTTCTGTGCTAAGGACTTTTCAATTAGTGTAGAATCGGAACCGCTGTCTAAGACGGCGAATGTTTGAATTGACTGTCCTTTAGAATACAAAACAACGGGAACTACTCGCAGCAAAACGTGTCGATGTTGTTGATGAATGGAAATCACACTGGACACTGGAGTACTTTGCTCTTCATCAATCCGTGGATCCCCTGGATGTAGCAATCTTTGCTGACAACCATCAACTCCACAGCTAGACGCTTTGCATGGCAATTTACTATGCAGGGATAAGCAGCACCTACAAAGATGGGCTTCTTGGACAACGTTCCATTTGTCCCTCAGCGTCTTTGGTTTGAAGGATCTGCAATCCGCCGGTTTGTGCCCAAAATTCTGACAAATGGCACATGGGCGGTCCCCACTCAACGAGGTTGACGTTTCTGTGCTACTTGAAATCGTTATGTCATCAGAGCTGTTGATGGTGTATACTTTTCCTTTCTGCTTGTGTGTATCGTCAATAACAGGAGTAACACTGCTTGCAGCTGTAATAATCACGCTCATGTAATCTGCGAAGGTCTTCAAATCAACGTGATTACTTCTTTGCGCGTGAAGCGCCCAATCCAGTTTAATATTAGCAGGAAGTTTTTCGATTAGCTCTTGTATTAAGATCGGATTGGCCAGGTGTACCTGTTGACCTGTTGAAACTAGATGAGCACACAAATTGCGAACAGCTAAGCCGAAGCTGATTATGCTCTCTAGCTTCTCCGGTCTTGGAGTCGGTGTTGCTCGTACTTCAGCTAGCAAAGCGTTGATTATTGCTTCTGGTCGGCCGTAGAGAACTCGCAGCGTATCAATAACATCAGGTACATTAGACGGATGCAACAGAAAACTGCTCACCGCCTTCTTTGCATCGCCTTTTAAGCACTTTTGAAGTCGCATAAGGTTTTCTGCTTCGCTGTAGCCACACATTTGCGTTGTTGTTTTAAAACTGATCAAGAACAGTGGCCATTCCGATGGACTTCCCGAAAAGAACGGAAGTTCTTTGGGAACAACGGCACGTGCAGCTAACTGTTGAGCGTTCGGACCGAACATAGGTTGTGATAGACCATGTGACGGCAGTATGGGTACCGATGATATAGGCATTTGATAACTGGAGACACTTACTACCGGGGGGCATGATAGCGAGTGGGAATTCCCCCAAACTGTTGAGGTGGTGTGTATTGGAGGGGTTGTGGAAAACGGCAAGTGGTACGAAGCAGAGCTTGAACAACCGGGAGGATTAACGTTACCTGAATTAGCTGGGATATAACTCGAAGAAGGAATGTACATCGATATATCTGCAAACCCTAACTGTGCACGTGTTTGTGGAATAACGTTTGATGGTGGTATGTAGCTACTACTGTAACTTGGATTCTGTTACACTGTCGGACACTGTTTCCTTGGGGCATGGGCGCAGGCATCTGATGATAGATGGGTCCAGGTCCACTTGAAGCTGCGATTGTCGGAGCTAGTCGATGTCGATTGTCTACAGGCCAGTTAGTAACCGGCTGCGGATCAGCTTGTGTCCGGGGGGTTGATTGCAGAGGACGACGACCTACATCGGTAATTAGTCGTTGACCGCCGGTGGAAATACACGAAATGTCGTAGTGTGCTGATTTAAACGGAGTCTCAGTTGCAGAAACTTTATGCAACGTTGCTGCGTCGCCAGCAAGTGCAAGATTTGTTGTAATCGGTTCGGTTTGGACCGGACCACCAGTCTTTGATGTGAGTCCAGTGGGAGCACTATCACCAGTATTGGTACTCAGAATCATGGGATGGTTATTGATCCAACCTTGAACATTATCGACTACTTCATCTGATCCACCACTGTGCACACTTGAAATGTCGTCTGCATCCAGATGTGCATGAAGCAGCTTAAACTTACGGTCGATAAACTCCTGTTCCAGCTTCGTGAGATCTGCAATTGCCTTGTCTCTCCGTTCTCTCTCCAAGCGAATAGTCTTCTCCTGCAGCTCCTGGTCGTGTTTCACCTTTTCTGCCATTAACTTGGATTGCAGCGCTTTTTCTTCTGCCAAACGCTGCATTTCCAACTGCAGTCGAGCCTCTCTTTGGCTGGCAGTCGTCGATGAGGTCGATTTAGTAGATGACGCTGCATGGGAATCTCGTCGCTTACACATCGTGCATCGGTAGCTTTTTCCAGCACCCGCAGTGCTATCTGCAACTCCAGCACATGTAAAATGTACCCGCCGATTACACCCACCACATTGGACAATTTGAGCCTCCACTGAATTTGGTTGGTTGCATATACTGCACGGTGAATCATTGGCGTTCATTGTGGGTTGTTCTCGATGGGTCGAGAATTATTCGTTAATTATCTTAAAGTTTGTTGCCACGGGATGGAGGGTCGATTCGGACCTCTTTTAGCAAACTCGCCTTTGTGTGTAGGAGTTAGCTTTAAGCTAAAACAAATCAATTTTATTAGCCTTTCAACATTTTACAATTCAAGGTTACTTACATAATTAGTCCTGCAATTTATCCACCGAGTTGTGGCAACTATTAATTTTATAATTTGCGTGTCTGTCCTGCATGGACAATGTTTAGTTCATAATTTTACATAGATATATAGCATGAGTAGATACTTACAAATGATAGTTTTAGTTAAATTAAGAAAAAAAAACTGATTTTATCGCAAACTTGCATGTGGTTTTGATTGTTTTAATTTTTCTCTCCTTCATCGTTACCCTTCAGTCATCGGTCTCCCTATTGTCCATCATTTGCAGCGGGTGGTACAGAACGTGCTGAACCGTGTTGCCAACACTAGGACTACTCTCTCCTCGTACCCACTAAACACATTCCTATGGTCGCCAAACCCTACGTCTCTCCGGAACCACCATGAAGGTATTGCTTCAGAGAGGGGCTAGTGCACATCGCACCCTCAAGGTTAGCTGCGTAGCCTAGCAGCAACGAACATCGATGACTCGCTCTGGAGAGTCCATCACGGTAACATGCTGGCGCTTATCCAGTTTCCCGAGTGGTCCTCGCCACTCCCTTTGTCCTCGGAAGGCGGGCAAGGTCAACCCCGCCCGTGCCCAACTGCTTTGCAGACACCAAGAACTGATGCCCACGTGCAACCCGATCTGACCTGCTGAAGGCAAGGGTATCACTACCCTTCAGGCCCTATCAGCTGCACCAGAAGGTTGCTGACAGCAGGGTCTCCACCTGCCCCGACCCTTGCCGGGGACCCCTTTCCAACCGCAGGCTCGAATCCAACCCAGTAGACCGACGCCACGACAGCACCGCTACCGGGACTTCCTCTCCGCGGCCACTTAATCGCTGTAAGGGTCGACCTCGACCAGAGGGCACCGGTATGACCTACGAAGCCGACTCCGAACCCCTGGACCACCTCTTGTACTGCATCTGGACTAGCCATTCTCCGAGTCCACGCGCCACCTCCTCTGTAGCTCCCAGACGATGTGGGTAATAGCCGTTGAAACGGCGTTCCAGCCAAACTCATCCCTACACATCCTCTGGACCAATTTGTCCGGAGTTGTGTCCTCCCCGCATGTGGCAAGCATGCGGTCACGCATTGTGCGAAAACGCGGGCACACGAACAAAACGTGTTCCGCCGTTTCCTCTAAACCATTGCACACTGGGCATTTGGGAGAATCCGCATGCCCGAAACGGTGTAGATACTGTCGGAAGCAACCATGACCTGTAAGGACCTGTGTCAGGTGGAATGTGACTTCCCCATGGCGCCTATTAATCCAACTATCTACTCTCGGTATCGACCTATGGGTCCACCTTCCTTTGGTGGAACTGTCCCACGCACGCTGCCATTTGACCATAGAGGCCATCCTGGCAGTCTTGCGTATGCCTCTTGTGCCGCGCATTTTGAAGCACTCCATATCCTCACTGATAAGAATGCTTATAGGCACCATACCAGTAATGACGCAGAGAGCGTCGTGTGACACGGTACGGTACGCTCTCGCAACCCTCAGGCACATAAGCCTGTAAGTACTTTCCAGCTTCCGTCGGTAGCATTTAGTACTTAGCGCGGTGCCCCACGCCGGGCCGCCATACCTAAGTATGGATGTAGCAACACTAGCCAGAAGCTTGCGCTTACTGGCGTACACCGCAGAGCTATTGGACATCATCCGGGACAGTGCCGCAATAGCTGTGGAGGCTCTTTTACAGGCATAATCGACGTGGCTACCGAAGGTAAGCTTAACG
Source organism: Aedes albopictus (assembly GCF_035046485.1). Taxonomy (NCBI): domain Eukaryota; kingdom Metazoa; phylum Arthropoda; class Insecta; order Diptera; family Culicidae; genus Aedes; species Aedes albopictus. Next base: position 172,324,832 of record NC_085136.1, read on the forward strand.
TCGATCATCACGCCCAAGTGTTGACGGAGCGCTTTGACAGGATAGTACAGTCTCCTACACTGATCTCCGTCTGCTGCTCCGACTTCAGGTTGTTAACAACCGTCACCTCTGTCTTGTGGTGAGCCAGCTCCAGTTTCCTGGACTGCATCCACGCCTCCACAACCTTGATCGAGTGGTTGGTAGTCAACTTTACCTCCTCGATCGTTTCACCGTAGACTTCGAGCGTAATGTCGTCGGCAAATCCGACAATCACCACTCCCACTGGATACTCTAACCTCAACACCTCGTCGTACATGACATTCCATAACACCGGGCCCAGGATGGAACCTTGCGGGACTCCTGAGGTTATGTGAAAGCACTTCCGACCCACCTCCGTGTCGTAGACTAGTACACGATTCTGAAAGTAACTTCCGAGAATCTTGTACAGGTACTCCGGTATCCCCAGACGCAAGGGCGCATGATGGCACAAATTTCCCGAATGGAGGAGAACGTGCCTCTAGAGCTGACCTACTGATACCTGATACTCGAAAGACCATTTTCGCCCTCGGTGAACCGCAACATTCTATTGAGGATGATCTTTTCGAGCACCTTCCCCGCCGTGTCAATCAAGCATATTGGTCTATATGCCGACGGGTCTCCGGGTGGTTTCCCCGCCTTTGGCAATAGTACCAGGCTCTGCCTCTCTTCTGGGAAAACTCCCTCGTCCAGGCATTTCTGCATAGCAGACCTGAACATCTCGGGAGCCTCTGCAATAGCTACTTTTAAGGCCAGGTTCGGAACTCCGTCCGGACCTGGGGCCTTACCTACGCTAAGGGACTTAGCTATCACCGCAAGTTCCACATCGGTGACCCTCTCCTCATCGCCAGCCCCAGTCCCCGGCTGTCTTACGAAAGGAGGCCAAGGACTAGGATCATGACGCGGAAAAAGTCCTCCAATGATCCCCTCCAACATCTCTGGAGATTGCCATCACACCTCTCGTCTTGGCCATAACGATCCTGTAGGCGTCACCCCACGGGTTCGTATTGGCACTCTGACAGAGACCCTCAAAGCAGGCCTTTTTGCTTGCTCTTATCTCGGTCTTAAGCGCGGCTTTTGCAGCGGCGAACACCACCCGCCCGTTCGTTTCGCTCTTCCTCTGATCGTGCTCGCTGCATCCGCCGCCTAGCCCGTAGGCAGGCGCGGCGCAGGTCCGCAATCGCGTCGGTCCACCAGTAAGCCGGTGTCCCATTTCTAGGGTGGGCTCGCCTAGGCATGGTCGCATCACACGCACGTGAGAGCACCGCTACCAGCTCGTCGCCGTCTAATCCGATTATGTTTCGCTCACGGCGGAGCGCTTCCCTAAATAACTCTTCGTCGAAGTATGATTTCTTCCACCTACGAGGGCATGGCCTTGGCCTAGCCGCCTCTTTTTCTATCCGCTATCTGCTATTATTGTAGTACTGTAGCGAACCGCCAGGTGGTCGCTGTGAGTGTAGCCATCATCTACTCTCCAGTTCGAACTACTTGTTAGGCCAGGACTACAAAAGGTCACGTCAATAATTGACTCCGCTCCGTTTCGACTAAAGGTACTCTTGGTACCGACATTAGCCAAGTCGACATCTAAGATGGCCAGTGTTTCTAGCAGGATCTGACCCCGCTGGTTCGTGAAACGGCTTCCCCATTCCACGGCCCAGGCATTAAAGTCGCCCGCTATTACCACCGGCCTTCGCCCTGTTAGCACGGTCGTTAAGCGGTCCAGCATTTGCGTGAATTGCTCGATCGGCCACCGCGGAGGCGCATAACAGCTACAGAAGAAGACCCCGTTTACTTTGGCGACCACGAAGCCCTCATAGGTAGTAGACACCAACTCCTGAGCGGCGTATTTACCCGTCGTCCATATCGCCGCCATTTTTCTGGTCCCATCCGCGACCCAGTTGCCGTTGCCGGCGGGTACTCGGTATGGGTCCGATATGATGGCGATATCCGTCTCCCACTCAGAAACTGCCTGACAAAGCAGTTGCAGAGCCGCATCACAGTGGTTCAGGTTCAGCTGCGTTACCTGCACTGTGATTTGTTGTTCACTGCGGCTTTCTTGAAGGCCGGGCACCTTGGACCACCCATCGGATGTCTGTTGTTCGAGGATTTCCCGGTACAGATCATGCAGATGGGCGGCCTCGTGCAGCTTTGGGCCTTATGACCTTCAGCGCCGCATCGCCTGCACAGTTTGCGCCTGTCGGGGCCTTTGCAGTCCCACGACTTGTGTCCTGGTTCCAGACACCTGAAGCAAACCTCTGGTGGCTCGTGGAATGTCAGGTGACATACACACCAACCCACCTTTATGCTCCCTACTTTAACGGACTTTTTGACGTCCGCCACAGGTAGCTGAACCAAAGCTATCTGTGTCCCTGCTGGCCCTTTCCGTAGCTTAACGGCTGCGGCGGCCACCTGCACATCGCACTGTTGCCGAAGTGCCGTGACGAGCTCTTCCACTTCGGTGATCTCATCAATGTCCTTGACCTTCAGAGTCGCCTCATGTGTCAGAGCCCTCACCTGCACACCCTCACCAAGGACCTCTTCTGCCAGCCTCTTATAGGCGGCGCCCTTGTGCTCCTTCTGGCGCTTTAGCTCCAGGATCATCTCGCCCGTACGAGTACGTCTAATACTGCGTACGTCGGCTCCAAGACCCTCAAGCTTGGCGTCGCTTCGCATCATCTTCAAGATGTCCGAGTACTTGGACTGTTCCGTCTTGATGACGATAGCGTCGCCTTTCTCGCGCTTGGCACCTGCCCTCCTATGCCTTGGCTTGGCGTCCTGCGCTACTACCTGCGGATTCGCCTTCTTCTTCCTCTTCCGCTCTACCTTCGTCCAAGGGGGGTCCTCCCCTTGGATCGCCCTACTCTGTGGCTGTTGTGGGCCCACTAGCGCTCGCAACCCCTTGTTCCCATCGTTCCGGGACGGGCCAGCCTTTTCAGGCCCACCCTTCCCAGCTTTCCGGGAACCCTGGCTGGGGTCCGACCTTCCGGCATTATTACCGACTTTCGGGGTAATGATTCGCCTGGCCTTGCGGGCACCGCCAGACAGCTTTTATTTGACTTCATGATTAATTCCAAATAGGGGAATTCCAAATAGGGGAATTGTATCAGTCGTACACATAGTAGTGGCTGTTACATATGTGCACACGGAAAGTGTACGATGCATATCCCAATCTTAGTCTACTTACCTCTAGTAGCCAAGTTCCTTTGGGATATTCTCCCCACGTATGGGTCGTCATGAAGGGCCATTTCGTAAATCCATCTCTGTGATCGTCATCATTTGCTCTTCTGCTAAGTATCATGGACCTAAATATAAATATAAAGTTTCTGAGCAGGAGAACTCTAAAAAAAATCATATACCGCCAATACCTTGTGCCCATAGGAGATGTTACAAATAACTCCAAATCGCCCCGCCTAGTAGCATTTGCAGTGATAACGGCCTGAACATGCTCTAAATAGCGAACTTCAGTATCAGTTCCTCGGCAGGCATCCGTTTTAATGCGCAATATCACCGAACCAGTAGATGAAATAGGGCTGTAATAAATCAATCATATATTATTATTTTTTTGCAATGACAGCAACATATATTGAACGTACTGAGGATCCATAATAGCACCTGCTTCACAGTGGTACCTAGGTGGCACGGTGCGCCATTTCTTCGCCAGGGAAACTATGGCGCCTGCATCAAGCACCCCAAATCCAAATAAATGATTGAATTCCAATCCAACTCCATTCATAGTCCAGTGGAAACGATTTTTGGCATCAAATAATGAATTACGCTTTGATGTCAATACAGTAAGGTGTTGAATGTCACGCCATGTTAGTGAAGGGCTGGAATAAATAAAAATAAAAAGTTGAACACATCCCTCATTTCAAATGCTTGATGAAACTAATCTTACTTTGCTTCTAGGGCAAGAGCGAAAACTCCGGCAGCTTCGGGAGCTGCCGCACTCGTACCAGAGTGTGTTGTTGTACACTTGCCGTATAAATCGGTGGTCGCCTAGAAACAAAATAAAAAAGTTGAGAGTTGTTCATTTGAAACAATAACCTGGAAGTATGTAGGATTGTATGTAGGTCGTTAAGCCAAACCCGGACAGGTACGCTCAACATGATGTGTCCAGCGTAACATCTTAGAAAAAAATGAAATCTATTATTCGTTATATACATACCACGCCTGTATTAGGATCTTTTGCACCATTGCTAAACGTACTAGCTAAGGTGGAACTGCAACTTTCATCGTAATGGGCATTCTGTCCATCGTTGATAGCGCTGTTAATTGAAATCGTCCACATTGATGCTGCATACCCATCACAATTACAATCGTCTTCCTCGCCACCATCGCCAGAGGCCCACACATAAATATTCCCTAACCCATTACGACCCTCATTAACACCTTGAACAATAGCTCGCATAGTAGCATTCCTAGGCCCATCCACAGTTTTGCCGTCATCCGTTGGTCCCCACGATGCACTGTAGATGTGAATCTTGTGAGGCTCGTGACCCATGGAATTTGCCTCGATAAGATCAGTCATATAAGGTTGATCCAACATGCGAATTCCGGCAATTTTGGAATCATATGCCACGCCTACTCCACAAATCCCATTATCACGTGCAGCGGCCACTTCCCCCGCACAACGCGTTCCATGGCTAAACGAAAAGAAAATGCTCAGTACAACTGCTCTATAATTCATATAAAAAGGTTTACCTGTTAAACCAGTCATCTGTATACCTCGGGTAGGGGTACGGATCATTGCTGCTAAAGTCGTAACTTGCTTCCGCGTTCTAGAATTGAAGATCTTTTGTGAAAAAGCTACGGCATCAAAGTACATTTCACCTTACGTAATTAAATTTTAAATCTGGATGCATATAATCGACACCTGTATAAAAAAAATAAGGTATATTAATCATATTATAAAATTGTACTATATTGCGCATCTATGTAGTAATGCTCAGACGGACAGTTGACATTCTACACTTGTTTTCAAATACAAGCTCTCTTGCTCTCATTACAATAGACATAGGATAAAAAGTAACTTATTAGCATTAAGGCTGAAGAATTCGTCAGTTAGTTATTTGACATTATTATTAAAATGTTTTTTCGTCCAAAATTGATATGTTTGCATTGATAATGTATACTCTGGAGAATGGTGTACCACCTGCAATATATTAATACCGGCTAGCCCCGCGGTTATACCACAGACGAATTTATATCTTCGTTTGTGGTTATACCACAGAGAACAGATATTCAAGCCTATTGAAAATTTTATCGAAAGTTGTGTAAGGATTCAGTTTTTTTTAGCGTTGACAGCACTAGCGTCATCTATACGTCAAGTTGTTACAGTCAGTGGTGAGTGCGCATATCTAGATAAGTTTTATATTCACCACCGACAACAGCGTGGGAACTTTGCGATAGCAGTGTCACCACGATGTTGCCACTTGTGTTACCATTTCAAATGACCGTTAAAATTCACAAATACAAAGAAACTAAAAAAAAATCAAATGACCGTTAAATTCCTTACACTGTTTCGGAACTGGACTTGGATGTCTGTTCTCCGTGGTTATACCCACTCAGGGTCGGCGACGGCTTGCTTCGGGAGGACACACTTACCTTACCAAACTGAACCCACTTCGTCAACAATCACTTTTAGAGAACAAAATTTAGACAAACCCACTGAGAGAGAAATCAAGGTAGTCTAGTAACGAATTCAATGGTACACAATACGAAAGGAATAAGCTCAATCATATTTATTTACAAAATGTACATTCATTAGGGCGAGGGCCCATATAGCCGAGGCGGTAAACGCACGGGAATTCAGCATGACCATGCTGAGGGTGGCGGGTTCGATTCCCGGTCAGTCTAGGATCTTTTCGTAATGGAAATTTCCCTGACTTCCTTGGGCATAGAGTATCTTCGTGCCTGCCACACGATATACACATGCAAAACGGTCATTGGCAGAGGAAGCTCTCAGTTAAAAACTGTGGAAGTGCTCATAGAACACTAAGCTGAGAAGCAGGCTTTGTCCCAGTGAGGACGTTACGCCAAGAAGAGGAGGAGGACATTCATTAGGGGAAGGGTACCGTTGCGGCCGTGCAGTAACTAATTTAGCGATATAGAGAGAGATAGATAGGAGTAGAGTTCTTGGGATTTTACTTGCAGGGTCTTCCGGCACGGGTAAACTGCATGCACTAAAGACACTATATGCAAAGAAACGAAATGTTCCAATTGGAATTCAAAATTTACTGTCAAAGTCATTCCAAACCTGTCAAGCGCGCTTTAAAGGCATTGCTCGACAGCATCATCGGCATGAGGCGGGAATCATCATCACCAGCACTAATCATCAGATTTCGAGTCTTTAGCATATAGTATCTTTAGCATGCACCATTCCTCCTGAGGGCTTCACGTGGTCCTTGTGGCCCATTCCATGGTGGTTCTCTTAGGGCAAGATGGTCAAATGGTGCCGTCGTAGCTGCTGGTCTGGTGGAGATCTTGGGTTCTTTCACACCTGGTGAATTTCCGTGGGGTTCCAGGGTTTAGTTGTCTGTCTCGTCAACATCCCAATGCTCGCAGACGAAAAAGCAACTCATTGGATGTTGATCGCCGGCAAGCTAACGGACCTTACCTTCGCCCTCACCGCAAAGTCGTCCGTTGCCTCACCTTCGTGGCGTGTGGAGCTGCGATGGCGTTACTCGCTCACCACCAGCGTTGGACTCGCCGACTTCCCGGGGCTTCACTAAACGCCTTTTACTAGATGGTCGGGGCTTCTGGTCGACTCCTGAGCAAATCGTGTCCTATCTGTGACGGTCTGTGCGTCCAAAAGTAAAAAAAGTTTGATCAAACTTTTGCACTATTGCAGATTCTCATAGGCCGACCCATATTTCCCTGCAGTAGAAATAGTAGAATCAGTTTTTGATTAACAAATTAATTAGTCCAAAGATTGACCCTCGAGCGATTGCGCTGTTGTATTTTGAACAACACGTTGAAAAAACCTCGTTTTTCATTCTCAGCATTGACGCGGTGCTGGTAGTGATGGCCAACTGCGCGACTAATGAAAGGTTAATCCTTTACCTTTACATTTTTCGTTGTTCAAATGAGCTCCACAAACGCCACTTTTTTCATTTTTTCTCCCGGTTTTCCAACGTCCGGAACAAAAGTATCCGAAAAACGCATCTTCCACCGATTCATATCCTTCCAATTCTTCATTATCAGTATCATCTTCGGCTTCCAGTTCCTCTGCTAAAATTCCGCCACCGATGTGGACTGCACTTCCAATAGGGAGTTCGTATTCCACTGGTATCTCGGGTTCCAGCTCTACCGGGGTTTCTGCTATCGATTAGAGCTCTTCCCATTCAACAGCTCTTTCTTCGAATATTTCTTTTCTGCTGTCTTCTTGTTTCGAAACACATCTAGATTCCTGTTTCCTCGGCGACTGTGCTGCTGGCAAAGCGACGTGTGCCAATGGGCACTCATTGCTTGATCCGGAACACGCAATCGATACAAGCCACTGTGCCGCTCTCCCATTGTACACACTTTACGTTTTCGAACTTCGCAGGCATTCGCATCGAACGCTACGTTAAGACCCTTCTGAGCAAGAACACCCACCGACACAAGACCAGTTGTCAATTTCGGCACATACAACACCTCATTCAGCTCGATGTCTATCGGTTCTCATATATCGGTCATACCGACGATGATTCCGCGCCCGGCTCCAGCCGAACTCTCTTCTCACAATCTGCCAACATCACACTCGTTCCTCCAAACTTCTCAAATATCGTGAAAAACTTCCGGTTTTGCAATATGTGTCGAGAAACGCCACTGTCGATAAATCAGCTTGTTGGATCGGCTTGTCCCACCACCCAGGCTAATGAGTACGCATTAATGTCTTGAACTTACTTGGCCTTTGGTTCTTCCGGTTTCACTGTTGATACGCCGCCAGCTGCATTCTGTGGACAATCTCTCCTCAAATATCCCGGCTGCTTACACAGGTAGAATAATCGCGTTTCCGTTGGCTTACCTTTACAAGTAACAGCGTTGCTTTCACCACATCGACAGCGAAGTTCCACTCGCAGCGCTTTGTTCGATGCAGTACCTTCACCTTTTAATTTCACCGATTTCAAATTCAATTCATTGTGCGGCCGCTGTTCCAGAGCAGTCGCTAGGTAGTCGTACGAGTCCGCAAGCGAGCACAACAACATTGCCACTTGCAACTTCTCCCGAATTGCAAATACTGCTTTATGTCTTTCCCTTTCCCTTGCTCCAGGTGTGTCAGCTTTTTCAACAAGTACACCTCTGAACACTTGTCGTGGTACGTCTTTAAAGAATCCCAGGCCGCTTTCGCCGTAGCGCAACTTCTTACCAACCCAGTCTGATCTTCTCCAATATAGAGCCCGATTGTCGCCCGAGCTTTAGCATGTGCCTTCCTCCACCAGTCTGTCTCCACCCGAATCATCAGCAATTCCATCTTGAACCGCCACGACTGGTAGTTTTAGTTATTCAACTTGTGCACTGTAAAACGCTGTGATTCCGCCATATTGCCGCTTGCAGGAATCATCCAGCCGATCCCAACACCACTCAAGACCACAAACGACCGAAAAACAAACTGTTCCGTAATTTGCCTCGCGTAAATTGATTCTCTATCGCGATGCGCGGATAGCCGGGCCTATAACGTGTCGGACGAACAATCTAATTACGAACGAGGCCAGTTTACTTAGGAATTTACGCAAAAATGAAGACGACCTGGTTGTCAAAAAAAATGTCTCACGAAACCTACTTCAAGCCTATCCATATACGGAAGAACAAAAGATGTTTACAAAGATTTTACAAATTCTTAACACGGGGAATTTGCACACAAATCACTACCACACAGGCATTTGGGATAGACAAAATGATCGGGACAGGCAAAATTTTCCCTCCTCAAAAAATATTCAGATAGCTGTAACTTGTCTAAAAGTGCATCAAATATTCTCAAATTTCTACTGTAAGTGGATCAACTAGTGGACAATAAGAGGACACAATTTGGAAAAGATCGGGCTATTCTGCACGACGTTATAAAGATTCTAGAAAAAGGTATATTTATCCGATAGCCAACTTTGAGCTGTTATATCTCCGGATTAAATGAACCATATGCAATGAAATTTTAACCATTCACGACTTATATAATGAGCTCTGAAAAACGTTTGACTCAACTTGAAATTATTAACAAGTGAAAAAGTTTTAGCGATTTAATTTATTTTATGATTTTTTAGTAAATTGGTCTATTTTTAATATGCATCCCATTACATTTTGAATGAATTGCGGGCTATGTTGTTACTTTCTTTCCAAACATATTTATATTCAAGACAATTAGAGGGAATATAAATTAATTTTGATCAGCATCTTGAATTTTAAAACGATGTTGAAATTTAAGAAAATTTGGTGTTTTATTAGAAAAATGATCTAATCGTTGTAACTTTCTTCCGTGTTAAGAATTTTAAGTTAAGTCAAACGTTTTCAAAGCTCATTATGTAAGTCATAAATGGTCAAAATTTCATTGCATTCGTTTCATTGAATCCGGAGATATAACAGCTCAAAGTTGTCTATCGGATAAATATACCTTTTTCTAGAATCTTTATAACTTCGTGCAGAATAGCCCGTTTTTCCAAATTTTGTCCACTGATACACAACTAGTTGATCCACTTACAGTAAAAATTGAGAATATTTGATTCACTTTTAGAAAAGTTACAGCTATATTTTTTGAGAAGGGAAAATTTTGCCTGTCCCGATCATTTTGTCTATCCCCTGTACATAACTTTTGTCAGGTCAAGGAAGCAACTGCGAGAAGAGGAAAACAAACTTTTACAATAACATTAATTAAAACTTGAAACAATTCAATGACATTGAATAACCTATTTTAGTTTTTACTGGTTGAACTGTGATTTTACTTCGCAGATGAATTCTAAGGGAATTTACAACCATAGAGAATCGCCGTTAAATTTCAAGAGGCGTTTTAATGCGTTCTTGTGAAATTATAGACTTTTTAGTTAATGCTCTTATTACGTTAAACGACCTGTAGACTGATGCTCTGTAAAATAATATATGAAACACGCATTGAAAAGTTTAATGTTGAACTTTTAACCCTTCCGTTACTAACCCCCCCTTACGAGAGTGCGAAAAAATACTCTTTTCGTTATAACTTTTTTGTTTTTCAATATTTTTCGACCAAATTTTGACACAATAAGCGAATATCCTTCTATTTTAAGGATTTGCTAGGGATTGTTGAAATGGCCACCTAGTTCCGGAGTTATTCCGGAATCAAAATGGGTCATTCGATTTGGCCATTTTGGAAAAAGTAAATTTTCGATATGAGAGCCGTTCAGTTTTCAGACCTAAGTGCACTAGAATGATAGAAAAAATTGTCTAGAAGCCCATCCCGGTCACTACGTGCCTTGGAACCCGTTTTACGGATGTTCCGGGGAACCGGTTCCGGGGTCAATTTTTGAATATGTTTCTATACCATCATGCGACACCTCAAACTTCGTGGTTTTTCAAGATGCATCATTCTGTGCTGTTTTGGCGTTGTCTGAAACACTGTTGGCCATTTTGGAACCGGTATTAGGATTTCCCGGGAATCGGTTCCGGTGGTTCCCAATTTTCGAAAATAAACAAACACCATCATGGGACATATCAAACTTCATGATTTTGAAAATTATGGCATTTTATCATAACGATTGGCCACATAGGATACGTTTGACCATTATGGAATCGGTATACAGATTTTCCGGAATCCAGTTGCGGGGCCAAATTTTTAAAATGGTTCAATACCGTCATGCGGCATCTCAAACATCGTCATTTTCCAAATACATCATTCTGGGCTAATATTGCCTTTTCTGAAATACTGTTGGCCATTTTAAAACCGGTATTCGCTTTTCCCGAGAATCGGTTCCGGTGTTTCCGGGGTAAATTTTTCGAAGATGAACAAACGCAATCATGCGACCACGAGCGGAACCATTGCTTGCTATCCATAAATTTATGCTTTTAACCAGTGACTTCCACTGTTGAGTATTCATTCTGAGAATGCATTCAGGAATGCCTTTGGAAGATTCCTCATGGAATTCGGCAACCTCTCCAAAGAATTCCCTCCGGAATTCATCCAGGAGATTCCTCTTGAAGGATGTTCATCCAGTTTATTCAATCCAGCGAAGTTACCAAAAACTCATTCCGAGGATTCCCCTAGGAGTTTCCTCCGAAAAGTGTCACAGGAATTCCTTTTAGGGATTCCTGCAGGAGTTTCTTATGAAGATTTGATTCCGGGGATTCATCCAAGAATTCCTTTTGCTTCCTGAATATTGTAAGGGTTCTTCCATAAATTTATTACAGTGAATTTTCCAAAAACTCGTTTCGGGTGATTTCGCGTAAAATGTTTCCTAACGCTCTTGTACAAGTTACCTCCGCCAACCCCGGAGGTTCCTCCAGAAGTTTCTTCCGAAAATTCAAACAGGTATCACCTAAGGAATATCTCCAAAACTCCACCAAAGATTTCATCAGGAGCTCCTCCGTGAATTCTTCCAAGAATTTCTCCATGAAGTTCCTCCTGAAGTTGTTATGAGTTTATGAGTTGTCATGAGAATTCCTCTCAGACTTCCTTCGGGAAATTTTCCAAGGATTCATCCAGGAATTTCCTCAAAATATTCCGCCAGGAATTCTTTCGGAAATTCCTCCCATAGTTAATTGAGAAATTTCTTCAGGAATTTTCCCAGTAAGTTCCTCCAGAAGTTCCTCTGGCAGTATCACCGAGTATTCCTCAGGAAGTTTCTCCAGAACTTTCTTCAAGAATCCTTCCAGGAGCTCCTCTAGGAATTTCTGTAGAAGTTCCTCCAGGAATTTTGCCAGGAAGTTCCTCTAGAGACTCCTCCGACCGAAAGTTCCTGCAGGAGAATTTCCGGCGGAGTTCCTAGAAGAACTTCCGGAGGAATGCCTGGAGGAATTTCCGGAGGAATTCCTGGAGATATTTCCGGAGGAATTTTCGGAGGAATTCCTGGAGGAATTTCCGGAGGAATTCCTGGAGGAATTTCCGGAGGAATTCCTGGAGGAATTTCCGGAGGAATTCCTGGACGAATTTCCGGAGGTATTCCTGGAGGAATTTCCGGAGGAATTCCTGGAGGAATTTCCGGAGGAATTCCTGGAGGAATTTCCGGAGGAATTCCTGGACGAATTTCCGGAGGAATTCCTGGACGAATTTCCGGAGGAATTCCTGGACGAATTTCCGGAGGAATTCCTGGACGAATTTCCGGAGGAATTCCTGGACGAATTTCCGGAGGAATTCCTGGAGGAATTTCCGGAGGAATTCCTGGAGGAATTTCCGGAGGAATTCCTGGAGGAATTTCCGGAGGAATTCCTGGAGGAATTTCCGGAGGAATTCCTGGAGGAATTTCCGGAGGAATTCCTGGAGGAATTTCCGGAGGAATTCCTGGAGGAATTTCCGGAGGAATTCCTGGAGGAATTTCCGGAGGAATTCCTGGAGGAATTTCCGGAGGAATTCCTGGAGGAATTTCCGGAGGAATTCCTGGAGGAATTTCCGGAGGAATTCCTGGAGGAATTTCCGGAGGAATTCCTGGAGGAATTTCCGGAGGAATTCCTGGAGGAATTTCCGGAGGAATTCCTGGAGGAATTTCCGGAGGAATTCCTGGAGGAATTTCCGGAGGAATTCCTGGAGGAATTTCCGGAGGAATTCCTGGAAGAATTTCCGGAGGAATTCCTGGAGGAATTTCCGGAGGAATTCCTGGAAGAATTTCCGGAGGAATTCCTGGAAGAATTTCCGGAGAAATTCCTGGAAGAATTTCCGGAGGAATTCCTGGAGGAATTTCCGGAGGAATTCCTGGAGGAATTTCCGGAGGAATTCCTGGAGGAATTTCCGGAGCAATTCCTGGAGGAATTTCCGGAGGAATTCCTGGAGGAGTTTCCGGAGGAATTCCTAGAGGAATTTCCGGAGGAATTCCTGGAGGAATTTCCGGAGGAATTCCTGGAGGAATTTGCGGAGGAATTCCTGGAGGAATTTCCGGAGGATTTCCTGGAGGAATTTCCGGAGCAATTCCTGGAGGAATTTCCGGAGCAATTCCTGGAGGAATTTCCGGAGCAATTCCTGGAGGAATTTCCGGAGGAATTCCTGGAGGAGTTTCCGGAGGAATTCCTAGAGGAATTTCCGGAGGAATTCCTGGAGGAATTTCCGGAGGAATTTGCGGAGGAATTCCTGGAGGAATTTGCGGAGGAATTCCTGGAGGAATTTCCGGAGGATTTCCTGGAGGAATTTCCGGAGCAATTCCTGGAGGAATTTCCGGAGCAATTCCTGGAGGAATTTCCGGAGCAATTCCTGGAGGAATTTCCGGAGCAATTCCTGGAGGAATTTGCGGAGGAATTCCTGGAGGAATTTGCGGAGGAATTCCTGGAGGAATTCGCGGAGGAATTCCTGGAGGAATTTCCGGAGGATTTCCTGGAGGAATTTCCGGAGCAATTCCTGGAGGAATTTCCGGAGGAATTCCTGGAGGAATTTCCGGAGGAATTCCTGGAGGAATTTCCGGAGGAATTCCTGGACGAATTTCCGGAGGAATTCCTGGGGGAATTTCCGGAGGAATTCCTGGGGGAATTTCCGGAGGAATTCCTGGAGGAATTTCCGGAGGAATTCCTAGAGGAATTTCCAGAGGAATTCCTGGAGGAATTTCCGGAGGAATTCCTGGAGGAATTTCCGGAGGAATTCCTGGAGGAATTTCCGGAGGAATTCCTGGAGGAATTTCCGGAGGAATTCCTGGAGGAATTTCCGGAGGAATTCCTGGAGGAATTTCCGGAGGAATTCCTGGAGGAATTTCCGGAGGAATTCCTGGAGGAATTTCCGGAGGAATTCCTGGAGGAATTTCCGGAGGAATTCCTGGAGGAATTTCCGGAGGAATTCCTGAAGGAATTTCCGGAGGAATTCCTGGAGGAATTTCCGGAGGAATTCCTGGAGGAATTTCCGGAGGAATTCCTGGAGGAATTTCCGGAGGAATTCCTGGAGGAATTTCCGGAGGAATTCCTGGAGGAATTTCCGGAGGAATTCCTGGTGGAATTTCCGGAGGAATTCCTGGAGGAATTTCCGGAGGAATTCCTGGAGGAATTTCCGGAGGAATTCCTGGAGGAATTTCCGGAGGAATTCCTGGAGGAATTTCCGGAGGAATTCCCGGAGGAATTTCCGGAGGAATTCCTGGAGGAATTTCCGGAGGAATTCCTGGAGGAATTTCCGGAGGAATTCCTGGAGGAATTTCCGGAGGAATTCCTGGAGGAATTTCCGGAGGAATTCCTGGAGGAATTTCCGGAGGAATTCCTGGAGGAATTTCCGGAGGAATTCCTGGAGGAATTTCCGGAGGAATTCCTGGAGGAATTTCCGGAGGAATTCCTGGAGGAATTTCCGGAGGAATTCCTGGAGGAATTTCCGGAGGAATTCCTGGAGGAATTTCCGGAGGAATTCCTGGAGGAATTTCCGGAGGAATTCCTGGAGGAATTTCCGGAGGAATTCCTGGAGGAATTTCCGGAGGAATTCCTGGAGGAATTTCCGGAGGAATTCCTGGAGGAATTTCCGGAGGAATTCCTGGAGGAATTTCCGGAGGAATTCCTGGAGGAATTTCCGGAGGAATTCCTGGAGGAATTTCCGGAGGAATTCCTGGAGGAATTTCCGGAGGAATTCCTGGAGGAATTTCCGGAGGAATTCCTGGAGGAATTTCCGGAGCAATTCCTGGAGGAATTTCCGGAGGAATTCCTGGAGGAATTTCCGGAGGAATTCCTGGAGGAATTTCCGGAGGAATTCCTGGAGGAATTTCCGGAGGAGTTCCTAGAGGAATTTCCGGAGGAATTCCTGGAGGAATTTCCGGAGGAATTCCTGGAGGAATTTCCGGAGGAATTCCTGGAGGAATTTCCGGAGGAATTCCTGGAGGAATTTCCGGAGGAATTCCTGGAGGAATTTCCGGAGGAATTCCTGGAGGAATTTCCGGAGGAATTCCTGGAGGAATTTCCGGAGGAATTCCTGGAGGAATTTCCGGAGGAATTTCCGGAGGAATGCCTGGAGGAATTTCCCAAGGCATTCCTGGAGGAATTTCCGGAGGCATTCCCGGAGGAATTCCTGGAGGAATTTCCGGAGGAATTCCTGGAGGAATTTCCGGAGGAATTCCTGGAGGAATTTCCGGAGGAATTCCTGGAGGAATTTCCGGAGCAATTTCCGGAGGAATTCCTGGAGGAATTTCCGGAGGAATTCTTGGAGGAATTTCCGGAGGAATTCCTGGAGGAATTTTCGTAGGGATTCCTGGAGAAATTTCCGTAGAAATTCCTGGAGGAATGCCTAGAGAAATTTCCGGAGGAATTCCTAGATGAATTTCTGGAGGAATTTCTGTAGGAATTCCTGGTGAAATTCGTGGAGGAATTTCCGGAGGAATTCCTGGAGGAATTTCCAGAGGAATTCCTGAAAGAACTTCCGTAGAAATTCCTGGTGTTCATCTTCGAAAAATTGACCCCGGAACCACCGGAACCGATTCCCGGGAAATCCGAATACCGGTTCTAAAATGGCCAACAGTATTTCAGATAACACAATATTAGCCCAGAACGATGTATTTTGAAAATCACGATGTTTGAGATGCCGCATGACGGTATTGAACCATATTCAAAACTTGGCCCCGGAACTGGATTCCGGAAAATCTGTATACCGATTCCATAATGGCCAAATGTATCCTAAGTGGCCAATCATTATGATAAAATGCCATAATTTTCAAAATCATGAAGTTTAATATGTCGCATGATGGTGTTCGTTTATTTTCGAAAAATGGGAACCACCGGAACCGATTTCCGGGAAATCCGAATACCGGTTCCAAAATGGCCAACAGTGTTTCAGACAACGCCAAAACAGCACAGAATGATGCATCTTGAAAAACCACGAAGTTTGAGGTGTCGCATGATGGTGTTGAATCATATTCAAAAATTGATCCCGGAACCGGTTCCCCGGAACATCCGTAAAACGGGTTCCAAGGCACGTAGTGACCGGGATGGGCTTCTATTCAATTTTTTCTATCATTCTAGTGCACTTAGGTCTGAAAACTGAACGGCTCTCATATCGAAAATTTACTTTTTCCAAAATGGCCAAATCGAATGACCCATTTTGATTCCGGAATAACTCCGGAACCAGGTGGCCATTCCAACAATCCCTAGCAAATCCTTAAAATAAAAGGATATCCGCTTATTGTGTCAAAATTTGGTCGAAAAATATTGAAAAACGAAAAAGTTATAACGAAAAGAGTATTTTTTTTGCACTCTCGTTAGGGGGGGTTGGTAACGGAAGGGTTAAACTAGAATTTTCCATAATTTTTATAACGAAAACTTTTTATCTCGACAAACTCGAGCACCCCTCCGACTTAGAGTCCCTACACGCTAACCTGAAACTACCCATCGCCTGGGTCGATTCTACCCGGATTTTCATGTTGTTAGCAGTTGTCAAAATCCGGGTAACCCGAAAACCCAGATTGGTTTAATCTGGGTAAAGATCTGGGTAATCGGCACTTTGTCACTTTTCGGCTTGAGAATATGGCAGCGGTCAGGCAAACGCTGGCAATTATGAATGTTTCCACGAAAAATATGAGGATGAGTGTACACGCTAACCCTCAGTTACCCAGATTGATGTCAAAGCGACCCAGATTGAGCAAAACTGCAGTTACTCTAATCTGAGTAAAGGCACCTTTACTCAAATCTGGGTTACCGATGTTGGTGACAAAATCTGGGTAACCGGTACCCAGCTCCTCCTGGACCTTGATTTTGTTAATTTATTTCCAATTTAGACTTTTGATAAAAAGCTCCCAACTCCCATGTGCTCTTCACTTACCTGATGCAGGAAAACAGTTCCCTGGAAGAATTTCACTGTTTTCCCGTCATTTATCCTCATATTTTTCGTGGAAACATTCATAATTGCCAGCGTTTGCCTGACCGCTGCCATATTCTCAAGCCGAAAAGTGACAAAGTGCCGATTACCCAGATCTTTACCCAGATTAAACCAATCTGGGTTTTCGGGTTACCCGGATTTTGACAACTGCTAACAACATGAAAATCCGGGTAGAATCGACCCAGGCGATGGGTAGTTTCAGGTTAGCGTGTATATTAATCCCTATAATAATTAGAGTCTGGCGGACTGTCACTTTCGACCGGAGCCAATCGAGCATGACGTCATAGTGTCCTCACCGATAAATGCTAAACCGTGACGTCATGCTCGATTGGCTCCGATCGAAAGTGACAGTCCGCCAGACTCGTACTCAGTGGGGTGACACGGCTGTCAAACTCGGTACATCGCCGCTCCACCCAACATCATTTTTGGTACGGCGCGTTTTGGTACCCACTTTCTGGTCGGTTTACCCTAACTTGCTCCTGATTTTCGGGTGTGTGGCTCGTGTGTTGCTAGTGCTTATTTCATAAATTACACATTTCAAACGAAATCGTTGTTTTTGATGATTGTTTCTCTTTCCTTATCACTTTGCACGATATTATATGTAGCAGCGAAGCAGTGTCGATGTTTCCAGCGCATTTTTTCCATGAATTAAGCAATCAAAACAAAAATATTGGACGCCATGTTGAATTGAATGCTGGGTAGATGATTCTGGCCCTTCGTCATCCCCCTGCTCGTACTAGACTGACTCTACTCCGACTATGCTCCTTCATCCTTGCCACCATCAGCTGGCAGCATCGGCAGCATGAGCAGCATAAAAGAAATGTCAGATTGGATCAAAACAAACCACACCAACCGAGAGAGAGAATCTCACGCACGTGTTGCTCCTACGTTAAATATGTCAAAGCGATGTGTCAGTTTGGTTGCTGTCTCACTCTGCAAACGAACGACGATTCCAACGGCGATTCGAACGGCGATTCCAAAAACGACGGTTCTGATTCGTCGTGTTCAGTTAGCAAATCCACGTACAATATAACCTGCCCATCAAAAACGATATCAGTTTGTGGCAAAACTGTACCCGTTTAACAAAAATTATTGCCTTGGTCTTGATGGGATTGTTGGAGTGGAGTAGTGGCAGCCCCCTGGTAATATATGGAATAATTGAGTAGTGACAACCCCCTGTAAGAGGTCAGCATAACTGTCAAATGAAGTAGCCGTATAAGTGTATTTGTGTGATTGACCAGATGAGCGACGAAGCATATATGCTGATGAATATGTATGTTTGTTATTGTTTTTAGTCCGTACTATGTCTCCCTTGTAAATAGATGTCCGTTGAAACGCAGCAGTTGTACCACAGAAAACAGACATCCAGGCTAGAACAAATTTCATTCGGAAAGTTGTGTAAGGATTTGATTCTTTACTTGAGTAAGGTTGCAAACCTGCCCGTGTAGTTGCCGGCTTAGAATAGCACTACGGACCCCCTGTTCCGGGGGTAAAAGTCCACCAAACAGGGAACCCCAATCCAAGGTGTCAGGCGACCCGTGCTGAGGGATGAATGGTTGAGGGGGCTTAAAACATGCTCGATCTTTAACGGAGCCCGTAACGTGGGTAGATCTCCCTTTTGGGTTGCGTTACGGAGTAAGATCTACCAAACTAAACCCTGGTGACATCCAGCTTGTTAAGCTAGGGTAATGCGTTTTGGTAATAAGGATTCATGGTACAAAGCCCTTGTTACTAGTGACAGTTTCTAAAATTGCATTTATTTTGCCTTACGAATAGTTAAAGTCTCGGTTTGTCCTCGCCGAGACTACACTTGATGTAAGGAAAACAAACATGCTTTGCGTATCTAAGTGCGTAATAACCTACTAAGGACTGATAAGTACTGATGATACAAGGACTCACGTGAATTTTTATTACCGAACGCATTCTCTAATTTGACAGCGTTTTGCAACTAGTCTAAAGCCCCGGGTTTTTCAATGTTGTCCTGGGACTAAACTAGAAGGAAGACACGGATGAAGCCAGAGTTCCGATGCATGGACAAATATCAGTTCTACCGTTTTGTTTTTCTCAGAAATAGAATCGACTATGTGAGATTAAGGGCGCACTTTCACTGGGATTTATTTCCCTGTGAAAACGGTACTTTTTCATCACATTCGATTTCTCGAACCTCTGAGGTAACAAAACAAGATCTGTACGGAAATCGATGCTCCATTGCCTCTCAATGACAATGGAGTAGTACGACATGCACTAAATACTAAGGATACGGGTATTGCCACAAAAGATCTAAATACTGGTCGCAGTGGCTCATCCGAACAGAAAAAAAAAGGTTGCAAACCAATACACGATGACAACACTAACGCCACCAAACACCATATTGCCACAGTCAGTGGTGAATTGAAACATTTCAAGTGGTGAATAAAATTAGTATGGGAAATTAACCGATTGCAGCATCACGCTATTGCCACTTGTGTTGCCGATTTCGAATGGCCGTTAAATTCCTTACACAGTTTCGGAACTAAACTTGGATGTCTGTTCTCTGTGGTTGTACATATTTTCTTCCGTATCACGCAATCTCGGGACGGGTAGCCGGTAGAAACTCGGTTCCGCGAAAGTGTCCACTGTGCTTGCTGGGATTACAACAGGGATTGGGATGCAGAGAATTCGATTTTGTCCATTGTGTTACAGAGTCGAGATCGTCATTGATGATGCCCACAAGCCGATCGATTTCTGCAATGGGGCCAGAGAGCTGTTAACGTAAAGGCTGAAAAGGAGCGCAAGCATGAGCCTTAAAGCGTGCCGTTGTCAACTTGGTGCATCGAAGACGTTTTGGTTCCAGCACGTACAGCTTGTCGTTGCCGTTGCCCGAAAAACGATGATAAAAGGGCACAAGCATTACGGGAGAATAAAAATTCTTGGTTCAGTTTAGTGTCGACTTCTCTGACATCGGTGTGGCGGAAATCAAACTGGACTGCTCCCACCAGGGTGCGAGGCCGCCATTTTTAAGAATCCACCATCTTGTATGTAAACATTTGTGTATCCACAAAGGATTCTATGAGCCATTTTACAAGACGTTTCGGATAAGCTGATCGCTCATTTCATGAATGAAAATTTGACAGGAGGTTGCGCCCAAGCCCGTGAGTGTTAAAATCAATATCAACACTGTTGTCGTTTCGTAAAATAGACTATTGTGGATACACGATTGATGTTGGCTCCTGTCAGATGCATTAGGTGGGGTTAGGGTTGCCACATACGTCACTGCTCCATGATCGATCTCTGTCCGGTGGATTGGTACACTCGGTGGTCTGTTCTGCTGCGCTATTTGCAGTTGTCGATGCCCTTCAGTGAAAAATCGGTTGAGCTCGTCTAGGTCCGCTTCTTCTGGGATGCGACCCGCCTTCGATGAGTTATGGATACCTTCTCATCGGAGATTGCACCATAATTTCTTCGCCGGCAATTGACGATCAAAATTAAGATCCGCGTAACGCTTTTTAGCAGAGAAAATGTTCGTATAAAGCCATCCATGGCGACTTTTCGCGATGGGGGTGACAGCGAAAAGCGTAAACACAGTGTGAGTACAACTAAACAAAGTTTCGTCAAGTGTCGTTGATGCTTAACAAATTGGAAAATTGCAAAAATTTGTGTTCAACTGTCACCCCGATCGTCGGATGTCAAAAATACATGGTAAACAAACAAAATCAGCTGAGCGCATCTGTCTCATGGATTGCCTTATTGGCAAGGTCACGTTTACACTCAGAAATAATGATATTCATGAAATGACTATTTTGTATTCATCTAATAGCTAAATCTAATTTATGCATGGAGATTTCTAGAAAATAGACCGTCAATGCATATATTATATAAATCAAAATGCGTAAATTAATTTAAGTTTGAGAATGAATGATTTTCAGACCTGCATGTTTCCGCACTTACAAGAAAAACAGCAGTTATTGTTTTCATTATATTTTATCTAGTTAGCGTATTTGTTCTACTGGATCAAGCACATAATCGATACAGTTCTCTCAGATATGGGGGAGTTGCTTTCGGCAAATTTGCATGGTAAGTCCCTTCATTTTACGTGAACACGAAGGTTGGTTCATCAAAAACACTTTCCTATATTTACTCTCACAGCTTTTGCAATAATTCGAGCACCATCAGAGATAATCCGTTGGCACGTTCCTGTTGTTGAGTAAAGCTGGTGATGCGTTTAAACTTAACTCCCGGCAATACGCACCTATACAGCCCAGCAAGTTCTGATAAGTGAGGAGGATCTTGGTAGGACCATCAATCGGGATAACTCCGGGATTCAGACTCTAGTTTAATTTAAAAACACTTCACTAATACTTTACTTTTGCAAAAGAAAATAAAAAATGAATAACTCTTTTAAAGAAAAACTAGAAAGGACGAGCAAATTCCTTTTAATTCTACTACTGTGCTTATCTTCGGACAGATAGGCCTATTTCGTCTGTGACTTACAGACTTCTTCAGTGTCAAGTGCTCGACTGTCGACAGTCGAGCACTTGACACTGAAGAAGTCTGTAAGTCACAGACGAAATAGGCCTATCTGTCCGAAGATAAGCACAGTAGTAGAATTAAAAGGAATTTGCTCGTCCTTTCTAGTTTTTCTTTAAAAGAGTTATTCATTTTTTATTTTCTTTTGCAAAAGTAAAGTATTAGTGAAGTGTTTTTAAATTAAACTAGAGTCTGAAGTAACAAGTTCTACTAAAAGCTCTAAAGTAATAGTAAAGTCCGGGATTCAACTAACCATTAACGAGAAGTATATCAACTTTTCACAAATATATAGATTCATTTTGTAATTTATCAACAAAATAAATTTATTTTTAAGCTTGAAACACATTATGATTGAATCATTATGCTTTTAAAATAATTCCTTTATTATATTGATATGAAGGAAGCTAGATTGTAGGCTAAATTTTACTAAAATTTATACGCAAAATGCATAAAAATTGAAAAAATCATATGGGATAACTTTTTCAAAAATTACTAAAAAGTATGCATTCTGCGAACTTAATGATATATAGTTTTGCTGAACTATTTTATATTTAGTCAGATAATGCATGAACCCAGTCGAACCGCAATTTTGCAAAGAAAATATTCATTAATGACTGTATTTATTTCTGAGTGTACGAACATAGTCTTGCCACTGAACATCTCCTCTTCTTCTATTTCGATTACGCGAGTACAGCTTGAAGGCCAAATCTCTTAGCACAATACAGCGTTTAATTTCCTCAGTTCGTTCAAGGAGTTCGTGCGTCGCGTATTTGGATGGTTCTTTCTGGAGCGTGTGTTTGAAGCAATGTTTGCAGTTTGGTTAGTTACCAGAGCGGTCTTTGATGCATAAAATAAAAAAAAAATATCAATAACATTTTCAGTTTGCATACATACATACATTTATTTGTTCAACATCATTAAGACAAGACATAATCAACAATAGTACGCCACAATACTCGGTTTGTGGCTGCCGCTCTCCATCCTCGGTCGCGCCCAATGCTCGCCAAGTCACGCTCCACCTGGTCCGCCCATCGTGCTCTCTGCGCTCCACGCCTTCTTGTGGCAACCGGATCAGTTGCAAACACCAGCTTTGCAGGGTTGTTGTCCGGCATTCTTGCAACATGCCCTGCCCACCGTATCCTTCCGGCTTTCGCCACCTTCTGGATGCTGGGTTCGCCGTAAAGTGCGGCGAGCTCGTGGTTCATCCTTCTCCGTCACACACCGTTCTCTTGCACACCGCCGAAGATCGTTCTTAGCACGCGTCGCTCGAAAACTCCGAGTGCTTGTAGGTCCTCCTCGAGCATGGTCCATGTCTCGTGCCCGTAGAGGATCACCGGTCTTATTCGCGTTGTGTACATGATGCATTTGGTGCGTGGGTGAATCTTTTTCGACCGCAGTTTCTTCTGGAGCCCGTAGTAGGCCCGACTTCCGCTGATGATGCGTCTCCAAATTTCACGGCTCACGTTGTTGTCAGCCGTCAGTAAGGATCCGAGGTAGACGAATTCCTACACCTCCTCGAAAGTATCCCCGTCTATCGAAACATTACTACCCAGACGGATCCGGTCGTGTTCAGTTCCGCCTACCAGCATGTACTTTGTTTTTGAGGCATTCACCACCAGTCTGACCTTTGCTGCTTCGCGTTACAGGCGGGTGTACAGCTCTGCCACCTTTCCAAATGTTCTAGCGATAATGTCCATGTCGTCCGCAAAGCACACAAATTGACCGGGTTTTGTGAAAATCGTTCCCCGGCTGTTGAGCCCGGCTCGTCGCATCACACCTTCCAGAGCGATGTTGAAGAGTAGGCATGAGAGTCCGTCACCTTGTCGCAGTCCCCGGCGAGATTCGAATGAACTGGATAGTTCACCCGAAACCCTTACGCAGTTTTGCACACCGTCCATCGTTGCTTTAATCAGTCTAGTCAGCTTCCCAGGAAAGCCGTTTTCGTCCATGATTCTCCATAGCTCTGCGCGGTCGATACTGTCGTATGCCGCTTTGAAGTCGATGAACGTTGGGACCTGGTATTCACGGCATTTCTGGAGGATTTGCCGTACGGTAAAGATCTGGTCCGTTGTCGACCGGTCGTCGATGAAGCCAACCTGATAACTTCCCACGAACTCATTCGTTTCAGGTGACAGACGACGGAAGATGATCTGGGATATCACTTTGTAGGCAGCATTCAAAATAGTGATCGCCCTGAAGTTCTCACATTCCAAATGATCGCCTTTCTTGTGAATGGGGCAGATTACCCCTTCCTTCTACTCCTCTGGTAGCTGTTCGGTTTCCCAGATCCTGACTATCAGCCGATGCAGACAGGTGACCAACTTTTCTGGGCCCATCTTGATGAGTTCAGCTGCGATACCATCCTTACCAACTGCTTTGTTGGTTTTGAGCTGGTGAATGGCATCCTTAACTTCCCTCAGCGTGGGAGTTGGTTTATTTCCGTCCTCCGCTGCACTGGCATCGTCGTTTCTTCCGTTGCCGTGGGCTCCCGTGCCTACGTTCTTTACGCCGTTCAGGTGCTGATCGAAGTGCTGCTTCCACCTTTCGATCACCTCACGTCCGTCCGTCAAGAGGCCTCCGTCTTTATCCCTGCATATTTCGGCTCGTGGCACGAAGCCGCTGCGGGATGCGTTGAGCTTCTGATAGAACTTACGTGTTTCTTGGGAACGGCACAGCAGTTCCATTTCTTCACACTCCGCTTCTTCCAGGCGGCGCTTTTTCTCCCGAAAGAGGCGGGTCTGCTGTTTCCGCTTCTGTTTGTAACGTTCCACGTTCTGTCGAGTCCCTTGCTGCAACATTACCGCCCTCACTGCGTTCTTCTCCTCCAAAACCGTTCCAATTCCGTTCCACGTACCCGATGGTGCTCTCTGCTGCGTCGATGGTGCTCATGGCTGCTTTCACTGTACTCCAGCAGTCCTCTAGAGGGGCCTCATCGAGCTCGCCCTCGTCTGGCAACGCGGCTTCGAGATTCTGCGCGTATGCTGAGGCGACATCCGATTGCTTCAGTCGCTCTAGGTTGTACCGCAAGCAAGGGCCCATATAGCCGAGGCGGTAAACGCACGGGTGTTCAGCATGACCATGCTGAGGGTGACGGGTTCGATTCCCGGTCGGTCCAGGATCTTTTCGTAAAGGAAATTTCCTTGACTTCCTTGGGCATAGAGTATCTTCGTGCCTGCCACACGATATACACATGCAAAATGGTCATTGGCAGAGGAAGCTCTCAGTTAATAACTGTGGAAGTGCTCATAGAACACTAAGCTGAGAAGCAGGCTTTGTCCCAGTGAGGACGTTACGCCAAGAAGAGGAGAGGAGGAGGTTGTACCGTGGCGGTCGCCGGTACCGTACATTGTTGATGACGGAGAGTTTTGGGCGCAGTTTGACCATCACCAGATAGTGGTCGGAGTCGATGTTGGCGCCACGATAGGTCCTGACGTCGATAATGTCGGAGAAGTGCCGTCCGTCAATCAGAACGTGGTCGATTTGAGATTCCGTCTGCTGTGGTGATCTCCAGGTGTAACGATAAGGGAGGCTGTGTTGGAAAAAGGTGCTACGTATGGCCGTATTTTTGGAGGCGGCGAAATCAATGAGTCGTAGGCCGTTTTCGTTCGTCTGCTGGTGGGCGCTGAACTTACCAATCGTCGGTCTGAATTCCTCCTCCAGGCCTACCTGAGCGTTCAAATCTCCTATGATGATCTTGACGTCGTGGCTTGAACAGCGATCGTACTCGCGTTCGAGCTGCGCGTAAAATGCGTCCTTGTCATCATCAGTACTTCCGGAGTGTGGGCTGAGCACGTTTATTATGCTGAATTTGAAGAATCGGCCCTTGATCCTCAACCTGCACATTCTTTCGTCCATCGGCCACCAACCGATCACGCGCCTCTGCATATCACCCATCACTATGAAAGCTGTTCCCAGCTCGCGTGTGTTGCCGCAGCTCTGGTAGATGGTATGATTACCTCTAAACGTTCGCACCATGGATCCTGTCCAACACACCTCCTGCAGCGCTACGATGCCGAACCAGTGGTCCTTCAGTAGGTCGGCGAGTATGCGGGTATGAAGTTGAGAGATCGGCAGTTCCACGTACCGAGTTTCCAATCGCAAGTCCTTTTTGTTCGCTGGGGTCGTTGCCGTTGGTCTCGGTTCGTATTATTCTGTTGCTGATTTTCCGCTACAATGGTTTTTTACGGCTAGCTCGTAGGGCCTGACACCAACCCCCTACTTTCCGAAGGACCATAGTGCACAGTTGAGCTTAGAGTCCTTCCCTGGCACTCGGACGTAGATCAGCCGCCCCTAACATGGGGATCAGACGCTGTTGTGAACCGCTTCTTCTGGAGAACAGACGCTCAGGTTTGCCGAAGCCCACCCCCCCCCCCTTCCTTCCCTGTCAGCCTACGACCAAAGTTCCCACCGGGGTTGTTTACCCGATCTTCCCTAAGGTTGCTCATAGTTTCCGGCCGGTACCGCGTGGAGGTAGGGATAGGAGTTGCTGGGCAGAGGCTAGTGGATCACAATGGGATCTGAATTGCGCAGCATTCCCAGCCTTTACCGTGCCTTTGCAGTTTTTGGCAAAACACGGAATTTGGAACACAAAAGTAATGCTGTTTTATTGCGCATTTAGTCCACCACTGGACTATCGCGCCCAGTTCTCAAGAGTGCGAAAACCTTAATAAAAGTGCGCGATTGCATCAAATCAACTCGGTTTCTTAGAGCACTTATTCAGCATAGATCAAAGAAATATGTAGTGCGCTGAAGATACCAATTCGATGTCATGCGATCGCGCACTTAAAAAAAAAAAAAGACGCGGACACCGTCTTCAGCCAAAGGCTGCACAGACTGAATGAAACTTAACACTAGACAAGGGACACACGGAGCATGCACCAGTGGATACGGAGAAGAAACTATTCTCACGAAAAGTTTCATCGTCCGGAGCGGGAATCGAACCCTCACCCCTCAGCCTGATGCGATTAGAAGCTTGGTGACCCTAACCGCACGGCTACGAGGCTCCACCATACATACATACAGATTTTCGAACTTATGAAGACTGAGTGCGCAGCCCAGTGGTGAATTAAATGCACAATATCGTGCATTGTTTAAAAAAGAAATACACGGACACGTGCAATGCTTCCAGTGAGCTATTTCGCTCTTTGAAGTAAACACGACACTAGACAAAGGACTAGCATGCAACGCCCAGTGGCACAGTTGAAAACTTTTCCTGACAGCTGCGGCGGGAATCGAACCCGAGCTCCTTAGCACGATGCGACTAAGAGCTTGGTGACACTAACCGCACGACCACGAAGCCGCACAACTGTGCACTAGGCCACCCCTATTTTTGGCCCCGTTGGGGGGCACTTAGCCTTGAGATACAGACTTCAAATTTTGGCTCGATTAATTTTTAGATAAAACGATCGTTTTACAATATAGAACTTTTAACATTGTCAAGTTTTGCAAGAATACGGAGGGCCTACTGTGCACTCAAATTGTGTTATTATTTTTATTTATTTATTCATCTCATTAGAGATAATATTTGTTTTTTTTTTTTCTTCCCTGTTGGGGAAATTAAGCCACTGCGTCCAATAGGCTGAACTATTGTGGCATGTCCCGTTTTGATATTCGCATCTAGCCAGCTAATTACCATGTGTCAAGTAATCAGCTACTGCCACGACGCGTCGTCTCCCAGTCAGGTGCAATGGAATTGATAAACTCCAAGACCTTCCCAGGTTTTGCAGACCAGATCTCACTGGGTTGCAAGCAACCACTATTTAGAAATCTTTGCCTGCGCGTGTATAAAGCACCACAACTGCAAAGCAGATGTTCCGAGGTTTCACGTTCCGTATTACAGAAACGACAGATATCACTCTGAATATGGCCAATATTTTTCAAGTGATACCTGCTCGGGCAGTGTCCAGTTACTAGGCCAGTGTATGTACATAGAGCTCTCTTGTTGAGCTCTAAGAGCTTTTTGGTTTTATAAGAATTTGGTGTTATAAATCGTTTTGACTGATTGCAATTTTTGACGTCCATCCAATTGGATATCACCCTCTGCTCAGCCCAGCGTTTCAGGTCCATTTTAATTGAACAGTTTGATATACCACAGAATGGTTCTGGGCCAGCAAACTGTAAATTGGAACCACTTTCAGCAAGCTCGTCTGCCATTTCATTTCCTTCAATGCCACAGTGACCTGGAACCCAGTATAAGTTTACTGAATTCCCTTGGCACAGCCTGCGCAGTGAAAGAATGCATTCCCAGACAAGCTTTGAAGTACATTTGTAAGCGCACAATGCTTTTAGTGCAGCTTGACTATCTGAGAAAATACAAATATTTGCATATCTGTATTTTCTCTCAAGGCAGATATTTGCGCATTTCAAAATAGCAAGAATCTTTGCTTGAAACACCGTAGGATAGTGTCCCATCGCCACTGAAATTTGTATTCCAGGGCCGTAGATTCCTGCTCCCGTTTTTATTCCAACTTTTGAGCCATCTGTAAAGAATTTGATTGACCCTTGACGAACAGTGGGACCTCCGACTTCCCAATCTGCACGAGTTGTTTCGTGCAACTTGTAAGGAACATCATGGTTCTCCACAGGTTTCATCCAGTCTTTAATCATTTTCATTACTGGCCTATTTTGGAAGTATTGTGAAATGCTCAGGTGACCTACAAGATCACCTGGCATAAACTATTCAACTCGTTCAAGTCTCAGCAATTCCTTTTCTGCTTCTAATTGCACGTACTCGTGCAAAGGTAGCAGATTGAGAATCGCATCTAAAGCTTTTGATGGAGTGCTTCGCATCGCTCCTGTAACAGCAATGGACGCAAGACGTTGAATTTTCGCAAGCTTCGATTGTGTGGTAGCCTCTTTTGTTTTTGGCCACCAGACAAACGAAGCATACGTCACTTTTGGGCGGATTATGGCAGTATAAATCCACATTATCATTTTTAATTTCAAGCCCCACTTCCTGCCAATAGTTTTGGAGCATAACCAGAACGCACTTGTTGCCTTACCGATCACGGACTCAATTTGAGCATTCCAGTTCAGTTTAGCATCCAGTATCAAACCTAAGTATTTGACTCGATCACTAGGATGAATTTGTATCCCTCCAAGCCGAAAAGCTTTAAGGTTGATCTTCCTTCTCCTAGTGAAAGGGACAATTACGACTTTTGACGGGTTGATGCTAAGGCCCTCCTTAATACACCATGAATGTGTATAGTTTAGAGCCCTTTGCATTCTCTCCGAAACAGTTTCGTCATACTTTCCTCTCACTATTATGACTATATCGTCTGCAAAGCCCACAACTTCGAAACCTTTTTCCTTCAAGCTTCTTAGAAGATCGTCTACAACTAAGGACCACATTAGTGGTGAGAGGACTCCTCCTTGAGGGCAACCTTTCGTTGCCCTTACTGTTATAGAAGAACTTCCCAGCTCAGAGGTGATTTCTCTTTTTGCAAGCACAGTATCAATCCAATGTATGATACATTGGTCGAAGTTTTTGTTCTCCATGGCACGCTTCATAGATGAATAGGAGGCATAATCAAATGCTCCTTCTATGTCTAAAAAGGCGCATAGAGCTATTTCTTTTGCTGAAAACGTTTTTTCCACCTTTGTTACTAGCGAATGAAGTGCCGTAACCGTTGACTTACCAGATTGATAAGCAAACTGGAAGTCAGATAGGGGATACTCTTTTATGTAAGAAGAATTAATAAAATCCTTTAAAACCTTTTCCATAGTCTTCAACAAAACTGAAGAAAGACTAATTGGCCTGTATGCTTTGGGATGCGTCTTGTCTCGCTTCCCCTTTTTTGGTATAAAGATAACTTTTACAAGTCTCCATTTTGATGGAACGTAATTAAATCTTAAACTAGCCTTGAACATCTCAATTAGTGATGGAACCAACACCGCTTCTCCATTTTGAATCAGTGCTGGAAATATTCCATCAACTCCTGCAGATTTAAAAGGCTGAAAAGATCTAATTGCATTTTCCACTCTGGCCTTCGTGAAGATTTCATCAGCTAATTCTGAGGCGGTGTTTATTGTACTAGTTGACTCCGAAGAGTTTAAACTAGGACATCCTTCACCTTCCAGAGATATAGTATCATTAGAATCCACACTTAGAACCGAACCCGGAAAATGGGTTTCCATCATTAAATCCAAAGTTTCACGAGGAGTTTTGGTAAAAGCTCCATCGTCGCGCTTCAGGTTTCCCAATTCATTTGAATGATCTTTTGCAAGCGTTTTCTGTAGTCTTGCAACTACAGGAGAGCTGTTTATGTTTTCACATGTCAGCATCCAAGACTTTCTTTTAGATTTTCGTATTTCGTTATTGTACTCAGTCAGGGCTTTCCTGTACTGAGTCCAATCTCCCGTTTGTTTCGCTCTATTGAACATTTTACGAGAAAATTTTCTAAGGCGATCCAGTTTAAAGTTCCACCATGGCACGTCTCTAGTAGAAGACGATTGTATGGTGGGACAACTTCTGTTAAAGGAATTGATGATACTTTCATTTACCCTTTGAGAAAATGATTCCAACTTTTGGGTTGAATCAATAGTTTCTCCCATTGTAAATGAATGCGTATTCAACAATTCTACATATTGATCCCAGTTTGTCCTCCTGGGATTTCTAAATGCGGTTCTAGAATAATCTCCACCACTCCAATTGAAGATTATGTGTTTATGATCAGATAGAGAAATCTCATCTGACACGTGCCAGTTTGTGATCTTGTCAAAGATTGCAGCATTGCACAGTGTTAGATCCAAGACCTCTTGTCTGATTACATTTGAGAAAGTAGGTTTATCACCATTATTGCAAATGTCTATATTGTTGGAAGACAGATATTCTAATAGTGACTCACCTCGACTGTTAATATCCGTACTACCCCAAACCGTGTGATGCGCATTGGCGTCACAGCCAATGATAAACGATTTGTTGTTTTCTTTACAGAATTGAACAAATGATGCGATCTCAGGAGGAGGTACCTCAGGAACATCACCAGGAAAGTAAGCTGAAGCCACAGCGATCTCAGTTTTACCCCTAGTGGTTGGTACCTCTACCATGACCGCAACAATGTCCTTTCTGATAAACTCTGTAATAGGATAGCATTTTAACGTTTTGCGTACTAAGACAGCGGTTCTTGTTGCTCATCATAAAATAGTTTACTATTTTGTGTCAGAACTCCAAGAATCTTTCGTTTATTGGACCATGGCTCTTGAATAAGCGCCACTTCCAGTCCTTCTTTTTTAAACCTTCGACTCAACACAGCAGAAGCACCTTTTGCGTGATGAAGGTTTACCTGTACGAACTTAATTCCTGCCATAAAAAAAATCATTTACCCACTTTTATTAAGCCTCGGAATTGAGACGTAAGAAAAGTGGCCGATTATCCCGGAGACAAATAAGGTCCACTGCGTCATTGCTCCGTTTAACACAGTAAGGGCAACATACTGTGGAGGGTGCCCTGGTACTCCACAGGCTCCGTTCGCGGTTAAGTTTTTATTAGACCCCCCTAACCATTCATTCCTAGGCACGGTACGCTTAACACCATGAATTAGGGGTCGCTTGTTTGGTGGATTTTTACCACCGGATTAGGCAATCCGTAGTGATATTCTTAGCCAGTTGAGGGAACTGCTACCGCCACTACACGGCTATCTAGGCTGATCGGGAATAGAAATTAATATTGATGATCAACTTCTTTAGAGCCCGAACAGCCCGTAATATTTGGTTGGGCCGGTCCGATCATTGGGAAGCCGGAAAATCCGGGATTCCATGTCCACGCTTTTATACAATACAATGTACGGGATTTTCGGTCGGCTAGTTGCAATACCAGGATAAATCATTCTAAAATTGTTTCAAAATATAGTATATGACCAGCCTGGATTCATAAAATGTGATTGATAAAATTGGGCTTTTCGGGCCCGTATGAAGTTGATCACCAATATTAACTTCTTTTCCCGATCAGCCTAGATAGCTGTGTAGTGTCGGTAGCGGTTAGTTCAACTGGCTAAGAATAGCACTACGGACCGCCTGTTCCAGTGGTAGGAATCCACTAATCCGGTGACCCCTAATTCATGGTGTTATGCGGCTTTACGCTTACCGTGCCTAGGAATGAATGGTTAGGGGGGTCTTATAAAAACCTAATCGCAAACGGAGCCTGTGGAGTACCAGGGCACCCTCCACAGTATGTTGCCCTTACTGTGCTAACCGGAGCAATAGCGCGGTGGACCTTGTGTTTCTCCGAGACAATCAGCTGCCCTTCTTCAATCTCATACTTGAGGCTGAATAAGGGCGGGATTATGAAGATGTTATTAATTAGTTTAGATTTTCACCTATATGGTTTCACATTATGCGTTTTACACAGTGTATTCTGTGAATCCTCGCCTTTGGCGCACTCAAATCGATACCGATCTGGCTTTATTGTTGCTGTTCTTTTTTGTGCTGTGATTGTTAAGAGTTTAATCTTGCCTAGTTTGGGTAGTGGCTACGGTTAGGATAGCTCAGATCAATCTTCAGCACAAAAGAACAGCAACGATCAATCTTTGTAGACTTATGCAAAATGGTACAGCCCAAGTGGCGTTAGTCCAAGAACCTTACTTTCGTAAGGTGAATTTCTATTTAGGAAACCTTGTGAATCCGGTGTTTGCTACTTTCAGTAAAAATGAAATGGCAAACTCACGTGTCATGCCTCGAGCATGTATGCTTGTCAACAACGCAATCGTTGCTACACTCATCTGTTGGAAACCTCAACAGGAAATACGTTTATTGTTCGGTTTATTTACCGCATGATGAACCATTCCCTACGGATGCTTTCAAGCAAGTCATTGCATACTGCACTTCAAAAGGCCTTCCGCTAATTGTTGGTAGTGATGCTAATGCTCACCATATAATCTGGGGCAGCTCAGACATCAATTTGAGAGGCTCCATTTTGATGGAATACTTAAGTAGTACAGATCTTGGATTACTTAACATAGGCAACCGCCCAACCTTCATGGTATCTGGTAGAGAGGAAGTGTTAGACATAACGCTTTGCTCTAGCAGAATTAGTCATGAGCTGACCAATTGGCATGTGTCAGATGAAGAATCTTTATCTGACCATCGTTACATCTTGTTTGAACATGTGAATGTTACTTCGCAAACTTTGCGTTCCAGGAATCCCCGGTCAACCAACTGGGATCTCTTTACCGATTTGGTTGCAGCCAAATTTCATGGATACTCACCATCAATTGACACTCCAAGTGATTTAGATGATGCCGTTGATACTACAACGGCCTTCATCATGGAAGCTTTTGAAGAAGCCTGCCCTCTGCGGTCTGTGAAGACCACGAGAGAAATCCCTTGGTGGAACTCCGATCTGGCGAAGCTCAGGAAACAATGTAGAAAGAGTTGGAACAGACGACGTTCGGCTGGATCGGAGGCTTTCAGGTCGGCTCGCAAGGCCTACCAGAAAGCTCTTCGGTCTGCTGAACGATCCGGCTGGAAAAACCTTTGTACAAATGTTTCCAGTCTGAGTGAAGCCAGTCGATTGAACAAAATCCTTGCAAAATCTAAGGATTTTCAAGTGAACGAACTTCGTTTGCCAAATGGTGATTTCACTTCCTCTGATGAGGAAGTTTTAGAATGTTTATTCAGTACACACTTCCCCGGATGTGTGGATATTACATCTTCGGATGAACCTGATGTCTTTTCTTGTAGTTATGATTCTTTAGCTTCGGCTCGGAGTATCAAAACTTTAGAATCGATTGAATGGGCACTTAATAGCTTTGCTCCTTTCAAATCTCCTGGGGCAGATGGGATTTATCCTATTTTGCTTCAGAAGGGATTTGATCATTTCAAACATGTTTTGAAACAACTACTTGTTTGCAGTTTTGCTACAGGGTATATTCCCAAATCCTGGCGGGATATTACTGTGAAGTTTATTCCGAAAGTGGGTCGCGCGTCGTATGAAGAAGCAAAGAGCTTCAGACCCATCAGTTTGACCTCTTTTCTTCTGAAATGCTTAGAACGCATAGTCGATCATCACATCCGTGATGTTCATCTGGCCAATGTGCCTCTTCATGTGAACCAACATGCTTACCAATCTGGAAAGTCCACTGTGACTCTTTTACACAAAGTTGTTTACGATATCGAGAAGGCATTCGCTCAAAAGCAATCCTGCTTGGGTGTTTTCTTAGATATCGAGGGTGCCTTTGACAACGTTTCTTTCGATGCCATATTGGAAGCCGCACGGGGTCATGGTATATCTCCAATGATTTCCAAGTGGATTCACCAAATGCTCAAAAACCGACATCTCTTCTCGAAATTGCGTCAAGCGGCGATTAGGAAATTGAGTGT
The DNA here is from genome assembly GCF_035046485.1 of Aedes albopictus. Classification (NCBI taxonomy): domain Eukaryota; kingdom Metazoa; phylum Arthropoda; class Insecta; order Diptera; family Culicidae; genus Aedes; species Aedes albopictus. Next base: position 172,358,586 of record NC_085136.1, read on the forward strand.
TTGTGGATGCCCCCAAGGGGGAGTCTTATCACCACTTTTATGGAATCTTGTAGCAGATACGCTATTGAGGCAACTCAATAATAGCGGTTTTCCTACTTATGGTTTTGCCGACGACTACCTAACATTGTTAGTCGGTATGTGCATCAGCACCCTTTTCGACCTGATGCAAAACGCTCTTCAGGTAGTTGAGGGTTGTTGTCGCCAATATGGCCTTTCGGTAAATCCGAGTAAAACATCTATTGTTCTTTTCACGGAAAAGCGAAACCGTAATGGTGTTCGAACTTTACGTCTCTTTGATTCTGAAATCAATGTGACTGAACAGGTAAAGTACGTTGGAGTCATTCTTGATTCCAAGCAGAATCAAGAAAGCTTGTATGGCCTTCGGGCAATGCCGGCGAACCTTTGGTACAACTTGGGGTCTAAAACCCAAGTATATCAAATGGATCTACACAACTGTTGTTCGGCCAATATTGGCCTATGGATGCCTTGTGTGGTGGCAAAAGGGCGAAGTGAGAACGGTCCAATCAAAGTTAGGCCATCTCCAAAGGATGTGCTTAATGGCGATGTCTGGAGCGTTCTCTTCAACTCCCACGGCAGCGCTCGAAGTTCTCTTTGACGTTGCCCCACTACACATTCATCTTAAACAAAAAGCACTTTCTTGCACTTACCGCCTATGGGTACTCGGTTTACTAGAGGAAACTCCTGTGAACCGCAGTTCAACACACACCTCGTTGTTTCCACTTTTGGTGAATTGGGACAAAGTTGTCCTTGCTCCAAGTGATCTTACAATTGCTTGTAATTTTCCATATAGGACATTTTCCACGAAATTCCCTTCCCGGGAAGAGTGGACATCTGGTTATCTGGAGAGAAGTATTTCAGACGGCATCGTATGTTACACTGATGGCTCCCTTCTCGAAGGTCGAGCAGGTGCTGGTGTTTATTCTCGTGAGCTAAGGCTGTATCAGTCTTATTCACTTGGCAGACACTGCACCGTTTTCCAGGCCGAAATCTTTGCTCTTATGTGCGGAGTGCAATCAGCACTTCAGCAGCACGTAATGGGCAAAGTAATATACTTCTGTTCAGATAACCAGGCTGCTATTAAAGCACTTGCTTCGGCCAACTCCAGGTCGAAGATAGTTATCGCTTGTCGAACTCAAATTGAGGAGCTAAATTCAGCAAACGCTGTTCACCTTGTATGGGTACCTGGCCATTCTTCCATCGCTGGAAATGAATTGGCTGATGAGTTAGCTTGCACTGGAGCATCACATGACTTCATTGGCCCTGAGCCAGCTATTCCGGTATCCAAGTGTTGGGTGAAGCTTCGGATTGACACCTGGGCTGCCACTCAGCACAAACAATACTGGAATAGTTTGGAGTCATGTCGTCAAACAAAATTGTATTGTACTGAGCCATCTCTAGGGGTGGCAAAGTATCTAACAAATCTGTCAAAGCAGAATTGCAGCATGCTGGTCAAAGCATTGACGGTCACTGCCGACTCAGTTATCACATGGCGAATATTCAACAAGCTGATTCATTTGCATGTGATAGCTGTGAATCCGATTATGGAACTTCGTATCATTTAATATGTAACTGTCCAGTTTTTGCACAATTGCGTTTCCGAGTACTCGGGAAACACTTATTAAGTGAAACTGACTTCAGAAACCTGAATCTTCAGGACGTTCTGTTGTTCTTGATCCGCTGTGGTAAAGAGCTATAGGCTCTCTTTACGCTTTATGCATTATCACAGTGCCCTTTTCAGGGCGCTGTTCGAACCCATTGTGGCACGCTTATGCGTTATTACAGTGTCCTTTTCAGGACGCTATGTGAACCCATAGTGGTACGCTTTTGCGAGTATGACGATCCTATTCCCTTACCTGTCCTTTCCCATGTCCTATCCTTTTTCCTTCCCTTCTCCATCAGGTAAATGATGAATAGGCTCGTGTTCATGGCGATGGCACAAATTCCCCGAATGGAGGAGAACGTGCCTCTAGAGCCGACCTACTGATACCTGATACTTGATGTACGGGATTTTCGGTCGGCTAGTTGCAATACCAGGATAAATCATTCTAAAATTGTTTCAAAATATAGTATATGACCAGCCTGGATTCATAAAATGTGATTTCTTCGAAGCTGTGATTTCGAAATAACTCCCCGTGAAGCCATCGTTAGTCATACACACTTTAAGGTATCCTAACCTCAACACTGTTGATTTCAATGTTGGTTTCGGGCTGTTCGGGCTCGTTTGGAAGTTGACCATCAATGTTAACTTCTTTTCCCGATCAGCCTAGATAGCTGTGTAGTGTCGGTAGCGGTTGTCTCAATTGGCTAAGAATAACACTACGAATCGCCTGATCCAGTGGTAAGAGTCCACTAAACAGGTGATCCCTAATCCATGGTGTTATGCGGCTTCATGCTTACCGTGCCAAGGAATGAATGCCCGAATAAAAAATACAGTAGAAAAACCGAACGTTGTATTGTAACAGTACTATTTAGAACCATAATTTTACAATAGACAACACTGTAAAAATAGACTATGCGTAGACTATGCGAAATTTGGATTTATTTACATTGTGAAGCTAATTCCACGTGTAAATCGTGTTATTATTTGTCATATTGAAAACTATGCACTGAACGATTGAAAATCAATAGCGACGCACATGAATTATATCATGATTGAATCGGCAAAGATTTGATAGCGTTGCACTTATTTTCCAAGTGTAAAAGCAACTGGTCACAATCTAAGTGCAGAACTTTAAAATTTAATATGTTTTTTCTTCTGAGTGTAGGTGACTATATACCAAACAACTTTGTCAAAGACCGTGAAGTGATCCGACGGCTGTGATTCACGGTCTTTGACAAAGTTCTTTGGCATATAGTCACCTACAATAATACCAAAGGGTTTATATATTGAACGTTTACAGCGCCACCTAGCGGCAAAATTCGAAAACCTAAAATTTCTGCATAGATTTGGCCAAGTTTTCCCATACAAACTTCCAGCGTTTTGAGCGCCCCCTTAGGCTCAACCGATTTTGCTCAAATTTTGAACGTAGCTTATGGAAGTCCAAAACAACTGATTTAGGAGGTAAGACATGGCGTTTTTCGAAATTTTTGTTTTCCATATAAGTGTGGGCCACCCTAGTAGACACCATACAGTAAATTGCAAATAAGATTTTTACAATATACTATACGGGTTGTTAAGTAGCATAACAATATAAAAAAATATTTTTCTCCATATATATATTTTTTCAAAACCATACATTTTATTGTAAATGAATTGTTCTAAATTCTGATACGTGGGCTTTAATATACCATACATTGTATGGTACACGTCTGGTTTCAAACAATAAAATGTACTGTTACCGGCAACACTGTTGACCGCGAAACGATGGTTAAACCACCGTCCGTTCCCTCGTAACTGAGCGGCTGTCGCCGAGTGAACTGACAGATCGGACAGCAGCAGACAGAACAGAGAAGAATAGATTCAGATTTCGCTTTGTACACAGTGAGTCAGCATTCGAAGTGCTTTAGTGACACTCTAAGTGGATTATTTGAGTATTTGCAGTAAGTTTGTGAACTAGTTGTTAGAATAATTATATTGAATTTATTCCTTTAACTGTAGTAATAAATTGTATAAGTTTTCCGGCTACTGTCAGCACCGCACAGTAAGAAGAAATTTCAGTCCGTCAAGGTACGTTTTGTTCAGTCCAAATTTGCTAGTCAGTATCGAGTCCGTATTTATAACCTGAAATTAAATGAACAATGTAATTTGTACAGATTGTAAAACCCACGTTCTCCCGACAACCGACAGCCAGAAAAGTGACAGAAAAATACTGAAATTGTGAGTAATTGTACTTCTAACTGTTAACTGACCACCAACCAATGTTTAATTAACTGAATTCAATAAATTACAGCTTTGTAGCTGCTTAGTATGCAACTGAAAGAACGGTGTTTGTTCTGACGATCGGGAACATTCTACAAAAAATTTCATCCGAAGTTGGATGATTGTTGCCCATCGCTGGTCCCTGCCGAGGAGAACAGACGGGAAGACGTCCGCCGCCTGAACGACCCACGATTGAAGACCATCAACATCACACCGCCGCCGCCGTCGTCGTCGCCTCCGGTGGTTCGATTGCAGGAAAACAAGTCAGTATACAGTTTTCTTTTTGCTACTATCTCGGATCCCGCACCACAGTAGTGGCCCGTGCAGTTTGGCAGTTTAGTAAGCTTTTTGGGTAGACAGTTGAGCTAGAGCAGTTTGATAAAATAATGCCGAAAAAGAGCAAGAATGTTACCAACACGGGGGGAATTGATAACCCATGCAAGAAAATGCAATCAAATATTGGGGTATGATAATTGGGTCTGTTGCGATGTGTGCAAATCGTGGGTACATTTTCAGTGCGCGGGTGTGAATCAGTCAATCACGGATAAAAGTTGGAAGTGCTGTGACTGTCTAGCCGATTGGGACGGCACCGATGTAACATCGAAATCGGGAGTGTCGTTTAATGAATCTTCAGTGAGTAAAAGCAGTAGTCGTGCATCTCAACGATTGCAACTCAGCTTGCAGCATCTGGAGGAACAACGTAGGCTGAGTAAGTTGCGTTCGGAAGAAGCAGCCAAATTGAAGCAGCTGGATGAAGAGCAGGAGTATATGAAGCAGCGATACGACCTACTAATGCAGATTGCTGACGAAAAAGATTCATCTAGCAGGCGCAGTGGTGTAAGCGGAAAAAGTCGACGTAAGTGTCGGAGTAAGTGTGAAGAGTAAACGTGTGGTTACTTGGGTCGCTTTTTTAGATTGTACTACGCATATTACCATTGGACGAAGCATATCAGAAGCGAGAAGGTTTAAATGATCAAAATTCAGTTCAGTCAGTCAGTTAGAACATGTAATATGGTTGACTCAATCATATTATGCTTAAATCAACAATATTTAATGTTAGGCTGACTATACGTCCCGTATTCAACGGGACAGTATCGTTTTTATGACTTTTTAGGGTTGTCCCGTCGTATTGTGGGAAAAGCTCAAAATGTCCCTTTTCGGAAAACGAGCATCTAAGTGTTAAAAAAAGTTAGGTATAACTTATTATGATGATGTTTCGAAATATTTTCCTATCATTACTCTTTTCAATGAAACAGATATTTTTTGATTAAGAAGTTAAGATTTAACCTGTTAAAATTTCGAGTTAAATATTGATTATTTAAAGTATCAGAAATATTACCTAAGATTCACATGTTAAAATTCACAGTTTAATAGATTTTTCATACTTTCGTGAAGTGTTGAGCCATAATTTTGTATAACATTAGAATAAACCCTATACATTCTTCAGCAATTCTAGGAAAAAAAGTTTATTTCTTCATTTTTTCTAAGTCAACGAATCTTATTCAAAGGAAATTATCAGGTCTTGTCAGTTAAAGTTAAACAAAATAATCATTCCAATAACGTGATTTATCGGAAGCTTTGATGACATCAACACTTTTTATATGATTAGGGATATCAGACTTAAAATACGAAAAATTGGTTACTGAAATGTGGTGTTGCCAGCTGAATAACTTAGTGGTCTCAAAACATTGTTTACACTCGCAGGTATCTTTTCTTATGTAATTTGCTTTTACATGAGCACACGATTTTGTATATCTGAGAATTTTTGGAACATAATCGTTCCCTAATGTGTATATGAAACAATTTATAATAACAGTCTTAAACATTTTGTATGTCCCGTAGTAATTCATGCTCATTTGTCCCGTGATACAGTTACTATCTGGTCAGCCTATTTACTGTTCATGGTTGATGGTTTGACAGCTCGCATATTCTCATGACAGATTCAAGCATGTTTATGCTTAACTTAACCTATCTTAACCGTTATGTGTCCGACAATTTTTTTGCTTTTTTCTACACCGTGCTTTTTAAATGGGCGCTGGGTACCCGGGTACCCTGTCGGCCACATAAGGGTTAACCCTTAAATTGAGGGTTAAACTAACTGTTACGGATGGTTCATTCAAGTAACACAAAAATTGGTCAAATGAGGTTATGTGCAATTATAGATTCATCAACAGCTTCAAATTCAGGATGAACAATTCTATAATGGTCGTATTTTAGTGCAATGTGATTTAATTGTAATATATTGCGCTATCTACACTATACCAGGAACGTTCTATATCGGCAAAAAAAATCTTTGGATATCGTTCATCAAGGCAATATGACAACATCGTCGTAGCCACTTTCAACTACCACCGCTGCTCCCACTAGCTGCTAACCAAAACTGAGAAGACAGCAGTTAGGAGGCTCGGTCAACACGAGCTCAAGCAAGGTTGAGGTAATGACATATATATGTGCTTAGCTTGAGCATTTGATGGTTGGTGTGCCATTATGTTGATTCAAACGAAATTTATGCTTGGTGTGGGCATCAAATCATTGTGAATCAACCGTTTGAAGCACGTATACCAAGAATATCTTCGAAGCTTGAGAGAGTTATAGAAAAAGTTATATTGAACAGACAACATTTCTGTCCAAGAAACACGCGTAAAATAGTCAGGTCCACATCTAAAGGGACTTGACTTTTTTTACGACGTTTTTTGAAATAACGCGGGTTTTTTACGACGGTTTTTGAAATAACGCAGTTTTTTACGACGTTTTTTGAAATAACACGGTACCATTACCGTCGTAAAAAAAACTTCAGTGTACTTTTCCGGAAGTAATCACATATTTAGTATGAAAATTGCATACGTTTAGGCGTTTTCTTTGGATTTAAATACAAATAATTAAAAATTTAGAAGACTTGTAAAAGTTTTGCGTAGCTTTTATCAATCTGGGATGACTAACTCAGGAGCAAAACATATTTTCAGCACTAACAAAGATATTTTACTGACTGATCAATTTCACCCCGCAAGCAAAATTTATGGTTTTTTTACTCCAAATGATATTTATTACAATAAAACGATTTGCAGTGAAAGTTTCAACCTTGCTGACTGATGAAAACCGTGGTCGTACTTGTTTTAAAGCATTGAGTTTGACCACATCGATAACGATTAAAAAATTAGACGCTAAAAACTGTGAAAAGTGATCAATTTCTCCCGAAATCACGGTACCTACCCGGATACCTTGCCGACATTTCACGTAATAAAACATTGTACAAGCCCCTCCCCCTGCCCATCCACACTTAGGAAGTTGACCCTTAGGAGGTCAACCACGGTATTAGGAGGCACACGATATTGGGGCATGGCACGGTAAACGGGCATATAAAATCGCGGTTGTACTAAGATAAATGTACAAATAGTGGTGCTATTAGTAGCTCCTTGTAGTGAAATAATTGAATAAAATGGAAAATACCGTCAGTGTACCAGTAGCCGCTCATGACCCAATAGCCGCTCATTGTTGCAAAAATTAAGTTTTCACGCATATATACACTCTTTTCGGCGCGGATGTTCTTGAAGTACATGAATCGGATGAGAGCAAAGCCATTTTATGCAATATTTACCAAATAACATAAGTTTTAAAAACAAAACTAACAATTTTTTTGAGCGGCTATTGGGCCCAAAAAAGTTGTAGGTAATTTCATGTGTTCCAATAATCGCTCACGCAAAAAAATACGTGAAACTCGTCTCACACCAACTGTAATAAAATCATATTTTTATGAGAAGTTCTACTTTAGTCTTGATTTGTATATGATCGTACTTAGTTTGAACTAACATAAAATGCAAAAACATTTCGAATTGGCTTAACAGTCATTCAACAGATGATGTTTTTCTGCGAAACTGGCGTTAGATGAGCGGAATCTGGTACCCTGATGGTATCACAAAATAAAAAGTCTGAAAACGTTAATCGGTAGTTTTTCCTATTTGCTAGGAAAAATGTAAAAACCATTGTTTATTTCAGTTTTGGCTAATAAATCACTTGCACCAACTATAGGTACACGGTCCCTTATTATGGAGGTGAAATTTAACATTGGTTCGTATAGTAGCACATCCCATTGAATTCTTATGAGACCCACCACTATAGGTGCAAAGGAGCAAAAAAAAAGGAAAATAATCGTTTAAAATAGGTTTTTCGGCAAATCCTGAACACATAACTGAATTAATGTTATTGTGATATAGACTTCTAAGTTAATGTTCTTATTACGTTAAACGACCTCTACACTGATTCTCTGTAAAATAACATATGAAACACGCATTGAAAAGTTTAATGCTGAACTTTTATACTAGATTTTTTCAAAAAAAAAAATATAACGAAAACTATTTATCTTGACAAACTCTTCCTAAAATGCATTGGAGCGCCCCTCCGACTATGCTCCTCCATCATCTGGCAGCATCTGCAGCATGATCAGCGTAAAATAAATGTCAGATTGGATCAAAACAAATCACACCAACCGAGAGAGAAAATCTCACGCACGTGTTGCTCCTACGTTAAATATGTCAAAGCGATGTGTCAGTTTGGCTGCTGTCTCGCTCTGCAATCGAACGACGATTGGAACGGCGATTCCAAAAACGACGGTTCTGATTCGTCGTGTTCAGTTAGAAAATCCACGTACAATATTAAGTATGATGCATCTATTGAAAATGTCATTTACAAGCTTTTTGGTCGAAATAGTGCTAAATTGCCTCCACTAAGGGTGCTTTTACCCTACCAAAATGATAGACCTCGTACACTTTAGTTCAAATCCCCTATCATATCTCGTGTCTATGTTAGATATTCAAGCGATTCCTCAAGTAACCAAGCCATTTCATTTTATGTGCGCGCTAAAGTGAAATGACCCGTTGTTTGTGTTTCACTGTTTTCGGGAATGCCTATTTTTAATCTCATAAAAATGACTCCATGAAAATGTTTGGTTATACATACCATCATCCATAATAGCAGTCGTTACATTTTTTCCAGTAATTCCTTGGTCCCAGGCAGCTTGCACATTCAAGTCTAGTCGAGGTTTTCCTCCATTTTGTCCTGTATTTCGTAAATACCATTGCAGTGGGAAGTACGGGTCTGTTGGTGCTTTTCCTACGTTAGGATCAGAAGTGTCTACTACGTATGATGACGGAATTGCAGCACGTAACCCTCGTTTGACACGTTTAAAACCAACTTGTTGTACAGCAGTATTTACCTATAATATAAGGTTCATGAAACAACATGATCGAAAACATATTCTAGACCAATCTCACCAAAGCCTCCTTTTTTAACACCCTCATATGGGCTATACTTCGACGAGTTCTGGCATGTGGTAGTGCCGCATGTTTGAAATGAAACTCTCGCCCAGCGCTTCCTGCAAGCTGCAACGTGGATTATGGAAGATAATCATTTTTTTTTTAGAAAAAGTGATGTGTGCTTTCCTCTATTGTGTTTGTGGCAGGGAATGTTGTATCTAAAATTTAGGGTGGTATCCCATGTAACAAAACTAGCTGAATAACAGTTTTTTAAGCTAAAGTTTGCTTAAGAGTTGTTTGTTCCACTCTTGTGCAGCAAAAATGTTTGTTGGGATATCATAGAAAGCCAAGTTTTTTTTTATATGTACGGGGAAAAATCTGGAAAATAATAATTATTACTAACAGTTATGTACACATAACATATCACTCAATACTAGAAAAACGATTGAGCTTTTGTCAACAACACGTTCTCTCGACAACATATATTATTTCACCAGAAGACCACGAAATCCTCTGTAAACAATCATGTGAAAGGAATTTTCATCACCGGATAATTTCTAGGACAAGACTTTAATTATAAAAACTTGATTGCCCCTCTTAAGCTCAAGCTCAATAAAGAGATATATCATATATATTTACATTTTCTAAAAAGCATTGGGCAGAGTTGGTTAAGTCAAACCTACCCTTTCATAAACTTCAAAGAGCTTACGTTGAAAATAAAGTAAATAGAAAATTATACAATTTTGTTGGTTGGTACTGCATTGTCAGACATTACACAGCGCAACATTTTTTGTCTCAAGAGCAAACTGATGTGTCTCTGACAGATTTTGGACCTCTGAATCCGAATCCGGGTTCAGATTTGCTCCAGCACGTCACAATTTTGAGCTATACCTTAATTTATAGGGCAAAATATGCGATTTTGGGCTTTTTTGACTGCAAGCCATTAAGCAAGGAGATATTTCTTTAAACCAATCAAAGCATAAATTGGTCAATTAACATCTAAATTACTCTAAACATCTAAATACATCTAAACATTTTCAGGCTCAGTGAACTCTATGTTCATCGGTGCACTCGTCTACACTCAGAAATAAAAGTATACATCGAATTACTATTATTTATGCATTTTGTATCCGCATCTCTCTCACTCTCTTTCTGTTTTGATACTATCTGGTGCTTCACCTAGGTTGACGAAACACTTCTCTTCAACCCAGGCTAAACGGCAGATAGCATGAAAACAGAAGGAGAGTGAGAGAGATGCGGATACAAAATGCATAAATAATCAGTGTCGCGAAGCATCAGCTGTAGTCACAAAAAAGCTGATAAACACCAAACTTGTATCACCCTGTCTCTGCGGTTTCTGATTCGCTCTCTCTACAGTCGCTAACACCAGAAAAGACAGAATCCCATCATAGTCACCCGGTCACCCTTGTTTTGCTACAATCATCCTGACTTGGATACGGCTCATGTGAGTGTCATGATTCTCTCCGTCGCCTCAAGCAGATGCACGCGCAACAGCATGTAAAACTATGCATGTGTATTATCACAAGCACGGTACTACGTCATAAATCCTATTCGTTTTGCATAGCTCAGTTTAAACGCACACATTGAGCGCACCACGCAGTTTGCCCTGGCTACGGCAAACGCTCTCACTTCGCCCGTTATGCATCTTTGCTCAGAGAGATTGATTCTAGCAACCCGCCTGAAGCATACTCAGCAACTGCTATCGCTGCAAGGCTGCGAAGCGTGGAACCCACAACATGTTTGTCATTCCAGGCATGACATGCTAGCTGGTTCGTATCACCTTGGGAAGGGTGACTCCAGAAAGCGGTTCAAGTGATTGTCTCGTGATGGTCGCGATTATTCGCAAGACTGTAAATAATAGTAATTCCGTGTATACTTTCATTTCTGAGTGTATATTGAACGAATGTTTGCATTCTGAATCGTGTGCGAGAGTACACTGAAGTTTTTTTACGACGGTAATGGTACCGCGTGTTGCACCCTGTGCATTCGTTTCAGTGTAAGCCATACGTTTTACTCGGGTATACCGACATGACAGAGAGAGAGAGAGACGATAACAAAAACAACAGAGCCCGGTGTTTCGACTAACGTGTTAAATCAGTAACAAATTTTGAAAACGACGTATAATCAATGGTGTTCAATGCTACACCATTGATTATACGTCGTTTTCAAAATTTGTTACTGAAATAAAGTGTTTTTCTAAGTAAAATATCTTCTCTACAAAATTGATATTAGTCCGAAACCAGATCTCAACAGTGGCTGACGAGGACGGAATAGGAATACCAAGAGAAATCGACCTTTAATTGCAATTATCAGCTTTTATTCTCCGGCACCAGTTTGAGGTTAATCCCGAGTACCTGCAGCGTTGAGGTAAGTCTTGTTTGTTTTGGTTCGAGCTCTACCATAAAAAATAGCTTAACTGATGATGTGTATGGCCTGAATGCCGATGGCTTAAATGCCGGAAAACAGTGGCTCGATAATGCCGGAGAACAGAGGCTTAAATGCCGGATCTGCAAAACATAATTCAGTTGAGATATTTTTTACGGTAGGCATCGAAAGCCTAGATCGATGAGTGTGATTTAAACGTTATGATATTTGATTAGGACCATGGACAAATGCCGTTTCTGTTCAAATCGCTACCCCCAAACGAAATTAGGGGTCAATGGACGAAATGGAAGCGAAATTTCGAGTACATCGTAGCCTAGGGGCAAGACAGATCTAACTAGAGCAAATCTGTGTTCGAGGTGTTGTTCAGAATTCCTCACAGCTCCTCAGAATTTCTGCCGTTTTTGCCAAAGTGTGATCTGGCACCAATGTCAAACTGCAAAGTGTTGCGTGTGCTGAATGAAAATTGCAGTTTTGGGGATGTCTTTCAACATATTTCGTCGATCATCGATAAAAAGAGTAACTCAGAATCTCTCAGAGGTGCTCTCGTTTGTACAGTGTCTTGCCCCTAGATCGTAGCCGCAAGTGAGGTGACGAACAAAACGAAGTTGAAATTCTTTCTTCTGGCCAAACCGTGCCCTGACGTTCAGGAAATCTTCCAAACGATTCCTGGAGCGGACGTTGTTGAAGATGTGGAGAAAACTGTGGATCCGTTCTCTGTTGCGCTAACCAAACTGGACGAGTACTTCGCTCCAAACCATCATGAGTCGATGGAGAGACATATTTTTTGGACGTTGAAGCCGGAAAGCGGAGTAAATTTGGAAAAATTCATGCTGAGAGCACGAGAACAGGCGTACAAGTGCAATTTTGGTACATCCCAGCAAGAAAGTCGTGATATTTGCGTGATAGACAAAATCACGCTTTTGGCGCCACCAGATCTGAAGGAGAAGCTACTGCAGCGAGCCCAACCAACTCTGGATGATGTATTCAAAATTGTGGCGTCCCACCAGTCCGTCAAGTACCAAGCGAGTCAGATGGTGGCTGGTCCTTCGGGGTTGTCCCAATCAGTAGCCGCAGGTGATGTCAACCGTATGTATGCATCGTCGTCGAATCGCTTCTCTACTGAGTGGTTCCGATGCGGCCGGAAAGGACATTTGGGTCATGATCCCATATGTCCAGCTCGCGACAAGCAATGTAATCTTTGCAAACGAGGTGGCCATTTTGCCAGGAAATGTAAGACACCGAATGCAAAGAGTCTTGCCCATGGTTCGGTAAGTTTTGTTTTGTTCGTAAATGTTCTGTCCTGAATGAAAATCGTTATTGTTTTGAATTAGCCGATGCAGCTCAAACCATCAGTTCGCGAGGTTCGCTCTTTGAAACAAGTTTCGCAGCGTATTCGGGCGATACCTGTAGAAGAGATCGACTCCAAACCGGAAACGGAAATGCAGAGCTTCATATTCGCTATCGGAGACGGTGACGAATTCATTTGGTTGAAAGTTGGTGGAGTGATGATGCAAGCTCTAATCGATTTGGGGTGTAACATAAACATCATCGACGATGGTACGTGGGACCGAATGAAATCCCAAGGTGTTGCCATTCGTAATGCAACGACAGAAGTGGACCACAAATTCCGAGGATACGGAAAAGATTGTAAGCCGATGGATGTAATGGGTATGTTTGATGGTACGGTTGAAATTTTCAGCGATGATCAACAGGCTAATGAGGAAGCACGATTCTACGTTGTCAAAGACGGAAACCAGCCTTTGCTGGGTAAAGAAACGGCTCGGCAACTGAACGTTTTGCGATTGGGACTCCCGGAGCCAAATGAGGGAGTGTACCAGGTATGAGTAATACTTAAACTGGAAATATTTTTTTTATTAATTTGTATACTGATTTCATGTACTATAAATATCGGAAGTATCACCCCGTTTCCTAAAACGAAGGAGGTTAAACTTCGCATTCCAATTGACAAATTCGTTACCCCGGTAGCTCAACACGCCAGACGACCGCCGATCGCTTTGCTAGGACGCATCGAGGAAAAGCTAGATCAGCTCGAAGCGGCAGATATAATTGAAAAAGTAAGCCAGTATAGCGATTGGTTGTCTCCGTTAGACGTTCTAGTGAAAGACAACGGGGACCTGAGAATTTGTGTTGACATGAGGATGGCAAATAGAGCTATCAGACGGGAATATCATTTCATGCCAACAATTGACGATTTTCTGCCACTAATAAAATCTGCGAAATTCTTTTCCAGATTAGATATAAAAGAAGCGTTCCATCAAATTGAACTAGATGAGTCATTGCGTTCAATTACCACGTTCATCACTCATCGTGGCACCTACAGATATAAACGTTTGATATTCGGGGTCTCTTGTGCCCCCGAAATGTTTCAGAAGATTATGGAACAATTACTTGCGGAGTGTGAGAACTGCATTAGCTCTATCGACGATATAATCATATTCGGGGCCGATGAAGCAGAGCATGACCGATGTCTGCAGAAAGTACTTGAAGTTCTAAAGAGCCGCAATGTTTTACTTGGGCAGTTGAACGCTTCGCTGTGTATCTGGTAGGACGACGATTCGAACTCGAAACTGACCACAAGCCGCTTGAAGCAATATTTGCTCCAACTTCAAGGTCATGTTCTCGCATAGAAAGATGGGTCCTACGGCTACAGTCATTCACCTATGATGTCAAGTACCGGAAGGGATCCGCAAATATCACAGATTCCTTTTCTAGACTAACCGACCACCATCAGACGGATAAAGCTTGTTCTGAAGACGACGAAACCTTCCTTATACTTGCTATCCTAGAATCTACTGCAATTGACATTGGAGAGGTAGAAAGTGCTACAGCTAATGATCGGGAACTCATGCTGGTCAGAGAAGCTTTTCGTAGTGGAATCTGGAATGACGTTGAAATAAAACCATACGAAGCGTTTCAAAATGAGCTTGGAATAGTAGGCGAACTAGTTGTGAGGGGGGACAAAATGGTGATTCCGATAAGTTTGCGCAAGCGATTTCTACAACTAGGACACGAAGGACATCCTGGAGAATCAGCGATGAAAAGGAGACTTCGGGACAGAGTATGGTGGCCTGGAATGGACAAAGAAATAATCAGGTTTGTGACAATTGGCTTCTTTAGCTGTGTTGAGATAATTCCATATTCTGAATCTGCATGAGAAACTGAGCCGAAATCCAAATTTTCATGAATTTTAGTGCCCGGGAACCTATTTAAAAATCAATTTGAAGTTTGTATGGGAGCGATTTGTCGAATCACCCCTCGTCGCATTTTGTACTGGGTGGAACTGTCAAACAGTTACCCAGCTGTCAAAAGGTGATTTCAAAAAATCTCTTCGAAATTGATTTTAGGTATCAAAATAAAGTTTTAAAAATCTGAAAAAAATCATAGTGGCTCAGAAAAAGGTGCTCTTTCGTATAAAATAAAAAAATCGATACATTTTTCTTAATTTAAAAACCCAATTTGTGAAGGCTGTCGGTTGGAAGGTTTGCCCCAAAAGCCCGAGCCTATGCACAGCACAGCCGACCGTTGCCATCAGAAGCTTGGACAGACGTCGCCATTGACTTTCTAGGTCCATTACCAAGTGGTAAATACCTGTTGGTCATTATTGACTACTTCAGTCGCTACAAAGAAGTGGAAGTAATGCGACAAATAACAGCGAACGGAACAGTTGACAGACTTTGACGAATTTTCCAGCGCTTAGGTTTCCCTCGCACTATTACATTAGACAATGCAAGGCAGTTTTTAAGCTCCGATTTTGGAAATTTCTGTAAAGAAAGTGGCATTTTTCTTAACTTCACGGTGCCATATTGGCCGCAACAAAATGGGGAAGAAGAGAGGCAAAATCGATCTTTGCTGAAACGCTTGCAAATAAGTTGTGCCGTCAAGAGAGACTGGGAGCGAGATTTGGAAGAATATCTCATGATGTACTACTCTACTCCCCATTCTGTGACGGGAAAAACCCCTTCGGAAGTTTTCATGGGTCGAACAATCCGTACCAAGATACCATCATTGAAGGACATTGAGACGATACCAGCGAGCGAGGACTTCAGGGACAAAGATTGTTCTTCCAAGTGTGGTATCCGAGTCACAACAGGTCACAACAAAGCAGCCAATTCGGCTGGTTCGCCATCAGCCGAATTTTATTTTTTTTTTGATCATCACAGCATCTGTATATCTGTGATCATCATCACATCATCCGTTTGTCTGTGATCATCATCAATTTATCTGTTTGTCTGTGATCCCCATAATCATCTGTTAATCTGTGTTCATGATCACATCATCTGTTTGCCTGTGATCATCATCACATCATCTATTTGTCTGTGATCATCATCACATCACCTCTTTGTCTCTGAACGCCATAATCATCTGTTTGTCTATAATCATCATCACATCAGCTGTTTGTGATCATCACAGCATCTGTATATCTGTGATCATCATCACATCATCCGTTTGTCTGTGATCATCATCAATTTATCTGTTTGTCTGTGATCCCCATAATCATCTGTTAATCTGTGTTCATGATCACATCATCTGTTTGTCTGTGATCATCATCACATCATCTGTTTGTCTGTGAACCCCATAATCGTCTGTTTGTCTGTGATCATCATCACATCATCTGTTTGTCTGTGAACCCCATAATCGTCTGTTTGTCTGTGATCATCATCAAATCATCTGTTTGTCTGTGATCATCGTCACATCATCTGTTTGTCTGTGATCATCATCGCATTATCTGTTTGTCTGTGAACCCCATAATCATCTGTTTGTCTGTGATCATCATCACATCATCTGTTTGTGATCATCATCACATCAACTGTTTGTCTGTGATCATCATCACATCATCTGTTTGTCTGTGAACCCCATAATCGTCGGTTTGTCTGTGATCATCATCACATCATCTGTTTGTCTGTGAACCCCATAATCGTCTGTTTGTCTGTGATCATCATCAAATCATCTGTTTGTCTGTGATCATCGTCACATCATCTGTTTGTCTGTGATCATCATCGCATTATCTGTTTGTCTGTGAACCCCATAATCATCTGTTTATCTGTGATCATCATCACGTCATCTGTTTGTCTGTGATCATACTCTCCGGGCTACTCCTCTGCCCTGCCGTCAGGGAGCCTTTCCGGGGAATCATTTGATTCACCCCCCGGGCTACTCCACTGCCTTTACAGCAGGGAGCCTTTCCGGGGGATCTTCTTATTTTTCCTGCCGGGCTACTCCTCAGGGAGCCTTTCCGGGGAATCTTCTGTTTTTCCTGTCGGGCTATTCCTCTGCCCTTTCGTCAGGGAGCCTTTCCGGGGAATCATTTGATTCACCTCCCGGGCTACTCCACTGCCTTTGCAGCAGGGAGCCTTTCCGGGGGATCTTCTTATTTTTCCTGCCGGGCTACTCCTCAGGGAGCCTTTCCGGGGAATCTTTCTTTCCTCCTCACGGGCTACTCCTCTGCCTGTCCGACAGGGAGCCTTTCCGGGGAATTTTTGTTTACCCTTCTCGGCCTACTCCACTGTCTTTTCAGGTGGGAGTCTTACCGAAATGTTTTGTTTCGGAACATATTCTCACAATAATGTTTACTTACAAACCCATTGCAATCCTGCACTGATGCAATCCATTGGAGAGAGCGCTACAGGTTCCATACTAGCTGCGCCATTGTGGTATCCGAGTCACAACAGGTCACAACAAAGCAGCCAATTCGGCTGGTCCGCCATCAGCCGAATTTTGTTTTTTTTTTCCACCACTCACATCACGGAACAACCGTCCGCTACAACAATGTTCACTAAACTGAGGCATCCTTGCTCATCAAACACGCATCAACACATCATTGACGTTTATAGTGCGTTACGCGCTGTCGGGCGTTAGCCCTCTTTGAGCACTTTTATTCAAACTGATTCATGCACGCTAAAATAAAGGCATGCGTATGCGCTATTAAAATCTTATAAATATTTGAACTGTTGAATATACTGTTTTACCTTTTTTCTGACAGTTCTGGATACTACACCAAGTACAAAGCATGCGAACGAGAAAATGCTAACAGGAATGCTACAGAGTCAGGAATCAAAGAAGGAGATAAAGTTCTGATGCAGAACTTGTTGCCTGGTAATAAGCTGTCCACAACATACAATCCTACGCAATATGAGGTGGTAAAGAAAGCTGGAACCAGAGTGACCATTCAGGATGAGGAGTCTGGCAAAACCTATGATCGTAGTTCAGCTCATTTGAAGAAGATATCTGAGTCAACCGAGGCGTCAACAATGTCTACCGAAATTGATTCTCTTCCACAGGTAACTGATCAAGGAACTACGACAACGGCCCCACTTCGAGATGAGGAACCTCGGCCGAAACGTTCCTGCCGACGTCCGGCCCGACTGGAAGATTATGTGGTTGACGATGACCCTTCAGATCTTTGAAAGAAAAGGAGATGTTGCACCCTGTGCATTCGTTTCAGTGTAAGCCATACGTTTTTCTCGGGTATACCGACATGACAGAGAGAGAGACGATAACAAAAACAACAGAGCCCGGTGTTTCGACTAACGTGTTAAATAAAGTGTTTTTCTAAGTAAAATATCTTCCCTACAAAATTGATATTAGTCCGAAACCAGATCTCAACACCGCGTAAAAAAACCGCGTTATTTCAAAAAAAAAAACGTCGTAAAAAAACTGCGTTATTTCAAAAACCGTCGTAAAAAAACGCGTTATTTCAAAAATCGTAAAAAAGTAAAAAAAAATCAAGTTACGTTGGATGTAATCCCGACTATTTTGCGCGTGTTTTTGAAAAAACTCGTTTTTTTACGACGGGTTTTGAAATAACGCGGTTTTTACGACGATTTTTGAAATAACGCGGTTTTTTTTACGCGGTACCGCGTAAAAAAAACTTCAGTGTATTCGTTTTGGAACGTTCATTTAGCGTTCAGGTGGAAACATTCCGTACTGAGAATTGAATCAGTGAGCATGTTTTTGATTCAATCAGCTTAAGGCCCCTTAGCGTGTCAGCTCAAATTTTGCTCTTCTTATTTGATTCTTATTCCAAACAGTCATCAAGCACGATAGTAGTTGTGTAGCCTTTCTATACCAATTCCATAAACAAACAAACAAAAATAGCACCTCTTTGTCTCGGTACCTCCAATGTAAACATTTCGAGAATATGAATCATTTGAAAGCAACTCAAGCAGTAAACTACTCTACTTCAATGAATAACAAGGAAACATATTCAAATGTCACGAAAAATGTTAGATGTTTTATGTAAGAAGCTAGAAATGATCGAATTATTTTGGTACGATCTCCCACTGTTTATGTTTGCTGCAACAGCAGTGCTGGCAGACCGCTTGGTGAAGATTTGCTTATTTCACTAACAATTGTGGTAAAAAAGTTAAAAAATAATATCCCCACAAATTATTTTTGATTTTATGACGCATAACCAATGTGTTTGACTGGATTTTTTAATTGATTTCGATCAATTTCATTGATGCTTTGGCCAGCAGGATCGACATCACTGCGTGCAATGATCGATGATTGTGCGCGCCAAAAGACATCACCGCGCTGCCGCCGTCGTCGTTGGTACTGCGGTGGGTGGTAAACACCGCCAACCACATTTTTAGTGCGGTCGAAACAAATCGTTAAAAATTTCTACTTTCAGCGCAGTTTCGAGATCGAAAGGAATCGCTCAGGAAACTGCTTGAGTGATTCCTGGCAGAAACTTTCTTCGGTGACTGCCATTTGAACTTTCATTTCTTCGCTACTGCGTACTGCGATCGAAGAAAAACCGGTTTCTTGAGCGATTCAGGCAAGGAATATCCCATGCATCAAGATAGGCTGAGAAATTCCTTCTGATCTCCAAACAGCGCTTTCGAGGGAAATAATGCTTAGTAATCGTGATTACTTGGAAAGAGGCTTGCATTTCAAGTAGTGTGAATACATTTTTATGCCGAATATCTCGCGTGAAATTGATTATTTTATAGAATAAGATAAGTGTCGATTTTTTACAAATATGTATTGGTGCAATGTTGTGTAAAGTTGATTTCGGTCATTGATTTTGAAGAAGCCATTTTGCGATGACACGCTAAGGGGCATTAATGCCACTTGGTAGTTGAGAGTTGGAGAGTTGAGCGAACGTTCTTTTCGTATACAGTCCGGATTGGCTGGTTGGGTCACGACTGCGCCCCGATTAGCGAATCGTGTTCGTTCGTTGGGGCAACTGACAACTGATCAAAACGTTCTAGACACACGCAAGTGACGAGAAATACGTCACGAAACACTCACATACTTGCGCAATCGTTCGGTATAGAGGAGCTATAATGCGACGGCGGTCAGACGTCAAACTCGTTTTGACATTTATTTTGACATTGACAGTGCTTTTTAGTTGGGTTTTGCCCCAACCAGTGAACATTCAACCATCGATACAGCCCATCTAACCCGACGTCTCCACTAGACAGAAATGTCTTGCCATTTTGCTGGACAGATGTATCATGACAGAAATGTTATCTCGCTGTTTGCATGGAAAGCAGCGGTGTTGATCATTTCTGTTACGTATTCTCTTTCTGGCAGCAAAATGGCAAGACATTTCAGACTAGTGGAGACGTGGGGTAACGAGCTCTCAAAGAACGAATCGTCACTGTACACCGATGCTCGCTGATTCATTTCACACTCTATTTGTTTCTCTCCTGATTCGTTTCGGTGGCGTCAGTGGCGAGCCGTTCGTGTTGCGTTCGTTCATGGAGCGCCGTGCTCTCTTATGTCGTTTTCGTTTTTGCGGCGGGGCTATACCGCTTCGTGCTACACTTTTCACTGCAAAAACAAACATTTTCGGTGCAGTTGCATTGGTGTGCGTGAATAAAAACCAAAATATTTACAACTTTGCAAACGCTTATTGGTGGACACGGTGTACACTCGCTACACACTAAGATTCTGATTTTCCAGCTCAGTAAATTTTTCACTGAATTCAGTATTTTTTCTATCTTTTTACTGAGTTCTCAACAGCAGATTTAACTCGGTACACTCGGTAATCATATTTACCGTTCACCAGTAACGATATTTAGCGTGCATCTGTAATTTATGATAGTTAATTTGCAGAGCTCGTTAACTTATTTACAGAGTTTTCAGCAAAAGGGATAACCGAGCGTACCGAGTTAAATCTGCTGTTGAGAGCTCGGTAAAAAGATGGGAAAAATACCGAGCTGATCTTAGTGTGTACACTCTCGAATTTTTGAGTGCTGCACTATCTTGAGCGGTTCAAAAAAAAATGCTACACCGGTGCAGCACGAAAATCAAAAACGAACACTTTCGGTGCAAAAGTGCTACACCGGTGTAGCACCACCGCTAAAACAAAAACGGCATTAGTATTGGATTACTGGCAGTGTTTGGACGAAAAAGTGATCAGTGAACCACTCGGCAGTTTTTCTTCCCTTCTGTTGGTTCTGTTTCAATTACCAAGCGGTGTATGTTCTCTCGTCGAGTCGCATGGTTCACGAAGGAACACAAAGAGGATACTCCGATATAAACAAGCTGCGGCGATGAGCGGGCATCGCTAAGTGTAACACTTACCGATGATCGCTCATCGTTGGCTTGGGGCAACTGTGAATAATCGTTATTTTCATCAGTATTTAATGCGTTTTCGCTTTAAAAACGTGAAATACTATTTAATTTAACTGTATTCATGACGTTGCAGGTTGTGTAGTCACAATAAAAAAAGAATTATGGCAAAAACATATTCTAACCGAATGCATCGCTTTCATTAGCGTCATCGAGCATCTTCTCTCTTGATTGCGCTCTCGTATCGAACCGGGCAAGAGAATGATCAGCATTTCGGGGAGCGTTCCCGAGCATGTTGGTTCATGAAATGTTACATTCGCGAATGTATCACTTGCTGAGCATGGACCATTCAGTGGTTCGCGATAAAAATCCACACACTGATTACTGGCGTTATTTTGGCTATTTTGCATCGCCGGCATTCGGGTGAGCGAATGAGTTTTCCCATGCTTGATGGTGCTGTCACAGACAAACAGACGTCTCACTCCACTCACTTCTCATGGTTACCCTTTTTAACGGTTAGTTCAAATATTTTGTAGTTTGCAAATCGCAATGTAAAAACTAGTGTTAAATTGGGCAACATAGCCTATTCCGTCTAAACATTCGTCTTTGTAGAGATGAAATTTGACTAATGCCTGGTTTACATGGTGCAAATGACTTGATTCAAGTCAATGGAAGATGCTCAATTGAGTGCACATTGAACGTGTAAACACCACCATTCATCTCACTTGAACAAATCACTTGACTTGAACGAAAGTTGAACATGTTGAACATGTTGAACTTTTTCAATCAAGTCAAACGAAATCATCTCACTTGCCCCGTCTTAACCCGCGATTCATGTGAGTTGAATTCAAGTCATCTGTCAAACGAGATGAATTCTATTCAGTTTGCTTACGCATCACACGACTTGAACCATGTAAACACTTGCTTAAACTGAGATGCATTCAAGAGCATTCAAATGGACACTCAAGTCATTTGCTCAGTCTAAAAACCTCATTCCATTGGACTGAACATTAGGGCAGTTTAGACTTTAAACATATTAAAGATTCAAAGCACCCATATGTTGAATACAAAACTTGGTGCAAAACTAGAGTCCTGTCAAATTTTCAGCCATTTCGGTGATGATTTAATGGTGGTTCAAAAGCAAAATAGGTTTATATGGGAATTACTATGGAGAATATTCAAAAAAGGTTCTCCACGCTGTACAGCATTACCACATGGATGAAGTCATAGGGTCAAAGCCAAATTGAATTCTTCAGATCTCAATGATGAATGTTGCTGAAGACCGGAACTCATTTCGACATTCAGGAAAAAGGATATTAAACAAATTCTCACTCGAATGCGTATCTTTATACACGATGTCCTGCAAGGTGTGCAAGAAGGTAACACGCATACTATGATTGGATATGCATGGATTAAAGACACAGGGCCCATATAGCCGAGGCGGTAAACGCACGGGTATTCAGCATGACCATGCTGAGGGTGACGGGTTCGATTCCCGGTCGGTCCAGGATCTTTTCGTAAAGGAAATTTCCTTGACTTCCTTGGGCATAGAGTATCTTCGTGCCTGCCACACGATGTACACATGCAAAATGGTCATTGGCAGAGGAAGCTCTCAGTTAATAACTGTGGAAGTGCTCATAGAACACTAAGCTGAGAAGCAGGCTTTGTCCCAGTGAGGACGTTACGCCAAGAAGAGAGAGAGAGCGGATTAAAGACACTGTATCACTGTATGCTAAAGACACGAAATCTGATGATTGTTGCTATTGATGATGATTGTCACGTCATGACGATGATGCTGTCGAGCAATGCTTTTAAAGCGCGTTTGATAGGTCTCCTGCTCGATTGGAATGACATTGACAGCAAATTTGGAATTTCAATTGGAACATTTCGTGTCTTTGCATATAGTGTCTTTAGCTTGGATTAATAACTTCTGTTTTATGAGTCGAAAAGAGTTGCGGTCTTCGGCAACATTCATCATTGAGATGTGAAGAATTCAATTTGGCTTTGACCCTATGACTTCATCCATGTCTTATTGCTATATATCGCGGAGAACCTTTTTTGAAAATTCTCCATAGTAATTTCCATATAAACCTATTTTGCTTTTGGGCCACCATTAAATCACCACCGAAATGGTTGAAAATTTGACAGGACTCTAGTTTTGCATCAAGGATTGTAATGAACATATGGGAGCTTGGAATTTTTAACATGTTTGAAGTCTGAACTGCCCTACTGAACATGTTTGAGAAGGTAGCGAGTAAAATGCTCGTTTCAGTTGAACCATGTAAACCAGGCATAACGGGTTCAGCCTTGACAAATAATTTGTCACACAACTCCAACTGAAAACCCATAATAAAAAAAATATGAAGCGACAGTACTAAGTGTATTGATGTTGTTTGCTAATGCTTAGCTACATCTCAGTTTGTATTCGGGTACAATTAACGTTGATCAAAAGTGGGAAAGGGCTCCAATAAAGTCAAATTGAAGTTATAGCTACAATGCGACTATATTGAGGACCATTCCCACTTTAGCTCAACTTCACAGTAATGTTTGCTTTATATTACACTGAAAAAATTGACACGATCGATTCATGTGTTTTAACTTACGGACCGATTCATAAGCGTCATTCAGAATCCCTATGTATTCTGATCAAATTTCGTGTGAAATACACATGAGATTCGTGTGGACCATTGATAGGTAGGTGCAAAAATATAGTCGGTGAACCCATATGTTTCACACGTGACATTCGTGGGTTTTACAATTTGCGCAAATCTATATGTAAAACACATTACTCAGACAGCCATACACTTCCCCAATTTACACCAACAGATGTGACCACCGATAATTCTCTACTGCCAACCGGCCCTTGCCACCTATCCTCCGATGAATCCAGGAACACTTACTTCCCCGAAGCGATAAAAGCCACTATGCATGCAATCGGACAAAGGTGAATCGACTTCGCGACGACGAGCTAAGGTTCTTGGTACCCTGGAAGAATTCATCAAGACAGGATAATTCACGATAATGAAAATTCAGCAAGCGACTGAAGTTAGGTCTGGAACGAAGTGAAAATAAGCGATGGCCAACTAAAAAGTTTTACTGCTCACCTTCTGGGGACCGAAAACTGGCCTACCAATGTTCTCTCCTGGAAATGGATTAAAATAATTAACTTAATGATTGATTAAATCAAAATTAAAACAACATACTTCGCAGCAAACGGCAAACTCGAGTGATCTATTGTCGACCATGTTGAAAAACGTTTTGACGCGTTTGACGTTTTTTTGTTGGTCATGTGCCTCCAGTTATTAAATCCATTTGAAATAACCAGTAACGCAAATACGTTTGAGAAATTACTTAAATAACAATAGAATCACATATGAGAATTTGATGTTTTGACTATCGCATTCAGATAAAGATAGGGCAATTTGAACGCCATGTGTAACCAATATTATATTGAAGTGAATTACATTTGAATCGGTGATGTGACCTTTTCTGTGGAACCTATGTTGTGAATCAGATTAATCTAAAGTGTAGAAAATATTAAATCCACTGGAAAAATACATCAGAAAAACGTTGGCGCTTATGGATCGGTCCGTAAGTTAAAACACATGAATCGATCGTGTCAATTTTTTTCAGTGTGGAGACCCATCATTTCAACTCACGATTTTATGTTCATTTGTTGATTTATTCTTTACTGGATCAAATTTCGATAATATTCAACTTGAAAGGTTTTGAAAAACAATTAATGTAGTTGTATACGTTGAGTGTTGGTACATACATATTCTACGAAAAACTTTACGGAATTTATGTCACCCTTTATAATAATCAAGGTACCTAGAAATGAAGCTACGTACACCAAAAAATCTGACAGATGGTCCGTTGCTTGAACCATATGTTCTAAAATATTTGTTTGAACATGTTGAACAAATCAAGGAGACTAAATGATGCCATGACGTTTTCCTTTAAAGAATACTACTCAATCAATTAGCTTTGATCATCTGTTTTGTTAGAATAAACATCTCATTCCTGCTGATTTTATATGTATGTAATAGAGATACATAATTTATGACTTACCGGTCCAAGATTGATAAATCCATTGCGATCAGCGATTTCATGAGCCTGCTGGTTATCCACATTGCGTTTGAATTTTACCAAGAATGAACTAGTGAAAACATTGCCAGACGTTGATTTTCCTTTCGCTGATACCACTAAGCAGCAGAGCATTATACCCGCGAAACAATAACATGCTTTCCGCACCATATCTTAGCCACGCACACTTCTCACAAAACTTCTTCGGACTATTTCCTCAAATCTGAATTCTGGTGACTTTGCCAGCTCTAATGACACGGTGCAGGGCAACGTCAACGATGACGATACAGCTTCTTATGTGTATTTTGACGCAAATCTGCCAGCAACATCTACGTTTGTATTAGTAATGTGAAGTGAATCTTAAAAAATCAATAAATTTTGTGAAATTCACAGGACCGATCAAACATGTTTCTTCTCACATACGGGTAATTACCAGAAGTAACTTTAACTTTTTATTTCAAACACAATGTTGCTTTTCCGTAGCACACTTTAACTACAACCATATTGTAGCATATTGTAGATATACTTCATATGAATCATTTCACAGTATTTTTTTAATGTTTACTCGCTATATATCGTCAAGCTGAACCAATAAAAAATCAGTATTAATTCATTCAGATATACTTATCCTTACACAGATTTGAAAACCTTCGTCTTATTTGACACTCGTCTGTTGAATGGACTACGAATCGACGTAAAACCGAATAAAATTTCTTCAAATCCACCCGAAGCGTATCATATGCGATGCAGCCAGGTTAACAGCAGTAAATTCTTTATCAGTACTGCTATAGTGAACATAATACGAGAAGTGGTGGAAAACTCAAAGGGGTACCTAATACATATATCTGAACAAGCTTTCCATCTGTTACAATGAAAATCCAACTGGGTATAAGCAGCATGTATGGTAAAGCACATAACTAGAAAGCTTTTCTTTTACGTCAGCAAGACAACATACAACGTCAACCATGTTAGCCCCATACAATGCTCTATTGTGCGCATGCCCAGCTATGTTTGAAATGTCATGAGAACACTGATTTGAACTGCACGGGGGTGCTTCATACATTTCGTAATTGCCCCAAGTAACAATTCAAAATAATTAATAATCATGCCAGTTGATTAAATGTGCTACAAAGGCGCCGACAGTTGTACAAGAGTAAATGTTGAACAAAATGGCAAATAAATGTTTCATGCAGTGAAAACTGCACGTTTGATAAACATATTTCTGCTCATTGAATAACCAATGGTACAAAAGTTGAAAGACAGTTGCTTAGGTGTTCACATCATCTGTCTAATAGTGCTCTAATAAAGATAGAATGCAAGCTGCTTCCGACGTATTAGATGCCGTTATTCCACATATGATCATCAATCGAACAAGTAGCTTATTTAAAGTTTAACAACTTTTGCTTGATCATTTTATTGAAGCACACTGATATAGCTTAACAACAAGTTGTTACCATGTTTCTTCAATACAAATGTTAAACTTTTATTCAAGTTACGTTGATTAGCAGTGGTAGGGGGATTAGGGGCATAATGGACACTCTAAGCAAATGAGTGCGTTAGACCTGTATAACGAAGAAAAACTTAACATATTATCAGTTGACTTACAATTTTAACCTGTTTCCTCCGTATTTCAATCATTTACAGCAGGTGGAATGCCTTTATTGTGAAGAAATAACGAATTTTAAATCGTGTGTTCTTTAGGGCTGGCAGGAAAGGTACGGGGCGAAATGAACATCCATCGGGGCATAATGGACACTCCTGCATATTTGATGCTTATTCTTTGGTAACATCGATCAGTTAAGTAATCTGCCTACGGAGATCAATGCCACAGATGTAATACTCTATTTTAGACGAGTTTACATAACATCAAAGTTAATTAAGTAAACTTTAGGCTAAAATAATCGGATTGATTTTTTCCAAACTATCTAAAACGCCTAACAGTATGCAATGCACGTACATCCATTTGTAATTGCCGGTGTTCATTTCGCCCCGACCCGACTACAACATTAATGTCGAATTCGTTTTTGAACCTGGGTTGGAACTGGATTGGCGGAAAATGTGTAAACAAACAAACGTCAAACAAACTCAAACAAACTTTAGTACAAGCGAAACCGAAGTCGGGTTGGAGTTGAAACTGTGATCTCATCCAGTTCCAACCCAGGTTGGAACTGAATCAAAAACGAATTCGACATAAAATTGCTATTTTAAGTAAATTCTGATCAAAAATAAAATACTTCATCCATTGCTAAATCTCCGTATACATGTAGATAAGGTAACAATTCATTTGTTTTTATGGTCGACTCACTCCAACACTCGTAATATCTTATTTGCTGCTGCTTCGAAATTATAAGAATTTCACCATACGACGAACATATATCAATTTCAAAGATATTTTGATTATTTTGGAGCAATATAAATGGTACTTTTGAAAAATAGAACCATGACTTGTTGCTTTACACTTATACATTAAAAGTTTAACATAATAGTCAACGGTTTCGGCAAAAACAGGGGTGTCCATTTTGCCCCGGGTGTCCATTATGCCCCTAATCCCCCTACTGTATCACTCAATCATCGTTGTTCGCCCTGCCCCTTTTTGTAAACACGATTGCTGATTACAGTGGCGATTCCCTAACCTCAAATCTACCTGTTCAACGAACGTAAATTCTTAATTTTTCACAACAAATTAGCTTGTAATTTGTAGAAAATGACGAGAATTGTCGTTTCCGTGCATTTTTAATTTGATATTAATCCTGAATTCTCCGCAAATTCAAGTTTTAGGGTCGTTGAACAGGTCAAAAGTGAGGTTACGAGACGCCACTGGCTGATTAACAATTTGAAGATCAAACAAACTTCTTGCAGCAGCTCAAAATATTCACTTTTCACAAATATTCTAACTCACCTTTTACACTACCCGCTCCAACGACAGCAAAATCAGCAACAAAAACACCAGAAAATGCAGCTGAAGTGTATCCGACACAAAAAAGAAGCAGTGAAAATAAAACAAAGTTCACTTGTTTAGGCGTTCAAATATATCAGAAGTTCGAAGAGATACCAATCGCTGTGTAGTGTCGGTAGCGGTTGTCTCAATTGGCTAAGAATAACACTACGGATCGCCTGATCCAGTGGTAAGAGTCCACTAAACAGGTGATCCCTAATTCATGGTGTTATGCGGCTTTATGCTTACCGTGCCAAAGAATGAATGGTTAGGGGGATCTAATAAAAACCTAACCACAAACGGAGCCTGTGGAGAATTAGGGCGTCCTCCACAGTATTACTCCCTCCCTCCCTTACTGCACTAACACGAAAAAAAGGGCATGGTAAAATCAAAAATATTTCAGGTAAACTCAAATAAATTGTCAATTTGTTCTGGCAACAAAAATAAAACTGTTTGGAGCAAACCGAATGTCACATTTGAAGCAAATTCAATCCATTTTTGAAACAAACATGCATCTTCTGACAGGTTATGTTAGAAACAAATGTAAAAATAATTGTTTTTTTTTTGTGGCAGGTCGGCCCTACGGAAACATTCGTTTTCCAATTAAATTTACAAAGTCATTTCCTTGTCTAGGAAAACCCACTTCCCGCGTGGCACTTTCAATGCCAGCATCATGTAGATAACATACGCTCCCGAAATCAATGGGATTTCGTGGAAACTTTTGGAGAAACTTGCCTTTTTTTGCAAGACGAAATCTTGTTTGGTGCTGCAGCTGGAACTTGAGAGTTTTGTTTATGTTCTCGACGGCGGAACGGGGGGTTCTTCAACAGGTATTGTAAAAATTAATATGTAATTAAGTTAGTTTTAAAATTTATTATTTTAGTTTCAAAAATTTTATCAGTTTACCGAATAAACATGAATATTTTTATTTCAAACGAACGAAATTTGTCTCCGTGAACCGGAGCAATAGTGCAGTGGACCTTGCGTTTCTCCGAGATAATCAGTTGCCCTTCTTAAGCCTTCTTAAGTATTCCATTCAAATGTTGTTAATTAACTTACATTACTGCCTACATGGGTTCGCTTAATGCGTTTTCGCCATTGGCGTTTTTCAATTGACTCCGATTTGGTTCGTCGTTGATGTTTCCTTTTTGTACTGTGATTGTGAAGAGTGTAATCCTGTCTAGTTTGGGTAGTGGCTACGACAAGGAAACCTCAGATCAATTTTCAGCGTAAAAAGCGTATGTAGCCCAAGTGGATCTACTTCAAAAAGTTCAATTTCGTAGGGTAAACCAGTCTTTTGTATAGCTACGAATCTTTAGCTTTTACCCCGAGGATTGTAGCTATAGAATCGATTTAGTGGGCACTAAAAAGCTCTCCTTACTTCAAATCTCCTGGAGCAAATGGGGCTTTGTCCTATTTTTCTCCAGAGGGATTTGAGTTTTTCAAACATGTTTTGAACTCTTGTAGTTTCTATTGGGTATTTTCATGGCGTACACAAAGTTGAATACGTTTTCAAGAAAGCACTCGTTCAAACGTAGTTTTTGCTTGGGTGATTTCTTGAATATTGAGGATGCTTTTGATGACGTGCCTTTCTATGTCATATTGAAAGTCGCATGACGTCGCAATCTACCTCCAATGAGCTATAGGCTCTTTTTACGCTTATGCGTTTTACAGTGTCCTTTTCAGGGCACTGATTAACCCCGCTGTGGTATGAGCTATGAGCTCTCGTTGCGCTTATGCGTTCATTCCCTCTTCCAGGGCACCTCTTCCTATTTCATCACCTTGTCCCATTCTCCCTCAGGTAAATGATGAAACAGGCTCATATGTATGGCGATGGCACAAATGTCCCAAATGGAGGATAACGTGCCTCTGGAGCCGGCCTTCTGATACCTGATACCTGAGTCATTTTGCAACGAGTTGCATACAACATTTTTTGTAATTACGAAAAATACTCATTCAGTATGATTGTTTCTACCTTAGATAATTAAAACATAGATATGCAACTTCAGGAAAAAGCTGGCAACAAAACCGCAGCGCCTAACTAGGAGCAACGGCAAATGGGTGAACTAGTGTTCATCTAGTGTCCCTGCGCATTTCCCACAGAAAAAAAAACACTCGAACAGAACATAGCATGCCAATAACTGTCAATCGCAAATGCATTTTTTGTTTCATGTGGTTGCAACAGAATCACACCGTTCTTATGGGGAAATGGTGAGATTACTATTACTATTTGAAGAAATCGCCCGGCGGAACAAAAAAGTAAGATATCTACCTAACTGTTTTACGTTGTTATGAGTGGTCGCGGTCAGTATACCAAACGCCGAGCCGAGCTATACCTGCCGTGGGTGGTTGAGAGATAGACCAACAATAGGGAGAGCGTGTGGATTGCTTGCTAAAGGAGAGAATGGTCATCCTCGTGGTTATCTG
This sequence comes from Aedes albopictus, assembly GCF_035046485.1. NCBI lineage: Eukaryota > Metazoa > Arthropoda > Insecta > Diptera > Culicidae > Aedes > Aedes albopictus. The sequence continues at coordinate 172,389,112 of NC_085136.1, forward strand.
TACCGAAAGTTATAGATTTGATTGGAATACCTGTGAGCCAACTAGCCATGCTAAAAAAAAAATAAAGCGCACCCCAAGTTCCCCGGAAATTCCGGCAATGTAAGTTTAATTTGAAAAGACATGTGGTAAAACCGAAAGTTGTTGCGGGTTCTATCCCGGAGGTGCCAATAGCAGTTCTCACGAGGTTCAAGGGCATCTACAGTTTGCCAGCGTGATTCCATCATCTGCCATACGAGGGGAGCCTCACTTTAACGCCCAAACGCCTATTATTTGCCGGCCCTGCGTGGGTCGGCGCACAGTGGCGGGCCTCCATACAAAGGTCGAACAAAACCTCAAATGTTAACCGAAATGGCAAAAATTTCATAGGTTATAAAGATTTAAGTGCCCTAAACCTATTTCTGATATGGAACTATTCATATATTTTGATTTTACTATATTAGGGTGGTTCAAAATTTTGAAATCTGCTGATTATGGGAGGCATGTAAAAAGTTATCGATAATAAGCTAACACGATGCGTTTTTTGAACGTAGATTTTGATCAACCTTTCTATTTCAGGGTTCCTATATCATGTATTGGCATTGAAATTACCTATAATTGTGTATTTTTTGCTGTTAGGGTGGTCCAAAATTTTTGAAATCATATAAATCATTAGAAAACTTCGATTATCTATGTTTTCTGTCAATGGATCAATTCAGATACACACAATGTTGGCTGAAAAGACGTGGTCTATTCTCAGGGACCCTCTCTAAACCACGTGAAGTTTTATGGTGGGTACACGGAGGTAAATTAACGATTTAAAATGGGTTCAGATAGTCTCATATAGTGAACTGCATTAAATTTGAACTGCTTTTCATAAATCTCGTTTCAACGACTTCATATATGCTCGTCCGAGTTAAGGTTTTACATGTTGTAATGTACATTGATCTCTGACGAAGCAACCAAAATAACCTTATACCTATATAAAGAATTGGAAATACGTATTCTCAATATTGAAGGGAGTTGTTGATAAACGATCGTAAGAGATCGGTAATATTATTGATAAACAGTAGAGCTCCAGCAAATATTTTCAAAATCTATATCACTCTGTGTGTCGTTCAGTAGAAATGTTTTCAAATATAATGCATGAATAACATACAATAAAACTTCAAGTTTTTGAAAAAAAATAAAAACCCGATTTAATCCACCTATGGTGAACAGAACCCTTCTTACACTTATTAAAATTATTGTTTATTATTTGTATTTAACATATTCATTTTGAGTGATGGACCAAAAGTTCTAGAAAATATTGTGGATTTGGCATCTAGTTGGATTGGTTTCCAAAATATCATCATGGACCATGGACTAAACTACCAGAAATGCCAGACAAAAAAAAAATATCTTACTTATTCTGGAATTATGTATCTTTTGTTAACTGCCAAAAGATCTTGAATCGATAAACAAATGGATAAGAAAATAAGCGAGATACACTTTGTCTAATATCTCTTAATCAGTCGAATAAATTAGCTCCGAAGTACTTGGTATTCATGGTTATGGTGTAAAAAGGACAAAAATAATATATCTACTATGCTAATCAGTTTTGGAATTAGCTAGTTATTTTGGCTATCCAGTTCTTGCATTTTTCCCACAATATATAAATTCAAAGCTCTCATTTAATATATTGTTAGTTTTAATAGAATTCCTGTTAATTTGTAATTTGTTATTTATAATTTTATTGAAAACAATAATCTGCTAGTATACACTTTATATGAGGTCAGCATTATTGATTGAACAATAATTTCCCATAGACTGGTCAAAAGCTTATGCAAGATAACAAACGAATATAATAATAAAAAAGGAATTTATTGAAATACTCCTCGAAAGATTTCTCAGTAACCAAATGTCCAATCGAAATACAATTTCAGGGCCTTCTACAAGGATACTGGAGCTTTCGTTCGATGCTAAGAGAACCCAAATCGGTTGACAGACGGCTGAGATATTTATTATGATACACTTGGTCAAAAATCTCTCAAAAGTTTAACCTGTATTACTCCCAAGTACTCTTTGAAAGATATCTCGATAACCAAATGTCCAATCCTAATAAAATTGTATAGGGTTCTACTAGGATGTTATAGCTTTCATTTGGTGCCAGGAGAACCTAAATCGGTTGACAGACGGTTGAGATATTTATTATGATACACTTGGTCAAAAATCTCAAAAAGTTTAGTTGTATAAATCCTAAGTACTCTTCGAAAGATATCTCTGTAACCAAATGTCCAATCCTAAGAAAATTTCTGAGCAATCTACTAGGATGTTGTAGCTTTCATTTGGTGCCAAGAGAACCCAAATCGATTGACACACGGCTGAGATATTTAGTTTGATACACTTTGTTAAAAATCTCAAAAAGTTTAGTTGTATAACTCCTAAGTACTCTTCGAAAGATATCTCAGTAACCAAATGTCCAATCGAAATAAAATTTCAGAGCGTTCTACTAGGATGTTGTAGCTTTCATTTGCTGTCAAGAGAACTCAAATCGGTTGACAGACGGCTGAGATATTCATCAATATGCTATATGTCAAAAATCTCAAAAAGCTAACCTATATGACTTCAAAGTACTCATCGAAAGATATTTCGGTAACCAAATGTCCGATCATAATAAAATTCAATAGGGTTCTACTAGGATGTTATAGCTTTCATTTGCAACTAAGAGAATCCAAATCGGATATCAGACGGCTGAGAAACGTGCGTGACTTTTTTTGTAACATACGCACACACACATACACACACACACATACAGACATTTGCTCAGTTGGTCGAGCTGAGTTGATTGGCATATGACTCGGCCCTGCGGGCCTCGGATCGAAAGTCGGTTTTTCGAGCGGTATTTATACCCTTCTTATGGGTGTAAGAAGGGTAAAAAACGAGAAAAATAATTAAAGACTGCCTTGGTGATCGCGACGCTTACGCAGAAAAATATTTAACGTAGTGTTTTACGCCGTTTAGTGTATTCCTTCCATATTTTCTAGATGCATCTAGTCATGACTACTGCTATAAACTGTAACGATGTGCGAGTAGAAAAGAAGCGCGTAGGTGCCGACGAATTTGTGTCACTATATATTGAAACTACGATAGAAGTTGTTGAAGAGATTGCTTCTAAGCTTTTTGAGCAATTCTAACTAGAGGAGAGGAATCAAAAAACGATCAGTTTAAGAAAACCAATGAGCAATGGTTTGTAGTTATTGTTACATTTTTTTCACGATGGTTTTTCGTCTTTATTTTTAAAGATCAAAGAGTTAGTTATATTTGGTGGTCTTTAATAATGCGGGATGTAGGTAGCGCCTAAGTGAATAAAGGCTTAATCATTCTTAGTCATCACTCCCCTTCTCTCCAGCTCACTCTTTTTAACTGGAGCACGCACCTTCTTGTGTTTTTCCGTCAAAAAAAAAATAAATAAAATAAATTTAAAAAAATGTTAGAGCTCTGGCCATCCAGTTTTCAAACACCCCCTCCCCCTCCCCTTATGACCACTTGACTTAGTGAAGGTCTCTTACTAGAATGAGTTTTACATTAAATTGTTAGTATTCTGAGTAAATTTAAATTATGTTAAGATTAAATATAAACTTCAAACAATATCACTTCCTCCACAACCATGCGGCTCCATTGTGCCATAATAGAAAAAAAATTTCGCGCTTAGCGCAAAAATGCGCAAACAGTGACCTATATAGCCAAAAACTAGACAAAATTGTACGTCAGATCCGGGATACGGCGTTGTTTTCTGATGTTTCCTAAACAAGTATTGGATCTCTTTAATACGAAGTTTTTCTCCAAAATTTCATAAAAGACAATATTTTTGCATGTTGTAAAAACATAATAATTTTGTGATTGGATTCCAAATAAACCCTGAAATGGCATGGTCATTCATACCCAAAAACACCAATAATATTGTCACATTATCCAAATCTTCCTAAGTTTTACAACGAGGTCATGAAGAAAGCTCATAGAATAAAGACAATAATCCCTGGTAAAGTACCACACAAAACCTCAACTTTGAAAAAATCTACAAGACTCAATTTATGACCAAATGACTTGAAAATTTGGGGTTTTCTTAGTTGAAGTATCTATATCGGAAGAAAAATATTAGATAAATAAAATATTGAAGTCGATTTTTGAGGTTTTGTCCGGCTTCCGGCCACTGTGCGGCGGCACACCGAACGGTATCACTACTGCCGTTTCTGTTGCCGCGCTTGTCCAACAATCGAGCACCTATCTTGCGGCCGCGACTCCTCGTACCATCTAGTCTTGTTACAGATGACAGGTGGCAGAATCAGAAACAAGCACCTCAGCACTTCGGTCGGTTTGCTCTATCTTGCGACTGTACCTCATCACCACACAATCCGAACCACCACCACCACCAATCCCATTGATCGGATATTGTAAGTCTACTATTACTATCCTTCAATCAATTTGATAGGTTTTCACGATCTTTAAATGTCTCCGCGCCGAACGTCTTGGAACCGGAAGCCAAATTTTCCAGACCATGTCATCCAATAGGGCACTGCATTGTTTTGATTTTGTATGGGATTTTGACGTTCCTTGGCCTTGTTGTTTACCAAATTTCTGTAAGAGTGAAAGAGAAGGAGATAATTTGATGCAGTGCCCTATAGGCTGTCTACAATAAATGAAAAAAAAAAACAATCATTGTGCGCTGGTTACCCAAGGTTACCCATGACAATCATAAATGCGCCCGCCACAAATGCTCAGCGTAGGCTAGTGCGTAGGGTGACTAAGATGAAAAATGCGCACTCCATTTCAACTGTATGACATTCAGCTCACCCGTTGACTAATAGATGGCACAGTCATCGTTGTTGCAGCCTGAATACAAGCACTGATGGGCAAGTGGGAAATCTATGTATTAATTATCTATGTTTCTACCTCCACAAACATGTATCAGGGGGGAGGAACCACGTGCGAGCACATGCTTATCAGCGTAGTATTTTTTTGTTCGATCAGGTAGGCTATGGTGTAGTAGGTGTCACCAATGATCAAGCTCCCGTCGTCAAACATTTTTGCACAGACAAAAACAAAGGAAGTTTCAGCAGCTGCCCCTTCACCGAAGTTTCAGTTCGAATCGGAATTCAAATCGTCCTTATTCAGATTTGAGCTGCTCAGAGGATGTGGAGGCAGCAGCTGAATCTGCGGTAGGCGTGGCAGCAAGTGAAAAGTGCGTGCTGGCAAAAATGCCTAAAAGTGCTATTCAGCACTTTTAAGAGTGCTGAAAAGTAGCACTTTTCGGCACACTTGCGTCAGCGGTGAAAAGTATACCATTTCATCATACTTCAGTCTATTAAAACGTCCAACTTTTCACAACGTAATTAAAAAAAAATAAATTATTGTTTCCAAAATATTTAATTTGTCAAATGTCATTCCTCCCTTTCAAAAATCCGAAAATATTGAAGGTGAAGATATGACGAAGCTAAACCTCGAATTTTCAAGAGCACAAACCTCCAGAATCGAATGTCAGTTTAGACTGAAAAATAATTTCAAAATCAATTATTGATCGAATGGTCAGCACCAGCGCATAACTAATCCACAGAGAAACAGACGTAACACTTAGAACAAAGTTCATTAAAACGCATCGTCAAGGAAACGTAATCGCTCAATGCTAAATGTACTGTGCTTGGCCGGGCCGCCACTAAATGGCGGCAGTGAGTAAACGTCAAACAGGAGCAAAAACGATACCAGCGCCGCGAGTGGCCTATCGACCTACTGAATGTTTGAATCAACCATTAAAAAGGTTGGGAAGCGATGAGAGTATGACGTCTGTTTCTCTGTGACTAATCGATCAACTTTTCCCAGTTAACGATTATTAAATGACGGACAAATTTTGGCTCTGATGTGTGCTCTTCAAAATTCGATGTGTGGCTGCAGGGTGACAAAAAAGGCAACTCATAGAGACATAGAAAAAATGTTTGTGAAAAAAATAAACAACGTACAGTGTATCAAACAATTGTCCGTACATGATAATTTATTTTTATTGGCTTTTCTCGGTGAACTTAAACATTATTGAACAACACAATCACAACGACGACCCCTTTGCCTAACGTCCTGGTTTTGAACGGCTAGGTACTAGTAGTTTGATGATGACTACTAGCCCTGGACAGACAAAAAGATCGTGGTTGTGATCTGTTAAATGTTGTTCGGCTTTGCTTTTGGTTCTATCGATCGGTGACACTTGTTCAGAGATTCATATCGAGCGAGCGTTGGGGAAGATTCATTTATTACGTCCATCATTTTTCGAGATTTCTAGACCAACCCTCCCCTTTCTGTCACGCTATTTTCCTATACCTAATACATGTACTGTCACACTTTCCTAGACCCCCCCCCCCCCGCAAACTGTGTAGGCGATGCGGCGCTGAAGGTCATAAGGCCCAAAGCTGCACGAGTCCGCCCATCTGCATGATCTGTACCGGGAAAACCTCGAAATACAGACATACGATGGGTGGTCCAGGGTGCCCGGCCTTTAAGAAAGCCGCAGTGAACAATAAATCACAGTGCAGGTAACGCAACTGAACCTGAACCACTGTGATGCGGCTCAGCAACTGCTTTGTCAGGCGGTTTCTGAGTGGGAGACGGATATCGCCATCATTTCGGACCCATACCGAGTACCCGCCGGCAACGGCAACTGGGTCGCGGATGGGACCAGAAAAATGGCGGCGATATGGACGACGGGTAAATACCCCGTTCAGGAGTTGGTGTCTACTACCTATGAGGGCTTCGTGGTCGCCAAAGTAAACGGGGTCTTCTTCTGCAGCTGTTATGCGCCTCCGCGGTGGCCGATCGAGCAGTTCACGCAAATGCTGGACCGATTAACGACCGTGCTAACAGGGCGAAGGCCGGTGGTAATAGCGGGCGACTTTAATGCCTGGGCCGTGGAATGGGGAAGCCGTTTCACGAACCAGCGGGGTCAGATCCTGCTAGAAACACTGGCCATCTTAGATGTCGACTTGGCTAATGTCGGTACCAAGAGTACCTTTAGTCGAAACGGTGCGGAGTCAATTATTGACGTGACCTTTTGTAGTCCTGGCCTAACAAGTAGTTCGAACTGGAGAGTAGATGATGGCTACACTCACAGCGACCACCTGGCGGTTCGCTACAGTATCGACTACAACAACAGCAGACAGCGGATAGAAGAAGAGGCGGCAAGGCCAAGGCCAAGCCCTCGTAGGTGGAAGACATCATACTTCGACAAAGAGGTATTTAGGGAAGCGCTCCGCCGTGAGCGAAACTTAATCGGTTTAGACGGCGACGAGCTGGTAGCGGTGCTCTCACGTGCGTGTGATGCGACCATGCCTAGGCGAGTCCACCCTAGAAATGGGAGGCCACCGGCTTACTGGTGGACCGACGCGATTGCGGACCTGCGCCGCGCCTGCCTACGGGCTAGGCGACGGATGCAGCGAGCACGATCAGAGGAAGAGCGAAACGAACGGCGGGTGGTGTTCGCCGCTGCAAAAGCCGCGCTCAAGACCGAGATAAGAGCAAGCAAAAAGGCCTGCTTCGAGGGTCTCTGTCAGAGTGCCAATACGAACCCGTGGGGTGACGCTTACAGGATCGTTATGGCCAAGACGAGAGGTGTGATGGCTCCTACAGAGCAATCTCCAGAGATGTTGGAGGGGATCATTGGAGGACTTTTTCCGCGTCATGATCCTAGTCCTTGGCCTCCTTTCGTAGGACAGCCGGGGACTGGGGCTGGCGATGAGGAAAGGGTCACCGATGTGGAACTTGCGGGGATAGCTAAGTCCCTTAGCGTAGGTAAGGCCCCAGGTCCGGACGGAGTTCCGAACCTGGCCTTAAAAGTAGCTATTGCAGAGGCTCCCGAGATGTTCAGGTCTGCTATGCAGAAATGCCTGGATGAGGGAGTTTTTCCAGAAGCTTGGAAGAGGCAGAGCCTGGTACTATTGCCAAAGGCGGGGAAACCACCCGGAGACCCGTCGGCATATAGACCAATATGCTTGATTGACACGGCGGGGAAGGTGCTCGAAAAGACCATCCTCAATAGAATGTTGCGGTTCACCGAGGGCGAAAATGGTCTTTCGAGTAACCAGTACGGCTTCCGGAAGGGGAGGTCCACCGTAGACGCTATCTTGTCGGTTACAAAAACCGCCGAGAAAGCACTCGAGCCTAAGAGGAGGGGAATTCGCTTTTGCGCGGTAGTGACTCTGGATGTAAGGAATGCGTTTAATAGCGCCAGCTGGCCTGCTATTGCCGATGCGCTCTTGCGTCTGGGGATACCGGAGTACCTGTACAAGATTCTCGGAAGTTACTTTCAGAATCGTGTACTAGTCTACGACACGGAGGTGGGTCGGAAGTGCTTTCACATAACCTCAGGAGTCCCGCAAGGTTCCATCCTGGGTCCGGTGTTATGGAATGTCATGTACGACGAGGTGTTGAGGTTAGAGTATCCAGTGGGAGTGGTGCTTGTCGGATTTGCCGACGACATTACGCTCGAAGTCTACGGTGAAACGATCGAGGAGGTAAAGTTGACTACCAACCACTCGATCAAGGTTGTGGAGGCGTGGATGCGGTCCAGGAAACTGGAGCTGGCTCACCACAAGACAGAGGTGACGGTTGTTAACAATCTGAAGTCGGAGCAGCAGACGGAGATCAGTGTAGGAGAGTGTACTATCCTGTCAAAGCGCTCCGTCAAACACTTGGGCGTGATGATCGACGATAAGCTTACCTTCGGTAGCCACGTCGATTATGCCTGTAAAAGAGCCTCCACAGCTATTGCGGCACTGTCCCGGATGATGTCCAATAGCTCTGCGGTGTACGCCAGTAAGCGCAAGCTTCTGGCTAGTGTTGCTACGTCCATACTTAGGTATGGCGGCCCGGCGTGGGGCACCGCGCTAAGTACTAAATGCTACCGACGGAAGCTGGAAAGTACTTACAGGCTTATGTGCCTGAGGGTTGCGAGCGCGTACCGTACCGTGTCACACGACGCTCTCTGCGTCATTACTGGTATGGTGCCTATCAGCATTCTTATCAGTGAGGACATGGAGTGCTTCGAAATGCGCGGCACAAGAGGCATACGCAGGACTGTCAGGATGGCCTCTATGGTCAAATGGCAGCGCGCGTGGGACAGTTCCACCAAAGGAAGGTGGACCTATAGGTTGATACCGAGGGTAGATAGTTGGATTAATAGGCGCCATGGGGAAGTTACATTCCACCTAACACAGGTCCTTACAGGTCATGGTTGCTTCCGACAGTATCTACACCGTTTCGGGCATGCGGATTCTCCCGAATGCCCAGTGTGCAATGGTTTAGAGGAAACGGCGGAACACGTTTTATTCGTGTGCCCGCGTTTTCGCACAATGCGTGACCGCATGCTTGCCACATGCGGAGAGGACACAACTCCGGACAACTTGGTCCAGAGGATGTGTAGGGATGAGTTTGGCTGGAACGCCGTTTCAACGGCTATTACCCACATCGTCTGGGAGCTACAGAGGAGGTGGCGTGTGGACTCGGAGAATGGCTAGTCCAGATGCAGTACAAGAGGTGGTCCAGGGGTTCGGAGTCGGCTTCGTAGGTCATACCGGTGCCCTGCGGTCCAGATCGACCCTTACAGCGATTAAGTGGCCGCGGAGAGGAAGTCCCGGTAGCGGTGCTATCGTGGCGTCGGTCTACTGGGTTGGATCCAAGCCCGCGGTTGGAAAGGGGTCCCCGGCAAGGGTCGGGGCAGGTGGAGACCCTGCCGTCAGCAACCTACGGATGCATCTGATAGGGCCTGAAGGGTAGTGATACCCTTCCTTTGCGGGCAGGTCAGATCGGGTTGCATGTGGGCATCAGTTCTTGATGTCCGCTCAGCAGTAGGGCGCGGGCGGGGTTGACTCTGCCCGCCTTCCGAGGACAAAGGGAGTGGCGAGGACCACTCGGGAAACTGGCTAAGCGCCAGCATGCTACCGTGATGGACTCTCCAAAGCGAGTCATCGATGTTCGTTGCTGCAGGCTACGCAGCTAACCTTGTGGGTGCGATGTGCACTAGCCCCTCTCTGAAGCAATACCTTCTTGGTGGTTCCGGAGAGACGTAGGGTTTGGCGACCATAGGAATGGTTTAGTGGGTACGAGGAGAGAGTAGTCCTGGATTTTACTTTTGTTGTAGAAGACGGCCTGTCAGACCTACACTACCCTAACCTTCTGTTAGGGTGTCTGTTGAGCAGATTATCCCCCTATGGTTTAGAAGGAAAAAAAAAGACCCCCCCCCCCTCCCCCCAAAATGTTGGACGTAATTTTTGAACATTCCCTTGCTTATTTGATTTTTCCCCGCTTTCATCTCGTATGCTCCTATTGTGTCCAAATGATCTTATACGAACCGAGTTTAATTTTTTTTCTTGTCAACTGGATTTTACTTTCTAGGTTTAATCACCGCATGACTTTATGATAATTGAATTTTATTGGCTTTTCTCGGTAAACTCAAAACTACTCAAAGAAGGAGGGAGTAACGAAAGTAATGAAAGAAACGGTGGATAGAATCGCAAGTGTGTGACGAGAGAAATTTAATAGAAGTTGAAAATTAACAGAGGGCCATAATTGAACAACACAATCACAACGACGACCCAACGTCCTGGTTTTTTGTCCGTACAGCAATTTTTGGGTCAAAATAATTTTTCATTCAAATGTTTATAACTTTTTTATACGTCAATCAAAATCGATGAAATTTTGACCAATCATAAACCAGATATTAAAGCTCCATTGGTAAAATTTTGTGCGAGATCGAATAAGTTTTCTGAAAGTTATAGAACTTTTTGTAAAACTTATAAGACTTTTGAACACATTTTTAAAACATTTTATCTCAATACGTACTCGATGAAACTTTTTCATTTTTTTTGTGTTATTGCGGCGCTCATAATAAATCCACATTGGGCGGCGGCGATATGCCCGCGAGGAGATACCCGCGATACAGACGCAATGTCAAAATCGAACGGCAGCCAATTAAACGCCCCATAATAAATTCAAAATTTTCCATAAATAATTCGAAAATTGCCAATAAATAAATAGGGGTGGAAGCAACAATAAACTATAAAAGTTCCATAAACAAATCAAAAAGCGCATAAATAAATCAAAACTCCCCATAAATAATTGATTTTCGAGCAATAAAAAATGCCAGAATTTCCACAAATAAATCAACAATTGCAATAAAAAACTACATTTTTTCCAACAAAAAATTTCGAACATACTACATCACAGAACTATTATGCTAGAAAGACTAAAACTATGTGTGCAATTTAACAGACAATCGCTTGCTGTCCGAACTCGCTAACGCTCGTCGGACTTTAAAAAGGGATAACATCTCTGTTCGCATTCTACCGGGCAAATTCTTGGATCTGTGGATTGCCTAGATCCGAATCGACGCAGTTAAGGCGCGTCGGATTTCGGAAACTTCGGCGGCCTTCTGCCGCCTCAGTTCCTCAATCCTCTATGCGGCTTCGCCGCATGGCTCGGCCGAAACTTTTACTTTACACATTGTTTCGTATATATTGCTAAATTTTCAATTGCTTTTTTGATGTTTTTCAATTGGGAATTTTTGAATTATTTATGGAAAAATCAGATTTATTCATGGAAAGTTTAAACTTTTCTGGTGGAAAAAATGTAGTTATTTATTGAAATTTTTGAATTATTTGTGGAAATTCCGATATTTTTTATTGCTCGAAAATCAATTATTTATGGGAAATTTTGATTTATTTATGCACTTTTTGATTTATTTATGGAAATTTTATAGTTTATTATTGCTCCCACCCTTACTTCTTTATTGGCAATTTCTGATTTTGGTATGGAAAATGATGAATTTTCTATGAGTCGTTTATATTTTAGCCAAATCGAACAGATACTGTCACCCACCCAGCAGCATCGCAGCAGCCTTCAGGCCGTTCATATCAAAACAAAAGTCAACACAATGGCAACTCAGGTGGCCAGAAATCGTAATAATATTTATCGCGACATTGATTCACTTATTTGCACACGCATCACGCATCACCTCGTCGGTTTTGTGTTTAATAATCGGGATGTTAATTAGTGTTGTTGCAGGGGGATACGGCTTCATCTTTTCCATTTCCACATTGCGTCTGTATCGCGTGCATCTCCTCGCGGCCATATCGCCGCAGCCTCATGTGGATTTGATATAAGCGCCGCATGTAGAATTTCTGACCATCAGGTCGCTCATAGTGGTGCGGTCATTTTTTGCAACTTGATGGAAAAGAAGAAGACTAACGCGTTTCGCGGATTTATCTTGCAAGGCACAATATAGCTTATACACAGACAAACAGACGTAACACTTCGAACATTTTTCGATTCAAATCATAGTCACGTAAATATATTCGCCCAATGCTAAAAGGACTAAGTTTGACCGACCACCAACTAGGTGGCGGTAGTGAGCAAACGTCAAACTCTAACAAAAACTATGCGAGCGCCACGGTTGGGCAGTTGGCCAACTATCAAATTTTGAAAACGACCGTTAAATCGGTGTACGATGAGAATTATCAGAGTGTTACGTCTGTTTGTCTGTGGCTTATACATAAGGCTTTCATATGCAGCTTCGTTTGAGGTTTTATATTGACTACAAAAAATATGAAAAATCTGTATATGTTCAGAGTGTCATTTGGAAAATTATCATATTTTGATCAATGAAAGTTTCAAGTGTTTTCAACTTCAAGTGGATAACTGACACTGAGGAAGATTACAAGTGGTAGTCGAAATACGCGTATCAGTCAATGGATAAGCAAAATAGGACGGAATTAAAAGTTACGAAACTGATTATACTCATTCGAAGAGGGTATTCTGCTTAAAGGGTTCGAAAAGTCGGTACACACAAAAAAACTATGTTAAAATCAACAATATTTGAGGTAAATTCAAATAAATTGTCATTTTGTTCAGGCCACAAAAATAAAACCGTGTGGAGCAAATCGAACGTCACATTTGAAGCGAATGCAATCCATGTTTGAAACAAACAAGCATCTTCTGACAGATTATGTTAGAAATGAATGTAATATTTTTTGTTTTTTTGTGGAAGGTCGGCCCTACGGAAATATTTGTTTTCCCATTAAACTTATAAAGTCATTTCCTTCGCTGGAAAAACCCACCCGCATAGAAAAAAAAAACAGTTTGGCATACATTTACAACAATAAGGCTGACACAAATTTCGATTTTCTCTTATGTCCCCGCCCCCTCGGAAAATTTTGGTCAAAACTCAACATTTTGAGGGGGAACAACAATAAATTATTCAAGAAATTTTAAAATTTCAAGGTGAAATTAGAGTTGCACAGAAAATTTCTTAACAAATCCGATGAGTTTATAGATTTTGCCAAATTGTTTGGGTATTTCTTCGTCAAATACATTTATTATTTATTGTCCTCCCCCTTAGCGAGCCAACGAGTATTGTGACAAAAGAAGAAAATGAGATTTGTTCCGGCCTAAGTTAGTTCCAAAGGGTAAGGTTAATGTATCGCAAACTGTTGCCTTAATGTTCAACAATTTGATTTCCAAAACTGTTGACCATAAATTACAGTTTCGATAACCCATACCAAAGAATAACAGTATAACATAATGTGCTGACATTGTTAAATGATTCGGGGAAGCAAACTCAGATAACATGGTAGAAATATGGGATCACAGTATATCGGAAGCTCAGTGCCGGGTTGCAATCAATTGCTGGAGGCAAACCCCTGAATAATAGTGCATCATGTCAGAAGAAATGTACTCCCTGCCAGATCCTGGGAACTTCCGTGGCAACAATACATCAGAATTAACAACAGCAGCAGGAGCCGCTGCGGCAGCTGGATACAAGGCATGATCTGATTGCGGCAGTCATTAATAGACGTAGGCCGGAAACCATCCGGTTTTGGTAACCATCTTGCGGACCGATCTATTCATGGTTGTGATCGTGTCCGTGGCTCATTAGGATTCTGGGAGTGTTTTTCCTATTTTCAGAATCGCTACTTTGTTCCTGCGTTCAATAAAATATACGAAACTCACATTCTACTTTTCTGTTTTTCGCCATGGTAATGTCCAAATCATTTCGCTATTTCCGAATAACTACTTTCGCAAACAAACAATTTTCATGGCGATTTCAAATTAAATGCGCATTTTTTGGTGAAATGTCTATGCTTGGGAAAGTAGTTACATATTAGAAAACAGCTAATTCTGTAAAAAAAAGTTCAAATTGTGAAAATATAACCACACAGTATAGCATGTTGTTAATAATACCATATTACACAATAAACAAACAGTTTCATTGATGGTTACAAATTGAGCATGAGCATGAGCATGAGCATAGATGACCGTACAATTCGTAGTTGCTACTCCGTGATTGACCAGAACAATCGAAATTGCACAAGGAACCAACAAACGGAGCTTGGGAGTAGCTACCGCTCTCAATGTGCATGTGTTTTTCGGCTGTTCGAGTCCGTATGAAGTTGATCATCAATATTAACTTCTTTTCTCGATCAGCCTAGATAGCTGTGTAGTGTCGGTAGCGATTGTCTCAATTGGCTAAGAATAACACTACGGACCGCCTGTTCCGGTGGTAAGAATCCACCAACAGGTGACCCCTAATTCATGGTGTGATGCGGCTTTATGCTTACCGTGCCTAGGAATGAATGGCTAGGGGGGTCTAATAAAAACCTAACCGCTAACGGAGCCTGTGGAGTACCAGGGCGCCCTCCACAGTATGTAGCCCTTACTGCGCTAACCGGAGCAATGGTGCAGTGGACCTTGTGTTTCTCCGAGACAATCAGCTGCCCTTCTTTAGTTTCACTTGAGGGTAAATAAGGGCGGGATTATGAAGATGTTGTTAATTAGTTTAAATTTTCACCTATATGGTTTCGCATTATGCGATTTACACAGTGTATTCTGTGAATCCTCGCCTTTGGCGTTTTCCAATCGATACCGATTTGGTTTTATTGTTGCTGTTCTTTGTTGTGCTGTTGTTGCGAAGAGTTTAATCTTACCTAGTTTGGGTAGTGGCTACGGTTAAGATAGCTCAGATCAATCTCCAGCATAAAAGAACAGCAACGATCAATCTTTGCAGACTTATGCAAAATGGTACAGCCCAAGTGGCCTTGGTACAAGAACCTTACTTTCGTAAGGGAAATTTCTATCTAGGAAACCTTGTGAACCCGGTGTTTGCCACTTTCAGTAAACATGAAATGGCAAACTCGCGTGTCATGCCTCGAGCCTGTGTGCTTGTCAACAACGCAATAGTTGCTACACTCATCTCTGAACTAACCACCAGAGATGTATGTGCTATCACAATTGATGTATCTGTTGGAAACCTCAACAGGAAATACGTCTATTGTTCTGTGTATTTATCGCATGATGAACCATCCCCTACGGATGCTTTCAAACAAGTCATCGCATACTGCACTTCAAAAGGCCTTTCGCTAATTGTTGGCAGTGATGCTAATGCTCACCATATCATCTGGGGCAGCTCAGACATTAACTTGAGAGGCTCCAGTTTGATGGAGTACTTAAGCAGTACAGATCTTGCATTCCTTAACATAGGCAACCGCCCCACCTTCATGGTATCTGCTAGAGAGGAAGTGTTAGATATAACGCTTTGCTCTAGCAGAATTAGTCACGAGCTGACCAATTGGCATGTGTCAGATGAAGAATCTTTATCTGACCATCGCTACATCTTTTTTGAACATTTAAATGTTACTTCGCAAACATTGCGTTTCAGGAATCCTCGGTCAACAAACTGGGATCTCTATACTGATTTGGTTGCAGCCAAATTTCATGGATATTCGCCATCCATTGACACTCCAAGTGATTTAGATGATGCCGTTGATACTACAACGACCTTTATCATGGAAGCTTTTGAAGAAGCATGCCCTCTACGGTCTGTGAAGATCACAAGAGGAACCACTTGGTGGAACTCTGATCTGGCGAAACTCAGGAAACAATGTAGAAAGAGTTGGAACAGACGACGTTCGGCTGGTTCGGAGGCTTTCAGGTCGGCTCGCAATGCCTACAGGAAAGCTCTCCGGTCTGCTGAACGATCCGGCTGGAAAAACCTTTGTACAAATATTTCCAGCTTGAGTGAAGTCAGTCGGTTAAACAAAATCCTTGCGAATTCTAAGGATTTCCGGGTGAACGAACTTCGTTTGCCAAATGGCGATCTGAATTCCTCTGATGAGGAAGTTCTGGAATGCTTATTCAGCACACACTTCCCTGGATGTGTGGATATTACATCTTCGGATGATCCTGATGTCTTTTCTTGTAGTTATGATTCTTTAGCTTCGGCTCGGAGTATTGTAACTATAGAATCGATTGAGTGGGCTCTTAATAGCTTTGCTCCTTTCAAATCTCCTGGGGCAGATGGGATTTATCCTATTTTGCTTCAGAAGGGTTTTGATTATTTCAAACATGTTTTGAAAAAACTACTTGTTTGCAGTTTTGCTACAGGGTATATTCCCAAATCCTGGAGGGATATTACTGTAAAGTTTATTCCGAAAGTGGGTCGTGCGTCGTATGAAGAAGCAAAGAGTTTCAGACCTATCAGTTTGACCTCTTTTCTTCTGAAATGCTTAGAACGCGTTGTGGATCATCACATCCGTGATGTTCATCTGGCCAACGTGCCTCTTCATGTGAACCAACATGCCTACCAATCTGGTAAGACCACTGTGACTCTTTTACACAAGGTTGTTTACGATATCGAGAAAGCATTCGCTCAAAAGCAATCTTGTTTGAGTGTTTTCTTAGATATCGAGGGTGCCTTTGACAACGTGCCTTTCGATGCCATATTGGAAGCCGCACGGAGTCATGGTATATCTCCAATGATTTCCAATTGGATTCACCAAATGCTCAAAAACCGATATCTCTTCTCGACATTGCGTCTAGCAGGGATTAGGAAATTGAGTGTTTGTGGATGCCCCCAAGGGGGAGTCTTATCACCGCTTTTGTGGAATCTCGTAGCAGATACGCTATTGAGGCAACTCAATAATAGCGGTTTTCCTACTTATGGTTTTGCCGACGACTACCTAACATTGTTAGTTGGTATGTGCATCAGCACCCTTTTCGACCTGATGCAAAACGCCCTTCAGGTAGTTGAGGGTTGGTGTCGCCAATGTGGCCTTTCGGTTAATCCGAGTAAAACATCTATTGTTCTTTTCACGGAAAGGCGAAACCGTAATGGCGTTCGACCTTTGCGTCTCTTTGATTCTGAAATCGATGTGACTGAACAGGTAAAGTACGTTGGAGTCATTCTTGATTCCAAGCTTTCCTGGACACCTCACATTGAGTTCAGAATCCAGAAAGCTTGTATGGCCTTCGGGCAATGTCGGCGTACTTTTGGTACAACTTGGGGTCTAAAACCCAAGTATATCAAATGGATTTACACAACTGTGGTTCGGCCAATATTGGCTTATGGATGTCTTGTGTGGTGGCAAAAGGGTGAAGTGAGAACGGTCCAATCAAAATTAGGCCATCTCCAAAGGATGTGCTTAATGGCGATGTCTGGAGCGTTCTCTTCAACTCCTACGGCAGCGCTAGAAGTTCTCTTTGACGTTGCCCCACTACACATTCATCTCAAACAAGAAGCCCTTTCTTGCACTTACCGGTTACGGGTACTCGGTCTACTAGAGGAAACTCCTGTGAACCGCAGTTCAACACACACCTCGTTGTTTCCACTTTTGGTGAATTGGGACAAAATTGTTCTTGCTCCAAGTGATCTTACAATGGCTTGTAATTTTCCATATAGGACATTTTCCACGAAATTCCCTTCCCGGGAAGAGTGGACATCTGGTTATCTGGAAAGAAGTATTTCAGACGGCATCGTATGTTACACTGATGGCTCCCTTCTCGAAGGTCGAGCAGGTGCTGGTGTTTATTCTCGTGAGCTAAGGCTGTATCAGTCTTATTCACTTGGTAGACACTGTACCGTTTTTCAGGCCGAAATCTTTGCTCTTATGTGCGGAGTGCAATCAGCACTTCAGCAGCACGTAATGGGCAAAGTAATATACTTCTGTTCAGATAGCCAGGCTGCTATTAAAGCACTTGCTTCGGCCAACTCCAGGTCGAAGATAGTTATCGCTTGTCGAACTCAAATCGAGGAGCTGAATTCAGCAAACGCTGTTCACCTTCTATGGGTACCTGGTCATTCTTCCATCGCTGGAAATGAATTGGCTGATGAGTTAGCTCGCTCTGGAGCATCACATGACTTCATTGGCCCTGAGCCAGCTATTCCGATATCGAAGTGTTGGATTAAGCTTCAGATTCACACCTGGGCTGTCATTCAACACAGACAATATTGGAATAGTTTGGAGTCATGTCGTCAAACCAAATTGTATAGTGCTGAGCCATCTCTACGGGTGGCGAAGTATCTAACTAATCTGTCTAAGCAGAATTGCAGCATGTTGGTCAAAGCATTGACTGGCCACTGCCGACTCAGCTATATCACATGGCGAATATTCAGCAAGCCGATTCATTTGCCTGTGATAGCTGTGAATCCGATTATGGAACTTCGTATCATTTGATATGTAACTGTCCAGTTTTCGCGCAACTGCGTTTCCGAGTATTCGGTAAACACTTATTAAGTGAAACTGACTTCAGAAATCTGAATCTTCAGGATATTCTGTTGTTCTTAACCCGCTGTGGTAAAGAGCTATAGGCTCTCTTTCGCTTTATGCGTTATTACAGTGCCCTTTTCAGGGCGCTGTTTGAACCCATTGTGGTACGCTTGTGCTTTAGTACCCTCTTCCAGGGTATTTTTCCTATTTCCCTACCTGTCCCTATCCCCATCCAAATCCTTTTTCCTTCCTTTTCCCTCAGGTAGATGATGAAATAGGCTGTTATTTTGGCGATGGCACAAATGTCCCAAATGGAAAATAACGTGCCTCTGGAGCCGGCCTTCTGATACCTGATACCTTGGGAGTAGCTACCGCTCTCAATGTGCACAGTTCGAGAATTCCAGACTTTATTAGTCAATAACGGCGCCGGCCACGTCCTTACGGTCATCGAGGAAGGAAAGGAATGTTAGTGTGACGTACGTTGCTACTAGAGACCGAGATCACCTTATCTTCTCCACGACTGTCACGGGAAGGAGTTTTTGTTAGTGGGGAGGGGAGAGTCACATGATTTGGATTCACTTTGGTAAGTGATTTGATTCATGCAACCTTTACTTGAGTCAAAACATTTATTCATTTTGACTAAAATATAACAAATGTCGACACCGAAGATGACGAACCATTCAAATTTGTGTGTAAATGCGAAAAATAAAAGAACAGTGACAAGCAGGGCGCGGAGGCTGAAACATGCCGCATTTCGTCTTTACCGCGTTTTTGCATTTTTCTTTGTGTTTTCGTTCGTACTTGAGTGGAACGCTGATGGAAGAGTGAACGGTCGTCGGTCGTCAGTGACAAGCAGGGCGCGGAGGCTGAAACATGCCGCATTTCGTCTTTACCGCGTTTTTTGCATTTTTCTTTGTGTTTTTAGTTCGTACTTGAGTGGAACGCTGATGGAAGAGTGAACGGTCGTCGGTCGTCAGTGACAAGCAGGGCGCGGAGGCTGAAACTTACCGCATTTCGTCGTTCCCGCGTTTTCGTATTTTTCTTGGTGTTTTTTGTTCGCACTTTGTGTAAACGATCGACGATGGCTCGGTGGCAAGAGACCACATTGTTCGCATTGTGATGCTCGTGTTCGTCGTTATTCCGAGTTCGGAAATTCTAGTATCCAAGATGTTGTTTTTGAGTGCGTCGGGTATTCTCGCTTATGTATTTTTTTTCGGATTCTTCGATGGACGATCGGAGAATCAGCGAGTGGTGTGAACGAGTGCACATTTAATATGGTTGGACCGTTTGCATGCTGAGACCAAAGCCAAACATAGAAAACCAGCTGGTCAGGATTACCCGGTTGTCGTAACGAAAGATGGTTTTATAAATTCCACATCTGATCATTACAACAATAGAAACCAGACTGAATCCATCCACCTCATCACGAATCCCCGTACCGTTATTTTCGACCCGTATAGGCTCCGAGTCGGAACTTTCTCCCTCTCTCTCTTCCCCACACTGTTTTTCGCGCGATGCTGGCACCGAATGAGTGCTCTTCTGTTTTCGCTCTCCCGATTTCAATCAAATTAAACTTTCGTTCAGTTCTCGATCTTTCTCTTGTTTACACGCTGGTTCGTTTAGGGGTGCTTCAAACAGAATGTTTGATTTTCAATACACACAGATATAATTCTAATCATTTAATCTATGAATCTTATCACATCCACTACATTATCCCCCTTCTCTACTCTGCTTAATTATTTCATTAGACATGTTTTTGTAATCCAAATCCAATCCAAATTCAATTCATATACAATCCAGATTCAAACATAACCCTATTCAAAACCAAATTCGATTCAAATCGAATCCAATCCAAAGTCATTTCTAATCCAATCCACATTATATCCAAATCTAATACTATTTCAATTCAAATCCAATATAAATTAAATCTGATCCAATTTAATTCCAAATCCAATGCAAAACAATACTAAAACAAATCCAATTTGATCCTAATCCGATCCAAATCCAATCCAATCCAAATCCAAACTCAATCCAATTCCATCGAAATCCCGTCCAAATCGAAAGGGACGTGTACGATTTGTAAACAATCTCGCGAAGTAGTCGTCTACTATTTTAACGTTTTTCGTCGTGTAATACTTGTTAAAAAAATTGTAACCGTTGTCGCGTCCGTTGTGTTGTGAATTAGTTAATCATTCTTGTGCTCTGGATAAATTGAATTCGATCCATTGGAAGCTGTTAATTGGGAATAAATTCACCCGATATACCAGTAGTCATGGCGATGGAGAAGAAACAATGCAAAGAATGCAAGCTGGAGATCAACGATATTGAGCCCGTGCGGTGTGGCTTCTGCGAGGCTTTTTTTCACATTAGCCAGCAGTGCTGCGGCTTCAATCACCGAGCAAATCGAGACATTCTCTCGCAGGGCAAAGCGATGTTTATTTGCAACGATTGCTGGGTCGAATTGAACGGTCGGAGTATAAAATGCTACCTGAACGATAAACTAAATACCCAGTCATCGGCTCAAGTGGATGATACGTCGGATAATTTATCTTCACAAGTTCAACTGCTCGCCGATGCCGTTGGTAAATTGACCAAGAAGGTTGATGTGTTGTCGTCTGGTCAACTCGGTGGAAATCAAGTGAATCAATCGATTACGCCTTCATTTCGCAAGTGGCCAAAAATTGGAGTAAAACGTCCGCGTGTGGAAGCCGAGCAATATGACTCCACCGCTCTAAATATCGATCGTGGTACCAGGGCCATTGATCTCAGCGATTTATCAATCGGCTCCATCATTCCTACCCCGACACCACCAAAATTCTGGCTGTATTTATCGGGCTTTCATCCACTCATTTCGCCCGATGATGTGCAGAAGATTGTGGCGCGTTGCTTAAATCTTTCATCACCGTGTGACGTGATTCGTCTGGTACCAAAAGGGAAGGATGTTTCAAACATGTCGTTTGTCTCTTTCAAAATTGGTCTCGATCCGTCGCTGAAGGAACAAGCTTTGTTGGCGTCAACTTGGTTGGAAGGGCTCTCATTTAGGGAGTTCATGGAGCAACCAAAAAACTACCGCCGCTCGCTGACCAATCAAATGGACATCAACCAGACTCCTATGTAAATCGTTACAACTCGGACGGATATTCTACCAGCTCACCTAACCCGCTACTGGGACGCACCGAAATAAGTCCATTGGAAGCCCTGAAGCCCCCCATCGCAGTCGAGCCATTCCAGCCAGCGTTCAGCAGTCGTCCCGGTCCTGCGTGTGGGAGTGGTGTAAGGGTCTTCCAAATCGAAATCGAAGGCAAGTACATCTCCTGTAATCATTCAGCAGTCCCTGATCCGTGCATCGCTTCTAGACAATTGACGACCGTGCCAGTAACGCTTGCTTCGCAAAATGATGATGACGATGTTAATAGTGTGCCTACTATCGAGATGATGCCACATATGATCAGAAATCCATCTTGGCCTCCTTCATCCAATCGATTGCATCCACCGGGATGCACGCCTGCCAGCCTCATGGAAGCCCCTGAGCCCCTCGGAACGGTCGAGCCATTCCAGCCAGCGACCAACAGTCATCCCGGTCCCGTGTTCGAGTGTGGTGAAGGGGTCTTCCAATCCGTAAACGCAGGCAAGTACAACAGTTTTGAGAACAATTATATGCCGTTAACGTCCATGCCTTGCAGTTGCCCTGCTGAATCGCTATCACGTTCGGACCTAGGTGGCAATGCAGTTTCCTCCAGCAATCAACTAACGAATTCGTCTGTTCGATCAATGCCTCCGTCATCACCGGGATGCACGCCTGCCAGCCCAATGGAAGCCCTTAGTCCCCTCGGCACAGTCGAGCCATTCCTGCCAGCGACCAGCAGTCATCCCGGTCCTGTGTCCGAGTGTGGTGTCAGGGTCTTCCAACCCGCAAATGCAGGCAAGTACCATAGCATAAAGAACAATACTCTCCCGTCAACGTTGTCTGCTTCCAGCCATGATTCATCTGGCGATAGTACATACAATGCTATTTGGATGTATTACCAAAACGTCCGTGGCCTAAGGACGAGGATAGATGAACTGCTTCTAGCGACAAGCGATTGCCGCTTCGATGTGATAATCCTGACGGAGACCGGATTGAACAACAGCATTACCTCGCAGCAGCTGTTCGGTTCTGGTTTTAATGTGTACCGCTGTGATCGGAGCCCCGCCAATAGCGATAAATCTCGATTTGGAGGCGTTTTGATTGCTATTGCCCAGCGATATGCCAGCAGGGTTGTGCATACGGTATGTGGTCGAGGGTTGGAGCAAATCTGTGTGTCGTCGACAATCAAAGGTAGGAAAGTATTGATTTGTGGTATCTACATTCCACCGGATAAAAGCCAAAACGTGAGTATTATCAACGATCATCTCTCCTCGATGAATGAGCTTTGCGAGAAATGCTCACCCGGTGATGCTGTATTGGTATGCGGCGATTATAATCAGCCCCACATGAGATGGTGTGTAGCTGAAAACTCTATTCAATGCAGTGTTTCTCTACTACCGGTAGCTAGCAGCACTCTGTTGGATGGAATGGATTATTTGTGCCTCGTCCAAAGAAATGTTGTCCGCAATCAGCTTGATCGCACTCTCGACCTGGTTTTTTGTTCACCAGATTGTGAAGCTGTGGTGAACTGCTCCTTGGATCCGTTATTGCCCGTTGATTCTCACCATCCACCACTCGAGTTTTCCATACCCGCATGCTTGGTACGTGATGATGGGACTGAACGACCTCCTGAAAACAGACCCTTGAACTTTCGTAAGCTAGATTTCGTAGCCCTTTTGGAATATTTGCAAACTGTGGATTGGACCGCTGTTACTAACTGCTACGATGTCGACGATATGGCTGAAAGTTTTTGCACCGTCTTAAATAACTGGCTTGTTTCAAATGTCCCTCGAACCCGACCGCCAGTCTTGCCTGCCTGGAGCACTCCTTATTTGCGGAAATTGAGACGTGTTCGCAATGCATGTCAACGGAAACTTCGCCACCAACGAACACCTATCAGTATTCGAAACTTTCAACGAGCTAGCAATGCATACCGTTTTAAAAACGCCTCTCTGTACAAGTCGTACGTTTTGCGTATTCAAATGGGCCTGAGGAGAAATCCTCGTGGTTTTTGGCGTTTTGTTAACTCCAAACGGAAAAGTCATGCAATCCCAGCGAATGTCTATCTGAATGAAGTACATGCTGTTTCTGCGAAGGAGTCGTGTCAGTTATTTGCCAAGCATTTTTCATCTATATTCGCTACAGACCCCGCTTCAACGTTGGATATTGTAAACGCAACCCGTGATGTACCCGTTGACGTCGTGGATATTGGAGTGTTCAATATTAATCCGGAGATGGTCAAACTGGCAGCGAAAAAACTTAAACGATCGTTTGTTCCAGGTCCCGACGGTTTACCAGCAGTTGTAATTTGTCGCTGTATCTGCTCTCTCGCACAGCCTTTGTGTGATATTTTCAACCGTTCGCTACAGCAGGCCAAATTCCCGCGTATATGGAAGCAATCGTTCATGATACCCGTTTTTCAAACGTGGCGATCGTCATGATGTTACGAACTACCGTGGCATCACTAGTCTATCAGCTGCTTCAAAACTGTTTGAAACTATAATGCGTGGAATACTTCTCGAAGCTACAAAAAGCTACATCTCTAATGATCAACACGGGTTCATGCCAAATCGGTCAGTCACTACCAATATGCTTATTTTTACGTCGAAATGTATTACGACTATGGAAGATAATGCACAAGTGGACGTAATCTACACAGATTTGAAGGCAGCGTTTGACAAAATTGACCATAGGATATTGTTGCACAAATTGTCCCGTCTCGGAGTCGCTACGCATTTAATTTCTTGGTTGGAGTCTTACCTTTCGGGGCGAGAGCTTCGGGTGGCAATTGATGGCTGTGTTTCATCATCGTTTTCCAATAAATCTGGAGTTCCTCAAGGAAGCAACCTCGGGCCACTACTGTTCATTCTGTTCTTCAACGATGCAGCTTTGGTTCTAGACGAAGGATTCAAGCTTGCCTATGCTGACGATATGAAATTGTATATTGTGGTTCGTACCGAGGATGATTGCAGGCGCCTGCAGAAATCTTTGACATTATTTGCAGACTGGTGCAATAGAAACAAATTGATTTTGAGCGTGGAGAAATGTCAAGTGATCACCTTTCATCGCTTGAAAACCCCAGTTATGTTTGACTACCATATCAGTGGAAATGTTTTGAACAGAGTTACCAGTGTAACAGATTTGGGAATTCAGCTGGATGCAAAAATGACTTTCGATCTGCATCGATCTGAAATTGTTTCTAAAGCGACCCGACAATTGGGCTTCATTTCCAAAGTAGCCAAGGATTTCTCGGACCCGCACTGCTGGAAATCGTTGTACTGTGCTCTTGTGCGCCCAATTTTGGAGAATGCTTCGATCGTATGGCATCCTTATCAAGTTACGTGGTGCATCAGGATTGAGCGGATACAGAAACGATTCATTCGCTTGGCACTCAGGAACTTGCCATGGAGAGACCCCGACAATCTGCCACCATATCCTGATAGATGCCGCCTACTGGGACTGGATACGCTGGATCGACGACGAAAAGTACAGCAATCCTTGATGATTGCAAAGCTATTGAATGGCGAAACTGATGCTCCTGACCTGCTATCTTTGCTGAATATTCGTGCACCTATCAGATCTCTTCGCGATACAACGTTGTTGCAACCGAATTTCCATCACACCGTGTATGGTTACTATGAACCTATGTCTGCGTGTATCCGTACGTTTACGGCAGTTGAGGAGCTTTTTGAGTTCAATGAGTCGTCAGGGCGTTTTGCTAATAGAATTAGGTCTGTGTTAAACTAGATTAGTATATTTTATTCATTAAGACAACATTGTCAGATGGATTATTTTAAATACAAATACAAATACAAATACAAATACAAATCCAATCCAAATCTAATAAAAAAATCAATCTTTATCTAATCCATATCTAATTCGAATCCAATAAAAATCAAATCCAATCCATATCCACATTCAATACAATTCAATCCATATGCAATCTCCATCCAAACCAAATCCAATCTAAATCTACTCAGTATCCAATCAATATTCAATCCAAATTCCCTCTATATCCAATTCAAATTAAAGCTTAATCCAATCCCAATCCAAACCAAATCTCAAGATCTAAATAAAATCCAATCCAAATTCAATTTAATCCTTATCCGATCCAATACCAATCCAAATCCAATTCAAACCAACATTCAATCCAATTTAATTCAATTAAATCCAAATCCCATCCTAATCCAACCGAAGTCCAATGAAATCCTATCTAAATCTAATCCATATCTAATGCGAATCCAACCCAAATCAAATCATGTCAAAATTCCAGCCAAATCCAAATCAAAACATAATTTTAATCCAATCCAAATCCAATCTTAATCCAATCAAAATCTTATTCAAATCCATTCCAAATTCAATCTGCATTAAATTCAAATCCAATCCGAATCCAATCCAAATCCAATAATTTTAATCCAATCTTAATCCAATCAAAATCTTATTCAAATCCAATCCAATCTAAACTCCAAACCAAACTCCAAATCCAAATCAAAATCCAATCCAATCCAAATCCAATCCAAACCCAATCCAGATTCAATCCAAATCCAATCAAAATGCAATCGAAATCCAATCCAAACCAAATCCAATCCGCCCGCGAAAGCAATTGAGTTCCATCTTGTTTTAATTCAATCTAAATCAAATTCAATGCCAATCACATCCATTTAAAATCCAAACCAAACTCAGCCTAAATCAGAACCTAATCCAATTCAAAACTAATTAATCTTCAATCCAAATCCAAGTCTTATCAGATTCCAATAAATTCATTTCCAATTCTATCAAATCCGATAAAAAAATTATGGAAATTTTATTTCATATCCAAATTAAATTAAAATCCAATACAAATCAAATTTTCATTCCATTGATGCGATGGGAACACTCTCTAAGTCAGCTTCAATTTAATTTTGCTCAGACAACCCGACAGGAGAAATTTCTCCCAACTGGCGAAAGCCCTCTATCACATTCCCATTTCATCGAAAGTTGGCCGCGATCAACACCCGGCTTATGTTCCGAAAAAGTAATTACTTGAAAGAATCTCGCTATCCAAATGACTATCACAATACAATCCAAGCTCAATACCAATCCAAACCTAAGTCAATCATTACCAATCCTAGGCCCAATTTTCGTCCCATTTTTGCGGTGAGAAAATTCTTCAATCTACCCGACAGAAGCCTTTACAATTCATAATTACATTAAGTTTGGAGAACTCTTCCCCAACTGACAGATAACCTTCCGTTGATTCAAAAGCAGAACGGCAGAACTCTCAGTCTACATCTACAAGGTGTTTTTCCATCCCATTCACATGGCATCGAAATTCAACAGTAGCCAAATCCAATTCAAATCCAATCCAAATCCAATCCGCTCCCGAAATCAATTGAATTCCATCTTGTTTAAACTCAATCTAAATCAAATTCAATGCCAATCACATCCATTTAAAATCCAAACCAAACTCCAAATCCATTCCAAATCCAATCCAAATCCAATCCAAATCCAATAAAAATCCAATCCAAATCCAATCCAATTTAAACCCAATCCAAATCCAATCCAAACCCAATCCAAATCCAATCCAGATCTAATCCAAATCCAATCCAAATCCAATCCAAATCCAATTCAAATCCAATCCAAATCCAATCCAAATCCAATCCAGATCTAATCCAAATCCAATCCAAATCCAATCGAAATCTAATCCAAATCCAATCCAAATCCCAATTCAAATCCACTCCAAATCCAATCCAAATCCAATCCAAATTCAATCCAAATCCAACCCAAATCTAATCTAAATCCAAATCCATCGCAAATCCAAATTATTCCAAATCCAATTCAAAACCAATCCAAATCCAATTCAAAACCAATCCAAATCCAATAAAAATCCAATCCAAATCCAACCCAAATGCAATCCAAATCCAATCCAAATCCAATCCAAATCAAATCCAAATCCAATCAAAATCCATTCGAAATCCATGTTTAATCCAATCCAAATCCAACTCCAATCAAAATCAAATCCAAATTCAACCCAAATCCAATTAAGATATAATACAAATCCTATCTCAAGTCAATACACAATAGATCCAAGCCTACTCCTTTTTTTCAATCCAAGTCCAATCAATATCCAATACAAATCCAGTAAATTACTCATACAGTTCTTATCCAATCTCAATCCATTTCTAATCTTACTAAAATTAAATCTGCACCCAATCTGAATCCGATTTGAATCCAATCAAGTTTTTAGACCAAAGTTAAACAGAATCATATCAAATTCAATGCCAACACAAATTGAATCAAATCCAATTCAAATTCATTTCAAGTGCGATCGAAATCTAGTCCGAAATAGTCAGCAGAAATTTTATCCAAGTCCAATCAGAAAATCAATCCAAATCAGTTGCAAATCCCTAATCAGTTCAAGTCTAGGCTCAAGTACAATCCAAACCATGGCCAAACTCAACTAAATTTCAATTAAAACATATTTTAATCAAAATGCAATCGAATACATTGTAGATCAATCAAGAACCATTTTATACTGCTTTCAAGCCGTTTTTGCTTTGACGCTCCACAAATTATTTCCACTTTCCAACACTCTTTATTTTTCTAAATTTTCCAACCAGTTTTCATTTTTTTTCATGGGCCTCTCAATATGTTCTCCCCTTTTTTTCATTCATCGTTTGTTTTTCTACCAAGGCCGTCTCTCAGTTTTCAGTTTTTTTTTTGAATGCTTTTACTAATACATTTTCTTTTTTTTTTTCAACCATCGTTTTCGTATTTTTTTTCTTTGCATTTCGTTTTATTTTCTCCTTTTTTTTCTCACATCTTTTTTACCAAGGCCGTCTCTCTGTTTTTTTCTTCCCTTTTCCAATACTTTTTTCTTTTTTTTTTTTCAATTTTCCAACCATCTTATTTTTTTTCTTGCCTTTTTACCTTTTTTTTCTCATCCATCATTTTTTTTTTTTTTACCAAGGCCGTCTCTCAATTTTCAGTTTTTTTTTGCATCCCTTTTCCAATTCTTTTCTTTTTTTCATCCATCGTTATATTTTTTTTCTCTTTGCATCTCGTTTCGTTTTCTCCTTTTTTTCTCGTCCACGTTTGTTTTTTTTTCCTAAGGCCGTCTCTCTGTTGTCAGTTTTTTTTGCTTTCTTTTTCCAAAACTTTTTTTTTCTCAATTTTCCAACCATCTTTTTCCGCCTTTTCTCCTTTTTTCCAGTTGACTGCCAGATTGCTAATTTCTAAAAGTTGACCTCTTTTCACACATGTCCATTCAACCCCCGTCTCTCCGTCGATATCCCATCCAACCACTCTTTCAGTAAAGCCTTCCATTTCCCTTCTTCCGCAATAGAACAACGCAAACTCCCGATGTACCCAAATCAAACTCGCATTCTGAACCCCAATAAAAGCAACAACATTTAAATTTGCACTAAATCACACTTTTCCACTTGCCACCGAACGATTTCACCAAATCAAATATTTTGTACAAATGGCCTACCGGCTGTGCCATTGTCGTAACGAAAGATGGTTTTATAAATTCCACATCTGATCATTACAACAATAGAAACCAGACTGAATCCATCCACCTCATCACGAATCCCCGTACCGTTATTTTCGACCCGTATAGGCTCCGAGTCGGAACTTTCTCCCTCTCTCTCTTCCCCACACTGTTTTTCGCGCGATGCTGGCACCGAATGAGTGCTCTTCTGTTTTCGCTCTCCCGATTTCAATCAAATTAAACTTTCGTTCAGTTCTCGATCTTTCTCTTGTTTACACGCTGGTTCGTTTAGGGGTGCTTCAAACAGAATGTTTGATTTTCAATACACACAGATATAATTCTAATCATTTAATCTATGAATCTTATCACATCCACTACACCGGTGAGTTCGTTCCTTATTATTACTTTTTATATTTGAACATGACATGTATGGGGATTTCGGAGGGGTAGCCTAAGGAAGTTAAATGAACTGGTTTCCGGGCAAATGTTCGTGGGGTGGCCAGACTTTGTCACGAGATAACAATTATCATGTTGTTTTCCGAAGGTCTCCAGTGAATTTAGCTTACCCTGCTACAACAAACCATCAGGTAGATCATTCCGTTCCGGTATGACTCTGCAGCCATAGGTAATAGGCCTGTCCAGCATTTCAAAAATGTTCTCTGATTCTAAAGTCCACCCCCATATTTTGATTGGCATCCTATAAGAAGTAACTGGTCAAAATTTCAGCCAAATCCATTGAAATTAAGAGGTGCATCAAATCAATTTTGTGTTTTTCGACTATTTTTGAACTTCAAAAAATCATAACTACACTAAAACTTGTCAAAACTTAATTCTTTTGACAGAAATTGAAAGCTATACTTGTTTGCTACAACTTCTCCGAACAACGTGTGCCAATAAAATTGAAGGAAACATGTGTAATTATCACATTTGTAATCAGAAAAACCTTAAAAAGTTGATTTTCTGAAAGATTTCGTTCTGGAACACCCTAATATACGTAATAAGTTGGATTTTTCAAAACGGCATCATATTCTCCAATATTTCGTGGTTATTTGCTTCCTTGACACCAAAGCTGTAGAAGTTGAGCAAAAATTACTAAAATTCGTGAAAGCCAAATGTGGCCTAAAAACTAGCTTTTCGGGTGCAATCACGCTTTGGCGCGCAAAAAGTGGCATCGCGTCAGCACTGATATGATAGCCAACACCTGTCATCACGCTTGTTTGTTATCACCCGTGATAGGGGGTAGCCAAGGCAAACTACAAGGAAGCAAAGCTACTACGTTCAGTACAATTTCGCGCCACAGCGTGATTGCATCCAAAAAGCTAGTTTTTAGGCCACATTTGGCTTTCACGAATTTTAGTAATTTTTGCTCAACTTCTACAGCTTTGGTGTCAAGGAAGCAAATAACCACAAAACATTGGAGAATATGATGCCGTTTTGAAAAATCCAACTTATTACGTATATTAGGGTGTTCCAGAACAAAATCTATCAAAAAATCAACTTTTTAAGGTTTTTCTGATCACAAATGTGATAATTACACATGTTTCCTTCAATTTTATTGGCACACGTTGTTCGGAGAAGTTGTAGCAAACAAGTATAGCTTTCAATTTCTGCCAAAAGAATTAAGTTTTGACAAGTTTTAGTGTAGTTATGATTTTTTGAAGTTCAAAAATAGCCGAAAAACACAAAATTGATTTGATGCACCTCTTAATTTCAATGGATTTGGCTGAAATTTTGACCAGTTACTTCTTATAGGATGCCAATCAAAATATGGGGGTGGACTTGAGAATCAGAGAACATTTTTGAAAAGCTGGACAGGCCTAATAGGTAATCCTTGCGCTGATGGTGGGCACACAATCATCATCATCATCATCATCATCAAATGCGAAAAATAAAAGAAAAATATTTATTATCAACTGAATGTGCATTGAAATCGGCGCTAGGACACATGACGTGACGAACTTTTCAATATTAGTTAGATAAATACACAAAAACCAGAGCAGAATTTTATACATCCTTTAGCATTAATTATTATGATAAAATCACAGACAAACAGACGTAACACTCTGATAATTCACATCGTATACCGATTTAACGGTCTTTTTCAAAATTTGATAGTTGGTCAACTGCCCAACCGTGGCGCTCGCATCGTTTTTGTTCGAGTTTGACGTTTGCTCACTACCGCCACCTAGTTGGTGGTCGGCCAAACATAGGCCTTTTAGCATTGGGCGAATATGTTTCCGTGACTATGATTTGAATAGAAAAATGTTCGAATGTGTTACGTCTGTTTGTCTGTGATAAAATGGAAAGAGCTCACCAATCAACATCCTTCGAAGTGTCCAGTGCGTATGTGCTGCAGCATCTTCCACTAACTGGCCTCTTCTCCGAAATCACACTGAAACGCTACAACTATACACGGGTACGACGATGTGTACATTCAAATTGACGACGACGACGACGCGGCCGGTCCGAATGAAAAAAAGCGGCCTCTTCACTTCGCCACCAAAATAACAGTAAACCTCCCCGTACGAAGATAAGCACAGTCAAATCGGCGACGACGACGACGCGGCCGGCCCGAATGAAAAAAGCGGTCTCTTTACTTTGCCTCCAAAATCACATTAAACCGTCCCGTACGAAGATGAGCACAGTCAAATCGGCGGCGACGACGACGCGGCCGGCCCGAATGAAAAAAGCGGTCTCTTCACTTTGCCTCCAAAATCACACTCAGTTTCATTGATGGTTACAAATTTCCGTTTAATTTATTGTTAAAATTTCCGTTTAATTTATTGTTAAACTATTATGTAACAGTTTGGTTCTTTGTTATAACTCTGAAAAATGGATTGTAAGTCCACAGTTTGGTATGCTGTCTTACGAAAATTTTATTCGAGAAAAATGCCAAATTTTTATTGTAACATAACTTAAGGACAGACTTGTTAGAATCTCAAAATGGCCGCCACAATGGCCGACTTTGGCACCTACTCACAATTTCGAGGGCACAAATCTCTTCGTAAACAAACCCAGCGCAGGAGCGGACCTGGTGTGATGGTTAGAACACTTGACCATCACGCCGAGGACCTGGGATCGAATCCCACTCCCGACAAAACTCGCAAAAAATGTGAGTTCTTCCTTCGGAAGGGAAGTAAAGCGTGGGTCCCGAGATGAACTAGCCTAGGGCTAAAAATCTCGTTAATACAGATAAAAAAAAAAAAAAAAAACCAGCGCACCTGATCTTCTTATTTTAAGCTTGTTACGAGTGAGCAAGAACAGAATAATGAAAAGCACTGTTGTCTGAAGCTTACTTCTTGAGATTTGTGCGCTTGAAGTTCTGATGTACTGTTGAAACGGAATTTCAAGACGTTTGTCCTTAACCGCCTATCCCCCATATTGTAATTTTTTCGATAACCATCTACCACACTGTTGAAATTGTTTATGGTACTGTTGATTTATTGTTGCTTTGGATGTTATACGGTACTATGGAGATACTGTAGTAAACAGTATGGTAAACAGTACTAGTACGGTTCATGGTTATGCGGGGCATTAAAGGGTGATATACGACAATTCAATAATTCTCGGATACTTTTTCAAAACGACGTATCAACATAGGATTTGCGTGTATTATACGTCGTTTTGAAAAAGTAACCGAGAATTCAACACTGCAAAAACTGAATAAATGCAATGTACAAACTAGACAATATTGCTCTAACAATACAATTATAAAAGCTTTACTCTTATGGTAAACAAACGAAATCAAGAAGAGTGAACAACCTTACGGTCAATTCTAGCGGTTTTCAACACTTCTGGTTCGACTTCCTACCAACTTAATCCCCGTTTGAACCACCGATCGACGACTTTCTTCAGCATAAGATTAGTTTTAGAGATGACCTTTTCTCTTTTCTGTTGACTGCTATCGCATGCCAATAATGAAACCACAATTTGCATAATGAGCAGTGTGCGAAGGGTGTTTTAATTTTCTTATATTGATTAAATAACATGCATATATATTTATCAGTGATTTATCAGAATGTGATTACAGGGATCTATTACACATGACATAGTTGCTTTACCCTCTACTGCAGGGGTTCTCAAACTTTTTCAGCTTGCGACCAACTTTTGATTGTTACAGAATTTGGCGACCCACCAGCACGTATTTTCATAACATACGTCAATTTAGCTTTCTTAGTTTTTGATAAACTTACTTCAGGTAGCATTTAATCTTACACATTTAGAGTATTTTTTTTTGAATTTATAGTGCTCTCTTCGATTTTTGGAAAAGTAAAAATAAGCTTAAGATCCTCGAGTGATCAGTTTCAGTAAACTTTTTGTCAAATCTGACGAATGAAGCACCGAACTACGCTGTATTTGTTTGTCCTGGCTTTGCTCACTTGTTAAAAGAGGTAGATAGTTCAAATTAGGCGCAATTGTTTACGAATTTTCAAGATTAGTGCCCTTGAAAACAAATTCAACCAGTCTAACTTCATGCAATACTAAACTTATTTTACTGCTATTATATTGAAATAACTTTTGAGCTGTTCTTATTTCTGTATACTCTCAGATTATTGGAATTCAGTAGATTTTTACCGAAGTTCAGTAAAAATAAACAAACAATTCGGAGAACATCATTAAACGTTCTTTGGTTCCGTCTCGATTTTTTTTTTCACAGTACACAAGAAAAACCCAAAATTTTACCAGAATGCTAAACTTTCTAGTTTCAAAATCTATTTCAGAACGCAGATAGAAGTTTCGATGTTCAGTATACTATAGACTAAGACTTATAATAGAAAAACTTTAATAGAATCAATGAGACCTAAATACTAGAAATAACTCTGTAGATTTTCCAAGAGAGTATTTTTAAATTGGAAAATGGATAATAACATCATTATTAACATTGATTACATTGATTCTCTTATGTTTTGATATACACTAGAGTGCAAGTTGATAGAGAGGCTGGGTTTGCCAAAAGGGTTCGCTACGCCAAGAAGAGGAGATGGTTGATAGTGAATAAATTGGCGCCTATCTACTTCATATTATTAGATGAAACCTAGTGCTTCCATGAGCTTGGTTTGGTTGGATAACACCAGCTTTGTGCCCATTTCCATTCGAATATTGGTATCTCAACGGCTGTTTTATATGCTATACATTTTGAATCGTTCGAGGGATTTCAGGTAATCTTTGAGCAAACTAGCGGCTGCAACATGGTTTTGATGTTGTGTGTTTCCGTGGAAGGGAGGGGAAATACATATGTATGTTTGTGCTTCTTTATTCAAGGCTCGATTCTGAGTTACTATCCTGTTTCAAGAAGATAAGACATTGATTCGGTAATCTTCATTTGAACAAACAGATCTTTGATATTAACCCTCGAGCGATCGCGCTGTTGTATTTTGTACAACACGTTGAAAAAATCTCGCTTTTTGTACCCAGCATTAGCGTGGTGCTGACGCAGGTAGTCAACCGCGCGAGTTACGGAAGGTTAATATTCGAAAAAGGATTTAGAAAATTGAGTGTAATATCAAATGAAGAGTTTAAATGAAACCATTAGGTATTAAAATGAACATTGTATAAAAAGGAATAAGTAACCCAAGGGGCGTCGTTGAATAAAGAGAGGGAACTTCATGTATGTTTTGGTGGTTGGATCAGATTAAAACGATAAATAAGTTTATAATCAAGTTTATAGAAATCATAATCATAACAATTATTAGATTTTGGGTTTCTAGTTAGACAACTGAAATGGTGTCGAATTGAATTGTGAATCTGACTAAATTTTTTGATAATGATGAGTAATTATCAGATTATTCTTTGCATACATTTGGAATAGTCTATTTTATGAGGCTAGTCAAACGGCAGAACTCCGCGCTCTGATGTTTACGTTTTCAATCATCATCCGGTTGATGATGGTTAATGACTGCGCGCAAGTCAAGCGTAGTTTTTGAAACTGGCTAAAACAATAATTAGAAATTTTTATTTAAATTCTTTTCGGCAAGTTAACGAGTCAATCGCAACGAAAAAAATACCTGATTAATTTATGAGATTTGTATTGCTTCTGCAACTGCTTTTGAGCCTTTTTTGGCACCAATTTCTCATATCTCCAATTTGTCGCACAAGTACCTTTTCAAAAATTACACGAGATTCCAGCAAAACAAACGTGCGGGGACTTCTCTCAGTTGACGCCGCTGCTGCGATCAGCTGTTCTGAAACGTCTCGTAAAATAGCTTATGAGCCATTTTACGAAGTGACAACAATGTTGATGATAATATTGGTTTTCACGGGTTATTGGACGCTACCTCCTGTCAAAATTCATTCATAAAATCGGCTCGTAAAATGGACTATAGTCTATTTTATGAGGCTAGTCAAACGACAGAACTCCGCGCTCTGATGTTTACGTTTTCAATCATCATCCGGTTGATGATGGTTAATGACTGCGCGCAAGTCAAGCGTAGTTTTTGAAACTGGCTAAAACAATAATTTGAAATTTTTATTTAATTTCTTTTCGCAAGTTAACGAGTCAATCGCAACGAAAAAAATACCTGATTAATTATTGAGTTTTGTATTGCTTTTACGACAGCTTTTGAGTCATTTTGGCTCAAATTTCTCATATCTCCAATTTATCGAACAAGTACCTTTTCAAAAATTACACGATATTCCAGCAAAACAAACGTGCGTGGAATTCTGTCAGTTGACGCCGCTGCTGCGATCAGCTGTTCTGAAACGTCTCGTAAAATGGCTTATAGTCTATTTTATGAGGCTGGTCAAACGACAGGATTACGCGGTCTGATGTTTACGTTTTCAATCATCATCCGGTTGATGATGGTTAATGACTGCGCGCAAGTCAAGCGTAGTTTTTGAAACTGGCTAAAACCATAATTAGAAATTTTTATTTAATTTTTTTTTTCGCAAGTTAACGAGTGAATCGCAACGAAAAAAATACCTGATTAATTATTGAGTTTTGTATTGCTTTTACGACATCTTTTGAGCCTATTTTGGCTCAAATTTCTCATATCTCCAATTTATCGAACAAGTACCTTTTCAAAAATTACACGATATTCCAGCAAAACAAACGTGCGTGGAATTCTGTCAGTTCACGCCGCTTCTGCGATCAGCTGTTCTGAAACGTCTCGTAAAATGGCTTATTACATTAACGTGGAGTCTGAGGGGCAGGGATGGGAACACTCACTTTCAAAGAGTTACACTCACTCAGAAGCGTGCAATCAAGAAACGATGTATGGACTACTTTTGCATTGTGGATTGTGGTTTTGTCTAAAACATTGCCGAATAGAGTAGGGGTCGCACACGCATACCAAAGTCGTGACAGAGTTATAAAAGCGACTCTCCACGAGGTGAGTGTAATTTACATTCACCTCGTGGAGAGTTGTCTTCGCAGCTCCCTCACGACTTCGGTATGCGTGTGCAACCCCTACTCTATTCGGAAAAGTTTTAGACAAAACCACAATGCAAAAGTAGTCCATATATCGTTTCTTGATTGCACGCTTCTGAGCTGAGAAAATGGCAAGTGAGTGTAACTCTTTGAAAGTGAGTGTTCCCATCCTTGCTGAGGGGATTTTGATTTGTGCTTAATCGAGTATGGAGTCATGTCATTTGAAGGTTCATGGAGTGCTGTAATTGGTAGATGGGTGTTGCTTTATGATGGTTCAATGTTTAGACATATCATTGTTCGCAGTTAATCGGTGTGTGTAATCAAAGAAGGAAAATATTAGAGGAATGGAATGTTGTGGCTGTTATTTGAGTAATGAGTGACTAGATCGTTTGTGATATTTCGCGACGGTATTGCTGTAAATCATCAATATTTCAAGTGTAACAACTAAGTACGTAAATTCATTAACACAACGTTATTATCGAAATGTTATTGTTCATAACCTACATACTACAACAAGTAAATATACAGTACAGTAAGAGATGGAAAAATGCTACATAGTACTTTCTTTGAGATGTTTGATAGGAAAATATGAAATTGGTTATTAGAGCGAGTCCATGCTGAGGGTTTCGGGTTAGATTCCCGTTCGATCCAGGAACCTTCTGTAGTACAAGGTTTCTTGGACTTCCTTGTGATTGGAATGTCTTCGTGTCTGCTGCACGATGTAAACCCATCCGTTACCAACCCCCCCTAACGAGAGTGCGAAAAAAATACTCTTTTCGTTATAACTTTTTTGTTTTTCAATATTTTTCTACCAAATTTTGACACAATAAGTGGATATCCTCCTAATTTAAGGATTTGCTAGGGATTGTTGGAATGGCCACCTGGTTCCGGAGTTATTCCGGAATCAAAGTGGGTCATTCGATTTGGCCATTTTGGAAAAAGTAAATTTTCGATATGAGAGCCGTTCAGTTTTCAGACCTAAATGCACTAGAATGATAGAAAAACTTGTCTAGAAGTCCATCCCGGTCACTACGTGCCTTGGAACCCGTTTTACGGATGTTCCGGGGAACCGGTTCCGGGGTCAATTTTTAAATATGATTCAATACCATCATGCGACACCTCAAACTTCGTGGTTTTTCAAAACGCATCATTCTGTGCTGTTTTGGCGTTGTCTGAAATACTGTTGGCCATTTTGGAACCGGTATTCGGATTTCCCGGGAATCGGTTCCGGTGGTTCCGAAGTCCAATTTTCGAAAATAAACAAACACCATCTTGTGACATATCAAACTTCATGATTTTGAAAATTATGGCATTTTATCATAATAATTGGCCACTTAGGATACATTTGGCCATTATGGAATCGGTATACAGATTTTCCGGAATCCAGTTCCGGGGCCAAGTTTTGAAAATGGTTCAATACCATCATGCGGCATCTCAAACATCGTGATTTTCAAAATACATCATTCTGGGTTAATTTTGCGTTATCTGAAATACTGTTGACCATTTTAGAACCGGTATTCGGATTTCCCGGGAATCGGTTCCGGTGGTTCCGGGATCAATTTTTAGAAGATGAACAAACGCAATCATGCGACCACGAGCGAAACCATTGATTGCTTTCGTATATTTATGCTTTGAACCAAAAACTGCCACTGTTGGGTATTCATTCTGAGAATGCATCCAGGAACGTCTTCCGGAGATTCCTCGAATTCCGCAACCTCTTCAAAGAATTCCCTCCGGAATTCATCCAGGAGGTTCCTCTTGAAGGATGTTCTTCCAGTTTATTCAATCCAGCGAGGTTACCAAAAACTCATTCCGAGGATTCCTCTAGGAGATTCCTCCGAAAAGTGTCAGGAATTCCGTTTAGGGATTACTCCAGGAGTTTCTTATGGAGATTTGATTCCGGGGATTCATCCAAGAATTCCTTTTAGACATGCTTCCTGGATATTATGAGGGTTCCTCCAGAAATTAATTACAAGGAATTTTTCAAAAATTCGTTTCGGATGATTTCGCCTAAAATGCTTCCGAACGCTCTTGCACAAGTTACCTCCGCAAGCCCCGGAGGTTCCTCCAGAAGTTTCGTCCGAAAATTCAAACAGGTATCACCTAAAGAATATCTTCAAAATTCCACCAAAGATTCCTTCAGGACTTCCTTCGGGAAACTTTCCAAGGATTCCTCCAGGAATTTCCTCAAAATATTCCGCCAGGAGTTCTTTCAAAAAATCCTTCTATAGTTCCTTGAGAAATTTCTTCAGGAATTCTCCCAGTAAGTTCCTCCAAGCATCCCACTTTCAGAAGAACCCCTGGAGGAACTCCCTGAGGAATTCCTCCGGAAACTCCTCCAGCAATTCCTCCGGAAAGTCCTCCAGGAATTCCTCCGGAAATTGCTCCAGGAATTCCTCCAGGAGTTCTTTCAAAAATTCCTTTTATAGTTCCTTGAGAAATTTCTTCAGGAATTCTCCCAGTAAGTTCCTCCAGGAGTTCCTCTGGGAGTACCACCGAGCATTCCTCAGGGAGTTCCTCCAAAAATTCCTTTAGGAATCCTTCCAGGAATCCTTCCTTCGGAAATTCCTCCAGGAATTCCTCCGAAAATTCCTCCAGGAGTTCCTCTGGAAATTCCTCCAGGAATTCCTCCGGAAATTCCTCCAGGAATTCCTCCGGAAATTGCTCCTGGAATTCCTCCGGAAATTCCTCCTGGAATTCCTCCGGAAATTCCTCCAGGAGTTCTTTCAAAAATTCCTTCTATAGTTCCTTGAAAAATTTTTTCAGGAATTCTCCCAGTGAGTTCCTCCAGGAGTTCCTCTGGGAGTACCACCGAGCATTCCTCAGGGAGTTCCTGCAAAACTTACTTTAGGAATCCTTCCAGGAGTTCCTCTAGGAATTCCTCCAGAACTTGTTCCAGGAATTTTTGCAGGAATTTCCTCTAGGGACTCCTCTGACCGAAAGTTCCTTCAGGAGTTCCTCCGGAAATTTTTTTAAATTTTCCTCCAGGAGTTCTTACAGCAATTTCTCCGGGAGTTCCTTCAAAAAATATTCCGGGAATTCCTACAACATCCAACTTCCAGAAGAATTCCTGGAGGAACTTCCAGAGGAATTCCTGGAGGAATTTCAGGAGGAACTACTGGAGGAATTTCCAGAGGAACTCCTGGAGGAATTTTCGGAGGAATTTCCGAAGGAAGGATTCCTGGAAGGATTCCTAAAGGAAGTTTTGGTGGAACTCCCTGAGGAATGCTCGGTGGTACTCCCAGAGGAACTCCTGGAGGAACTTACTGGGAGAATTCCTGAAGAAATTTCTCAAGGAACTATAGAAGGAATTTTTGGAAGAACTCCTGGAGGAATTTCCGGAAGGCGTTCCTGGATGCATTCTCAGAATGAATACCCAACAGTGGCAGTTTCTGGTTCAAAGCATAAATATACGAAAGCAATCAACGGTTTCGCTCGTGGTCGCATGATTGCGTTTGTTCATCTTCTAAAAATTGACCCCGGAACCACCAGAACCGATTCCCGGGAAATCCGAATACCGGTTCTAAAATGGCCAACAGTATTTCAGATAACGCAATATTAGCCCAGAATGATGTATTTTGAAAATCACGATGTTTGAGATGCCGCATGACGGTATTGAACTATTTTCAAAACTTGGCCCCGGAATTGGATTCCGGAAAATCTGTATACCGATTCCATAATGGCCAAATGTATCCTAAGTGGCCAATCATTATGATAAAATGCCATAATTTTCAAAATCATGAAGTTTGATATGTCACATGATGGTGTTTGTTTATTTTCGAAAATTGGACCCCGGAACCACCGGAACCGATTCCCGGTAAATCCGAATACCAAATCCAAAATGGCCAACAGTATTTCAGACAACGCCAAAACAGCACAGAATGATGCGTTTTGAAAAACCACGAAGTTTGAAGTGTCGCATGATGATATTGAACCATATTCAAAAATTGACCCCGGAACCGGTTCCCCGGAACATCCGTAAAACGGGTTCCAAGGCACGTAGTGACCGGGACGGACTTCTAGACAATTTTTTCTATCATTCTAGTGCACTTAGGTCTGAAATCTGAACGGCTCTCATATCGAAAATTTACTTTTTCCAAAATGGCCAAATCGAATGACCCATTTTGATTCCGGAATAACTCCGGAACCAGGTGGCCATTCCAACAATCCCTAGCAAATCCTTAACCCTTCCGTTACCAACCCCCCCTAACGAGAGTGCGAAAAAAATACTCTTTTCGTTATAACTTTTTTGTTTTTCAATATTTTTCTACCAAATTTTGACACAATAAGCGGATATCCTCCTAATTTGAGGATTTGCTAGGGATTGTTGAAATGGTGACCTGGTTCCGGAGTTATTCCGGAATCAAAATGGGTCATTTGATTTGGCCATTTTGGAAAAAGTAAATTTTCGATATGAGAGCCGTTCAGTTTTCAGACCTAAGTGCACTAGAATGATAGAAAAACTTGTCTAGAAGTCCATCCCGGTCACTACGTGCCTCGGAACCCGTTTTACGGATGTTCCAGGGAACCGGTTCCGGGGTCAATTTTTAAATATGATTCAGTACCATCATGCGACACCTCAAACTTCGTGGTTTTTCAAAACGCATCATTCTGTGCTGTTTTGGCGTTGTCTGAAATACTGTTGGCCATTTTGAAACCGGTATTCGGATTTCCCGGGAATCGGTTCCGGTGGTTCCGAGGTCCAATTTTCGAAGATAAACAAACACCATCTTGTGACATATCAAACTTCATGATTTTGAAAATTATGGCATTTTATAATAATGATTGGCCACTTAGGATACATTTGGCCATTATGGAATCGGTATACAGATTTTCCGGAATCCAGTTCCGGGGCCAAGTTTTGAAAATGTTTCAATACCATCATGCGGCATCTCAAACATCGTGATTTTCAAAATACATCATTCTGGGTTAATTTTGCGTTATCTGAAATACTGTTGACCATTTTAGAACCGGTATTCGGATTTCCCGGGAATCGGTTCCGGTGGTTCCGGGATCAATTTTTAGAAGATGAACAAACGCAATCATGCGACCACGAGCGAAACCATTGATTGCTTTCGTATATTTATGCTTTGAACCAAAAATTGCCACTGTTGGGTATTCATTCTGAGAATGCATCCAGGAACGCCTTCCGGAGATTCCTCATCGAATTCCGCATCCTCTTCAAAGAATTCCCTCCGGAATTCATCCAGGAGATTCCTCTTGAAGGATGTTCTTCCAGTTTATTCAATCCAGCGAGGTTACCAAAAACTCATTCCGAGGATTCCCCTAGGAGATTCCTCCGAAAAGTGTCAGGAATTCCGTTTAGGGATTACTCCAGGAGTTTCTTATGGAGATTTGATTCCGGGGATTCATCCAAGAATTCCTTTTAGACATGCTTCCTGGATATTGTGAGGGTTGCTCCAGAAATTAATTACAAGGAATTTTTCAAAAATTCGTTTCGGATGATTTCGCGTAAAATGCTTCCGAACGCTCTTGCACAAGGTACCTCCGCAAGCCCCGGAGGTTCCTCCAGAAGTTTCTTCCGAAAATTCAAACAGGTATCACCTAAAGAATATCTTCAAAATTTCACCAAAGATTCCTTCAGGAGCTCCTCCGTGAATTCCTCCAAAAGTTCCTCCAAGAATTTCTCCAGGAAGTTCTCCTGAAGTTTTTATAAGTTTATGAGTTTTTATGAGAATTCCTCCGAGACTTCCTTCAGGAAATTTTCCAAGGATTCCTCCAGGAATTTCCTCAAAATATTCCGCCAGGAGTTCTTTCAAAAAATCCTTCTATAGTTCCTTGAGAAATTTCTTCAGGAATTCTCCCAGTAAGTTCCTCCAAGAGTTCCTCTGGGAGTACCACCAAGCATTTCTCAGGGAGTTCCTCCAAAACTTCCTTTAGGAATCCTTCCAGGAGTTCCTCTAGGAATTCCTCCAGAAGTTGTTCCAGGAATTTTTGCAGGAATTTCCTCTAGGGACTCCTCTGACCGAAAGTTCCTTCAGGAGTTCCTCCGGAAATTTTCCTCCAGGAATTTTTTACGGCACTTTCTCCGGGAGTTCCTTCAAAAAATATTCCGGGAATTCCTACAGCATCCAACTTTCAGAAGAATCCCTGGAGGAACTTCCAGAGGAATTCCTGGAGGAATTTCCGGAGGAACTACTGGAGGAATTTCCAGAGGAACTCCTGGAGGAATTTCCAGAAGAACTCCTGGAGGAATTTTCGAAGAAGTTCCTGGAAGGATTCCTAAAGGAAGTTTTGGTGGAACTCCCTGAGGAATGCTCGGTGGTACTCCCAGAGGAACTCCTGGAGGAACTTACTGGGAGAATTCCTGAAGAAATTTCTCAAGGAACTATAGAAGGAATTTTTGGAAGAACTCCTGGAGGAATTTCCGGAAGGCGTTCCTGGATGCATTCTCAGAATGAATACCCAACAGTGGCAGTTTCTGGTTCAAAGCATAAATATACGAAAGCAATCAACGGTTTCGCTCGTGGTCGCATGATTGCGTTTGTTCATCTTCTAAAAATTGACCCCGGAACCACCAGAACCGATTCCCGGGAAATCCGAATACCGGTTCTAAAATGGCCAACAGTATTTCAGATAACGCAATATTAGCCCAGAATGATGTATTTTGAAAATCACGATGTTTGAGATGCCGCATGACGGTATTGAACCATTTTCAAAACTTGGCCCCGGAATTGGATTCCGGAAAATCTGTATACCGATTCCATAATGGCCAAATGTATCCTAAGTGGCCAATCATTATGATAAAATGCCATAATTTTCAAAATCATGAAGTTTGATATGTCACATGATGGTGTTTGTTTATTTTCGAAAATTGGACCCCGGAACCACCGGAACCGATTCCCGGAAAATCCGAATACCAAATCCAAAATGGCCAACAGTATTTCAGACAACGCCAAAACAGCACAGAATGATGCGTTTTGAAAAACCACGAAGTTTGAAGTGTCGCATGATGATATTGAACCATATTCAAAAATTGACCCCGGAACCGGTTCCCCGGAACATCCGTAAAACGGGTTCCAAGGCACGTAGTGACCGGGACGGACTTCTAGACAATTTTTTCTATCATTCTAGTGCACTTAGGTCTGAAATCTGAACGGCTCTCATATCGAAAATTTACTTTTTTCCAAAATGGCCAAATCGAATGACCCATTTTGATTCCGGAATAACTCCGGAACCAGGTGGCCATTCCAACAATCCCTAGCAAATCCTTAACCCTTCCGTTACCAACCCCCCCTAACGAGAGTGCGAAAAAAATACTCTTTTCGTTATAACTTTTTTGTTTTTCAATATTTTTCTACCAAATTTTGACACAATAAGCGGATATCCTCCTAATTTGAGGATTTGCTAGGGATTGTTGAAATGGTGACCTGGTTCCGGAGTTATTCCGGAATCAAAATGGGTCATTCGATTTGGCCATTTTGGAAAAAGTAAATTTTCGATATGAGAGCCGTTCAGTTTTCAGACCTAAGTGCACTAGAATGATAGAAAAACTTGTCTAGAAGTCCATCCCGGTCACTACGTGCCTCGGAACCCGTTTTACGGATGTTCCAGGGAACCGGTTCCGGGGTCAATTTTTAAATATGATTCAGTACCATCATGCGACACCTCAAACTTCGTGGTTTTTCAAAACGCATCATTCTGTGCTGTTTTGGCGTTGTCTGAAATACTGTTGGCCATTTTGAAACCGGTATTCGGATTTCCCGGGAATCGGTTCCGGTGGTTCCGAGGT
This sequence comes from Aedes albopictus, assembly GCF_035046485.1. Classification (NCBI taxonomy): domain Eukaryota; kingdom Metazoa; phylum Arthropoda; class Insecta; order Diptera; family Culicidae; genus Aedes; species Aedes albopictus. Next base: position 172,433,359 of record NC_085136.1, read on the forward strand.
CCAATTTTCGAAGATAAACAAACACCATCTTGTGACATATCAAACTTCATGATTTTGAAAATTATGGCATTTTATAATAATGATTGGCCACTTAGGATACATTTGGCCATTATGGAATCGGTATACAGATTTTCCGGAATCCAGTTCCGGGGCCAAGTTTTGAAAATGTTTCAATACCATCATGCGGCATCTCAAACATCGTGATTTTCAAAATACATCATTCTGGGTTAATTTTGCGTTATCTGAAATACTGTTGACCATTTTAGAACCGGTATTCGGATTTCCCGGGAATCGGTTCCGGTGGTTCCGGGATCAATTTTTAGAAGATGAACAAACGCAATCATGCGACCACGAGCGAAACCATTGATTGCTTTCGTATATTTATGCTTTGAACCAAAAATTGCCACTGTTGGGTATTCATTCTGAGAATGCATCCAGGAACGCCTTCCGGAGATTCCTCATCGAATTCCGCATCCTCTTCAAAGAATTCCCTCCGGAATTCATCCAGGAGATTCCTCTTGAAGGATGTTCTTCCAGTTTATTCAATCCAGCGAGGTTACCAAAAACTCATTCCGAGGATTCCCCTAGGAGATTCCTCCGAAAAGTGTCAGGAATTCCGTTTAGGGATTACTCCAGGAGTTTCTTATGAAGATTTGATTCCGGGGATTCATCCAAGAATTCCTTTTAGACATGCTTCCTGGATATTGTGAGGGTTCCTCCAGAAATTAATTACAAGGAATTTTTCAAAAATTCGTTTCGGATGATTTCGCGTAAAATGCTTCCGAACGCTCTTGCACAAGGTACCTCCGCAAGCCCCGGAGGTTCCTCCAGAAGTTTCTTCCGAAAATTCAAACAGGTATCACCTAAAGAATATCTTCAAAATTTCACCAAAGATTCCTTCAGGAGCTCCTCCGTGAATTCCTCCAAAAGTTCCTCCAAGAATTTCTCCAGGAAGTTCTCCTGAAGTTTTAATAAGTTTATGAGTTTTTATGAGAATTCCTCCGAGACTTCTGTTGTCGCACATAATAGCGTCTGTGGTGGTCGGAATCAGTCGGACACTAATCGATCACAATCGCGAAGATACTGAACACAGAATTAAACGTTGGTATAAAGTTTCTGAACAACTACAACATTTATTGGACGAACTATTGATACACTTTTTCTTCTGTATAATGACTGGAATTTATTGAACACTTAGCCTTTTGGATTTCACTAATGTTCTGTATTTCTGGATTGGACTGTAGGACGGAACACTGGGTTTTCTGTATACTGTTGAACTTATAGACTGTTATTATCTTGATTGAAGCTGGATTATGCCTTATATAGGATTCCATTGAACATTGACTAATTGTCTACTACTGGTTTCTGAAGACTATTATGGTAAGGTCGATCACCCTTTTCTGGAAGATAATTCATCATTGTTCTTCAATTTGGCGGGGAGATGCTACAAGTATGGCGAGATCGTGAGTGCAACTCATTTGAGTGCAATTGCGTTACGAATGCATTACAGTCTCTTTGATCTAATCCGGACTTATCGTTTTTAACTACAAACCTGCGTGAACATACCGCCCCCCTTGAAAGACATACGATCAAGTCTTTCAATAAGATTCGTAATCCTATCTAACAACGCTGCTAATTCTTCACACATATGGAACTGGATGATACTAATTACTGATTTCCAACTGGATGTTTATCCCATGTGATCAATGTGACCCGTCGCTGAGGTGCACTATTGACGGTGTAGATCGCTGACGCTGATGCCTATGCTGCGGATGTCATTTTTGGATAAGCTTCGTACTTTCTCATGCCAAAGATGCACTGCAGACCTTGTAGAATCGTTGACGATGCGCTCTACGTTGCAGAAGCCGTTCTTGATATGCTTCGTCACTGGGTAATGGATGACAAACGTTCTGACTGGACGTTTTTCCTGGTAACGTTGACAATGTGCACTGAGCTTGGACTGCGACGAGCGTTGCTTCTTGCTGCTGGTCTGATGACAAACTTCTCGGATCCTCTAGTGATTGCCATCTGATTTGACGTCAAACGATAGTTGTCGTTTGGTGACGTCACGGATGTCCTTGAACTCCACGAATCCTCTTCCGATGAAATGTGCTTGGACGACTACTAATGGCTGGTCGGCTCGCTGTTCCAGTCTCGTCACCGTCCTCAACTGATATCTGTAAGCGTCAAACGACTTTAGAATGCTACGGCGAAATCCAACATGTAAATTGGAACATGGATACTTATCTGTGTCCCGGAGCGGGTGCTCCGGGAGGACGTGACGACGCGTTTGTGCTGGAACCGGCTTGCCTCGAAAGTACAGCTTGATAAACTGATGAGCTGTCTTCAAGTTGTTGTAGTTGAGAACTACTGCTATCTTGGAAATCTTGGAAATGGCGCAGATGGTTGACATACCATATCGGTTGGATGTTGTGAGCATATGAAGAACTGTTCGGTAACTGGATTCATTCTTCGGTAGGCCAGAATGGTGATTTCGAATCCTCAATTTCTCTGAGCGACAATCTTTTCTACTGATGAACATATGCACGATCCCTCTTCTAGATGTCCTTAATTGGTCCCTCATCCACACCTTGTTTATGGACTGCGGCGGCTATGCGGATGTCGTATTGGATGCTGATTGGATCAACTGGTTCCCACGGATGGGAAACATCGTCAAAATCCCTAGGAATAATATGAGAGGGTGCTTTTTAAACCGAAAAACAATGCTATAAAACGACTTGCCTGGAAACGGAGGCCGGTTGGCCTCCGTACACGTCCTCTGATGTGACCGATGATTACTGATGACTAACGATGATCTGGAGTTCCTGTTGACTCAAGTTTCAGTTTCAATTCTGCTGCTGGTTTGTGATCCCTACTGGTTGAGCCTGTTGTCCTCTCATACGACTGGAAAGTGAATGTTTCACCACTGATTGACTAATCTTCGACATATACAGGCACTGTAGCCTCGACACTGGCACGATGCTCTGAGTACGCTCCTTTGGATTTCCATCTAGCTTCTGACACCCTCGGTTGAGGCACTAGCTGGACCGACTGGACTTCACCGTTGTGAAGCATTGATCTCCCTTGCCGGGCAGATCCAAAACCCATTCCTACGAGCGCATAGAAATGGGGAGCTTGCTGCGCTAGCAAGCTGACAGGCCAACGCGATTGCTCCTCGTGGCAATGCGTTGGGTTCACTCTCGCCGAGTGAACGAATGGAAACGCATCGTGCCATCCTCATGCTCCAGCGACATCGTTCGCTGGACTGTTGGCATGCTGCTCATGAGGCACCAACGGGCCTTTAACCGCTGGCTGGAAATGTCGACCCTGCGTGGTCAACATGTCGAAAATAACTGAGCGTGGCTGCTCGTCCAAAAGTGGTATTCCTAATCATCCAACAAACCCAATGACTGAGATCTGGATAGCTGAACGGCATTCAATGGAGGGTTGTTTTCTACTGTGGAGTGCGTCTGTTTGTCTGTGGTTCCAGCATCAGCAATATCTTCACCTTGTCAGAAACTGCAATGTTTTGACCAGCATCAATTTGTGACGAAAGTTACGGTGTGGGAATTGGACGTGTGATACTTAACCGTGTCCCGGAGCGGTTGCTCCGGGAGGACGAGACAGCGCAGTTTTGCTGGAACCTCCAATTCTTCGAAACTTGTCAAAAAGACAACGGCTCGGATCCACATTGTTATCGTTGATCAAACACAGATTAATTACAGTTCACAGTTCAATTGCATCAAAAATAGGGTAGTTCAAAGTCAATAACAACACAAATTCAATGTTTATTGCGAATTCAGTTACAGTAATAACAAACAGTAATGGCTCTTCATTGCCAATAATCAAGATTCAGAAAACATATCTTCACTCAATGCTCTTCAACTAACGCGGAATGTAGTTCAGCGTGGTGTTTTCCATGGCAAAACAAACACCTGGGTGGCTTCGGACAGTAATTGATTTCGTGACGGTAGTGGAAACAGTTCAAGCACAGATGCTGCTGTTGCGCGAATTCCAATCGTCTCTTCGGAGTCAGTCCCTGATACTGCCTACATCGGTAAATGAAGTGCCGCTCTTGACAGTAGTAGCACCTCGGTGGGATGACCTTTCCATCTGACCGTACTGACTCTTCCTCTCGTTTCGGGGCTTGTGGTACTGATTCGGGACAGTCTGGACGGACCTCTCTTTCTTGTGCGATAAACAGCAACTGTTGAATCTGCTGAATCCGTATTTGCTGGGGCGCTTCTTCCGGCTGGACGAGAGCAGATTCCAACGACAGCAGCTCGTGAATGGTGCGTAGCTTCAGGACACACATATTTATTCCCTGCTGAACCTGCTCCATTGCTTCAGCAGTTTGGAACATGTTTAGGTTTTTGTTCTTGCAGTCTAACTGGATACGCCGTTTCCACTCCAGCAGCGATTCGACGATTGCCTCCAGCAGCTGGTGTTCCTTCGGAGATGGAACTGCCGAAAGCCTGATTTCCTGCGCTGCATTCACTAGGGCAGCAATAAGCTCTGATTTTCCACCGGCAACACGTTCGAACGGAATGGCAAACGATTCCATTTTTGTGGTTTCTTCTCTTGAACTTTTCTCAAATCAGGCCAAAAAACAACTGCGAGCCACACGCGCACAACCCTTTGACAGTTCTTCGCCCGGTTACCAAAAAGCGCACGGTCAATCTACACGGACGGTTGTCGCGGCTACCAAGAAAAAGTTGATTTCGTTCAACCGTGTTTGGTTTCACAATCATTGCATATTATTCAAATGGTTGTAGGCAGAGGAATATTTTTCACACGCAAATGGTTTTGGATCATTTGTTCGATGCACTTTAATTGACATGATAGACGGACTTCACCTTTCACATATGTGTTCTTCTGCGGAGAACTGTACTGCGCAACATTTATCTTTACCATTTCCGACAAATTTTCTGTTCACTGTTCGATTCTGCGCACTGGATATTTTCCGTGTATATCGTTTTCGCCGCGATTGCCTTTACGCACACTAACTTTCTTGTTTGTGGTCGGAACATGAGATACGGCAAAAGCATACAAATTTCACTTTGATTGTTTGGTTCCTTCAATTCTTCTCGAGAATTTCGATGGTGAAAATGCCATCATCACAGATCACAAATACGACAATGAAACCCAGTTGCTCTGGTCTTTGGTGGTTATTCTAGACCATTCACTCGCGACGACGACCGCTCTGAGGTCCAACTTCGAAACCGACGATCCGGTTCGAAGGACCATTTTATGTTGTCGCACATAATAGCGTCTGTGGTGGTCGGAATCAGTCGGACACTAATCGATCACAATCGCGAAGATACTGAACACAGAATTAAACGTTGGTATAAAGTTTCTGAACAACTACAACATTTATTGGACGAACTATTGATACACTTTTTCTTCTGTATAATGACTGGAATTTATTGAACACTTAGCCTTTTGGATTTCACTAATGTTCTGTATTTCTGGATTGGACTGTAGGACGGAACACTGGGTTTTCTGTATACTGTTGAACTTATAGACTGTTATTATCTTGATTGAAGCTGGATTATGCCTTATATAGGATTCCATTGAACATTGACTAATTGTCTACTACTGGTTTCTGAAGACTATTATGGTAAGGTCGATCACCCTTTTCTGGAAGATAATTCATCATTGTTCTTCAATTTGGCGGGGAGATGCTACAAGTATGGCGAGATCGTGAGTGCAACTCATTTGAGTGCAATTGCGTTACGAATGCATTACAGTCTCTTTGATCTAATCCGGACTTATCGTTTTTAACTACAAACCTGCGTGAACAACTTCCTTCAGGAAATTTTCCAAGGATTCCTCCAGGAATTTCCTCAAAATATTCCGCCAGGAGTTCTTTCAAAAAATCCTTCTATAGTTCCTTGAGAAATTTCTTCAGGAATTCTCCCAGTAAGTTCCTCCAAGAGTTCCTCTGGGAGTACCACCAAGCATTTCTCAGGGAGTTCCTCCAAAACTTCCTTTAGGAATCCTTCCAGGAGTTCCTCTAGGAATTCCTCCAGAAGTTGTTCCAGGAATTTTTGCAGGAATTTCCTCTAGGGACTCCTCTGACCGAAAGTTCCTTCAGGAGTTCCTCCGGAAATTTTCCTCCAGGAATTTTTTACGGCACTTTCTCCGGGAGTTCCTTCAAAAAATATTCCGGGAATTCCTACAGCATCCAACTTTCAGAAGAATCCCTGGAGGAACTTCCAGAGGAATTCCTGGAGGAATTTCCGGAGGAACTACTGGAGGAATTTCCAGAGGAACTCCTGGAGGAATTTCCAGAAGAACTCCTGGAGGAATTTTCGAAGAAGTTCCTGGAAGGATTTGAAAAGGAAGTTTTGAAGGAACTCCCTGAGGAATGCTCGGTGGTACTCCCAGAGGAACTCCTGGAGGAACTTACTGGGAGAATTCCTGAAGAAATTTCTCAAGGAACTACAGAAGGAATTTTTGAAAGAACTCCTGGAGGAATTTCCGGAAGGCGTTCCTGGATGCATTCTCAGAATAAATACCCAACAGTGGCAGTTTCTGGTTCAAAGCATAAATATACGAAAGCAATCAACGGTTTCGCTCGTGGTCGCATGATTGCGTTTGTTCATCTTCTAATAATTGACCCCGGAACCACCGGAACCGATTCCCGGGAAATCCGAATACCGGTTCTAAAATGGCCAACAGTATTTCAGATAACACAATATTAGCCCAGAATGATGTATTTTGAAAATCACGATGTTTGAGATGCCGCATGACGGTATTGAACCATTTTCAAAACTTGGCCCCGGAATTGGATTCCGGAAAATCTGTATACCGATTCCATAATGGCCAAATGTATCCTAAGTGGCCAATCATTATGATAAAATGCCATAATTTTCAAAATCATGAAGTTTGATATGTCACATGATGGTGTTTGTTTATTTTCGAAAATTGGACCCCGGAACCACCGGAACCGATTCCCGGAAAATCCGAATACCGGTTCCAAAATGGCCAACAGTATTTCAGACAACACCAAAACAGCACAGAATGATGCGTTTTGAAAAACCACGAAGTTTGAGGTGTCGCATGATGATATTGAATCATATTCAAAAATTGACCCCGGAACCGGTTCCCGGAACATCCGTAAAACGGATTCCACTTAGGTCTGAAAACTGAACGGCTCTCATATCAAAAATTTACTTTTTCTAAAATGGCCAAATCGAATGACCCACTTTGATTCCGGAATAACTCCGGAACCAGGTGGCCATTCCAACAATCCCTAGAAAATCCTTAAATTAGAAAGATATCCGCTTATTGTGTCAAAATTTGGTCGAAAAATATTGAAAATCAAAAAAGTTATAACGAAAAGAGTATTACACTCTCGTTAATGAGGGGGGGGGGGGGGGTGGGTTGGTAACGGAAGTCAATAACTGTGAGTGATCGTAAAGGGCTGAGTATAGAAGTTAACTTTGTCTCAGTTAACGCTCCAACTGCTGAGAAGAAGGGAGAGAAGAATAATAAACTAAAAAGAAGAAGAAGGAATAGTAGAACAAGGAAAAGTATATAAAGAAGAAAAAAAGAGAAAGAAGAGAATAGTTACAACTAAAAGGCAAGCGAATCACTACTTCAACTGTGCTTGAACGAATCGAAGTGTACGGCTGGTTTGAATTTGAAAAGGAGTTTACATAGAGGTAAGTCATGTTTCTTTCATTAATTTTCGTATTTTAATCAATTACAGATGTGGGAGTTCGACCACCGCGACGGCCGATATCATCAACGCCAGCAGTCGACAATTGATTCAACCATTTCATCAGATTCGTTGTCTGATGTGTTGCAACGATGAAGGGCGTTCTATACTTGGCATCGTCGTCCAGGAGTATCGGTTGCAATACCAACATTGTAGCAACACACCGCATCAAAGAATGTTCAGCTGACCAGGGGCCTGTAGCATAATGAAAATTTTACTAATAATATTAGTATTGTAGCTTGTAACTTATAATTTTCTGTTGCATAAAAATACTACAAGTACAAGTTACAAGTCCAATACTACAAGTCGGTTGGACTAATATTATTAGTAGAATTTTCAAGTGTATGTTGCATAAACAAACTACAAGTATAAAATATTAGCTATAACTTGTACTTTTGATTCCAAGTCTCCAAGGTCTTGTAAAATAATTTACAAGTTAGATTTAAAGTATTGCAGAAGTCATATTTAGTTTTGAATATATCGATTTACCATTTTGATGAACTCAAAAGATATTATTTATCTAACATGTCAAACTTAATTCCAGTTTTCGACGATTAAATTTGGCAGTATGTATTCGAAACTCATTGAAGAGAAAATTGCGTTGTGGTACACTTTGTATCCAAAATATAATTTCTGCTGAGTCTCTCAAGTTCTCCAAAGTTTCTACAATATCCATCTTTGATTGGAGGTTCTTGGTAAAGTTACATATTATGGGCACTGCATAAGCACAGATAAATTTGCAGATGCGAAATAAATTTGAATCAATTGCTTGTATTGCGCATCATTAAGCTAATCAAGAGCTACAATATACAATTTAGTGTGGGTCATCGGAACCGTTTTCTCAGATCAAAGTTTTTTTGGTTCCGTTACGGGTCCTGAGTATCTGTGCAAAATTTGAGCACGATCGGTTACGTCTACACTTTGCGCATTGCAATTGAAATTTGTATGGGATTTTGTATGGGAAAACATACTTTTTTGCATTTTTGTCATAAGTTGAAAAAGTTTGTCTGAAACTTTTTAACCGATACTGTAAAATGAGAGCCTAGCATGTTCTGAAAAACTTTGTCGAAGACCACAAAGCAATCGGATGCTTGTGAAAATAGTTATAACCAACGAACCGCATGCATGTGTTTAAGTTTTAACATGTAAAGGAATAACAATAGCAACAAAATCATGCTGTTTCGACAAGCAATGCCAACGCTATAACTTTTTTCATAAGCATCAGATCACTTCGCGGTCTTTGACAAAGTTTTTCAGGACACCATAGGCTATGTTTTCACTTTATCGGTTATATGGTTTTAGAAAAATTCGAGCTTGCTATGAGAGAAATGCAAAAAAGTGTGTTTTCCCATGTAAAACCCCATACAAACTTCAAACGCGATGCGCAAAACGTAGACATAACCGATCGTGCCCAAATCTTGCACACTTATTTGGGTCCTGAAATGGGATCAAAAAAGCTTTGATCTGATGGGATACCATTGAATTTTTCATTTTTCCATATAAACGATGACCCACTCTAATATACATACACTAACTCGAATCGAGTTGCGACATATAAAAGTAAGTAAAACACGGTGTGCCAAAAACCGTTATTATCAAATAAAAATGTCCACCAATTTGGTACCCGTCATTCGAAAGATACACTATCCTATTATCTACTCTGAAAATTTGAAAATCTTTCTGAAAATCACGGTGTGCCAAAAACCGTTATTATCAAATAAAAATGTCCACCAATTTGGCACCCGTCATTCGAAAGATACACTATCCCATTATCTACTCTGAAAATTTGAAAATCTTTCATCGAGGGAAATTGAAGTTTTCGCCATTTAAGCATATTGCGTTATTTCTATACAATTTTCATATATGAGTTAATATGAACATATCGTGGTTCTACGGCTATTTGTGATTTCAACAAATATATGTACATTAGTTTTTCAAATACTTATCAACATGTATGATATCCAAGCATAGTTTCTGCAAATTTGACAACATTTTGTTAGAGGAATCACAAGTTACAATAGTTTACTCTGATATCCCAACATATTTCCCTAATATGTTACCTATATTTCAGTTACTTACATATGAGTTTCAAACCCGTATACGTCATCAAAACATTTTTTTAGCAATTTGTAATGAATATACGTGATTGTTGGGCATATATGCGATAAATTTTGAACCATTATATTGCTGGGTTTGATAGGCACGCTGGCTTAAGAGTTTAAGACATTTATAAAATAATTTGAAAAAGTGTTAGGAAGAAAATCAACCACATGTTTAAAATATTTTCTAGTTTACCATAAAAGAGTAAAACTGTGTCTTTAACATGGATAACCGATCTTTTTTAAAAATAAAAAAATATATTCCATCAGATAATTAGAGTTATAGCTTATGGTATTGGGTATCAACTCCAATTTATCAAAAATTAAGTGAGATTATGAGATTATCATATTTACACATTGTTGTTACAAATTGTAACAACAACAATATATATAGTAGCATGGGTAGAAATAGACATTTCACTCCTGCACACTTTTTGAGTTCCATTTTGGCTACATATAAACTGTGCAAAATTTCAGCACGATCGGAGAAACTATATTTTAGCGCCAGCCGTTTTAAGTTTTCATACAATTTACTATGGAAAAAATCACCTTTTCAAAGACAAATCGCCAAAGGTGGCCCCTTTCTTTGATTGAGCTGAAATTTGCACAGTTGATATGAGGGCAAAATGGCACTCAAAAAGTATACAGGAACGAGAGTTTTACCATTTTTTCCTATATAACCGTGTCCCAGACTAATACATATGGAACAATACATATAATCTTGTGTTTGACATTTAGGTTGAAAATTGCATAAAAAATTTATATTAATTTTCCTATATTTCAAAATGATTAGCTATTGTGATTCTTGTCGTATCTAATTCAAAGTTATCTTTGAATATCATACACGTTGGATAGTATTTGAAAAACGAATGTTTATTTGGGTTGAAATTATAAATGGCCGTAGAACTACGATATGTGCATATTTACTCATGTAAGAAAATCCTATAGAAATAACGCAATATGCTCAAATGACAAAAACTTCAATTTCCCTCGATGAAAGATTTTCAAATTTTCAGAGTATATACTAGGATAGTATATCTTTCGAATGACGGGTGCCAAATTGGTGGACATTTTTATTTGTTAATAACGGTTTTTGGCACACCGTGAAAAGCTCAATTTTTGCATCCCAGATCACTTCGGATTTTAACAAGAAGCATAAAACATGTTGCTAAATCTTTATACATTGCTTTTCAACCAGTACTAAAGCATGTATCCGCAATAATCGGGACACAGAAGTATGGCTGTAGCTCTGTAATGAATCGATAATATTGGCCAAATAATTGACTGAGAACTCTTTGGAGTATGTTTATTATTTGTGCCAAATTTCATATAAATCGATGCATTACTTTTAACTGTGGATGAAAAACAAACAGACGTGGTTTTAAGCATTCTGTACAATCATGACCAATTTTCATTCGCATAATAGATGGTTCTTTTACGCTACAGTTCAAAGTTCTGCAATGACAATAATGAAATTTCGTCTGCAGTTATGATACTTATAGACACTTTCTTGCAAAATTTCATCAACTTTGATCAATTGGTTTGAAAGCTGCTGGTGTTGGTAGGAGTGAGCGTTAGTGAAAAATTTTCGTGTTTTTCATGTGCGATGTTTGCTTATTCATAACTTTTGAATTTTTCTGCTAATTTTCATGAAATTTTCACAGAAGATAGTTGATTATATGTATATTATGCCTGCAAAATTTGATGATTATTGGTATAGTACTTTCAATAGTTCAATCGAAAGAATAAAGGGTATAGTACTAATTGCTGTCTGAGGGTCTAAAATCACGTTCGGACCCAATGCATGTTTCGGCTATGAAATTGATGATGGTGCATCGATTTTTTTTTTGAAACTTTGCCTATGCAACAAATGTAGATTGAGAGGTTTGTGTCCAAAATTTCAGCCATTTCCTTTGCCATATTCAAAAGTTACAGCGCTGAAAAGCAAAACTAGGGGCTGTACAGAATTCAATGGCGCACGTTCTACTCTATCATTGCTACAACAAAAAGTACTGCACCGATTCACATAAAATTGTGTAGGTGCAATTAACCCATCTTAAGATGTTATTAGGCCAAATTTGAGAAATTTTAATGTATATATTGTAGAGTTGCAGCTGTATTTATCTGTCCCGATTATTGCGGATACAGGCTTTATTAAATCTTTGGAACATTTTACTAAAAATTTAGGTACTTGCAGTGCCATATTTTGTAAAAAAATATTTTTCCAGAGCGGCCGAAAATTATCCAAACAGCACATGCTTTTCTTCATCTATCGTATAAAGAATGCAAAACTTCGGAATAAATGAAGTTATTTCCGGATGTTACGCGAAAAATGCAGAATATAAACAAACATCAACTGCCATTTCACATTAATAGTGAACTGTCGGATGAATTTTGACAGGTAAATGAACCAAAACAACTTGTATTTTCATGGTCACTAATATTACAAGTGCTAATAATATTAGTGGAAAATTGAGCCTTTATGCAACACAAATTATTAGCACTTGTAATATTAGTACTTGTAACTTGTAACTTGTAGCTAATATTATTAGCCCGATTATGCTACAGGGCCCAGATGGACCAACGTATGATTATATACTTTAAAAAAATATTAAAAAAAGGGAGATGTGGTAATGATATTTCTGGAGCTCGATTTAAATATGTCGTATGTGCTTTTGTCGATATAAAATTCGATCAGTTTATTTTAGTTATTGTATCAATATGGAAGATATTTTTGAGACTTTTAATGATGGAAAGGAAAGCCTATTTTGTGAGGATTCTGCTGTATGTATCAACTTTGTTCAATTTCAACGGTTTTCGCTACAATAAGTGAATCCAACTGATCTAATTTTTAATCGACAAAAGCACATACGACCTATTCAAATCGAGCTCCAGATTTATTTATTTATATTATATTTGTCATTTGTATGTCTATTGTCTGTGACGCATTGGTTGTCTATTTGTCTATGGAAATGTCATATTGATGATGCTCATAATAAACAATAATAGTAAAATATATAGAATGTGTTACATTATTTTGGTTATTGAAATATCACACATACAAACATTTCAGAAGTCCCATACAAAAAGTATGACAGGGGGGGGGGGTGGGGGGTGGGGGTTGAAAATGGTCGATTTTTGCGTGACGTAATTTATGGACGTTCCGTAATATGTACATTATATATTTGGCTAGGCATTACTAGTAGAAATTCCTGTTCTAATGCATTTAAGTGATAGAGCGTAGTCGATGTGCACCTTCCTGAAATAAACGCATGTTTCGTACACTGAAAGGCGGCTTGCAGTAATGACAAGCACAGGGCTGTTACAAAAGTGTCGATTTGAAAACCGCAAAATCCGCACCAAGCCATTTAAAATCCGCGCCGAGGTCATCAAATCCGCGCCAGTACAAAACATGGCTCTGATGACTCAAACTCATAAAAAGCCAGAATTTTTAACCCTCTACTTCCCATGGTTGCTCTAGAGCACCATCGATTTTCGACGAACTCCGGACAAACGGAATTAGATGAATATGATGCAATAATTTTTAGAATATGGTTATAACCTCATAAGGTTAACCCAACTACTACCTACCCGGATAAAAAGTTACCATTCATTACATGGTAAATATTATTAACATATGACTGGTTTTATTGTTCACAATAAAACACATAGTAGATATATTGTTACTTTCAACAATAGAAATCAAGCCCATAAAGTTCGAACAATAAGTGAACATTAGCTTTATTAGTGACTAATTGATTCGATTATTTTCCAATAGTTCTATGATAATTTAAAGTTACTATCAGTAAAAATTAATTTAAGTTATTTTCATATAGTTGCAAAAGTGCCTACAAAGTTCTCATGGACTTTTTATTAAAAAAGAGTTTATTTCTCAATTACACTTGAAAACAATTCGTAACAAACAAATAACAATAAATATTATTGTTGCTGGGATCATGTTTGTATAATCAAATACAAAATCACTTGACATATTTTTTTATAGTTTTCGTTTTAAATTTGAGTACAGTAGATGTTTCGGTTATCGAATGTTATTCGCTAAAACTTCAACGACTGACAGACGTCAAGCCGTGTTGGCAGAGGAAGCTCTCAATGAATAACTGAGAAATTACCCATGTAACCACGATGCTGAAGCCTTATTGCATGCAGATATACGGTGTACTTAGAGCAATAATTACTTTACATGTACTTATAGAAAACTAGCTGAAAAGTAGGTTTTAGCCAAGTAAGAACGTTACGACAAGAAAAAGATGAATAATGATTTTACTAATGTTTTCCAATAAATTAAAGGAATCTAGTAAATAGTAAACTACCATTGATAACAATACAAATACAATTTGTTTAATGGGGTCAATTGAACCGATGTTAAAATAAACATGCAATAATATTTGTTGTTATGTAAACATATTTCGCCTTTGAAAAATCAAAGAATTCACATTTCTCGGTAACATTTTTCTTCAGCATTTACATATACTAATGGCCATATGTATTGTGAACGATTTATGATATGGATCATACGACCTGAGGTCTGACTTGTGATATTTGGCAGTTATTTCAAAAGATTGATGATAGATAGAGATCAACAGCTGCCAAGCAACACATATCAGACAGGCATCAGAGTGTTTGACTCTTATCATAAAATGTGCATATCATTCTGGCGGCCGTTAGTGCTCAAAATGCTGGATATAAATGTTAGCGGGAAATATAAATTCTATGGATTTTCAAAAGCGAAAACTGCTTACACAAATATTATTGTATTTTTATTGTAACAACGATTCATTTGACGCCATTCAATTAATTGTATTTGTATTGTAAAAACAATGAAAATACAATAAGATATATTGTTTTCTTTTGAAAATTGCCCTAAAAATGTCTCATAAAAACACAATACATTCTATTGTTTTTCGCGTAAAAATGTATGAAAATTTTCTCAAAATTTTATGGTTAAGATACATAACAACCACCATTTTTTATTGTAAAAGTGCCATTTACCATTCGCCGAATGGTATAGTACAATAGGGGTGATGGTGAATATGCTGTGCCAATTACAATATTTTTAATGGTGAATAATTGTCATAAAAATGGAGTTGTAACAATAAAATTTATCGTATTTTTATGATACTTTTTATCAGGGTACTTGTTTCAATAGCTGAACTATTGATAAACAATCAAAAACCTATTGATTTACAACCAAATTTTTTTTCATTGATTTTGAAAAATTTAGCCAATTTGCAATAACTTTTGTTCTACCACTTTTTTCGGAAACGTTTTTTTGGCATAGATATTGTCGTTCAAAGTCGTGGGAAGGAAAGCGTTAAGAGAAACTCAACTATTCATGACTTTTGGTGCACTTCAGGCGAAGAGCATTTCTATTGATAAATTGATTTTCAACTATTACTAATAACTAATCACTACTATTCTAACATAGTCTGACCAATTCTACATCAAACGAAAGTTTAAACAAGGCTAGTTTTTTTTTTAATTGTAATAAAAAGTTTTGGATCAATAGTTCTTTGCTTATCAATCAGGGTGTCTACTATTTTACAAGAAAAAAACAGTAGTTTTTACGAAACTTTTAAAATAATTTATAATCAACAGTATGATAGAAATTCTGAAATCTAAAAAGATCATTTGAAAGAATTGCAAGAATTTTTTCAGAAACTTCTTGAGAAATTCATGCATTACTTTCTGCAGAAACTTTTTTGTTAAGATGCAAATGGAGTAATACCTACACTGAAATAAATTTTGTTGTCGAAACTACCGATTCCATAGTAAAATTACTAACCGTACCTATGATTCTCAACCGACAACAAAATCTGTTAATGTAACTGAAATATGCTTAAAATTACAATGCATTGTAGTAAATTCAACTAAAAGCATAGTCGTCTCAACAACAAAACATTTGTCAATTTCTTGATTTTGCTTTGGCTGACCAAGCCATGTGGGAAATTACACTGTTGAAAATGCTTTGACATCCATGTGCACAACAGAACATGTGCTCGATGAACAAATTGAGATTTGAAATTATGAAAAGAAATCCACGTACCCCGGTGAGACTCGAACTCACGACTCCCAATTCGCTAGACGGGCGCTTCTATTCCTTCAAGCTACGGAGTCACTCGACTATCTCCGTCGCCAGCAGGCCTAGAACTGAACTCGATTCCACTATCAAGAAATCAAGAAATTGACATTTGTAAGGTGCTACGGTCACCCTTACCGTATTCGGTCGGCCGAGGACCGACCCGTCGAGAGTCCGACTGCACACTAATTGCCATACCAATAAGTGATTGGAAGGCAGTGCCCGAAGCTCTCGACAATTAAAAATAACTTCCTCTCCCGCTTTGACATACATGTGCACAACAGACAATGTGTTAGATGTTCATCTAATCCCATCCGAAGGGGGTTTGGATTGTGAAAAGAAGATAACCATGTGCGATAGTGGAATCGAGTTCAGTTCTAGGCCTGCTGGCGACGGAGATAGTCGAGTGACTCCGTAGCTTGAAGGAATAGAAGCGCCCGTCTAGCGAATTGGGAGTCGTGAGTTCGAGTCTCACCGGAGTACGTGGATTTCTTTTCACAATTTCAAATCTCAATTTGTTCATCGAGCACATGTTCTGTTGTGCACATGGATGTCAAAGCATTTTCAACAGTGTAACAAAACATTGTTAATTTTTCCAGGACACGCATTTTACAACACAGTATGGTTAACAATACAATGCTCATTTGTTAAATTAGGACTATTTTTGGTAATGTTAACTGCACTGCTAGGTAAGTTGACAGTGTTTTTGTGGAATTAACTGGAAATTGTTGTCGGTTGAGAATCATAGGTACGGTTAGTAATTTTACTATGGAATCGGTAGTTTCCACGACAAAATTTATTTTAGTGTACTAGGGTAACTTTCCAATTGATGCACAGCTAAAAACTTGCATGTTGCATAGGCGATTTTTTAGCCGTGCAACAATTGGGAAATTCCCCAAGTAATTTTTTATTAAATCACCACTATATGTTATTTCTTAGGGCGACATCACAGAGAACAGACATGCAGACTAGAACAAATTTCATTCAGAAAGTTGTGTAAGGATTTGAATCTTCACTTGAGTAAGGTTGCAAACCAATACACGATGAAAACACTAACGCTGCCAAACACCATATTGCTACTACAGTCAGTGGTGAATTGTAACATTTCAAGTGGTGAATTAAATTAGTATGAGAAATGACCCGATTGCAGCGCCACGGTATTGCCACTTGTGTTGCCGATTTCGAATGACCGTTAAATTCCTTACACAGTTTCGGAACTGGACTTGGATGTCTGCTCTCTGTGGCGATATTTATGTAAAAGGAAGCATTTCACAAAAAAAAATGTCTGGCAAATGTTCTGATCATTACAATTGATACAAATTGATTATATCATTAATGATAAGAATGTTTGGTCACACCACATCCTTGGCAATTAGGATTGGATGGATATTACAGCAAGAATGCCCTTAGTCTAAGGATTCCGAAAGCTTCAATAAATTTTTCAAGTGTTCTGCCGAAAAAACCTCCCAAAATTCTACCCTTTAATAACTGTACCCCTCTCAACGGGTGTTCCGATCGGAAATCACAGTATTAACAAAACAAATCGTTTCGCAAGTAGTTATAACTGATTCAGGAATTTCGTCAATTCCGTCAATCTGAAACTCATTCATAATGAATCAAGAAATTCTTGCATGTTTAAAAAAAATATATAATCTAATTCTATCCAGAGTTTTTAAAGTTTTTTTTTTTCATGGAATTATCTAAGAATGCAATCGTATAGAAAGCTCCAGGACGTCTTACTTGTATCTTTTTTTATTTTGAATTCTTACGACACACACAGTCTACCAAACCAATGATTTTCTTTACGAGATTCGGTTAATTTTGACTACGAAATTAAACCAAATATTTCCAAAGCTTCCGGTAGACGTCTCTTTGCAAATTCCATAAAAAAGATTTTGGAATCAATTATTTCAGAAATCTTGCCATTCTATCTAAAATTTTAGCCAAAAATTGATTTCGGGTTTAAGGCAGAAATAACTTTAATAGCTTGACTAAGAAATTTAGCGTATAGTGCAGTCACAGTGCAACTTTAGCATTCCAAGCTAGGGACTATTAACATTGATTTTAATTAAGCACAAAATTCCATAACACTAATTTAAAAACTTTTTTCTGGTTTCTTATAGCTCCAGGTCTAAATTTGATGTAAGTGCATTTGAAAACCACTTCCGCAAAATCTGCGCCGAAATTAGCAAAAACGCGCGAAATCCGCGCGAAACGCAAAAACCGCGAAAAACGCAAAATCCGCGCTACCTGTAACAGCCCTGCAAGCATAACAATGTTTTTAAATTTACCATGGCAAAACATGATCATCCCACCAACGCTTCTTGTGTGCGTTGTGTTTCTTCGCATCTCAACCGGTTCGATAGCCGAGTGGTAGTGTGCGAGCCTGGTGATGTCAAGGTTATTGGTTCGAATCCGGTTGCCAGCAGAAACTTTTTTTAATTGAAAATCGAGTCCATAGTAAAATTGAAAACATAATTCTGTTGAATTGAAACGAAAATCAGTCTGCACAAATTAAGTGGCGTTGTGTATTTAAATTGACCCTCAGAATAGTAATTTTCACCGCAAGCCGCCGTTCAGTGTAGGTGAGTAAATTCGGTACATTCATCACTTGAATCTTTTTTAAATAGTTGGATCTCCTACAAGACGCTACCACTCACTTTACGCCCAACGCAAATTTCAGATTGGCTTGCAGCCAATTTAATTAATTTTTAGTAGGTATTTGACCAATTTAATTTATTTTTAGTACTTGAGGAGCCTAATCGCTTTCAAAAATTAGCTGAATCGGAAAGTAGCTGAGATCGAGGCTGATATATTGCGGTTGGCGTAAAGTGGGTGGCAGCTTCTTATAGAAATCCCAACAGTTACTGTACTTTTGTTTTATCCGTTTCCACATCAAACCAGGAAAAATATCAACTGCAAAAGAAAATCTATAAGATTTGTCAGATAGAAGTTTCCGAATATTATCTATTTACAGTTCTTGTGCGATTTCAAAATGCAGAATGGCTGAACACAGATTATTTTAACTCACTAATATAAGGTATTGGTTCCCTCATTAAGCATGTGGCTCCCATTTTCATACGAAAAACACCAGGATTGAAGCGCTGTTTGTTTTGTTTCTTATTTTTTATTAGAAGTAAGCACGCATATGTTCCTTGGCCTGATCAAAAGTTATGTACTAACAGGCTACCGTTTTTAATAAAATACTATTACTAAATTAAATAACGGAATCAATCGAAGCCGTAATCGATTGTTTTGAATAGGATGAATTTAGAAGCGTGAGATGACTTATGGCACTCACACCCTATTTATTATATCAAGCGTAGTTTGCTGTGAGATTTCATGAGAAGCTTTTAAAATAGTTCATCATCAGGGCAATTGATTTTATTTTGAGAATGAGCATGATTGACCGCCCGCGGTTGCTCCTCTGTTATTGCAAGGACAACTACATTTACACAAAGAACCAACAGATGATGCTTGGGATTAGCTTTCTCTTCATTGTGTAAATGCTGGAATCCCAATACTTTTCAATAAGCAATACCAGCGCCGGCCGCGTCCGAATGCAGGTCAATTGAGGATAGGGAAGGAAGTGATGACGTGATTCTCGCTTAGGCCAATAACCGAGGAATTCTCTGCGTTACTACGAGAAATCACTAGGAGTTTGGACAGGGGAAATGGAGATGTGTTGAGGATTTTGCCGTGGTAAACGAGTGTATGAAAGAAAATTATTTATTATCAACTGAATGTGCATTTGGAACTAGCGCCGACACATCACGTGACGAACTTTTCAATATTTGTTAGATAAATACACAAAAACCAGAGCTGCAGCATCTTCCACTAACTGGCCTCGAAATTACACTGAACTGCTACAACAACACACGGGTACGACGATGTGCACATTCAAATTGTCGACGACAACGCGCCCGATCCGAATGAAAAAAGCGGCACTTCCTTTGCCTCCAAAAACACACTAAACCGCCTCGTACGAAGATGAGTACGCACACAGGACGACGACGCGATGCAACGACGAACCAAGACGGGCTGAAATGTCATCCGCTGCTGGCATCACACGACCGACTCGCACAAAAACTAGTTTTTTTTTTCTCTAAAAGCACGCACACAGAACGACGACGCGATGCAACGACGAACCAAGACGGACTCTCATGCAACATTTGCTATTGAGTCAAAACATTTATTCACTTTGACTAAAATATTACAAATGTCCCCAAGTAACCATGACGCTTTATATAGAGCATTATTTTCGCTTTATAGTGTATTATATGACATGCGATATAAAGTTGTTTTGTCATATAGGCACCATTAAAATAGGTTTAAAGTCGAAAGTGGCGCTACTATTGTTGATTTACAGCAAGCTTTACTGTGGTGATTGCTAAAGCATATAAAATGCTTGTACCTTATAGCTAATGCAATCAAATCGCATGGAATGCACACTTAATGCATCATGTCAAAAATGAAAAAAAGTATGTTTATCATTTTTCTATCTATTTTTATCTTCCGATACTCTCACTTTGATGTTTTTTATTGTATTTCGGGAATTGAACCTAGACTGCTGAAACTGACCACGATGAAACTCGGACGCGCTAATGCTGTGTGCTACGATACCATGTATTTTGCACCTGGAAAAATGTGCAACATAAAGTAAAGTATACTTAGCTAGTGCCTTATTGAGTTGTGTTTTCAGCAACTCTAAAAAATGTGCCGGGGTCTGAATGCCATCAGTTATGTTACTCTCGAATATAAATTCGTCTGTGTTGATTCTGTTTTTTTTTTTTTGTTTTCATATGTGCTCACTTCTACCTAAAATACAATAAATAAGAAACAATACAAACAGCGCTTCAATTCTTCCTTTTATGAAATCGGGTTAAACAAGGAAACCGATACCCCACATAATTTTTGTTCCCTCAGCATCTGATTATTTTCATGTCCCAACCAGAAACCCAAAAAACCATACATAATATAAATTTTCACACAGCAACATCAGAGCATGATAATCTAAGTGCTCCGCAGCAATCCATGAAAATTTTGGTTTGTTTTGAATGATTCTGTTTCTAAAAGTGTTTTACAGTTTTTTTTTTCGAACTGAGCGATATTTTTCTGTTTACAACGATGGAAGCTTTAGTAAAGGCACATATAAAGTAATAAATGCTTGCATTATTGATTGCTGTGGTACCTTGTGGTATGCACATAATAAATTATTGTGTTACTTCATTACGTTTAGCGTGTATGTTTACATTGAGTATCTGTTATATGTGGAGATGTTGTTATTGTTGTCTGGAGTGTGAATCATTGTATGTAATATTGAAGTATCGGTAATAAAGTGTATACAAATAATGAATACAGTTGTTGAATAATCATTACAGAGAAAGATTCTCACATTGGCGACGACAACGGTGAACAGTGCATGTGAAATTAGTTTAATTTCGGTTCGGGAAGTGTTGTCTTTGGAAAAAGAAAGAGATGAGTGGTGTGTGTGGTGCATGCAGAGTGGTGATGACCTTCAGGTGATGACTTGTGATTGAATTTCAACATTGGAAGCAAAAAGGTAAATATTGTGTATTGAGGGATGTGCTCAAAAGTGCACGCGGCCTACCGCTTCCGAAAGGTACGGCCGCGGTTTTCACTCCCTTTTTACTTCATCCTTATGGGGAGTAACATTGCGGCGTTTCCTACGGTGCGGCTGTTCCTTTCGAAAACGATAGACCGCGTGAACTTTTTTTGCAAAGTCCCTTTTTGAAACATTTCAACGACCGCGCGGTGTTTACGTTTCAAGAAATCTGGCAATACTAACTGTTGAATCAAACAATGTATTTGTACCTTCGGCTAATGACAATAATCAACCTGTGAGAGATTTTGATGGTGATCAGTATTGTTTAGTTCAAATCGATGACAATCACTATTGTCAGATAAAGAAATAAAGAACTGTGAAGAAAATCCAAGTTTTGTTGATTGTGATATTGATACTCGTTGAATAGGGTTGTTGTCCTAAATCTAGACTTAAATGCTGAATGATGAATGAAGCATTAATTTGTTAACCGGATGGCCGAGGAAGGCGTAGAGGTGAAACAATATTTTGAAATCAAATTTTGCCGTTGTTGTTAAAAGCCAGTGAAAGCGATGAAAGCCAATGAAGGCGATAAAAGCTAATGAAGGCGACATTCTCGAAATAGCCGTAAAAGGCGGAAAGGATTACAGATAGAAAAGCCGTTGAAGGCGGAAAGACTTTTCAAAAGCAGGAAAGAGCCGACTAAGGCGAAAAACTGTCGATGGCGGAAAGTTCCGTCGGAGAGTGAAAAGCTGTTGAAGGCGGAAAAAGCCGTTGAAGGTGGAAATGCCGTTGAAGGCGGTAAGACCTGCAAGGCAGATATAGTCGTTTCTTTGTAGAGCCGTATAAGGCGAATTGTGTTATTAAAAATTAAAGTACTAAAAGTACGCAACAGTGTCGTAAATTTCGTAAGAAACAGATTGCCAGCCAACGCAGATTTAAGGACTGTTTGCAGATCAGAAGGAATTTCTCGGCCTATCTTGATGCATGGGAAATTCCTTGGCTGAATCGCTAAAGAAACCGTTTTTTCTTCGATCGCAGTACGCAGTTGCGATGAAATGACAGTTCAAATGGCAGTCACCGTAGAAAGTTTCTGGAATCGTTCTAGCAGTTTCTTGAGCGATTTCTCTTGAACTCCAATCTGGGCTTTATAGATAAATTTAACCATTACAAATGAAATTTCACACCAATTAAGTTGCAGCTGAGAAGGCGAAAGACAAAACTAAACTTCAGGCTGAGCGTGACTAGAAAACCAGGAACGAATAGTATTTGAATATGTTCCAAATGCGAATATAACTGAGCAGATACTGAGATTGTTGTGGACCCACCTCAGGTGATATATATTGAAGTTATCATTGCTCAGTAAAGTATAATAAGTCTACGAGACGTAAAATGGTTGGCTCTTGAAACCAAATTAACATGAAGACATGATTTAACTAATGCCTTGTCCTCTCTTACAAGACTAAAAATGTAACTTCAAGAAAATTAACATCAATGTGTGAGAATAATTAAACTGTCTTGGTAGTTTGCAAGATAGGAAGTCAAAATGACAGTTAAAGCATTCGTTGAAGCTAGACGACATATTCAGAGCAGTTGCTAACCACTAACCTGTTAAGTATCATGCTAGTCAAATGGCTAGTTGAATTGGATATTTAAAAAAAAAATCGAACAATAAAAAATGAACTTTTCGGCTTAACTAGAAGTCTCTCAGGAATTCGAATAAAAAGCGATTTATAACCTATTGAATGCCACTAAATGTTAATGCGATTCAAGTACAGTGAGTTCTTGAGTAATCACTTCTGAAGTCCTTGAATATAAAATGTATCGGGTGTGGTCAGGAGGGGCATTTTGTCTTATGATTGCCTAACACTGGATATAGTGCCATTTTTGCTAATGAGTGGGCCATCTTGCCAAGAACTGTGGAACAAGTTAGAGAACAAGGTACAGCAGTACGCTCAACAACAAATTCTGCACAATAATTTCCTTACAGGAAGAAACAAATTTTGATCAGTTAAAGAAGTATTGAAACTATTAATGAGGAGAATAACGTACAGTATATCAAAAGCACAAGATATTGGAATAATAAAAGATAATCATTTCTATAACTACAGGAATATATATATCTAATGAAAGCTGGATTATGAGGTTTGTTTTTCAGTCGAGCTTATTAAGAGGAAACAAACCATCATCGTTTAGCAAAAACTCAAAAGCAGTTTTCTCGCTGAAATCTCAACCAATGGGTATAAAAATTTATCACTGTACTCTGGCCACCATAATTTTCAATGACGGTTTTGTGGCTTAGAGTAAGAAAACTGCCTTTGAATAATTGATGATTGCTGATGACTGAATGATGGTTATTTGAGCCTTAATGCAAACAGCTACCATTTACTAACATGTTACCTTGTTTGAATTTTTAGATTTCATACACTGAAAAAACTGCAAATATTGTATGCATGTGTCGCACACATAGATTTTTGCAATATTTTGGAGGTACACCATTAAAATAAGTCCTACAGTTCAGAACCCAAAAGAGCGACATCAAAGGAACAAATTTTATGGTTTTTTAATGTTAAAATTGGTTTGATTGAGCATGCGGGGAAATATGCATCGTAGAATGTAAACCTATTGAACGACCAAACCGTAAAAATAAACTCATTCAGTTTGAAAGGTAAATGGTAAATCATGAGAATTCCGAAATTATCGGAAACATAATTCCTAAAAACGTGAGCACCTATATAGGTGAACCGTCGAAAATTGCTCCAATAAGATGATCGATTTATTTTGTTACCTGGAGAAAATTGCTTTGTATATATAATAATTGGTTACTACGATTACGTTTTCTGTTGGAAGCCGAAGTGACTGGCGGTGCGAAAATTGATATTTAACCTACTTATAAACATAGCAACTCGATTTAGATTAGTGCTAATAGTCTATTTTATGAGGCTCGTCAAACGACAGAACTCCGCGCTCTGATGTTTACGTTTTCAATCATCATCCGGTTGATGATGGTTAATGACTGCGCGCAAGTCAAGCGTAGTTTTTGAAACTGGCTAAAACAATAATTAGAAATTTTTATTTAAATTCTTTTCGGCAAGTTAACGAGTCAATCGCAACGAAAAAAATACCTGATTAATTTATGAGATTTGTATTGCTTCTGCAACTGCTTTTGAGCCTTTTTTGGCACCAATTTCTCATATCTCCAATTTGTCGCACAAGTACCTTTTCAAAAATTACACGAGATTCCAGCAAAACAAACGTGCGGGGACTTCTGTCAGTTGACGCCGCTGCTGCGATCAGCTGTTCTGAAACGTCTCGTAAAATAGCTTATTTCAGCTCTTAGTAGCTTAATGATGCGCAATACCAGCAACCGGTTCAAATTTACGTCACAACTGCAACTTTGCATGTGCTTAAATGCGTGACTTAGATTTGGTACTGCGACGATGATGTATGTATTAAGAATTTGAGATAATTATAGGATTACAACATGAAAAACAAAACAAAGAATGCATATTAATATTCTACTATACTTTCAGCTAGTGCGGGTGCGAGTTTTGTGAACAATATGTATTAAATATAATTCAAAAACTGGATGTATTCAAGTTTTAAAATGACTATTTAGCTAAAACTAGTATTACAAATATTGCTTTGGACAAGTGACGTTTTTTGAAATCGTGATTTAAAAAAAGTATCAATCCCTTCGATATTTAAAAAACAAAATCTATAAAGCCAAACTGCTGAAAATATTCTGAACAAGAAACGAGTTCCAGCGAAGTTCGCTAGAAAAACATAAAATGAAATAGTGTTTGTATGACACTTGGACACTTTGGATCGAAAACGAGTTAATGGATATTGATATTTTTTTCGACATATTAGTTAAAAAAAATGTCTGAATAATAATCTGAATATACATACCTTTTGTATGAGATTCTTCTATGAAAGGACATGTCAAAAAAAAAAATCAGTAGGCAGTATACAATGTTTGGCAGTATACAAAAGTTTTCAATGACAGCTAGATTGAAAACATTTGAGAAGAGGAAAGCAATTCAATTAATTCATCAGCAAAGGTAATATTTAGCTTGACACTCAGTATTAAAAATATTTTGGGATTTGGGAAAATACTTGGGTCAAAATAAATATTTCTTTTTAGGTACAACCATAAGTAACAGCCAAGTAATTTACCAAAATGCCGAGCAGAGATGGATGACCAAATGGATGACTGTACTACTAATTCTGATGTGAGACTGAAGCGAGACGTTCATAAACTGAGGAGACTATAAGCGAAAACAACGTGGAGTGACCTTGCTACGGATCTGGAGAAAAAACGAGATGTGGTACCTTGTGGTATGCACATAATAAATTATTGTGTTACTTCATTACGTTTAGCGTGTATGTTTACATTGAGTATCTGTTATATGTGGAGATGTTGTTATTGTTGTCTGGAGTGTGAATCATTGTGTAGCGGCGTCGGTGGTGTAGTGGTAAGCGTGGTTGCCTCTCACCCCAGTCGGTCTAGGTTCAATCCTAGTCGACGCCGTCGGTATTTCTGAGACAAAAATATCTGATCACGCCTTCCCTCGGATAGGAAGTAAAGCCGTAGGTCCCGGCCCATGTGTTGATGGGTTCGATATGTAGGGTGTCAGGTGTGTGTGGATGTCTCCCTGACCGTCCGTGTTTAGGCTTAGTACCAGAAATAGGCGGACGTTATGGAGCCTCGTAGCCGTGCGTTGTGGAGCCTCGTAGCCGTGCGGTTAGGGTCACCAAGCTTCTAATCGCACCATGCTGTGGGGTGAGGGTTCGATTCCCGCTCCGGGCGATGAAACTTTTCGTGAGAATAGTTTCTTCTCCGTATCCATTGGTGCATGCTCCGTGTGTCCCTTGTCTAGTGTTAAGTTTCATTCAGTCTGTGCAGCCTTTGGCTGAAGACGGTGTCCGCGTCTTTTCTTTTAAACTAGAGCTGATGCCGAACGGTGTCGGCTCGCCAGAAATAAGAAGAAGAAGAAGAAGAATCATTGTATGTAATATTGAAGTATCGGTAATAAAGTGTATACAAATAATGAATACAGTTGTTGAATAATCAGTACAGAGAAATATTCTCACAATTGCTATAAAGCTTTTAACATGGTAATGCAATGAAGCATTTAACAACGGCTCTATAGAACTATACAGAACTGTCAAAATCTCGTAATGCTTCAATGCTTTCATAATGAAGATTAAACGCTTCATTACTTGACAGATGTAAAATAAAAGTTATGTTGCATTAGCTAAACTATAATACGATGGAATTAATGTTATGATATAATGCTTGTGGTTACTTGGGTCGACACCGAAGATGACAAACCATTCATTTTTTTTTGTGTAAATGAAAAAAATGAAAGAAACATATTTATTATCAACTGAATGTGCATTGGGTACTAACGCCGACACATGACGTGACGAACTTTTCAATATTTGTTAGATAAATACACAAAAACCAGAGCAGAATTGTATAAATCCTTCAGCATTAATTATTATTATTATTATTATTATTATTATTATTATTATTATTATTATTATTATTATTATTATTATGATAAAATGGAAAGAGCTCACCAATAAACATCTTTCGAAGTGTCCAGTGCGTATGTGCTACAGCATCTTCCACTAACTGGCCTCTTCTCCGAAATCACACTGAACCGCTACAACTACACACGGGTACGACGATGTGGACATTCAAATTGACGACGACGACGACGCAGCCGGTCCGAATAAAAAAAAGCGACTTTTTCACTTTGCCTCAAAAATCACACTCAATCAGGGCAATTGATTTTATTTTTCATATAAAATTCCACCTACTGCATCGACAGTATATTTTTTTTTTCAAGAATAATAATGCTGTAATTATGCTTAATTTAATAAATATATTAATGAATTAAAATAATTTACCTTTAGTTGACAACCCACCAAAACCGTAAATGAATAATTTGTCAACATTTATCTGACAAATCTTTCAGATTTGCTGTTGCATTTGGTATTTTTCCTGATTTGATTTTAACATCAACGAATAGAACAAAAGTATAAAAGATTCAATAAGTGACAACACCTACGAAACATGCGTTTAATTCTGCCAAAATCAGGAAGGAGCACACCGAGAGATAAAGATATATAACTCACATACACTAAAACAGGAATTTCGACTAGTAATACCATAGACTTTATACTAGTAGTACCTAGATAAATGTATATGTTATTGCTCAGGACACATGATTGTTGCAAGAGTGAAATACTATTTCAAATATACGATCTCGTTCGACTACTGCGATTATTGTTTTCTGTTGCATGGCAACATGTAGGCTGATAAACAAGAGAATTACGAAACAGCGCAAATTTCATTCGTTCGTTTTTAATATTCAGTCTAGCTTTGTTATTTGAAGAGCTAGAGATTTGGTGTCTTCGACGACTTTTCATAATTTTGCATGTTCTACAACTTTGCAGAAGACATCAAAGCTCTAGAATGTGAAATAAAGAAGTTACCACCGCAGCGCCACCTATGCGGCGGTTTTTCGAACTAAATTCCAAGCGCAATTTGAGACGCAGTAAAACCCAACAACTTTTTCGAAGACACCAACTTGATAGGACGTAACCCCAATGTGCTAGAGGTTTTGTCTTGCTAATTGTGCAGTGTGCAGTGTATTCAATCGCTATTATACACTAACACTGAACAGGAAAAACTTATTGCAAAAACATTGTTGCAGGTTGCAGGTAATGAAAAAAATAAAATAGTTCGTGTGCGGAATCAGGACCACTATGGTCTCACACCAGCTGTAATAAAATCATACTTTGATGACTAGTTCTGCATTAGTTGATTTGTATCTGATTTTACTTAGATTGAACTAACATAAAATGCAAAAACATTACAAATTGACTTAACAGCAGTGTTGGTAAACTCACACTCAAAGCTCACTCATGAACCGCACCCTGGCGTGAGCAAACTCGGGCGCGATTCTGAATCATTTTCTCACGCGCGAGATTTTCATGCAAAATCTCGCTCTCACGAGTCAAGCGCCGAAATCTTTTGGTCTTGTTCCGTCATACAATCATAAAAACTTCGCTGTAAATAATTAGACTACCAAAAAATTAAGGAAGGGACTGTTCATAAACCACGTAGACCAAAATTTGGTCATTTCAGAGCCCCCCTCCCCCCTCGTAGACTTTTTTCCATACAAAAAATTTGAAATTTGTATGGAGCGTAGAATTTGACCAGACACCCCCCCCAATCCCCCCAAAAAGTCAACGTGGTTTATGAACGGCCCCGAATGAGTAAAATCACGAGTCAACACATGCATGAGTTTTTACTAACACTGCTTAACAGACATTAAATAGATGGTGTTTTTTAGTAATCCTACATTATAGAGATCTGCGGAGGCGTCGTTTGAACGGTATTGCAGTCCTCACTAAATAAATTATAATTATTTATTTTTAATATCGAGAAATTGGCGGTATATTGAAAGTGTCCTTTTTGACGTTGACACATCACGGACCGGCTAGCTTACCTCTTATATTTCTCAGGGTCGGCCACCGACCTCGGGAGGACTCGCAACCCTCCTGCACTTACCGATCACCGAAGCAGACTAACTCAATATCGGAACAGGGCCACATCCATAGACTCTTTCGTTTTAAAATTGCAAGAGAAGAGAGATCAGATTTCTACTTTTTATTCGGGTTTCAAGAAAGAGATGGGAATCGTTGCAGCGCTGGTCGTCGACGTTGGGGCCCTTTAGAAGAAGGTGGGTAAGAGAGGAAGGAACGTACCTTGTGAACCCTGCAGTAGGTTCGGTGATGCTCACGTGGCGTCGAATGGGCGTTGCGACGGTGGCTTTGGCGGGCGTTGCGACGTTGGCTTTAGCGGGCGAGTGGTGAAGCGGGCAGTTGTAGGCTGGCGAGATGTGCGCAGTGCGAAGGGGGACTATATATCGCCGGTCTTCCCCGACATAGTGAAACCGCTCCTAATCCGGTCAACTAGCTGGAGCGATTTTAGTGATGAGCCGTAGCCTTGATAACGTGTGGGTCCTCCTTTCAGGCACTACGCGCACTTTATATGGCACTGATACTGTCGTACTGTGGTAGACACTGGTCCGGTCACCTCCTGGCTTCAAAAGTATCCAAAAAAAACACTATCCGCTACACTTGCCACTTGGAACTTCAACTTGTGGTTCGCTTTCTGGTCCAAACTCTACTATTCTTAGCTCCAAATCCAAAGCCCCACAGATCCCTTTAATTCTCCTTTCCTTTCCTTTCCTTCTCTCTCATTCCTTTCATCTTCCTCTCTCCCGGATCCAGTGGTGTTGCGGTGTCCAAATATCCCATATTGGTAACGAAGTTCCCCATCGCTTTTTAGTACTAACGGTGCTTCAAATTAGGGTTTTATTTTAACAATTCTAGCATTTTTATTTAGGTAAACTACTCGCAGAGTGTTGTTTCTAGTTTTATGTATTGAAAAGAAGCAAACAAGACTACATTTAAAGAAAAAAAAACATTATTAATAGCCAACATGGATGTTTATTGTTCCGATTACTTTTTATCGGTAACAATTACCTCCTCGCATGAGAAGAAAAATTGTTCGTGCAATTTTTCGTCAATCCCCTCGAACAGAATCTGGCAATCAGTGAAACCCTTTGACCTTCGTGTGGGTTGAATGACTGGACATTTAAAGTATACCCAATCCCTGTTGAGAGTAGTAGTTAAGCCCCCATACTGAGAATCGTCATCTTCCCTACTAAGTTCATTTCAGTTTTGTCGGGGAGAATACTCGGACATTCCTCGCCCTATACTATACGCTTCTTCCTTTTATCTCAAGAACATATCCATCAAACTCTCATCTTTTCATTCATTCCACACACATTCCTATTGGGCGCGCCCCTTTTGATTCATACCGTGCACACACCAGTGGTGGAAATTGATCGCGAACGTGTGCTTACGTGCTACAAAAAAATGCCATCGCATCGCAAATCTTTGCTGTGCGATGGTGTTCATACATCTATGGCTCACGATCGTACGACACGAACGCCAACGAGTGCATCGCATCTTTTGCAACCGCGATGCTTTTTTTATTTTAGAGGTTCGCGGCCGATATTTCGGTAAGTAAATCAAATTTTGGTAAACTTTTTCGTCGATATCATTTATTGGAATGGTACCTGACCAGTATAATCAAAAAACACCCAACTAATTACCTTTAAGTGTACAAACAATGGCAACAAACCAAGTGTTCTACATTGTGATCCTTCTGAAGAACCAACTGCGATTCTGCTCGTTAGACATTTGTTTTGTGTTGGTTCGTCGATCCGGGAAATCGTGAACCGTTCTCTCTTTTTGGGTTCGCGAGCGCGTGAGCAAAGATTGTGTTTGATGCGAACCAAAAAACACGTCAAGCGCATGATGCTTTCCACCACTGGCACACACTCACACTCATTCACACGCTAATCTAATCCTAAACCTAACTAACTCTTAAGTACTAAGCCAGTGACAAAAACAAACTACTGTCAAGCTAGGCGTTGAATTTATTTTTGAAGGCACGATTGCCATTCAAATTACATTTCTGTATTCTCTAAACCATAAACTCTTAAAGTTTTTCGTTCGAGGCATTTTTTTTTTTTTGGGTGAGCATCCTGTTTATGCAAGCTATTCATTCATAGCGGGAGCTCCACTAAACGTACCCTTTGCTAGGATGTGAATCGCTATTAGGGCCGGGACTGTAAACGTCAATAATGAATTCTATAGCTATCAGCTCATTGTCACTTATTATCGTTCGACTATGACGACGCATGTGCGAAACTGTAGAAATTTCCTAAATATATCGTTTCGTTTTAGGAAATTGCATTATAACTATTATAAATTGGAAACTGGATAAACTGGAAGGTGACCGATTCCACGTTACGTATCGAATTGACTTACTACCTCAACACACATGAGTAATTTTGTTCCATATCACCTATCTGGGGATAAATATTGAAACATGTCCAGAAGGTCATGCCTAACACTGACAGATTTTTGACGACTAGAGCCGGTATTAACCTTACTTTTTCATTGAAATCGACGGAAATATGAACTTCTCCTACGATAGAGAGTAGCCCTCCATCCGCGGATCGTAGTTCAATTCGTTCGGCCAGTGTTTCTAGCCTAATATCAGACATTTTAAGGAAGAGGTGGTAACTAATCAATGTTCGGTTGCTTCCTGAGTCTAATAGTCCTTTGATTTCTATATCGTTAATCTTAATCCACGCATAGGGCCTATTGTCATCTACATCGGGCAAGGTTATTTGAAGAACTTCTGAGAGATCTATATTTTGATAATCATCATTGTATGCCTCCCGCGAATCTGTACATGATTTCAGGGAGGGGCAATTTAGGCGGACTTCTCCGACGACCGGCGACTTTCGGCCGTCTGTAACCCGTTTTTTCTACAAAACGGACAGTTTTGTGAATCAAATCCCTTAAAACCGCAAATGAAACATATCAACCCCTTTATTGATCGGCATTGATCAATTTGATGATCCGGCTGACGGCAATTTAGGAGATAATCTAGCGTTCTCCGCGGTTTGGATGGGCCTGTTTGCGGATTGGGAGAAATAGAAGTTTTTGGCTGAGTCATGGATTTGCTCTGAGTATTTTCTCTATGCCCGTTGGACTTTTCGGGACTAACGGGAGCCGGACCAGATTTTTTTGATTTCCACTTGACAGAACTCGTGTGCCGTGGTTGCCGTGAGGTTTGATTCTGAGTTTGTAGGTGTGGATTATTTTGCGACACGAGGTTTACGGTTTTCTCAGAACCGAAGACCTTTTGATACATCGAGAAATTAGAGGCATCGATAAGATGTCCTGCTTCAATAAACTGATGGATGTCACATACTGGCTTCCACAGCAATGCCTTCTTATAATCTGCCCTGAGATTTCGTCTCAGGACATCCAATTGTTCGTGGTCATTCATGGGAGATATCATCGAGCGAAACATTTTATCCATCTCAAAATAATACTCTTGAAATGTCTCGTTCCGTTGTTGACGTCTCTGATAGATACGAGAACGGATTAATGTATCGAGCTCCGGATGAACAAACGTCTTCCGAAGTTCATGAACTAAATGGTTCCAGTTCAGAAACCGACCGCTTGAGCGCATTGACATATACCAGCTGGCTGCGGGGCCCGTGAATAAATGGAAGGCTGAGTCGAAAAGCTCTTCTGTCGAGACTCTCTCGGAGAGCGACAGTTGGTTAACCAAAGCCAAAAATTCATTAAGCTTCATCCCTTGATCAGTTCCCGAATATTTGTCGATGTTCCACTAAGATACAGAGAGAGTTCTTTGTGTAGCGGTAGATCGACAGCCCAGTAAATTCGAGCTAGGAAACGGTGCCGAATAAGTCATCGTGGTCGGAGGAACCGTTCCAACACTTGTAGGCATCCAAGTATTGGTATTTGAACTTGAATACGAGGGGAACTCGGATAAACCCGATGTAGATACCATTGGGAGAGTCCGAAATGCTCCTGAATTGATATGACCTGGAAAATCCTTCCTGGAAGTGTACTGTGTCATCGCGGTTTGGTATGGGTGATAGCCGAAAGTAGTTGTGCTATCCGCGGTAATTTCTGATCGGCCTGCCATGGCCGAGGGAGTAAAATTCAAAAGAGATGGATCAGAGTATAGCATCGTTGACGAGGCAATCGCAGCAGAAGGGATGGGCCTTGAGTACAACGTAGTTGTTTGAAGGTTCGACGAAGCTTGTGTTGGTTTTGGGATCGTACCCGTACAGGTAGTAGGTACCGGCACTGAAACGATCGATGAGTTAAAGATATTCTGTGCAGTCACTTCCAACGGAACTTGATAAACCTCCGAGACGATGGTATGTTCCGAATTATTTGAGGTTCGTTGTGAAGAGTTCCCTTCTGAAATATTTTGGCATTTGCGGAGGTTTTTAAGTTCATCTTCGAATCCGTAAAGCACTTGTCTTACCGAATCCAAATCAGACACTGAAGTTTCTGTTAACCCCAAACGTTTGAAAAAGTTTTGCAGTTCAATTTGTAGGACCTGGGTTTGCCTAACATCGTTTAATGAATTCGTGGGCTGGTTCAGACCAACTCCTTCGGCTGGCGTTGGCGAAAGCCCCCTAGCGCCGTCTTGTGTGTTTTGCTCGCTATTCGGCTGATATCTACGATTCCTACCCTCTTATCCAAACTGATTTTCATCGGAAGATGAAATTGAATCATCTTCCCCATAAAACTGATTGAGATACAGGATGACCTTTTGTAATAGATCAAGAGCATTGATTTGATAGTCACCGCCGGAATTTTGAATTAACACTAGCAACCGGTGGGCTAGGTGTAGCAACGAAGATTTACACTTCGGTGCAACCCGATGTGCAGTCAACAATGACGTTTCCAATTTCCTTAGCTTGGCTTCACAAATAGAGATCTCATTTTCAAAGGAATTAGTAAGATTTTTCACAGTAACACCCTGTTCTTTTTCTTGCTTCAATGCTTCACGTAATGCACGCCGACGTCGGCTCATGCTCTGCTCACCCGATAGGTAGATATTACGCATAAACAGCTCCTGATCAAGCTCATCCTCATCTAAACAGTCTACGCGAATTCCTAAGCACTGTTTGGCTATATTTTCGACCGTGAATCTGATTTCACTCGCCATTGTTCCTGCCAGTACACGTGTGTGGTTCTTCTAAACTATTAGATAGAATGATACTCAAAATGGAGACGGATACGTGGTCACACGATCAATGACGATGAATTCCCTTTTTTCGTCCCACAACGCAGCTTCCGTGAAGTGTTTCATTAGGCAACGATTTCCAGAAGAACTTTTTTATTCTACTCTCAACCGGCAACGATAATGAAGACAAAGTTCTAACAGTCATTCAACTTACCAAAGTCATGCATGTAACATAAAAGCCGCCATCTTAATCGAGAAAAATGACTATTGTTCTCGAGTCTTCCCGAGGTTGGAAAAAAAATATTCCAATGAAAGATTGGAATATTTTATTTTACGAGGATCGCCAATTGAAAGTGTCCTTTTTGACGTTGACACATCACGGACCGGCTAGCTTACCTCTTATACTTCTCAGGGTCGGCCACCGACCTCGGGAGGACTCGCAACCCTCCTGCACTTACCGATCACCGAAGCAGACTAACTCATTATCGCACGCAGAACTCAATGTACACAGCGTAACGAGTAACTTTCACGCAGCGACCGAAAAGACAAAAGAATTTTCACGCAGATTTGTGTAACACTGGATCAACACAAAAAATGTGCTGATCCGGTGTTACACAAATCTGCGTGAAATTTCTTTTGTCTTTTCGGTCGCTGCGTGAAAGTTACTCGTGTGCTGTGTTGTTTCATTTAAGGGTGCGGAACAGGGCCACATCCATAGACTCTTTCGTTTTAAAATTGCAAGAGAAGAGAGATTAGATTTCTACTTTTTATTCGGGTTTCAAGAAAGAGATGGGAATCGTTGCAGCGCTGGTCGTCGACGTTGGGGCCCTTTAGAAGAAGGTGGGTAAGAGAGGAAGGAACGTACCTTGTGAACCCTGCAGTAGGTTCGGTGATGCTCACGTTGCGTCGAATGGGCGTTGCGACGGTGGCTTTGGCGGGCGTTGCGATGTTGGCTTTAGCGGGCGAGTGGTGAAGCGGGCAGTGAGCCATTTTACGAGACGTTTCGGATCAGCTGATCGCTCATTTCATGAATGAAAATTTGACAGGAGGTTGCGCCCAAGCCCGTGAGTGTTAATATCAATATCAACACTGTTGTCGTTTCGTAAAATAGACTGTTGTAGGCTGGCGAGATGTGCGCAGTGCGAAGGGGGACTATATATCGCCGGTCTTCCCCAACATAGTGAAACCGCTCCTAATCCGGTCAACTAGCTGGAGCGATTTTAGTGATGAGCCGTAGCCTTGATAACGTGTGGGTCCTCCTTTCAGGCACTACGCGCACTTTATATGGCACTGATACTGTCGTACTGTGGTAGACACTGGTCCGGGCACCTCCTGGCTTCAAAAGTATCCAAAAAAACACTATCCGCTACACTTGCCACTTGGAACTTCAACTTGTGGTTCGCTTTCTGGTCCAAACTCTACTATCCTTAGCTCCAAATCCAAAGCCCCACAGACAGGGTTGCCACATATACAGATTAATCTGTATTTTACAGATTTTTACTGATATTTTCGATACAGAATCTGTATATACAGAATTACAGATTTTTTGAAAACTAAGAAATTATACAGATTTTACAGATATGTTTACAGATTTTCTGAAAAATAATACAGATTTATACAGATTTTTGAACCGAAATAAAAATATAGGTTTTTGTTATTGCTCTAAATAACAAATTTAGCTAGGCAATCCCAGTTGTAGTTATAGTTACTTTGATTTTCTTTGTTTATCTATTGATATTCAGGGTGGCCACTCAGAGCGGCAAATAAAATTCCCGAGTTTTTCCCGGTTTTCCCGGTAGCTTTTTAAAAAATTTCCCGATTCTGAAATATAATGATTTACAGGGAAAATTAAACGTAACCTACTAAGAAACATTTAAGATAAATAATGTTGAATGTTTTCAAATCCTTGGATTTAACATTGTGTTCATATGACCCTTAAAATAAGTTTATAGCTAATTTACTAAATATTTAGCTAAGTCATGTGTTGTTTCATCAGATTGTCTCGTATCTAATGATGGGCATTGAAGTTACGACATCTTCATAAAAAAATCGTTAAATTTATAGATGACATCTAGTACTAATTACGCAGTTATTTAAGAAAACAAAAATAAAGAGGATAATCATAGGGGGTCGAAATTCCTAGAGAAAACACTATGATTGTAGGATTTGTTGTACGAATCTAATAATAGGTGGATTTCTTAGTAACATTCAAAGTCTCTTCCAAAAATTCATGGTAAGTACTTTTGGGAAACAGAATACCCAGAAAAAACATTCTAGATGAACTTTTGGCGGAATATCTGGAAAGATTACTCATGAGAGAATTTTGGAAACAATTTTCAGGAAAATCTTATGGTGAAATCAGTGTACTTCATGGTAGCGTAAATGGCTACTGCAGAAAGTCAGGCAGGTTTTTTAGGCTGAAATCGTAAATTTTAGGAGAAATTTAAGAGGTTAAAGAAATCTTAGATTTTGTCTGATAATCGTCTAGCATTGAGTTATTTCATCAGCGATTGCAATATAAAAGTCTTATATTTTTAGATATGTCAGTAATTTATCCAAGAATTCCTGAAAAACTTGTTTTTGAGAACGTATTTTCATCAAAATTTAGAGGCAGATTGTTCGGGAATTCTTCCATCAATCATACAACTATATTGCTGCAAATGCTTTTGAATACTCATTGGAACTCCCGCGAGAATTTCAATTGGAAGTTTAAGTAGAAACTACGAATTCTCTAAATTCTCTAGAATTTCCTGAACCAGAAGTTTCACCGGGAATTTATGCTAAAGCTTCACACAAAAAGGAATTTTTCCGACAATTCACTCCGGTTTTCGTCGAACTTTTTTTCACCAGTTCAACAAAAGAATACAACAATGAACTTCATGAAAAACGACAGAATTTTTTAAACAAAATATTAGGAATACTTTTATGATCTACACTATTTAGGCCTTTTTTTTTGGGAATGCCACCAGATACTAAAAATTCCTTCATATATTCTTCCAAATATTTTTCACTCATTATTTTTAAATTATAAGAATGTATTCAGCAGAGTTACTCATCCAGATTTTCACTATTTTTTATTTGAATTTCCTCTGACATTACATGAAGAATTTCTTAGAAATTAATCAAAAATTTTATCACCATCCTACCCGAATTTCTCAAGGACTTTTCGCTCAAAGGCACAAGTACTCTCTTAGAGATTGTACCAGGACTTTTTTTTAGAATTAAGTTATATATTTTTTTTTTGTTTTATAAACTTTTAATACGATGCTTGATGCTTTCTGGAACATGTACATTCTGAAATTCAGAAGTGTCATATGAATTTATAAATATTGATATTTGTCTCAACCAGTCTTTCCATCAGAAAGTTCTCTAGAATATCTTTGAAATTGTTCAAAATGTGATGTTAGGTAACATCACTATGATTCACTTTAATTGTCATTACTCGAAAGACAAGATGTTAATGTCCAAGAATATGGTTTTTACGCCAGTATTATCTTATTTAGTTCAACAGTTTTTGATTGCATATCCCTAAGAATCTCGTACTTTTGCTTATGGAGACTGTATAAATTTTAGGAAAGTTGTCCGAGTGTCTGTGTTAGAAATTCCCGGTGGCTATCAACAATTCCCGAGGTTTTCCCGACTTTTTCCCGATGATTTCAAATTCCCGAGCTTTTCCCGGTTTTCCCGAAATTCTCGACTGGGTGGCCACCCTGGATATTTTTGCCTCTATCTCAATAATTGATGATACAGATTTAAAATACAGATTTTTTGCTGCAAAATACAGATATACAGATTTTTTAAGAAAAATATACAGATTTAAATGTGGCAACCCTGCCCACAGATCCCTTTAATAATTAAAGAATTATTCTCCTTTCCTTTCCTTTCGTTTCCTTCTCTCTCCTTCCTTTCATCTTCCTCTCTCCCGGATCCAGTGGTGTAGCGGTGTCCAAATATCCCATATTGGTAGCGAAGTTCCCCATCGCTTTTTAGTACTAACGGTGCTTCAAATTAGGGTTTTATCAAATATATTATATAAACAATATGATTCACTTCCTCGTTCCCCATACATTGAATTGGCGAACAGCTTACAGCACCATCTAGCGTCAAACGTGGCAATCAACCTTAAATTAAACCACATATTTGCTAAATATGTTTAACTGTGTCTCCATGACATTTCCTTTTGTTATGGTCGTCAATCATATTTAGGGATGTACAAGATTCAATTTGCACAAACAAAATTATGATATTGGACAAAGCAAATATTTAGTTTATATTTTGTAACTGTCGTATTGGGCATCCTAGCTTAATCACTCAGATCCTGCTGATCTGAGTCAGCCGCCATAAGATTGCGCCCGTTTGATTTGTACACGGCGGCTGCAAAACAGTTTTAGCCAAGGTGCACACCGTGTACAAATCATACGTGCGCGGTCTGGCGCTATCTGTGGCTGCGCGTTTCGAACGCAGCTTGCTGAGAATCTAAGATAAGCGCGACAATATATCAGTGATGGAACATACGCAATTTGACGTTTCGCAATTATCATTTTTTCCAGGAGCATATTTGTTTTGGAAGTACCGATAAGTGAAATATTTTGGTCAAATTGCTATAGCTAATGGGGATACCACCGACGAACCGACATGCCAGCTAGTGCAAAGGTTCATGAAATTTTCGTCCAAAATTTTAAAATAAAAACCGTTGAAAACTAGCGCCATCTGTTGATTTTGGTTGGATTTTGGCCGAAATATTTCGAACACTCTTAAATAATGCCACCCATAGGTGTGCTGGAATGAACAAATTTTTCAAACATTGGATAAAGCTGTTTATTTCATAATAATTACTAAAATTTCTCATGATAAACTAAGAAAAGATAGATTCACGAACTATGTTCAAAACAAAACTTTTTAGGAGCGTAAAAGACTCAATAATCTTACAGAATTTCATACTTTGATTGGATTAAACGTAGAGTGTTTGGTTGTATTCCCCGGCGTCGCCGTCGTCGTCGGTCATGCCTTCATCATACTGCAGCCACATCAGAACACAATTTCATATCTTAATTTTCCAAAAGCACAATTTATTATTAAGCCTAATTCATATAAGTATTGACTTCTGGGAGATTTTATTTTTTCAAATAAAGGTTGAAATAGTAGTCAGCCCAGTCAGCGTCACTAAAACGGCAGCAGGAGCAGCATCATCGTCGCGACGCTTGCACAATCCGATGGGAATATAATGTGCAGATGGTAACAGCCACCAATGTTTGAATTTATTTTCACGCTGGGACATTTATTGTCGCGCTTATCTTAGATTCTCAACAAGTTGCGTTCGAAACGCGCAGCATCAGATCGCGCCAGACCGCGCACGTATGATTTACACACGGTGTGCACCTTGGCTAAAACTGTTTTTGCAGCCGCCGGGTGGGAGCTGTCATGGATAATCAGCCGCCGTATACAAATCAAACGGGGCGCAATCTTTTCGCGATAAACAACGGCTGGTTGAGATCATCACCATCTGAGTGATTAAGCTGGGATGCACAATAATATAACATCCTTAATTGCTTCCCAAAATTCTTAAGTATGCCGTAATTGCCGTAATGCTCCATTCTGAGGCAACGCGTAGCTACAGATTGACAATACTGGCCATCACGTGTTTTTGTTTACACAGCGTTTGATCAAGACGTCGCGACGCCGGCTGTATAAATGTCATGACGGGCTAAACGTCACTTTCAATTTGACACTAGCGATCACTGCAATTTGAATTTACCGTGTAATGTTTTCGGTCAAGTCTCGGAATCGAGTGGCACGTCGGTTTAGTCGGTGGGGATACTTGTTGATTCATTTTGACTGAAAGTATATTGTGTGCAAAAACTATTACGCAAAGAATATGATTTATTTATTGGAACCCTAAACATTTTGATACTATTTATCGATAACTGAAGAGATTATTGACATCCCTAGTTCATTAATGTTGACAGCGTGTGTATTTCTGAAGGGCATACGTTTTTAGAGTGTAATAGTTGCCACGTTCGTCACAAGCGGCGCCACAAGCACAGGATAAAGGGTCGCCAGAAATAGCTGAAAGTGAGTTATATTATTAATATAGTATATTTGGTTTTATTTTAACAATTCTAGCATTTTTATTTAGGTAAACTACTCGCAGAGTGTTGTTTCTAGATTTATGTATTGAAAAGAAGCAAACAAGACTACATTTAAAGAAAAAAAACATTAATAGCCAACATGGATGTTTATTGTTCCGATTACTTTTTATCGGTAACAATATGTAAGTTTAATAAAAAGATAAAATTTAATTAATTCTGCTTTCAAAAGCTCATGCGTATTACGAAACTTTTGTTGCTGCACTTCTCGAAAAAAAAAATCATTGCTGCTTCTTGCTTCACTTCTGCCGATATGATTAGCATAACACTTTGCAATAAATTTCAGATTTTCTTCGATTGCTTCGCTATTTTTTTCAAAATTTCGAAAAAAAATATTTTACCATAATTAGAAAATGTAAAC
The DNA here is from genome assembly GCF_035046485.1 of Aedes albopictus. NCBI lineage: Eukaryota > Metazoa > Arthropoda > Insecta > Diptera > Culicidae > Aedes > Aedes albopictus. The sequence continues at coordinate 172,474,036 of NC_085136.1, forward strand.
AAAACAACTTGAACCACAACGAAGTAACGCACAAAGTTTGAACATCTAACATTGGAGCAAGTGTTGGCTGTCGATGTAAACAAAACGAACAGCGTTGCCGAATCGACATATGTAACTTCCGCACATCTCTATGTAGAGGATTTCTAGTGTTTTTCTGCGAATCTGGCCTTAGATAACCCTAGATGGCCTTAGAAGTCGGGAACCAGGTTTTTGTTCGTAAAAAAAAAATATTTTTTTGAAACAACCGATCTGTTATGGCTTAAAGGATCTCTATTCAGTCCGATGTTTAAAAGTAAATAACTTCAACAGTAATAAAACATAATCTAGGATTCACATCACCATCACTTTCTGGATTTAGTGAACTTGACAGCGTGCTGTGAATGATTTCCTTGCATAAGACGTTTCAAACGACAAGCTTGACGTTTAAGTGCCTCCTGACGTTTCTGCTCTATTTCTTCCTTAGAACATACTGTAACTGGCTGTTGCTTTGTGCTGGATGGGTTAGCTGAAATTGAAAAATAAAGATTAAAAATAAATTGTATGTGGGGGCAAGATGTCGCTTGTAAGATCCCAGGACACAGGGTGAAATATTTCGACAATGTTTTTAAGTACATAGGGTCTGGGACCATTTGGGCAGGAGCACCTATTTTGGGCACTTGCTGCTATAACTCAGTCAATTTTGAACCGATTGATTTGATTTTTGAAACACGATCAGGAAGGCGCAGTATCTAGCTATGTTCAAAAATTCAAATCAATCGATTTGAAAATGACTGAGTTATAGCAGCAAGTGCCCAAAATAGGTGCTGCTGCCCAAATGGTCCCAGACCCTAGTTTCTAAGTGACTTGACCGATCGACTCGCTTTCGAAAGCTAGATTTAAAAACAACAACAAAAGCGCTTTGAAGCTAATACTCAGGATTGAATGAATGGAAAAAACGCTTAGGCCGTGGAACAAAGATTATTTTAGTATATTTCAAAGTGTTTTTTTTTTCAATTAGAGAGAGAGAGAGAGAGGGGAGAGGAGAGAGGAGAGAGGAGAGAGAGGAGAGAGAGAGAGAGAGGAGAGAGGAGAGAGGAGGGAGAGAGAGAGAGAGAGAGAGAGAGAGAGAGAGAGAGAGAGAGAGAGAGAGAGAGAGAGAGAGAGAGAGAGAGAGAGAGAGAGAGAGAGAGAGAGAGAGAGAGAGAGAGAGAGAGAGAGAGAGAGAGAGAGAGAGAGAGAGAGAGAGAGGGAGAGAGAGAGAGAGAGAGAGAGAGAGAGAGAGAGAGAGAGAGAGAGAGAGAGAGAGAGAGAGAGAGAGAGAGAGAGAGAGAGAGAGAGAGAGAGAGAGAGAGAGAGAGAGAGAGAGAGAGAGAGAGAGAGAGAGAGAGAGAGAGAGAGAGAGAGAGAGAGAGAGAGAGAGAGAGAGAGCGTCACGGTGAAACAGATCACTGTAGCGGGAGAACGACTCAGCCAAATAACCTTAAGATTTCCATAAGGCCAAACTTATGAAACGGCCTTTAAATAATTCATAATGATTCGGATGAATTTCATAAGGTCACGCTATGACGTAAAATCGTCTCACAGCTTGGCTTTTATTCATGTTTAGCAACATGGTATTCTCAAGCGTCGGTAGCCGTGTGGATAAAACACGGGCTCGGTGATCCCGACGTTCATGGATCGAATCCAGTCTGTATCATTTTAAGATTTTTTTGTTCTTTTCATAAGTCTATCTTATGAAATTTGTCATAGCAAGCACGATCTATTTTCATAAGGTATTCTTATGGCATCCATAAGAATTAGTTGTAGCAAATTTTTCATAAGGTATTTTGATGAATTTCGCTAGTTTTTTTCGCTGAGTGTAGGAGAACCAGACATCGAAGGTATTACCGCTTTCTTAATTGTACACGAATTCCTTACTGGAAAGCGAATCGAGTACCACTTCACCGCGGGACAAACTTTTGATGGCGGATTAGGTGGCTGCCAGCTGCTGCGTAATTTGCCCCATGAGTGCTTGCTGATTACGAAGGATCTGCACAATGGTGTTGGTGATATTGCCCGACTGTCTATTGACACCACACCCCACCAATTTAATATAACTTTATTGTATAAAACAAACATGTACTTCTAAAACGTGTATGCACGCGAGCCGGCGATCGCAATTATGATGACGGTTGTCAACGTAAAACGATGCACACCGAAACTCGATGACATCTGTCACAAGCTGACGGCTGTCAGCGGAGAGCCCCGAAGGATGTTTCGGCTGCGTTCGTAGTGGGATAGAGTACCTAGTCCTCCCAACAATCTTTGATCTGTATTTCTCCTCCTGGCCTACCTGGTCTCCTATTATGATCTTGGGACTTATTCACAAATGTCATAACGCTCGAGGGGGGGAGTGGGTGTCATTCGTGGTGTTACAGCCCGAACTATTTTTTTTTCTTCCTATATAAACAGTGTTACGTAGGGGTGGGTGGGTATCAAAATCGGCAAATTTTGGCGTTATGATATTTGTGAATGAACCCTTGACGTCGTGACTTGGACAGCCGTCGTATTCGCGTTAGAGCTGCGCGTAAAATGCGTCTTTGTCATCATCAGGGCTTCCGGAATGGAGTGGCTGTGCACGTTTATTATGCTGATGTAAAAGAATCGGTCGTTGATCCTCAACCTGCACATTCTTTCGTCGATCGGCCACCAACCGAACACGCGCCTCTGCCTGTCGCCCATCACTATAAAAGCTGTTCCCAGCTCACGCGTGTTGCAGAAGCTCTGGTAGATGGTATGATTACTTCTAAACATTCGCACCATAGATCCTGTCCAACACACCTCCTGCAGCGCTACGATTCCGAACCCGCGGTCCTACAGTATATCGGCGAGTATGCGGGTACCCCTGATAAAGTTGAGAGATCTGCATTTCCACGTATCCAGCTTCCAATTGCAAGTCCCTTCTCGTCACTGTGATTGTCGCCATTGGTATCGGTTCACATTCTTTTCTTGTTGATTTTTCGATGCTTGTCTTTTTACGGCTGGCTCGCAGGGCCTGACACCAACCCACTAACCCATGAAGCTGGGCTTACCTTCCTGGATGCTACGGGTTCTGCATTGGCATTTTCTGCAACTACAGTGCTAAATAGCTAGGCTCAAGCGCCAGTCTTCGCCGGGGGTAATGTTTTTAATGGGTGCCCAGGAGATAATATTCGCTTAATTTACTGAATGGAAACAACAAACGCCAATGTTACAAATATGCAGTTATTGCGGCGCTCATAATAAATCCACATTGGGCGGCGGCGATATGGCCGCTAAGAGATACCCGCGATACAGACGCAATGTCAAAATCGAACAGATACTGTCACCCACCCAGCAACATCGCAGCAGCCTTCAGGCCGTTCATATCAAAACAACAGTTGGCACAATGGCAACTCAGGTGGCCAGAAATCGTAATAACATTTATCGCGACATTGTTTCACTATAATACGCACACGCATCACCTCGTCGGCTTTGTGTTTAATATTTAATCGGGATGTTATTTGGTGATGCTACAGGATGCTGCGGCGGTATCTTCTCCATTTTCCACATTGCGTATGTATCGCGTGCATCTCCTCGCGGCCATATCGCCGCAGCCTCATGTGGATTTGATATAAGCGCCGCATGCAAAATTTCTGACCATCAGGTCGCTCATAGTGGTGCGCTCATATTTTGACAACTTGATGGAAAAGAAGAAGATAAACGCGTTTCGCGGATTTATATTGCAAGGCACAATATGCAATGTATACTCTAATCACAGAAAAACAGACATCACACTCTACTCGCTTCCCATGGATCACCTTTTTTTAACCTAATCCAAATCCTTCCCGTACAACATTGCATTGTTAACCAAGAAAGACAAAAATATACTCACATGTCGTTGTAGAGCCGTTGGATGAAGGAATGACTACCGCTTCATGTTTTGTTGAAATACAGATTACGGATCCTGAAAAGAATATATGTCTATATTATGTATGAATTCATCTCGTTTGATTTAATCTGGTATCGTGTGTGCACCACATTTTGCACGGAGACAAATTTCGATCGTTTGCACGGAGACAAATTTCGATCGTTTGAAATAAAAATATTCATGTTTATTCGGTAAACTGATAAAATATTTAAAACTAAAATATTAATTTTTAAAACTAACTCAATTACCTATTGATTTCTGCAATACCCATTGAAGAGCCCCCCGTTCCGCCGTCGAGAACATAAACAAAACTCTCAAGTTCTAGCTGCAGCACCAAACAAGATTTCCTCCTGCAAAAAAAGTCAAGTTTCACCAAAGTTTCCACGAAATCCCATTGATTTCGGGAGCGTATGTTATCTACATGATGTTGGCATTGAAAGTGCCACGCGGCTGATGGGTTTTCCTAGAGAAGGAAATGACTTTGTAAATTTAATTGGAAAACCAATATTTCTTCTTCTTCTTTTTTCTGGCCAACTAGCACCGTTCGGCGCCAGTTGTGTTTTTACGTCGGCTGGGTCTAGGAGCTAAGCCTTAAATTCCGACGCCCCAGGGAGACAGCCACCACACCTGAGGACCCTACATATCGAATCCATCAACACATGGGCCGGGACCTACGGCTTTACTTCCTATCCGAGGGAAGACGTGATCACGGATTTTATGTCTCAGAAAATCCCATCGGCGTCGACGGGAATTGAACCCCGACCGACTGGGGTGAGAGGCAACCACGCTTACCACTACATTACCGACGCCGACAACCAATATTTCCGTAGGGCCGACCTGCCACGAAAAACACAAATAGTTTTACATTTGTTTCTAACATAACCTGTCAGAAGATGCATTTTTGTTTCAAAAATGGCTTGAATTTGCTTCAAATGTGACATTCGATTTGCTCCAAACAGTTTTATTTTTGTTGCCAGAACAAATTGACAATTTATTTGAGCTTACCTGAAATATTTTTGATTTTACCATGCTTTTTTCTGCGTGAAAAATATAAAACTGATGAAAATTTAGCTAAATATTTGAACCTATGCGACCAATTAAATTTTGAAATTAATAATGCATTTGAAGAATATAATACGAAAACTGAACTCGAAATAAAGTCCTGCCCAAAGAACTTCTTTAATTACGTAAAAACCAAATTAAAATCTGACAATTTTCATCCGTAATGCATCTTGACGAAAAAGTTGGGGACACCCCGGAAAAAAATTGTAATCTATTTGTTGAATTTTTCCAGGAAATCTATACAACTTTTTTGGAAGAAGATCGTGACCGCGATTACTTTGCTTTCTACCCTGATTTTATTAGGAATATTGGTGTGAATCATATTCAACCAAATGAAATTTTTGAAGCACACGCAGGGTAAAATCAAAAATATTTCAGGTAAACTGAAATAAATTGTCAATTTGTTCTGGCAACAAAAATAAAACTGTTTGGAGCAAATCGAATGTCACATTTGAAGCAAATTCAAGCCATTTTTGAAACAAAAATGCACCTTCTGACAGGTTATGTTAGAAACAAATGTAAAACTATTTGTTTTTTTCGTGGCAGGTCGGCCCTACGGAAATATTGGTTTTCCAATTAAATTTACAAAGTCATTTCCTTCTCTAGGAAAACCCATCAGCCGCGTGGCACTTTCAATGCCAACATCATGTAGATAACATACGCTCCCGAAATCAATGGGATTTCGTGGAAACATTTGGTGAAACTTGACTTTTTTTGCAGGAGGAAACCTTGTTTGGTGCTGCAGCTAGAACTTGAGAGTTTTGTTTATGTTCTCGACGGCGGAACGGGGGGCTCTTCAATGGGTATTGCAGAAATCAATAGGTAATTGAGTTAGTTTTAAAAATTAATATTTTAGTTTTAAATATTTTATCAGTTTACCGAATAAACATGAATATTTTTATTTCAAACGATCGAAATTTGTCTCCGTGCACTTTTGAACTTGGACGCCTCTAAAAGGGACATGGTCCTGACAAAATTCCTCCAATATTTCTGAAAACTTTAGCTAAGGAGCTCACTGCTCCTTTATTTTGGCTTTTTAAAATATCACTCGATACTGCAAACTTCCCAAAAATATGGAAAAGCTCTTTTTAGTGCCTATTTTTAAATCTGGTCGTAAATCAGACGTACGTAATTATCGCGGAATAGCCATTATCTCCTGCATTCCAAAACTATTTGAGGCAATTGTCAACAAAAAGTTATTTCTACAAATCAAAAACAGAATAACTAACATGCAGCACGGCTTTTTTAAAGGCCGATCAACTTCAACAAACTTGCTTCAATTTGTTGACTATATATTGAATGCAATGGATAATGGAAACCACGTGGAAGCTTTTTATACGGGCTTTAGTAAGGCATTTGATCGCATCGACATACCAATGCTGCTTTTCAAATTGCACAAAATTGGAATTGAACCAGGTCACCTGAAATGGCTTGAATCATATCTGACTGACCGCCAACAAATAATTAAATTTGATGGATACAAATCAAAACCAATTCAAGTCACTTCCGGTGTACCACAAGGTTCTCATTTGGGACCTCTTCTTTTTATCATTTATGTAAACGACATTTCCTTCATTCTCAAGAAACTAAAAGTGTTAATTTATGCCGACTTGAAGCTCTTTTTGGAAATAAGAAATGATGAAGACATCAATGTATTCCGCAATGAAATAGAAATATTCTACACATGGTGCAACAAAAGCCTATTAGAACTGAATGTTAAAAAATGCAATTTAATATCATTTAGCAGAAAAAGAACAACACCGAATGTCTCAATTGCATTAGGAAATAAGAATGTGGAAAAATGCGAAAGGGTTAGGGATTTAGGAGTAATCTTAGATTCTAAACTTACATTCGTTGACCACTACAACACAATCATTCACAGGGCTAATAGTATGCAAGGGTTCATTAAGCGCTTCTGCTATAACTTTCATGAGCCATATACAATAGAGCTGTTCACTTTGAAACTTTTTTTCTCCGATTCTCCGTGACACATCAAATTATCAATCCACATGTAAAACCAAGTCTTCAGTCCAAAATTGAGCCAAATTGATGAAGATTTAAAGGTGTATCAAATCAATTTTGTGTTTTTTTAGCCGTTTTCTCAGAAATTTACTCAGAAATTCACAAAATTGCTCCGATAAGATGCCGGAGATACCGTTAAGATATAGTTAGAACAATACTCTACAACTTTGCCGAAGACACTACGGTGTTTAAATTGCGTATTTCGAAGTTATTCAACAATTTTAGTTAAAAAATCACGAAAAAACACGATATTTTTACGATTTTACATATAAAAGTCATGTAATTTTACATTGTTTTACGTGACTAAATTAATTAGCAATTACTCCTTTGTGTAACGAACATTTCGTCCATACATCGTTTTTGTGTTGGAATTCGTTTTCATTGACTAATTATCAAAAGTATGTCACGTTGATACTAAAAATCGCACAGAGTTACCAGCACGAATTAAAACAAAGTTACCCATGATTAAGACGTCATGCCATCGTATTCTAATGTCTTTTGATTCAAGTATCAGAAATGGTGCAGATGGTAAGGCTCGAGCTTGCGGATCAGAAGGTCCCAGGTTCAAGCCTCAAATACATGATAATTTTTTTTTCTTTCTTTGTAGCAGTTAGGATGATGAATCTACCATGACTCACACGCAATCTCCCAAAGAATAATGATCGGGACCTGCCAATTAAGCCCATTCGAGGACTAGCTAGATATTTAGTTTATACTTGTTGACAATAAATCGTGTTGACGATATCAGCTGGGCGAAATATTGAGCATCTGTTTGATAATGATCAATTTAGATAAAACAATTCAATACGATGATGGAACTGCTTCTGGATGCAACATTTTACAGACAACTGTGGGTGGAGCTTACTTGTTATCTATCTACCCACAAATCAGCACAACTACACGATGAAGGGAAACTTCATTCTTACTATGCACTCTACGGTTCCGAAACAATGCTATGATGCCAAATTGCAATGAGATGTAGTGCGTAGTTTCATCAACTTATAGCAGGAAAAAGACGAACCAGCCCCAGGCTGAAAGTCTCTATAATAAAGACAAAAAAAAACTTATAGCAGGATCGAGACGCAAAAAAATGCTATTCCAGGACTCGAACCTTGAATCTTAGAATCCACAATCTCATGCTCAACCAACTGCACTAAATTTAAACTGATGCAGATGAGACAAAGAAATGTAATGACGTTTAAATCATGGGTAACTTTGTTTTATTTTATGCTGGCAACTCTGTACAATTTTTAGTATCAACGTGACAAACTTTTGATAATTAGTCAATGAAAACGAATTTCTACACTAAAATGGTGTATGGCCGAAATGTTCGTAACACATAGGAGCAATAGCTCATAAAATTAGTCACCTAAAACAATGTAAAATTACATGACTTTCACATGAAAAATCGTAAAAATATTGTATTTTTTGGTGATTTTTTAACGAAAATTGTTGAATAACTTTGAAATACGCAATTTAAACACCGTAGTGTCTTCGGCAAAGTTGTAGAGTATTGTTCTAACTATATTTTAACGGTATTTTAGGTACCTTTTTGGTGCAATTTTCTGGATATTGAAGTACATTTTCGTGAAAATGCTCGAAAAAACACAAAATCGATTTGATACACCTCTAAACCTTTATCAATTTGGCTCAATTTTGGACTGAAGCCTTGTTTTTGCATGTGGATTGATAATTTGATGTGACACGGGTAGGTCAAAAAAAGTGAACAGGTCTAATATACAATTAAAACACTTTATATTGCCTATGTTAGATCTATTTTAGAATATTGCAGCACTGTATGGTCTCCCTTTTCAACCACGCACGAAGAAAGATTAGAATCAGTGCAAAAACAATTTCTACTGTTTGCTCTTCGTAAATTAGGCTGGACATCATTTCCACTTCCGTCTTACAAAGCATGTTGCATGCTTATTGACATACAAACTCTGCAAGAGCGGCGTGAAATCGCAATGATTTCATTCGTAAACGATATCGTTTCGCATCGTATAGACTCGCCTGAAATCTTATCAAAACTAAATTTTTATATATTTACTCGGCAATTAAGAAGTCGGAATATTTTCGCAAGTAACCACCACCGAACAAACTACGCCAAATTTGGGCCTATAAATCGTATGATGGTTGCTTATAATAAACATTGCGAAGCGATTGACTTTACCATGTCTAGGCAAAATTTGAAAACATATTTTCGTACCATTAGAAATAGGAACACTTAAAAAACAAAACACTACTAAATTTTTTTAAATATATTTTTCAATGTATTTCATAATTATATTAATAAGAAATAAGAAAAAATATGTATATGTATAATGTACTAGTCTACGTCGGTTGACGAAATGAAATAAATAAGTAAAGCTGTTATTCAACTCGAGCAAAAATGATTAAAAATAAAAAAAATGCAAAAATTTTCAATTTTCATGAGAGTTTATGATTGGAACTTAATGCTGTGAACAATTATTGTGAAATAATAACTACACACAAATTTACCTCAATCCAGATTCGAACTCGAGACCCGTCGATTGCCAGCCGCATGCCTTCCTAATTGCGCCATCATAGAGATGATGAATTGCTGCGCTCAAATAAAACCATTTTCTTCTCGTGGTTTAATAATGATCAGACTTTAACTCCTATTCAGCAATGGTGAATTAGCACAACATTATGAATAACGACTGAACAACAGATAATTTCAGCTGTTGTTCAGTAAAAACCATGTGTTTTTCATCATGTACTCTGAGTCGAAGTATGATGAAACGAAAGCGCTTATTTGACTTCTGAAAAACACATTTTACAGATACATGTGCTAATTTGTACATGAACTTAACAAGAAGCAGAAAAAAGTCTTGTTAAACTATGTTGTAAAGGAATTACTGCGAGTCGAATAAAAATCTTATTGAACGTTTTAATAGTGTTTTAAATTATCATTGTTAATACAAATATGAAAAGTTGAACATTGACTACTTTTTCAATTGAAATAGCATTTGTACAGTAATGTGTACAGCATAATTTTAGTTCAGCTATAATTACTATTATAAAGCAACAATTCAGCATGCATCCTTGTTTGCGGCTGGTGATTGTTAGTTGGGACTTCCTGCACAGCATCGATTCGCATTCCAAGTGGGTGGAAATCATCCGGACCAAGTCGATCACAGCCTCAACTACCATCGGAATCCTACGGAGTCTGTTCGCTCGCCTCGGCATGCCAGAAACGCTACTCAGCGACAACGGCACGCAGTTCACCAGCGCCGAGTTTGCGCAGTTTTGTCTGGAGAGCGGGATCAATCACGTGATCACCGCACCGTTTCACCCGCAGTCCAACGGGCAGGCAGAACGTTTCGTGGACACATTCAAGCGAGCGATCAAGAAAATCCGAGAGGGGAGAGGAGCTATCCAAGAAGCACTGGACACCTTCCTGATGACATACCGTTCGTCACCGAATCCGTCAGCACCCGAAGGCAAATCCCCGTCCGAAGTCATGTTCGGGCGCAAAATACGGACCAGCCTGGACTTGCTTTGTCCGCCAACAACAGTTCAGCCGTCGGACGATCATCAAGCTGCACGGTCATTCGGGAAAGGTGATCTGGTGTACGGCAAGGTGCACTCGAACAATTCCTGGAGATGGGCACCTGCCGTAGTATTGGAGCGGATAAGAAACGCCCAAGGGGCTAGGTGGTTGGAACATTGTGCCAAGAGGTGCCAAGCACACCGTCTTATACGCTGTGTAGCACACCGAGGCACTCTGAGGTAGTGATGTACCGAATATTCGGCCGGCCGAATATCAGTTTATTTTCGATTTTGCCGAATATTCGTTTAGCCGAATATTAAATGTATTATCAGTTCATGCGAAAACGTCAACAAGGCTAGAGCGTTTTGTTTCTTACACTGTTTTTCCGGTCAAACAAACTCGAAATTGTGTCCGAAAAATCGGTAATTCTGGGGAAACGTACCCCGAGCGAGTCGTCTACCGTCGCGAATTCGGAACGCGGTCCCAATGGGCCTCTGTTTACCATAATGATTCGCAAAAACTACGATAAAAGTAAAGTGCGCATAACCTCAACCCAAACAGAGATTGATTCCATGATCAACAATGACCTGTTGATTGCTAATGCTCAGCATAGCCATCGTCACAATCCACCTAATGGAAGCAACGACCAACGCCAAGATTCTACCGGTGATAGGCTCTCAGTCACACCGGTAGCTGGTTGTAGTAATACGAACAATGCGCTGGATGCAGTTCCCAACATCCCGACCGACAACCCATACGATACTCTGATGGCGAATTATGATGTTATTGTTGATTCCCAAGATGTGGTTACCCAGCAACTGGTTCTCAAAGTTCACTGTCCTCCAATTTTCGTGCAAAACTACACGGTTAAGGACATAAACAAACTCATGTCCTCCCTGGAAGGAGGGGACAAAAACTACACACTGAAAATGATTAAAGGTGAGATCCGAGTGCAAGTTAAGGAGAAGGCAAAATTCACCGCAGTGGTTGCTGCTCTCAAATCGAAAAATGTAACATTTTACACACACGGCACAAGCGATGAAATCCCTATGCGGATTGTACTATCTGGCCTCCCATTATTCGATGTGAAGGAAGTGCAAGAAGAATTGAACCTTGAGAACGTCTGTCCAGCAGAAGTGAAGCTTCTGCACTATTCGGAAGCAGAAGATTCTGCTTTGTACTTGCTGAAGTTTCCCAAGGGTGCAATGAAATTGAAGGATTTACAGAAAATAAAGGTCCTTTTTAGTGTTATTGTGAGTTGGCGCTACTTTTCAAGGAAAATTGGTGATGTTATTCAGTGCTTTCGGTGTCAAAAGTTTGGGCATGGAATGCGCAACTGTAATATGGAAGCAAAGTGTGTCAAGTGTGGGGAACTGCATCTCACAAAGGATTGCGATTTGCCGCCCCGCACACCAAACGGTGATCGTTCGAAAATCCGGTGCGCAAACTGTAGCCAGAATCACACATCTAACTTCAAGGGTTGTCCTACCAGGAAAAGTCATATCAAAGAGAGTGAAGAAAAGAAGAAAAAGAAGCAGATGTCCCGTCCAAGCTTCGTTCCCGTCGCATCTGTCCCGTCTCCTGGCCCGGTGGGTCGAAGTTTTCGCTCCACATATGTTTCGCCGAATAAATCATTCGCTGATGCTGCCAAAGAGGGACCTGCAGCTGCTGCTGCTGCTGCTGTTGTTGTTGGTGCTGCTGTTGGGGAGGGCTATACCAGTTCCAATTCAGAACTATTTTCGCTATCAGAGTTTCTGAGCTTAGCTAACGATCTATTTACACGGCTTTCATCGTGCCAAACGAAAGCACAGCAATTTCTCGCCTTGTCGGAGATGATGATTAAGTATGTGTACAATGGATAACACAACTAGTTTGCTGGACACGAATGCCAACTTTTTCGGTAAAGTGTCTTTAATAAAATATAATAATAATAATAACTATTTTGCACATACTCAATTGGAACAGTCGTTCTATTCTTAATAAAGAAAGCGAGTTCTTCAATTTATTAGATGCCAAAAACATCGATATTGCTGTGGTGATGGAAACCTGGTTACGTCCAGATAAGTCTGTCTATCATCATAATTACACATGTGTACGTTTAGATCGTTCAGCAACGGGAACCACTCGGGGAGGTGATGTTGCGATATTTGTTCGCAAAGGTATTCAGTTCACTCAATCTGGTGGGCTAAACACACATGCTATCGAAGCTCTACAGATTACCATCAACTCCGACGATACTCCAGTTCACCTTGTTGCAGCTTATTTTCCTGGGTCTTCGAATTCGAACACACTCAACCAATTCAAACGTGATCTCCGTGTAATAACCAGCTGTATGGAGCCTTTTTTTCGTAATTGGTGATTTTAACTCCAGACACCAATTTTGGAATTGCCAAAGAAAGAACAAAGCGGGTGAAATACTGTTCCGCGAATACGAGAAGTCCGACTTCTACATCCATTCTCCAGTTGACTACACGCGAATATCTCCGAATGGCAAAAGTGCTTCTACACTGGATCTAGTACTATCAAATAACCGCATTGATATGTCTGTCCCAGAAACAATCCAGGATCTTTCATCAGATCACTTTCCTGTTGTGTTCACAATCAATGCTGCTGCCCCCTTCAAGAGAGAACTACGACAGCACAAAAACTACAAACGTGCCGACTGGTCCGTCTTTGCGAACTCAGTCTCAAGAAGCTTGGACCTTACAACTCCCCTAATCAATGGTTTGGACTCGAAGGACAAAATTGACACCGCCATTGATACGTTTGTAGCCGCTCTAATTGAAGCAGAAAGAGTTTCTGTTCCAGTCATCAGCAGCAGTCCTCGAAAGTGTGAGCTTCCAGATCGCATCAAGCTCCTAATTCGTTTGCGGAACGTTCGACGAAGACAGTATTGCCGTACAAAACACCCATTCCTGAGAAGAATAGTTTAACAGCTCAATTTGCAAATTCGTGGAGAAAGTGCTGCACACAGGTTCCAGAATTTTGAGACTACTATCCGGAATCTAACCAATGGAAGCAGCAAGTTTTGGAAAATAACCAAGCACCTTAGGAACAAAATCAAATACCAACCGCCTCTTCGACATGGGAACCGGCTCATGGTATCTGATCTGGAAAAGGCAAATACATTGGCAGAACATTTTGCCAACGCCCACAACAATCAACTCCCTAGTGATCTGGAAACAACATCAGAAGTGCGTAACACAATGGAAGACTTGACCAGTAACACCTTACTAAACACTGACGTCGCTACTTTCACTAAACCGAGTGAAATAAAAAGAATCATCCAGAGACTTAAGAGCAGAAAAGCTCCAGGGCAGGATGGAGTTCGAAACATTATGCTGAAGAGACTTCCTCGGAAAGGCTTGGTTTATTTAACTAAAGTCTTCAACGCTTGTCTTAAATATACGTACTTTCCTGATAATTGGAAACATGCTACGGTAGTTGCCATTCCAAAGTCAAACAAGGACGTCACCCTTCCTACAAATTATCGCCCGATAAGTTTGCTGAGTAGCATCAGTAAGATCTTGGAGCGCTTAATCCTGAATCGCTTGAACCGACACCTTGAATAAACCCTGTGATCCCAGAGGAACAATTCGGTTTCAAAAACGGCCATTCAACGAATCACCAACTAGCTCGCATCACGAGGCAGGTTAAACATGGATTTGCTGCAAAAAAGTCAACCGGGATGGTTCTTTTAGACGTGGAAAAGGCGTATAATTCTGTCTGGCAGGAAGCAATCATCTTTAAACTCCAAAAGACTAACTGCCCGATATACCTTGTTATCAGCTTCACATTATCAATCATTTCTGTTGGAAAGGTCTTTTGCTGTGTCTGTCAATAGTAGTATGTCGGAACCTCATCGAATACCATGTGGAGTGCCGCAAGGCTCAGTTTTGAGCCCTACACTCTACAATATTTTCACTAGTGACGTGCTCATGGTCGACGGTGTCACCTACGCATTTTTCGCAGATGATACTGCATTTTTGGCAACTGATGACGACCCCCAAATCGTCACCTGTAAACTTCAACATGCTCAGAACCAGTTACAGCAATTCCAGCAAAAATGGCGTATTAAAACAAATACTTCGAAAACTCAGGCGATATTCTTCACCCGAAGACGTTCACCGAGATACCTTCCGACCTCAGAAATAACCGTCAACAGATCGACAGTTCCCTGGAAGGAGGAAGTTGAGTATCTGGGACTGACTCTGGACAAGAAGCTTCTGTTTGATAAGCACATAAACCGCGCAATCAACAAAGTCAACTGCTTATCCCGTTCTCTGTACTCGCTGATTCATCGTAGATCATCGCTTCAGATAGCCAACAAGCTTCTTCTCTACAAATGCGTATTCAGGCCTGTTCTCACATACGGGTGCCCAATATGGGAAAAGTGTGCGTTGTCCCACCTTCGACGACTGCAAATTAAGCAGAACAAGCTCCTGAAAATGATGTTAGATTTAAGTCCTTGGTATCCAACAGAAGAACTACACGAAATAGCTGAAATTGACACAATATTTAGCTTTGTAGAGAAATCATCAGCAAAATTCAGATTATCTTGCGAAATGTCAAATAATCCACTTATTGTTGCCATCTTCCCCCAGATAAATCTGTGATACGTTAGTTGTAGGAATTAGGAAATAATAAAAGCTGAATGCAGGGTTTTTTTTTGTGAATTTTTCCCTTTGTAGAATAATTAAATACTTGTAATAATTTCCTTGAAAAGTAAACGATTAATCGCAGCTGTAAGTGAAACAAATCTCTGCTAAGGTTTTTGAATTTGTAAAAAAAACGTTTAATGAAGTGAAAATAAATAATAAATAAATAAAAAAAATGTATTATTCGGCCGAGTATACCGAATAGGCCGAATAATGACTAAACATAGCAACAACACACTAAATCAAGAATTTAGTAAATTGTGAAGTGGATTTTCGAAGCATTTTATTTGCAAAAAGTTACTTTTTCTGTGATGTTAAAACTTTTCTGAAGATGCTGGCTTTCAAATTCTACTTTCTTGAAAACAAAGATGCCCTTTACAATAACTTCACGAGATTTTTAACAAGTAAATCGGCCGAATATCTGACCGATTATTCGGCCGAATATTCGTTTCGCCGAATAATAAAATTGGAATTTTCCGGTATTCGGCCGAAGGCCGAATAATACTATTCGGTATATCACTACTCTGAGGCACAATTTTGACACTTGAGTTTAGGCAACCATGTGCATTTGACCTGCAAAATAAAAATAAACAGTTGGTTGTCTTGGTAGTTGCCAAGCAAAATCTGAATCATCAAGCAGTGGCACTTCGGGGCACACTGAGGCACAATTGAATACCCGTTGGCACACTAAAAATAATTGGCACAAGTAAAGATGTGCTCAGCGACTCCCCCTTGGTAACGCCATGTTCAACGTATGGGTGGAAGACAGGCGTATGCTTCGGTCGCACATCAACCAGTTGCGTAGCCGAGCAGGTGCTGAAAACACACCAAATCCCAGCACGATTCCCCAAGGCCGGCAAACATCAGTTGCCTTTGGACATCTTGCTTCAAGCCTGGAATCTACGCCAACCAAGTCAGCATCAATCATCATGTGCTTCTCCGCCACGTTCTCCGCTACCAACTTCAGCACCATCCATTCCTGTGGCACAGACGCCATCGACGCTTGCAGCACCATCCGAGCACTCGACTCCACTGCAAGCTACACCAGCTCAACCAAGCCTGGTCTGGGTTTCTCCAGCCACGACGGAGACTCGTGGGTCGTCTTCTGTGTCAGCGTCATCGTCCAGATTCCCATCATCCTCGGCAACAAGCTCCGCAGAGTTTATGTCAGCAACAGAGACCGAAACAGCTGGCCCGTTACCTCGCCGCTCTTCCCGCCAACGAAGACCGCCGATAAGGTTCGACCCGTACCAGCTGTATTAAGAGGGGAGATGTTGGGAACCACTGGACCAACCTAGTGATCAACCGATCGCTACCACCACCAACACTGCTATGCTCACTGGTAGCAGCTTGACTGCTACCCGTAGATGCGCGAAGCATAATTGTAAACAACAACACAGCCATTGTAATAGTCCGCGCGCTTCCCGCGAATGCATATTTGTTTAGTTCATTCGTTTTAATAAAGTTTTAGTATGTTTGTTTTGTACGTTCGCGTTTAATTTATGTGCAACGATGCACTCGACCACCCCGCCGGCGCGTACGTAACAGAAACCCAGCAAAGATGGGACTGTTATGCGAGTGGCGGCAGTATACAAGTTAACAAAATAGGGTGGCCAATATTGTTCAATAAAGAAATGCACTAATTTTTCTCGAACCACAGTATCCTCAGTGTAGCTTTAGACTAAATATCAAGCTTTGCAATGCGAAATGCAGTAATTCCACACTTGTTTTGCAATAATCCTTTAGATTAGCATTATCAATGTAATGACGCCTTACATTTTTCTTTACATTAGGGTGCATTAAAAGGTGATATACGATAATTCAACACTGCAGAAACTGATGTAAATGCAGTGTACAAACTAGCAAAAGTTGCTCAAACAATACAATAATAAAAGCTTGACTCTAATGGTAAAAAAATTTAATCAAGAAGAGTGGATAACTTTACTCTAGCGGTCATCAACACTTCTGGCTCGACTCCCGACCAACTTAATCCCCGTATGAACCACCGATCGACGACTTTCATCAGCAAATCATTTTTAGAGACGACCTTTTCTCTTTTCTGTTGGCTGCTATCACATGCCATTAATAATGTAAACCACAATTAGCATATGAGCAATGTGCAAAGGGTGTTTTAATTTTCTTATATTGATTAAATATCTTCTAAAATGCATTCTGCATTTACCTATCAATGATTTATCAGAATGTGATTACAGGGATTCTATTACATATAGCATAATCGTTTTGCAATCTACTACAATGATTGAGACAGAAGAACAGTTTCCTTTTAGTTAATGAAATATCTGTTATTATCACTGCAGCAGAAACGATCCACGGCGCCAGCGCATATGGAACTCATCTAGCGGTCTTCAACACTTCTGGTTCGGCTCCCAAACCGGCAACAAAAAAATAATGGTTAAAAACATTCATGTGTGGGGGCATTAATACCGTCGATAATAAAACGGTTCTAAAAATAGATTTTTGTTTTGATTTTTCGTGTGGCACGTATTAAGAATGTGCCAATGCAAATGTACAGCACATGGACTTATGTTATTGTGGATTTACCGGCTACCTGTATTCTACCGGTCGCTTCAGTATGGCCTCCAAAGTAGCCGTTTTATAAAAAGAGTAACTTTTTTTTTAATATTACACTAGGTTTTTTTTCTCTGGCTTTTTCCTAGTCTCTACCACCATTTGTAATTTGCTATAATTGAATTCCCAATGTGGCCTTTGCTAAAAGACGGTTGTAAGACACCAAATCTCTGTTCTAACCTAATGTATACCCAATTAGTTGTGAAAGAAATTGCTGAAATAAATGAAATGAAATGAAATGAAAAACATTTTTATTGTATGCGCTATTCCTCGTTGCCATTAGCTACTCAGCGACATTCATTTTTTGACAATCAAGTTGATTTTTATATGAAAACGGCTACCGTAAACCGGGGTCAAATTGATCTCCGGGTCGAAATTGCTCAGACGTTTATCCGGTAGATAAAACTTGTTTTAAATAGTTTTGTCACATGTATCGTTAAGTATAGAATTCCTACATCACGATACTTGGAAGAAAACTATGTAAAGTATGCTTGATCTAACTGAAAAACGTCTGATCAATTTCGACCCGGAGATCAATTTGACCCCGGTTTACGGTACTTGAGTAACCGGTAGAATACAAGTAGCCGGTAAATCCACAATACTTTAGAAATGGCTGTCCAACGTTCTGCAATATACGGCACTAATTTGAGTTTAGTGGGGTCTTTTCGACTTTTTTTTGCTTCAATGAGGTGTTTGGCAAAATTAATGCACTTGTACAAGGCTTCGTGGTTACTTGGGTAGTATTTAAATATATGACTATGTATTCAAAAAATCGTATTTAAAAAAAAACTAAAAAACATACATCTCTGATTTTTTTTTATATGCTACGCCAAATTTCCTGATTTTTCCGATAAAAATATAAAATCAGGGTACCATGGTAAAAAACTAAAATAATTGTATTTTTATTTACCCAAAACACAAATTTGCTCCTTCAACGATTTTTTCCTTAAAATTACAATTCAATAGCCTTTATACAAGAAAGGAAGTTTAACGACGCGTAGTGCGTCATCAGCATCATTGAAATCTCGCTCGCAATTTCAAAGTGATAAAACTCAGTTACCAAAGCGCAAATTCGGATGAAAATGTATCATCCCATATGCTCACTCGTGGTGAGTGTGATGATACTTTTTCAGCTGCGTGACTGCAAAATTTCCCGTTTTTTATCACTTCAAAAACGCGAGGCAAACAATCATTGAAAATTAAAAAGTCAATGATTCCTATGAAAATTCTGTGATGCACCAAGTCACCTTAAAATCGGTCAACTGGTTTAAAGTTATGATCTTTTGAAAAATTTTAGTTTTTGGAAACCGTGATTTTGAGGACCACCCTATCTGAAGATTGGTCACCCTAATGACAAAATAAAAAAAAATACGGGTCCAGTTTCTCCACACGCGGCAATCGAGTTTTCTCCAGATCCATACGTAAAACCTAACGTCGGACGTGGTTATCACTATTGAATGAAAAACATCGTTTAGCAACTCCGATTATCGTGAAACTTGATGGCTGCAAGTTGGTTTCGTGCAGTTAAAAATCGGAATTTTTGACACGCGAAAATCGATTATTCTCCCAAACCGTGCGTCGGACGTGCGCTGGATAGAGGGCCAGATTCGCTGCCCAGCGCACGTCCGACGCACGGTTTGGGAGAATAATCGATTTTCGCGTGTCAAAAATTGAGATTTTCAACTGCACGAAACCAACTTGCAGCCATCAAGTTTCACGATAATCGGAGTTGCTAAATGATGTTTTTCATTCAATCGACCATAGTGATAACCACGCTCAAATGTGTGCGTGTCTCTTTTGTAGATGTAGTTGTGAAACTTGGGGGAAAATATGGGCACTCTCACCCCGGTTGTTAGTTTTATAATTATTTAGGGGCAATGCACAAATTACGTCACGCTGTTAGGGGAGAGGGGGGGTTTACATAACGTGACGACCCATACAAAATTTTTAGAAGTCTCTTAGAAAAAGTCTGACGTGTGAAGGAGGGGGGGGGGGGGTTGAAAAAGGTCGATTTTAGCGTGACATAACTTGTGTATCACCCCTTAGCCGTTTTACCCAAATCAATTGGGTTATATTTGCATATGCAATCTGAATAGCCTTCAAATTGGCGTGCATTTTTGTGTATGTAAATGTTCAGCTAGTGTTCGTGTGTTGAAATGTCACTCATTTCTATAGCATTTCACTAAGTATCCTAGAGGGTTATTTGACCCCGGATACTCCTAGTCTGATTTATGAGCTACAATTTTACCGAAGACCGCATTCAAATCGGACTGCTCATTGACCGATTAAAAACTTCTTTTTTTTTTTTGTTTGAAAGCTATTGAATTGTAGTTTTAAGGAAAATACGTTGCCAAATTATGTTTAGGTGCAAAAAAATTGAGGTAGGGTAGAAGCTTCAGTTTTGGCCAGCCCGGAGTTTTGGCCATAGTGCGGTATTGAGCCTGTTGTGATCTAAACCGGCGTAAATTTTACTAGTAGATCCTAATACAATATGATGATTACAGCTGTGAAAACCTCACATTTTGATTAAAAACTGGAAGAAAAAAATATATTTCCTTCAAAAATCCGCTCCCATATATCTATTTTGGCCAGGGTGCTTCTAATTTGGCCACTCCCATAAGAAATACACGTGATTGGCCAAAATAGAAACCAAACTTAAGAATATGGCCAAAACTGCGGCAGAGCTTCTATTTTGGCCAGTGCCACTTTTAATACAAAAATCAAGTATTGGCTTGATTTCTGCATTTTTCCTTCAAAATATACATTGAAACCTTTTATTTGACGCATTGGTTGTTTTCATAGGATTATTGGTTATTTTTTTAAAAATGATTTCCCTTAGACTGGCCAAAACCGGTGCCCGCACCCTACATATTTTATTTTTTCACGTTTTCATGGTCCAAAGGGGTACTCTGGTTTTTTACTTTTTTCAGGAAATTCAGAGATGTACATTTTTTGTGTTTTTAAGATATGGTTTAAAAAAGAAGTTTTAAATTTGAAAAAGTTTAGTTTTTGAAAACTTTGATTTTTAGGACCATTTATCTGAAAATTAGTCAATGACGAAATAAATTATTTTCGATGAACTACAAACCCACCAAGTTTGGATTTGCAGCAATCCAGTAATTGGATTTCTGCAAATCCAGTAAGGTTTGGGGATCTATTTCTTTAGGTAACCGATCTACCAACCAAGTAAACAACCCAAACCCGCCCCCACTTCCCGATAAAATACTTACCACTCGACGTACTGGACACAGTTATTGAACTTTGAGGAACTTTGTCCTTCACATATTCAATGTTACTGCTTCGGCTTTCGATTATCCTGCGACTTGGAGATTCTGGCATAGATTTGTGGCGTGTCAGTAACCCTTTCGCTTTGGAGCTCTCTGTTATAGCACTATTGTTCTGTGTAACTTCCCCTGCGATTTCAACAGGCTGACCAATTTGTGGGTGTATCTGTGCGAGTAGTAATTCAAGCTCGGCATCCGCAAGTGAGTCATCACTGTTTCCATCGAAGTTATCGGCAGTTTTGCTTTTGAAAAAGCTTCGTCGTTTCTCAGGTTTCTCCGATGCTGTCACCGCTTGATTGGTCGCTGCAGTACGTACACTTGGTTGCTTTTCAACAGCCTGGCTTGCTTTCAGTAACAAATTGTCTAATTCCGAATCGTTGAATGAATCAGATGCTACTGAAGTAGGGTTCGGTTTAAAAAATAACGCTTTCTTTTCCGATGGAGGATCCGCGTTTGTAACCTTGTGTTGATACACTTCAAACAAATTACCTTTGTCGGGAGACGGTGGAGGTGACGTAGGTGGCACAACTTCCATTGATGAGCTGCTTGGGGTTTTCACAGTTTCCAACGTCTCATCCCGTTCTTGTAAAAGTTTGAGCTCCGTTTGGAATCTATGAAATCCTGTTAGCTTTCTGGTGATCTTTTTTCTGTTTGACCTGGAGAAATCCGGATCTTTGTTGGAAATGACATTTCTACTGGTCAACGGCTTTGAACGTAGTCTGTGGTCAGGTACAACAGCGCGTTCAGGACTATTCCAAGCCCAAGAAACACCAGTGACGACATTACTTGCATCTTGTGACATTGGCATTGGGGATTGATCATTACCATTGAATATCGGTGAATCTCGTTTGAAGGAACTGCTACGTTTGCGAGTGTTCAAAGGAGTACTGCAGCCTGAACTTGTTATATCTAGCTCGCTGGTCGACGAACGAGTACGATCGCCGATTGGAGACATGGGAGACTCTGCAAAGCATATAAATACATAAGTTTAACTACCTACTCTGAGAATATTGCAATTCTGTAAGTGTAACTAGGGTATTGGTTTTCTTATTTAAGCATGTGGCTTCCATTTTCATCCTACGAAAAACAAAGAATTGGAGCTTTGTTTGTTTTGATTCTTATTTTTGTATTTTTTGTTAGAAGTGAGCACGCAGATTGTATAACATTTCACGGTAAACCACTTCGCGGTAACCCATTTCGCGGTGTCCCATTTGGCGGTATTACATTTCGCGTTTTGTACCATTTTGCGGTACGTCATTTTGCGGTTAAAATTTTCGCGGTCGGTATCATTTTGCGGTACGTACCATTTCGCCGTTTTTTCCCACAAAGGACGTATATTTCAGAATTCATAACGCATCTAAACCCACATAGAAATATAGGAATATTTATAAACTCATATCTCTATTAATATTTATCATTACAAATAAATCAACAAGCATAGAATATAGAACATGTACTGTTCCCAAACAATACGTACCAATAATATAATTCCTGAATGTAAAAACAACCAAACTCACCCATTTATTTCAAACAACATTTTTTGGTTAATTGCTTCAAAGTTATTTATCAATAGTTTGCTAGTACTATAGTTTGCCATCCAAAAAACGTGTTATGTCGAATTCGTTTTTGATTCAGTTCCAACCTGGGTTGGAACTGGATGAAATCACAGTTTCAACCCCAACCCGACTTCGGTTTCGCTTGTACTAAAGTTTGTTTGAGTTTGTTTGTTTACACATTTTCCGCCAATCCAGTTCCAACCCAGGTTCAAAAACGAATTCGACATTAGTTGTTTCAAACTACACCGTGGTGTGTTTGAAAGGATTGTCCTATAGGTATATCATTCCCCTAATGTCGGTTCCCCGAATGTCGTTTCCCCGAAAGTCAATTCCCCGAAAACCATTCTTCATTCAGCAGTGTTTCTGCTGGTCTGAGGAGCGATAGAACTTGAAAGAACCGCCTATAAAATAAAGAAGGGTGTGATTCGGGGAAATGGGTAATTTGGGGAAAAGTGCCATTCAGGGAAACGGCATTCGGAGAATCGGCGTTCGGGGAAACGACATTCGGGGAACTGTCATTTGGGGAAATGCAGCACAACCGTTTGAAAGAAGGTAAATTGTTTTTTTTTTCATAGTGATTACGGCGGTAGCACACTGTGCTTATGTTCTTACACCGCACCCTTTCCCTACGTTTGCTTCTATGAGCCTCTATTTTTGTTTCAACACACAGAAGTACGTAGGCATATCGTGGCCCAAGTCGACACTGTTTTGGCCTGCGTTGAACAAAAATAGTTTTAATAAAAGTTTCCCCTTTTTTCTTTTTGTAAATTTTTTGTAGTATGGTCCATGTATTTAGTTAGGTTTTTGTCAATTTGTCAGTTATTCGAAGTAGATCTCCAATATGTAGTCAATAAGTCAATTAAGTCATTCTGATCTGTTCTATCATAGCAGCTTTAGTCTTTGCTTTATTGAAGTGTAGTTTTATTGGAAATATGCTGAATATCGTTATTAAAAAGAGACGTCTGGAACTGTGTCCTGCTAGTTGTTCCGTCATGCACATACACTCCCGTTCAAAAGTTTGGGGTCACCCCCTCAAAAACATGTCATTTTTTTAGGCCCATATCTCCGCCAATTTGTGTCCGATTTCAAAACCCTAGGTTTCATTCAAAAGAAAATAAGTCAAAGAAACTTTGAACATGATTTAAAAGAAACTTTTTCAATTTTTTTTGTATTTAAACTTAACCCAAAATTGACAAATTTTCTTAAAATTGAATATAAACTTACGGCAGTGTCGCTGGAAATTGGGTCGACCAAATTTTAGGATGAGAGCGGTAATATGACCCATTTTCTATTAGCTTTGAACTGCTTTTTACAGAACTTAGCTAAAAAATCTAGAAAAAAAGTTATTAAGTAAATTAATCCTTGATGTCATCGACCAAAAGTTTGGGGTCACCCCTCAATATGATGTATCGGCCAAAAGTTTGGGGTCACTTTCGTAAAACATAGAAAAGTAATTTGGTGATATCTTCGTCATCTATTGTTCAATTTTAATTATTTTTGGCTCATTTCAAAGATAATTAACTAAATTTACGTTTGATGTCTTCAACTTAACGTATTTAACGATTTTTGTATATAAAAATGTTATATAAAGTTAGCACATTTTCCCACGCTTCAAAAAATGAGGCAACTTTACGTTAAGTTTTAGTATGTAAATTTCAACAAATATGTGTGATTCAATGTCTATGCAGTAAGTATCATTCATTTTGTTTCAAATAAGCCAAGAAGAATTAAAATTGAATGAAAGATGACAAAGATATCAACAAATCACTTTTCCATGTTTTACGATAGTGACCCCAAACTTTTGGCCGATACAGCATTTTGAGGGGTGACCCCAAACTTTTGATCGATGACATCAAGAATTAATTTACTTAATAACTTTTTTTCTAGATTTTTTAGCTAAGTTCTGTAACAAGCAGTTGAAAGCTAATAGAAAATGGGTCATATTTCCGCTCTCATCTTAAAATTTGGTCGACCCAACTTCCAGCGACACTGCCGTAAGTTTATATTCAATTTTAAGAAAATTTGGCAACTTTGGGTTAAGTTTACATACACAATTTTTTGAAAAAGTTTCTTTTAAATCATGTTCAAAGTTTCTTTGACTTATTATCTTTTGAATGAAACCTAGGGTTTTAAAATCGGACACAAATTGGCGGAGATATTGGCCTAAAAAAATGACATGTTTTTGAGGGGGTGACCCCAAACTTTTGAACGGGAGTGTACGTCATGTCTTAATAATGCCTAAGAGATTAACGAAAACACGTGTGTTCGGTCAGCTGTCCATTGCGTAGAAAGTCAAGGAAAATAGGTTTCTTTATTGTCAGTTGTTATGTAAGCCTCGCTTGAAGCACTTCCCGTGAGAACCCTGTCATCTGTACACCAACTAATCCGTATCTTCGTACACAGCTAAATATTATACTGTCAACCGGCGAGAAGCCTATGGATAAATATTTAAAAAAATGAATAATAATGCTGTCTAGCGCGTTGTTTTCTATCGGCCACTATTTTAGTCTAGTCCCAACTGCAAGCTTTTTTCCAATCTTATCGTCAATTGTCTTCTAGATACCCCACGGAATTGATGAGTAGTGAGTCCAATGCAGAGATCCCCCCCCCTCACACTCCCAAATTGTGGTAGGCCCCCGCTAAACCTGCAAACCAGACCCCCCCCCCAGCCAAAAGCTCTAGCAGATGTGGACAAACCGGTGCTCAACGTGCTCTCCCATCGTGGCAACATCAAATATGTGGACTGTACAACAATAGTAGTTTTAATGAAATGAATACTAAGAATTTAGGCCGACACTCGAAGTGACGAACTTTACAGTGCTAGTTGAGTAAATACATGAAAGATGGGTAACAACAAATGTGCACAAACAGATGCATAACAATATGCATGTAAAAAAAAGGCCGCAACTATCCATGGTGAATTTAAAATACTGACAACGTAAATATAATGGAACAGACTCACCGAATTTAGCTCCAATATGCCCCCTAGACGATGATGGTATTGTTCACTCTATGTAGCCACGCGTTGTACAAAATGAACCTGAAATGACAAAAAGACAGTGGGCCGCCAAATTCCACACAATGGCGGCCCGGAAATTTTAGTATTCTGTTTATAGCATTGTTGAGCATCATAGAGAGCATAATTTATATTCAGTTTTAAATATAGTTTCTTGTTACTATGCTAAGAAATAGAGAGATTCCAAATTTTTTTTCTACCTGCACCAGCGAACTTCTTGAGTGAACAGCATTCAACATCTAACATTTAGATTCTAAATTGTTCATTCACTAATGCGATTTTCTTATCACCCTGCCCTGTCTTAAGTAGAAGATATAAGTAATGCAAAGACATCCAACATGCACTCTTGCATTACATAATAAGGTTGGACCCTGCTGCAATCAATGTCGTTATGCTATCCACTCCTGAGTTTATAGTTGCTATAAAAATAATTTCGAAGAAGTGAAAAAGAATAGTACGAATCTACTTGTTAATAAAATGCTGCTACTATTACTATTACTACTACTCCTACTACTACTACTAACTACTACTACTAACTACTACTACTAATACTACTATCAAAAGTGCAATGAGTGATCGTTGGCTTCCCAGTCTTGTTAGTAGTTAGAGGGTTAGTATAGACTGGTAATAAGCCCTGTCGGTCCCCCCAGCACTGCGCGTAATCAACTGTTGTTAGATCATGCGACAGCGATTAAGCGTATGCTGGAGGCATGACAAATCAAGCGTTTAAATTAAAGTCAATAAAGCAATGGTATGATTATTCAGATTCTATTTTAGTTTAATTTTTGTAATTGTAATTGTAATTGTAATTGCCTAGTCCACACCCAGGCCGACAACTGTCAGCCCATCTGCTTGTAGGCAGATGTGGACCTACAAAGCCTCCCCCGTTAACATGTCCTACACCGAATTAGCACACCGGGATCTTCCACAGGCAGGCGCTGGCGTTACCAGTCCCAACAAGTGTCAGATACATTAAATAGATGGGGTAGAGGATATACGAAGATGTGGGAATAGGATGGGAAGAGGCAGAAATGAAGAGATAGTAGAGAGGTTTCGATTTTGTTGCTGAAACGAGAAAAAGAAAGAATGATAAAGAACATTAGCGATATGTTCATAGATTTTGATTTGGTCGATAATTTCTCATCTATTTTGTTTCCATATCGTTGCATCGGTGACCATTTTCATCGCCTTTCTAGTTTTTGTTGGGGCCATCTCGCGTTTTTTCGTCATGTCCTCTTTGCCGGTTGGCGACGTTCGGAATGTAAGTAGAAAAGCATGCATTTAATATGGTTAGTACGACAGTAATTGTGATTGCTCAGTACTTCCAGCCCATTTGTCCGCAGTACATATCAGGCATCCCGTTTTAACAAGTCCTACACAGAATTAGAAACCCTGATCTTTCACAGACAGTCCTCACTATTGTCAGATTAGTTCAATTGAGGATAGGAAGCGGCAAAATGAGAAGACAGTAGAGAGGTTTGGTTCATTGGTAGCTGTGTTCATGTGATGTTTGTCTGACATTGAAAAACCGTAAGCGTTTAACTCTCCACCCCAAATTTAATACCGGAAAAATATCTGATCAGATGTATAGTTTGGCAATTCTATGTCCACATTGAAATGCTTTT
This sequence comes from Aedes albopictus, assembly GCF_035046485.1. Taxonomy (NCBI): domain Eukaryota; kingdom Metazoa; phylum Arthropoda; class Insecta; order Diptera; family Culicidae; genus Aedes; species Aedes albopictus. Next base: position 172,501,272 of record NC_085136.1, read on the forward strand.
GTTCATACATCTTTATCAAGAAGGAATACTGTTGTTTACTGTTATAAAATAATTCAGTTAAAGGACAGCTAATGTATTGTAATCCAGAATAAACCTACAGAAAATGTCTCAATAAAAAGTTAACTCTAGTTCAACTAACTACACAAACTAAAAAGTTTTATTATATTTTACCAATGATTTCATCCTAATATTGACCCTAACATAGTTAGCGCTTAGTGTAAGTAAACGCCGGTTATGATTTTGGTTGGACAATGACCAAAAATAATGTTGTTTCGACAATAGTCACATACTATGCCCTACGACATTGACGATTCTATTGTCTATGGCTCACCTATTTAGCGCCACCCAGCAGGGACTTGGTCTGGTACCCAATTCAGTATATCCGCTCCACGTAATGTACCGTACCTCTTTTGATTTGTGATATATTACGCGGAACATTACTCTCTTCATTCTGATAGCGGCTATGTAACCCATTGGATTAAAAACCTCCATCAAACATGAAGCGATTAATCGGAGACTGAAGACTCTATACCAAATTTGGCTCAGAGACAGGTAATCAGTGAGGTCAGTTTTTCTCGTTTGTCAGAGACGATTGATACGTATTAAGACAAACTTTCCACTGCATCTGCCAGCAATAATCGGTGATCGATCAACATTTCGAGTACCCCAATTTACACAAGAATGCCAAGGATCACCGCTCATGCTTTACAATACAGTTGGAAAAACTAGAACAACGCCTGGCCACAATGATGCATAAAGCACTAAAGCGGACCGGAAGATTCGGTGAGCCAGCCCCCACCAGATTCTATTTTAGTTTAATTTTGTAAAGAAATGCTTTAATTCAAAACCTAGTTACTTTCAAATACTATTCCATTTACTATTTCACTAATTTTCATTACTATATTTAATTTAGCTAATCTATAATTATAAAAGACTAAAATTGAAATTATTTAAACACATTTTCACTATATGACGACGCTTGATAAGCCATCGTCAAACCCATCACTCTTGGACAGGGCGTTTGAAAGAAGGTAAATTGTTCGATGAAAAAGTTATCAGCTTGATGTAAATTAGCTTTTGTTAAATGTAATTCGAAAGAACGGCCTATGCGTTAAAGAAGGGAAAATATACCATGAAAATATTAACAGTCTAATGCCAACAACTATTTGACCAGTATAACTAGAAAGAATAGCCTATGTTTGAAAGAAGGGAAAATACCTGATGAAAACATTATCAGATTGGTTGTGCCACCAATTGTTTCCAAAAGATAACTCGAAAGAATAGTCTATTTAATAAGAAGGGAGAATATACTACTTGTAAAAAAAATCCTTACATTGAAAAATTATTAAATTTAAAATTCAGACAAATATGTATTACATACATAGGGTGACATTGGGTATTGTCGGCAGGTTTGTTCTCTTCGTCATGGGGGGTTTTTGTCAGGTAAATTGCCCGAAACTTGGCCATATAATTCAGCTTAGTTGGGAAGGATTTGAGGCCAACTTTGAGTTCACTAGGTTTCAGAAAACCCCCCAAGACAAAGAGAACAAAACGGCCGAGAAAAGGTAATTTCCCCTATATATATATATATATATATATATATATATATATATATATATATATATATATATATATATATATATATATATATATATATATATATATATATATATATATATATATATATATATATATATATATATATATATATAATTAACTATCATTATGCTATTGCCACACATGAATGATAGATTGAAAACTGAAAGGTATCTTTCGAGATATGATGTATTCTGGGAAGTGAATTTCTCTGAAATTTGGCATTTTGGGAAATCGTTTTCCCGGAAAAGACGGGACAACAGGAAATATTTGATAAAATAAATTAATCCTTCTGCGGCCTTGTTTGTGTATCCATTTGTAAGAGAAAATATGAAAAGTGCTGGTAAATAGAGTATGAGTTTTCTCTAAGAAAGCTTCAAAAATAATCAAGTTGTTGAAAGACAAAATGACACCGCCGAAAGGAAAACTGCAAAACGGTAAACCGCGAAATGGTATATACCGCGAAATGTCATACCGCGAAATAGAACACAACGCGAAACCATAAACCGCGAAATAGTACACACCGCGAAATGGCTCACCGCGAAATAGGTCGCCGCGAAATGTCGGACAACCGAGCACGCATGAAAACAAAAAGAACAAAATCAATCGATTTCATAAACGCTTGTTTTCGAATATGATGAATTTAGGAGCGTGAGATTACTGATGGCACACATACCCTATGCAGAAGTACAATTATTTTTTCGCTACAAAAAATAAAGTGAAGAATTAACATCTGTATGACACTAATGAAAATCTGATCGAGTCAAAGCACATGGTAGAGGTACAGCATTGATTTATATTCAGTCATTTTTTTATCCTGTTTGCTCTTTGCCATAAATTTGACCACTTTTGATGGATAAATTTATACTGAAGTGCGCCTTCTAGGCAAACTAACAGTGTGCTTCACAAGGAATTTGAATTAAATATACGGGAACCGTGTGGTGTCCTAATTTCACTAACTAATAAAATAAGATTTAAAAATCATAATCATAGTAGATGGGTCACCTAAGGATGAATCACCATAACTTTGTAAATACAAATCGTATTGGTTTGTATTCGTCCGGTACTCTTTAATACACTAGTTAGCTATGCTAAAAGTCGATAAAATGTTCATTAAATACAAAATATGATGTTAAACAAGCAGTTTTAAAAAGTGATCGATTTTGCGCCGTGAAAAAGTGCGGGGCAAGATGGGTCACCTTTTAAGTAATTCACATTTTCTCAACGAAAAACGTCAAAATATAAGATTTGTTCCGCATTCATATATACTCCATATCCATACTGAGTAAACAAGAGCTACTAGTAAACATTTTATAAATTTATTTGGAATATAAAAAACCTTACGATATGAGTGGTCCAAAGGCGACTTGAGAATTGATGTTATCACTAAAAAAATTATCATAATTTTATGTTATAATTTTGAACATTCATTCCGCTTGATTGAAGTCATTTATGAGATAGTCTTGTAACAAAAAATGAATAACTTTTGAATGCTCCTAAAATACGTTCAAAATTTAAAATGACCCATCTTGCCCCGCGGCCGTTTATATGGAGATTATATGAAATGTATCGCATTCGCATAAGAAAAATGGCTAAAAACCATTTTATTTTTTTTATTTCCAATGAGAGTGAATAATTTTTCAATCAATGCCCCAAACTTTTGTATATTCACGCTGGTCATCTAACAAAATTATTACCATAATCAAAACATGAGTAATGCGCCCGAAAATGGCACTGACCCATCTTGCCCCGCGACCCATTTTGCCCCGTCCCACCCTACTAATTGTTGAATTGTCCATACAAGATCCATATTAGGTATTATAGCTTAAGTGAAACCTGGACAATACTCCATTGCACGGTGACGTCATCAAGAAATCGCTCTCTTTCTTTCCTACGGAAATTTGACAGGTACTGGTCCTGTTGTTTTCAAATTCTCTGAAAGAGCGAAAGGGATAGGTGGTCTATAGTGGTGGTCGCGTTCAAATGTGTGCGTGTATCTTTTGTAGATGTAGTTGTGAAACTTGGGAGGAAAATATGTGCACTCGTACCCCGGTTGTTAGTTTTATCATTATTCCAAATTTGCATGTCACATGAATATTTTACTTCGTTTTGTGAGGCGTACTCATAAATTCACCGAAAAAAGTAACACATATGAAAAAAAGTATAAAACAAGCATGTATTTAAAATTCAATAAACTCGTAAATTACACTGTCATTTTTTTAAAGAGAATATATGCTAAAATATTTGTAATTTACGGAAATTTGTAGGTGTATTTTAACAATTTTACCAAATTTCACGGCATTTCGCGGAATTTCTCAAATGTTGCGAACGTAGCCCAATTTCGCGGCTTCCGCGAAATCGCGAATATCGATTGCCCCTACAAATGACACAGTCAGCGAGACAGTAATATTATCTTTTATTAAGGATGCCGGCCAAGAAATCCAAGGACACATACAGTCAACAAAGCACGACGACACCGCTATAGTCCATTTTACGAGCCGATTTTATGAATGAAATTTTGACAGGAGGTAGCGTCCTAACCCGTGAAAATCAATATCATTATCAACATTGTTGTCACTTCGTAAAATGGCTCATTCACCTGGATATTAGAAAAATAACCACCAGAATGTCAATGGCGCGGCTGTTCGTGTGACTAACATTTGCCAAGCTCTAACGGCGTTAGTACCGGTACTAAAAGTGTCAAATCAATTTTACGACCAAAACAAAACATAAACTACAACATACGTATATCGAAATAATGAATTAATACATCTAAGGTATGAAATAAATTTAATTGAATTATTGGAAACAGCGCCATTAGCGATCTAATTTCTCATTCATCTATTACCTGGATCGATTTGGAATATACTCTGTAAACTAGATTACTAAACTCTGCTATCATTACGAAGCCCTTTCCCTTTTTCTTCGGAGATGAAAGGGTTGTCAAAACTATAACAATTACAATTAAAATGAATTGATCGGTCTTCAACATCAAAGAAAAATAATAATACATAATGATTCGAAATAATTTCATTTAATGTCTCAAACACATTTTATTTATACTTAATTACCGTGGGGTCACATAACATAAGTGGAACTCCATGGTCAGAGCGAAGGAAAAAGTTGTATCCTTTTCCAGCACGCGAAACTGTTATATCTTTCATAAAAGGCGTCGAACTGTCACTTATTTTGGTAAACAAAAAACATCTGATCCAACCAGTATTCCAGTTTTGGCAAAGAATACAGGAACGAAGATTGGCATCTGAGATATGCGCAAAACTAGCTGCTGAAAATCCACTTATTCATGTTGTTATATATTCATGGTAATCTTCGAAATAAAATATCCACGCTTCACATATCGATCTCCCTTTATATTTAAAGCCATAAAACGTACTTTCGACTTGAGTTTACAAAGTTTTATTACAATTTATGCTCTGTTTTAGATTTCCACGTGCTGCCAGTCTAGATCTATGAGGTCTTTGTTTTACTTCACAGCAATGAAAAATGGTATACATGCTGAAAAATAGTATGGCAATAATGTTATAATGCGTTTGACATTTCGGTGCCCTGTATACCAGCGTACGAACTCGGAAAGGCATCAACTTTTTGAGCCAGAGTTCCACTTATGTTATGTGGTGGGGTGCTTTAATTTCGCGCGGGTCCAAATTTCGCTTACTGATCATATTTAGACATCATAATCAGTGCTGAAAATTTCATTTCATCATATCTAAATTCAACCACCTACAGCTCATTTTAGAAGCTGAACCCAAGAATATGGTATTGGAATTAGATGATCCAGGACCACTTTAGACAATAGAAATACACTAGAACTTCAATGGCGCTGTAGTCACTTTTCCCATTTAATTATATTAATAACTTTAATTGTTCTAATTGACTATTTTTAAATGTCCATCTGGCGTCATGCTCCCATTTTGACAGGTCTCCTGCTCGTTTGGAACAGGAATTTGTATGAATTTGACAGATGATCGCTGTTCCAATTTTGACAATGACGCCACTCTAAGTCACACGAACAGACGCGACATTGGACTTCTGTGGCTAGTTATTCTAATCTTTAGACCATCAGACGGGAGGACACTTGTAATACCGACGTAACAATCGTAAGGCCAAACCAACGTTATTAACCCTAAAAGGGAAACCTGGGGTCCATTGGACCCCAGGCGCCTTTCAGAGCTCGTCTTTGATGGAACACACTCAGCGAGGTGACGAAACTGAGGCCATGAAGGTATCCCTTTTAGGGTTAATTAATAATCACTTGGGGGGTTTCTACGGGTGTTAAATAAATTACTTGTTGTACGCTTGATTGCTGTTATATGAAAAACTTGTGCGACAAGACCAGTTCTGCAAGAAAGTCACGGAAAAACCGCTATTTTTCGAATATTTAAGGTAAATGTCACGGACTACCTTTGGATTTTTTTTGCTAGGTTTCTAGCTGCACTCTGAATAGAGTTGAAACCTCTACACTAGAAGATACACCGAAGATAGAAAAGAGTACGTAATCTTTCAGAAGCAGTTTGCCAGCCGTACGCGGAAAATGATATCCATTAAGACACTGTTGCAACTGACTCAGAAAGTTACGGTAGAAGATTGGAAAGTTTTCAATTGGTCAGTCAGTCAGGATTTGCCTATGTAGTGTTATGGTCACACGGTTTGTGTTTGTCTACTTGTTTGATTTTGTGGTATGGTTAAATAGGGTTTTCTCCTCGTTAATCGTTCATCGAATCAATCGAACCCTGTATGTTAAAATATAGTCGATCTTGTGTCAAATTGTTTTCTTGATTTCGCTAATCGTTTTCTACTTGTGTTCATCTCGTGTGTCCTTAAATTTTCATCGGTCCAAAATCCACAGAAACATGTAACTGAACTTCTGAACATCTAAGAGATAATCAAAAATACGCCAAGTTGGTCAGTTGATTGCAATAAAATTTTAAAATAATAAAGATTTCATGTCAACTTTCATCCCGCTACAAATACTATTAAAAATATTCAAATTCGTTCAATTGTCCTATCGGTCCTAACTAGATGAACCATGTCATTTTCTCAAGCGTAGCCTAGAAATGTCAACCTAGTCATACACAAGTAACGTTGTTCAGTTAATATAAAGCAGTCAGTTTTTGTCCAAAATGTCACGTCGAACGCATTGACGTCAACAATGCGTTTAAGTGTTCGCACGTTAGCTTTGAATCTATCAGCACAATTAAGTGCTGCAAATCTCCTTCCCACTATTGATTCTTCGGTCGATTTTTATTGCTTTATTTAAAGAAAATATGACGAAAAAGCGACTATGACATTAATAAATTACTATGTAATAAAAATCAACCGAGAAACGTGGGAAATAGAGCCCAAACAACATTTTGAAGTCAGATGGCTGTAAAAGGTTCCAAAACCTGTCACAAATCCTATAATACTTTTATTAGGATTTGTAACGATCATCAAAACCTTCTCAAATCCAACCGACTTGGTACTATTGCTTGGGAATAGACTCTACTGAGCCCCGGCGGTTCCTCCTGTTTATCGAGCATGTCTGATGCATATGATCAGCCATACTCCATCTGCAGCAGCCGGTTCGTGATGAACCGTTGGAGGCGCATTAAAGTGTTAAAAAGGTGATATGTTTCACTAAGGGCCGATTTCTTCACCTCGGCTTAACCGGTAAGCCAGGCTTACCCATACAGTTAAACCTGGCTTAACGCTTAAGCCAGGGTGAAGAAATCGCCCCTAAAGAACACTACATTACAATAGTCAAAATGAAACTCCTTCACTTTAATACCGTCAACCCCTGCGAACTTGGCCAGGGACTACCTTTGGAAAATGCCAATTGATATTCAACGTGAATATTGAGCTTTGCAAGGATTTCGCGACGATCGTGCAAATTTTCAATCTTTGACAGCACAATGTTCACACATCCAACAACAAAGGAAACAGTGCATAAACAAACCGATTAGTCGAAACACCACCCCAAAATAACGCTGCGTTACTGGAAAACTGTAGCGGCGACATCAACCAATGTATGCTGAAACCGGTGTGCATATTTTGTGGTGGGACAATTTTATTTGCCTGTGCGTCGTATTTGGCGCAAGATCGTCAATATCATTTGGCATTTTTCGAAGGTAGTCCGTGACATTTACCTTAAATATTCGAAAAATAGCGGTTTTTCCGTGACTTTCTAGCAGAACTGGTCTAGCCACACAAGTTTTTCATATACCATATTCTCAGGTTCAGCTTCAAAAATGAGCTCTAGGTGTTTGAATTTGAATATGACGAAATGAAATTTTCAGCACTACTCCAAGTTACTCACTGGGTAACCAGCTCTTGAGATTAAAAAAAATGTTTTTAGCTCCAAGTATGAGCGCCCTCGAAGTTTCCAAGTGGCGGTGAACGACGAACTCTCTGGATCCTATCCAATTCCATTCGGGGTCCCGCAGGGATCAGTTCTCAGCCCGACAATATCTACACTGCCGATATTATAAAGGTAGACGGAGTGTCATACGCATTCTTTGCAGACGACACTGGCTACTTTGTAACCCATCGCGATCCAAAAGTTATCACCCAAAAACTTCAAGAAGCTCAGCAGTGTTTGGAGCACTTTCAGAAAAGGTGGAAAATAAAAGTCAACGCTGCAAAAACACAGACTGTATACTTCACGCGAAATCGTTCTCTCCGTTTACTTCCGGACGTGTGTATTGAAGTGAACGATCATCACGTACCTTGGGATACCGAGGCGAAATACTTGGGACTGCTTATGGACTTCAAACTGAAATTCGATAAGCACATCAACATGTCGCTTACGAAATGTGACAAGCTTACTCGTTCGCATTATGCTCTGATTAAGCGACAGTCAAGACTTCAACTTCACAACAAACTTCTACTGTTCAAAGGAGTCTTCCGAGCGGTTCTCAGCTACGGCTCTCCTGCGTGGATGACTTGTGCAGCAATACATCGTAGGCGTCTCCAGCTGAAGCAAAACAAACTACTTAAGATGATACTAAACCGGGCCCCGTGGTATCGAACTGAAGATCTTCACGTCGAGGCGAACATGGAAACCGTCGACCAATTCATCAACCGCATTTGGGAGAAATTTCGTGCCAGTTGCCAGTTGTCGATTAATCCACTAATCGAAGGCATTCTGAACGACTAAAGCATCTGTGATATACCTATATATATTTTATTCTGTTTTCTTGTTTTTTTTTTTGACTTGCTAGTAGTTGTATTTTTCCAAGATGTAAATATCAATGTTTGTTATATCAATTCTTTATGTTTTCTGTAGTGAGTATTGCTAAATAGTGTAGTTGTAAAAGAAAAATCTGTATTTCTACGTAATCCAATGACTAAAATATTTGTTCAAATGAATGAATAAAATATATTCAGGTTCAGCTTCTAAAATGAGCTGTAGGTAGTTGAATTTAGGTAGAACGAAATGATTTTTTCAGCACTTCATTATCATAATCATAAGAACAATTGTACAATTGTCCCAATTTAACTTTAACTACACTATCTAAAGTAAAATTTGGACAATGCAACGATTATTGCGAATATTTTGTATAGTTTTTCTTTCGTTGCGCAATTTGCGCGCCGGTCAGTTACGCGCAGCTCCACTCCAGTTGCGCGCAGCCAATCAGGAGCAAGGAAGCAGACGACGTCGTTGCGCGCCAAAGCTACTCGCAGCACGTTTCTATTGTCTGCGACCAAAACAAACATCGACGCTCGCCCACCGGCTGATTGTTGTTGTTGATAACTTGCGTGGAAAGGTAAGTTAACTCATTATGGTCCCTTTCGAGATTGTTTTAATGAAATGGAAATAAAACAATATTTTCTGGAATTGTTACTGATTCGATTGGTTGTGCCATTATTTGTTGCATTCAGTCTTGTACTGATCGAACGCGGTTGATACCGGTTGTTTAAGTAATACAAATATGGATACTGCCCATGATAAGAGATTCACCCTTGCGCACAACTGACTGACAGATCGGTAAAAGCGTAAAACTAAAATTTTTCTTGCTAAGCGCAATAGTTCTATGATTATGTTCTCTAAATATTATCAGTGAGCGAAATTTGGACCCGCGCGAAATTAGGGCACCCCACGGTAATGACTTATAAATAAAAATAACGCGGTCTCCCGTATCACCTTAACAATTGACAAACACCCAAAAAATAGGAGTTCGCACCCTATTTGTGATACCGATCAGAGAAGTTGTTTATAAAGAGAAGTGCGAAGACTGAAACCAAAAGTTCCAATTGACCTAAAAACCTAAAAAAGTTATTGTTATTGGGAGTGCTGTAAATAAACAAAACCAAAATCCTCTCGTTTCTCTTACACTGAACCAATTAATCCGATTAAATGTATCTGAAAACTCAGATACCCCCGTTAAGATGTGAATCCTATTAGTTTTATATGCATCCAATAAGGGCTATATGAATTTTAAATGAATGAATCTGGATAATAATATAAAAACCATTCGAAATTCATATAACTTTTTTTCTGAGCATCAAGCATTACAGAATCCTATAGATGCTACATATATGATTTTCTATGTGAAAAAAATCTGAGTGTTTATTTACCAAGATGGCGGTTAGTACGCAAAACCTCTTGAACAATCTGGGATTTTTCGGGGATTTGCTGAAGGTGTAAAGGCAAGTGAATTAAATTTTCGATGTTTTCTTCAAAACTTCAAACTTTAAAATTATTTTATCATTTTAGAGATTATTTGATGTTAAAACTTTGGGCCAGTCACCTTTTCACAACCGTGCCCCTCAACGGAAAAACATCCGGATGCCGCAGCGATCGCAGGAGGTAATTCGGCTTTATCCGGCGGCCAGCCAACGGCCCAACCCGGCTTCCTAAATGCTGTCCCGGCCAATAGGTTTCCTGATCTACCAGAACTAATTTGCTTGCTAATTTCCCCGTGAAACCCTGCTAGCTGTTTTGTTTATCGCATTACCAGTGTCGTGATAGAGGCCGTGATAATGCCGCCATGCATCCTGCCATGAATAAATATTTAAAAATAATAATAAAATAAAACATGTACAGCCGGTTTACCTCCGGTTTAAATCACTACCCGGTTTAAATTACAATATGTATCAAGATGCTTTATTTAATTAATGCTTGATATTTATTGTGATTGCTTGAGTGTTTATTTTAATATTCAATATTGAATTTTAAATGCCGACTGAACTCCCATTTGACATTCCATAATAAGAATTATTAAATAATCTATTACATATTGTGGTATTGTACATTGAATAATAAGCAAGGAACTATGAACTAAACAATTATCGGATGATTATTTTATTGAACACAGGAAAGTGACAATACGTATCGGAGCCAATGCGTGTGTCCTCCAGTGAAGTCGCTGTCAGGCTGCTTCCTTCAACTATCGGCCTACTAAGTATGATCGGAATCACCACACATATCATATACTTAAATCATATAATGTGTATCTGATTCAGTCTATGAATTGGACACTCTTTAGATCCAGTTTCTATATGCCATTCCAATTAAAGTTATCTGATAAGCATTATGAAGTCAATCTATCGGATTTCAATATGGAAGTTATATGGAAAACAATATGAAAAAAATCTATGTTTTTCGTAATGATTCGAATATGAAAAATTCTTAGAGTGATAGGGTAACGGTCGAATTTTGGACCCCTAGAGGACATTAGTTTGAATTTAAGTCAAAAGCATACATGTTCAGAGGGTGTTACACATTATGATGATGCTCGTATGATCGTTAAAGCCTCCACTGTCCGTTAAAAATACCCACAAGGTCATTTCTGGCTGAAAATTTGACGAAAATAACTTATTTTTGAAGCACCAGTTTTCACTGTTTTGGACACCCCAATATATTTTGGACCCTCTTAAGTATGTATTTTGGACACCCGGTGTTTAAACCCGTTAGAAACTATTTTCTGCCAATCTGCCACTTGAATATGCTGGATCACATCCTAATTACTTGATTGACAAAGGCTGATTAGACGAACTTTGCGAATTAATTGCGCTAGAATGATAAACGTTTTTGTTTACATCTGCAAGTTTCCTCAGCACCGCAATCTCTTTTTGTAAACATGGTACGACACTGACACGGATGACGAGATTGACAAAAATGTATTTCAAGGCAAATAATGCTATTTCCAGTGCGGAAATGATTGCTGCCCGTGCAGAGGAATCTAATTTAGCGAATGATTCTTGAAATTTTTGCAATCTCTTCATTAAATCTGTGAAATTTGTGATAATACGACTCAGGGGGTCCAAAAATATTTAATATATGGGGGTCCAAATTATATTGGTTACCCTAACAACTCTCTGATACCGATGTTTGTAATCTGTAATATATACCATACATACTCAATAATTATTATTGTTCTTACCTGATCGCCGAACGAGAGACAACCGGCTGCGTCGAGTATTCATAACTGTATTCCGCTTTTCACTCACGTTGAACAAACTAATTGCATTGAAAATATTTATGCAAATGCGATTTACATTCGCAAAATAAATTCAAAAACGGATCCGCTCGACCGAATTTCGTTCGATCTGGAGTTGTTAAAAGCAAAGAACCGGCAGTCGGAGGTAAAGACACTATAGAGATAAGTGACATTTCAACACACGAACACTAGCGCAAATTTTTCCTCACACAAAAGTGCACGCCGATTGAAAGGCTATTCAGATTGCATATGCAAATATTACCCAATTCGATTGGGTAATATTTGCATATGCAATCTGAATAGCCTTTCAATCGGCGTGCACTTTTGTGTGAGGAAAAATTTGCGCTAGTGTTCGTGTGTTGAAATGTCACTTATCTCTATATAGTGGTTTCTGCTTGCTTGAGTATTAGTGAGATGTTGCACCACCTTGCTGGTTGAAAATATAAATAAACCGCTGTCACCTATTCGCGAAAAATAAAACCAAAACAAAAAAATTGTGCCGTTTTGAATATGGTATGTAAATTACTGCTTTTTTAAATAATCATATGTACTACAGTAACAAAAATTTTATAAACGATCTATTTTAAGGATTGTGAAGCTGCTGCTGAAAGGTACCGGGAAAAAATCGGTATGTGTTACGGTGTAAACCCGGCAACCGTTAAAACAACGCCGCAGGAAGTGCCTTTGACGATCACATTTGCCAACATCTACCAGTTTCTGGTAGTCGACCCCAATCCGTTCACTGGAGAACCCAAGAATTGTGCTAAAGGAATGGACGCGATCTTATATTACAAGAACGGTTGGGTGAAAAGTGTTTCGGGGAAAAAGGTGCACGATATTTTCGTAGTGCACGGAGTGGTTCGGCATTCATTTGCACTCAACGAAAAGCCACTTACCCCGTGGATTTTAATCAATGAGCCAGGAACAATACTCGCAGCCCATTGCAATTGCACCATCGGAATATTGGAAGCTTGCAGTCACATCGGGGCAACGCTTTTTGCGCTGGAAGGAATTCGAACCTCAATAATCGAGAAGAAAGTGAGTACCTACATGTTAATTTTAAAAGTTTAAATGATACTTAGATCCACCATCCAATGTGTATCAATTTTAGATGTCTGTGACAGACTTACCAGCCTATTGGAAAAAACCACCGGCCAGTATCAGCGATAATCTCTACAAAAAAGTGCGAGACATCGATTTTGGTAGGCAAATCCACTGGAAATTCTTCACGAACAATTCCTCAACATCCTCAAGCAACACTTCCCGATGTCGTGATCTTTTAAACACTTTGCAAACCGATGAACTGAATGTTGCAGCTGCTAGCCTATTTTGCGGAGAGGAGAATATGGACTTTAGCTGTACTGACTGTGCGCACGAAACCGAAATGGAAGCTGATTTAAAGGACTACAATCTTCAACTTCTGTATGACCCATTAAATACAGATACGGAGGCTGAATTGAAGGAACGTGCTTCTGCTTTCATCCGAAATCTTCCGAAGGACCCGGCTATGTTGAAACGGATTGACACCCTGACAATTAGTCAATCTGATTCGAAGTGGTGGAATATGTTTAGGAGTGGGCGTATCACAGCTTCGAATTTAAAAGACGTTTGTAACACACGATTAGAGAGACCTTCGGTGTCTTTGATCAAGAAAATTTGTTATCCTAGTGAAATATCATTTTCAACAGCCGCTACCAGATATGGTAAAAAGAACGAGGACAAAGCAGTTGATCAATTGTATCACTCAGTGAAGCATTTGCATATTAATCTTCAGAAGAAAAAATCAGGGTTGGTGATTGATAGCGAACTTCCGTTCTTGGGAGCATCGCCGGACGCGATTTTTCTCTGTGATTGTCATGGTATCATAACGGTTGAAGTGAAATGTCCCTTTTCAGCTAGAAATCGCGAAGACATGACTGACACATTATTGCAGTTAACAGACTCTTTTATCGCACGAAACGAGGATGGACAAATCATACTGAAAATGAAGCACAAATATTACTTTCAAGCTTTAATGCAGGTTCACGTTTGTAAGGCAAGATTCGGATATTTCTATGTGTGGTCACCCAAACAAGTTTTGGTTTTTGAGATCAAACGTCGTGACGAATTTTGGCAACATTGCAAAGACAAGGCTGTATGCTTTTTTGAAACCGTTCTATTTCCAGAATTAATTAACAAGTCATTTACAAATAAGTAAAATTAGCTCGATACATACATGTTAAAATTTAGATAAACAAAATAAAACAGCTTAAACAGATAACAACATGTAGCGTGTTTAGTGGCTTAGATATGGGAAAAACTAAAAACTTAAACTGAACGAACAATTGTTGGACACAAATTAACAAGAGCAGCGCAAATCGTCAAAATCTGATCAATGGCTGGAGTATCGTTGTTCCAATGTTGCAGCATAGTAATTGGAATTATATCGGTCAAAATTAAAAACTTTTGGCGCAACGAACCAATAAGGCGTTCCACGTGTATCCTCAACGAAGAAAGTTCTCTGGAGTGGACGGCATCAAGTGGTTCCAGTTGACTGTTTTTCTTCTTGAAGGCTGGATATGCAACGGATGCATTTAACGGACACAGCAAATCCTCTATGAGAAACCCACGATCGGCCATCACGAAGTCTCCTTCTTGAATCTTGTCCAAGAATCCTGACGATTTCACCATTTCCTTGTCCGACGTTCGGCCACCAAATGCTTCTGACACATAAATGATTGCACCGGATGGACTAATACCTATCAGGACTTTAATGGTATTATGTTTTTTATAATGCGAAAATACATTCGCACTGGCCACCATTGCTTTGGTATTTGGTGATTCGACGTTAATCTCGAAGCAGTCAATAATAATTGTAACGGAATCACCATACTTTCTTCGGAACGCAGAGGGCATATGTTGCTTCAAAACCGTTCGAGATGGGAATCTTACTAGCTCATTCAAGAACGGTATAGTAGCATTGATCGTTTCGAAAAAAATATTTCGATATCGCGGTTTGGTTCAGACCATACAAATACCCAAGAGTACAAAATGGTTCATTCAAACGCAGTTTTCGCAACATTAAAATGAGTATTTTTTCTTTGTCCAGTGTTTCATACACTGGTAGATCTGCTTTCAATGCCTCGTAAAGATGTCTCAACGTACGCCCAGAGCTCAGCCCTGTAAAATAGCAACACTTTTTGTCATTTGCCTCGAGTGCAGTGACGGTAATCTGGTTTGCATTTTTAGCGATGAGCAAGTCTCGATGCAGCTTCTCACGGAGAGCCCGAAGGAAGGCAACTTCTTTGTCATACCGCCTAATCGCATTTTTCCACTGCTGCACTTCTCGTTCCATACATAGGTCAGTTTGCACGCATGCATCACTATAGTACGTGGTCTTCTGGGCATGCTTAAAAGTTGATGCTTGTCCGGCCGTCGAATCTACAGCTTGTGAAGTTGTCTGCTGAGAATTCGTCCCAGTGATACCATCATACGGGAATACAATTTGAAGTTTGTGTCCTGCAATCGGTACTGCAATCCTGCTAAAAAAATAGTTATTCATTGAATCATAGTGCTGACTATCTCTCACAAGATTGTGGGAATAGCCAAAGCCAACAGTGCCTTCGAGTGAGCTACAAGGAGAAACAAGAGCTTATGAATCGGAGTATTATGACACTAATATACATCCTTTTGTCTATTCTTTATCGAGTTTCAAAATTAAAAAAAATCAATTCTAAAAGTTTTCAATGCATTAACGAAGAATATTTATTTAGAAACTGTTCAACAAAATCAAGAATGTTGCTCTTTTCGACGGGCATTCTCACTAGGATAAAACTGCTTTTCAAAGCACTAACAGTTGGTATCTGAACAGCTTTGCGTTTGCCACCTCGGATGTAAGGGCCTCGTTCATATAGTGTAGACCGTTTCAAGGATTTAGGTTTGCTAATCTTGGGCACTGTTGCTTTTAAGATGTCCAGACTCATTTTCTGCAGTACACACCTACACATCAAGGTTGAGTTGGTAATTAAAGTGGAATCTTCGAATTGATTAGCAAACGACTCATCGCATTCTACACAACCGCTATCAATCGATTTGAACGATGATCTGAAAATAGTTACAAACATAGCATTAAAACATGTTTTACCTTAGACTACAAATTCAAAACATACTCTGCGTCGCTTTGATTAACATCCAGGTTGGTTTCACGGAACTGATCCATCTGCACTTCGGATTCCGACATTGCGTTCTCAATAACAAGATTGGGTTGGTCGACGCAGCACCCAAAACTTTCGCTATGGTGATGATTCTGGTCATCGGGTACAGTTTCAGTTCCGTTCTCGGTTTCATCTTCCCGTTCTATCGTCATATCTGGCTCCGCTGAGATCTTCTCGTCCGATAAATTTTGCGTCGGAACCCAGTCCACGTCCTCGGTCTCGAAACTTTTCGCTGGTCTGCCGTTCACAAAGTGCCGACTGCAGACACGGTGATGTGAAGCAGGATTTTTCTCTAACCCGCAAGCTTCTACCCAAAGTGTCAGCCGCTTCTCTGCCAAAACACGTTCAGCTTCGGTCATCCGTTTACGTACCGATGGAAGCCGGAACATTTGGTGAGTTTTATTGCTTGAGTAAACCGAACACGAACTTATTATGCAGTTTAAAACCATTTTGAAGATAGAAAAAAAATCCGATGAAAAACCAAAACAAGTACCGACTGCACAAAAAGCAGTTTGACAGCTGATTTGCTGGTTGAAAACAAAATCGATCTTACACGGTTACACGAGTAAGCTTGTGTTAGTGAGATCGGGCTGCGAAACCACTATGCTTGTATCTTTAGTCGGAGGGATGTCAACTCAAGGAGAATACATTTTACTAAGGTGGCGCAGATAAACATTGCAAACCACTGGTTGTCTCTTCCACTCTTCTGGTGTTCTTATGCAACTAAAATAGTGACGTCACTATTTCAGTTCCATAAGAACACCAGAAGAATGGAAGAGACAACCAGTGGTTTGCAATGTTTATCTGCGCCACCTTAGTAAAATGTATCCTCCTTGATGTCAACTTCCACGGAAAACTCAAACTACCTATTTTATGGGTTTATTTTATCCAAAAGTAAATTACACAAGGGAACGTTCAAAAATTACGTCCAACATTTGGGGGAGGGGGGGTCTACACTCAGAAAAAAATCTAAACTAAATAGTATAAGAGCACCTTTAAAACCTTGGACAGACTGGTGGTATTCGTACCATGGTACACTGCAAAAACTGCAAATATTTATTTTATGTGAAAATACACATCGATCCAATTGGTCTTTCCACACATAAATTTTATTACCTAAAATATAACTAAGATATTTGTTGTTTATTGTCTAGATTAGTTTCACACATATTTGGTATGTGTTAACACCCATAGCAAAAAAATATGTGAGTTCACACATAATACCAATGCTTAGCGTCTGTGTCAGCCGCCGAAGATGCGCAAAGTGAAAAAATGGCGACTCAGTGTAAACATGTGCTGCAGGAGTTGTTCAGATATTTTACTTAAATCATCGCAGCTACCTTCCTTGGAGTACGGAAAAACCATAACCAGTTGCTTTACATCGATAAACACTTAGAAACTCGGGTGAAGAGCGCAGTTTTGATCATTATTCGGAGCTGCAAAGTTGATCAATTAGTAACTCACTGGTCGAAAATAATCAACCAACCTTCCAGCGCAATACAGTGTTTGGCTCTTTCTACATGAGCTTTCGACTTGTTAATTTGTTAATAAATCATATCAACTGCATCCATAAATGTTTCATCATTGATAAAACTTTTTTTTTCAAAAAAAAAACATTAAGCGCATATATTGATTTTATTTGTCATTCGGTATTGTTTTTATGTGTAATCACACATCAAAACGATAAATACCAAAAATTATTGGTTATGTGTGATTACACATAAACATCATTTGTCCAGACAAATTGCAAAAATATATGTGTACAAAACATAAAATAAATATTTGCAGTTTTTGCAGTGTACAATTAATTATCTTGAAATGAGTTTCATACTGATAATTGTCTTCATTCAAGATAACCTTGGAATAATTTTCTTGACAACTTGTACCATGGTACGAACACCACCAGTGTGTCCCAGGCCTAACGGTGCGCTTCTATACCCCGTTTGGCAGCCCTCCATCATTGCAGCAAACTTTACCGGTCGCTGCAGATGCGCTCGCAAAATAGTAGCGCTATGGGTGGGTGACCAAATATAGTAGGGGGACAGTTGCACTGCTAAAAATTCTATGGAAATATGACAGCCCTCCCGATACGAATCAGGGTGACTAATTTGATTGCTACCGGTGTGGAAAAGGGTGGTTAAGTCAAAATGGTAGCGCTGCGCGGGTTGCTCGAATAGTAGCCGCCGTTAATGTTGCTCTAAATCCCATACTAAATCACATTCGCCTAGTTGACCCCAGACCTAGTATAGGTTGCAACAAAACTGCCCTAGTAACTTCGATATATACTCATTCTAGTATATATGAGCTTTATCGAGGACCAGTTTAATCCCAAATTTTGTTTATTTGTTTTTTTAACAATAGAAAAAAAAAAACAGATCATGAAGAGGCTTGCGAGATATTAAATTTTACTTTATTCATAATAATCACACAAGTAAATTACATGCAATGTTAAATATGGTGAGATGGACGGGTGATGGGAACGGGCGAAGATTTCCGGGTGCTGATGTGATTTGCATGGTGAGTAAGCTGCTGCTGCTAAATCGAAAATGTATTGGACTGCTGTGCTGCTGTTTTCTGGTAGAACTGATCTTGGGCTCAATCCGCTTGATATGGTTCCGACTCAATCCGCTTGATTTTCGGTTGTCTCTTCAGAAGCCGCAGGAAGAGAAAAGTTTTCACCTCGGTTTTCACTTGGTTTGTCAATTCGAGAAATGATGGTGATTTTCATGCTGTTCTGGTAAATAGAGAAGAAATGCAGTTCTTAACGATCCGTAGCTTGTTTCTGCTAGTTACTCACCTGAGTATTTTGAGAACTACGATCAATATTCGCACAAAACAACAGCAGAGCAAAAGCTGGTAAATATAAATTGTAGTTAATATGGCAGCGGTCGCAGCGGTTTTCTGAGCCGGCTGGGCTAAACATTTCTAATGATACTTTCACCAAGGGGGAGTCGCTGAGCACATCTTTACTTGTGCCAATTATTTTCAGTGTGCCAACGGGTATTCAATTGTGCCTCAGTGTGCCCCGAAGTGCCACTGCTTGATGATTCAGATTTTGCTTGGCAACTACCAAGACAACCAACTGTTTGTTTTCATTTTGCAGGTCAAATGCACATGGTTGCCTAGTTTTTTCACCCAAACTCAAGTGTCAAAATTGTGCCTCAGAGTGCCTCGGTGTGCCACACAGCGTATAAGACGGTGTGCTTGGCACCTCTTGGCACATTGTTCCAAGCGACCAGCCCCTTGACTTTCACATAAATTTGACGAAGTTTAAATCATTAAGTGACGTCAGTATACTTTTTATACTACGACACTTATAAATTGCGGTAATGACCTCGGTAATGACAAAAAAGATTATGATTTATACTTAGAACGATTTATATCATTTCAGAGTGTACAAAAGTGTGACACTACGTGTAGGTATAGGGAAAATTAGTAATCCTACATTATAGAGATCTGCGGAGGCGGCCATTGTGAGCCAATCGTGCAGAGAGAACTGTCAAAGTGTGAGCCAAATGAACATGCTTATCGTTCGTAGGAAGGCGTCGTTTGAACGGTATTGCAATCGGAACTAAATAAATTAAAATTATTTATTTTTAATATCGAGATATTGGCGGCATATGTATGTTTAGTAAAAAAATAAAAAATATTAATTCTGCTTTCAAAAGCTCATGCTTATGACGACACTTTTGTTGCTGAACTTGTCGAAAAAACTTCCATTGCTGCTTCTTGCTTCACTTCTGCCGATATGATTAGCGTAACACTTTTGCAATGAATTTCAGATTTCTTCGATTGCTCCGCTATTTCTACAAAATTTTGAAAAAAAACTACCATAATTAGAAAATGTAAACAAAACAACTTGAACCACAACGAAGTCACGCACAAAGTTTGAACATCTAGCTTTGTAGCAAGTGTTGGCAGCTGTTGTAAACAAAACAAACAGCGTTGCCGAATCGACGTATGTAACTTCCGCTCATCTCTATGTATAGGATTTCTAGGGAAAATGCGTAACAGAGGGGGGAGGGGGGTCTAGAACTCCCAAAAATTGATGGACGTAATATTTGAATCTTCCCCAACGAATCTAAATATTGTGGATTTACCGGCTACTTGTACACGCTAAGGTCAGATTACCCATAAATAGGTAGATTATTTACCCATATTTGGGTTTCGTATCCATTACCAATAATATGCACTCAGAAAAAAATCAATACTAAATAGTATAAATCCCACACTAAATCAATTTCACCTGGTTGACCCTAAGAAATTAGTCTATGCCCTAAGTGTGGTATATGTGCTGGTTATACTGGCTTCGTTTAACTTCGATATACGTATAACCTAGTATATGTTGGATTAATCTAGGCCTAGTATAACTTGGTTCCATTCATACGAAATCACTTTGTTTTGATTTTTGAAAATTGAAACATTTTGTAGGAAAAACCGAAAATAATATCATTTTATTAAATATTCACCGAAATAGTTACATCTCATTAAGTAATCTACATCATCATGATTGATCTTCAGGAAAACACTTCATTCAGCAACGTAGAATGCGACACTCTTCTTCAGGAAATGCATATCATCGACTCCGGTGTGTCCGATCCAGTTAGTACGCATGGTTTTTCCTTCCGGTGGAGCATTCCAGCAGTTCTTACGGTAACGGTTCCTATGTCGATATCTTTCATTCTGGCTAAGGCGATCGTCATTGATCCGTTTCTGATAGCGATGCTCCCGTAGACAACATTTGTAGCAGTACTGGCTGTTCCAATCGTGCGTAATCGACGGGTAGTTGTTCGAAAGTTCCTGGGGCCATCGTAATTAACCGTTGCGGCTGCGGAATCAATCCTTTGAACCGGAACATGTTTGGTTGGTGGGCCTTCCTACCTCGGATCTTGCAACGTAAATTTATTTCAATTCTTGCCAGTGGTAAACTTTATGCAGCGATTGCTTACCGCTTGTTATTTCTTACGGCGGGTCGCGCCTTAAGACCGTCAGCTCTATTTGAATAGTCGAATTCACCACGATTCAATGTTCCAGTAAAAATGGAACATCAGGAAGATAATCTTTTCGGAGAAAACCCGCATGTCGGAAACGTAAACACTTTTTGCCACCACCGTTCAATCTATACATTGGAAACAATATTCTCGGACCATTCTAGATAAGTTTAAGTTTTTAGGCCTTCATAGTATACATATTAAACTGGGATGAGTGTAAACTCCATATAAGATAAAATTGTATTGTTTTTAAACAATCAGTGATTTAAATCATTTCAGAGTGTGGGTAAAGTTCACCAATAAATATTGGTAAAATTCACCCATATTCTTGATGAAGTGACTTTACTCATATATGGGTAAAGACTGTTTACCCATATTTGGATGAAAAAAATAATATTTTCGAGAGGCAGCACCGAAATCGGTAGTTCACTCGGTTCGCCAAGTATAAAACAATTGTTTTAGTTAATTATTCCCGGAATTATTAGAGAACGGTGATGCAAATTTGCAAACTAAACAACGCCTAGATGAAGAGGAAGCAGGTGACCTGTAAGTATCCTCGAAATTCATAAACGATTCAATAAACCAGAAAAGTACATACTCTTTTTCCGTCGCTTTCAGCTGAATAGAACCAAATTTCCTTCGGGGAAACAAACAGCCCAGCAATCCATCGGAGTGCAAATAAACCGTGAACGAATCGTCTAGGACTCCGCTCCCCCTGCTGCCAAATTTGAATAGGCCGGCCATATGATGCAAACCGCCCGGAGAAAAAGGAAGTGCCATTCCAGTTGCAGATGTGCCTCGGCTCCCCCGATGATTCCAGAGCAGTTGAAACCCACCCAGTATAAAGTGGGAGCGGGAAGGAAACCGCCACAAGTGGCTCAAGTCCGGGCATTATTAGAACCAGGGAGGAGTTTGCATCAATATCTGAGTAAGCTATTATTTATCACCAAAAATAGTATTCAATCTTTTGCTTCTTCCAGTTTGTGCATTTCACTGCCGGTCCTACCCATTCTGGTCGAGATCGTGGCCTCAAACGCCCATACGAGCAAGCGCAAGATTCAACAAACTCCATCAGCTGGTGGACCCTCCGGAGCGCATCGTCCGGAAGAAAGCGGGCGTGCTCCACCATCAGAAATCGGTTAGCGGTCCTTTGACCATTGAGCCGCCGCACGATCCAGCCTTTTCCTGTTTTTTTTTTATTTTTTTAATATTTTTCTGTTTTATAATATTGTTCGAATAAACTTTTTTCAAGTATTTTAATTTTATTTGTTTTCTTTTCGAAATCTATCGTTGGAATTTTATTTATAAATAAAATGAATAAATAAACCATTTACTCAAATATGCGTACTATGTACCCAAATTCAAAGAACTCATATATGGGTAAATTCAACCTATTGGCGATTAAAAGTTGAGGTTATGTCGTGAAAATTTGGAAGTTTGAAAGGGAAATACCAGTTCCCCATCAGTTTAATCATTAATTTTTTGATAAATTTATCGATAAAATGGATTTTTCTACCCCGATCTCACATTAAATTTTATCTGAAACGACTCAATCACTAAAATACGAAATGGGATTTCACAAAACTTAACCTCACTTTAGGAGGCCAATATTGCCCGTAGATCCAACTTACCCATATATGAGTAAAGTGTATTTACCCATAAAATGAGGTTGTGCACTTTTCGGCGATTATGGGTAAAGTGTACTCATATGTGGGTAAACTGACCTTAGCGTGTATAGAGATAAGTGACATTTCAACACACGAACACTACACTGAAATAAATTTTGTTGTCGTTTCCACCGAATCCATGGTAGAATTAAGAACTGTACCAACAATTTTCAACCGAATGCAAAATTCTGTTAATTGTACTGAAACATTGTCAATATTACCATGCGTGTATTACTGTTGACTAAAAACATTCTTGGTTCTACTATTTGGGCATTGTAAATAATAGAGCTTGCTGACGTTTATTCACCTCTCTCTTTCAAGCATGCAGGCGGGATAGGATTTGTTTTCATCGGGAAACCTTTCCTGATGACAACAAATCCTATTCCACCTGCATGTTTGAAAGAGAAAGGTGAATAAACGTCAGCAAGCTCTATTTCGACCATGTAGACTTGAATGTTGCGCGTCTTAGATAAACATGGTCAAAAATACAATGTCAAAATAGTAACATCAAGAATGTTTTTAGTCAATGGTACTTCACGCATGGTAATATTGACAATGTTTCAGTACAATTCTGGAGCTCGATTTGAATAGGTCGTATGTGCTTTGTCGATATAAAATTCGATCAGTTTATTTTAGTCATTGTAGCAATATGGCAGATATTTTGCAAACTTTTAATAATGGAACAGAAAGCCTGTTTTGTAAGGATTCTGCTGTATGTATCAACTTTGCTCAATTTCAACGGTTTTCGCTTTAATAAGCGATTCCAACTGATCGAATTTTTAATCGACCAAAGCACATACGACCTATTCAAATCGAGCTCCAGAATTAACAGAATTTTGCATTCGGTTGAAAATTGTTGGTACAGTTCTTAATTTTACCATGGATTCGGTGGAAACAACAACAAAATTTATTTCAGTGTAGCGCAAATTTTTCCTCACACAAAAGTGCACGCCGATTGAAAGGTTATTCAGATTGCATATGCAAATATTACCCAATCGAATTGGGTAAAACGGGTAAATAATGATATAACTAACGTCCGGGGCAAGAGTGCAAATATTTTCCTCGCAGTTTCACAACTACATCTACAAAAAAGGCACGCATATATTTGAGCGTGATTACTACACGCTCGCGTCAGAATACCCATTTTTTCATTGCTATCTCTGTCGCTCTTCAAGAGGCCCCATTTAAAAATACCCATTTTCAAGTTGGGCGGCCCAACTTGAAAATGGGTATTTTTAAATGGGGCCTCTTGAAGAGCGACAGAGATAGCAATGAAAAAAATGGGTATTCTGACGCGAGCGTGTAGAAATCCTATACATAGAGATGAGCGGAAGTTACATACGTCGATTCGGCAACGCAGTTTGTTTTGTTTACAACAGCTGCCAACACTTGCTACAAAGCTAGATGTTCAAACTTTGTGCGTGACTTCGTTGTGGTTCAAGTTGTTTTGTTTACATTTTCTAATTATGGTACACGAAAAAAAAATTCCATATGGAATATATAAGATAATGTTATACATTTTTGCCATACTATATACTGTATAATCTATAACTATATATCTATATATATCTATAACTGTAGTTTTTTTTCAAAATTTTGTAGAAATAGCGGAGCAATCGAAGAAATCTGAAATTCATTGCAAAAGTGTTACGCTAATCATATCGGCAGAAGTGAAGCAAGAAGCAGCAATGGAAGTTTTTTCGACAAGTTCAGCAACAAAAGTGTCGTCATAAGCATGAGCTTTTGGAAGCAGAATTAATATTTTTTTATTTTTTTACTAAACATACATATGCCGCCAATATGTATTCTGTTCCAGAAACAGGTTGATGGTAAATTTCACCCGATTGCGTATTTCTCACGTCCAACAACATCGGCAGAGTCAAAGTATCACAGCTTTGAGTTAGAAACTCTGGCTATTATATATTCACTGCGAAAGTTCCGTATATATCTGGAAGGAATCCCGTTCCGAATTATAACCGACTGTAATTCTTTAACTATGACTCTCAACCGGAAAAGTGTCAATCATAGAATTGCTCGGTGGGCTTTGGAGCTGGAGAACTATCATTACACCATTCAGCACCGCAGCAGTAAATTGATGAACCATGTTGATGCTTTGAGCCGATATTATCCTTCAGTTTCCATTCAGACGATCAGCAATTCGGAACAGTTGGTTTCTGCTGTGAGTCCAGACAATATTGTCTTCCAGCTGCAAGTAACCCAAAACAGAGATGAGAATATTGTGAAGATTAGAGAGGATTTGAGTAAACCCAGTACGGAGGGTTAGCCTAACATTAGCCTAATGTGAGACTAACTGGCCAGCATGTTAGGCTAACTTTTTGTCTCACTTTTGGCTAATGTTAGTCTAAAATTAGACAGATATGACACACTTTTGTTAGACATGTTGCAAATTCGAAACATGTTTGTTAGTCTAACATTAGACTAACGTTAGACATGTTTTAGTATGGGCTGTTAGACGAATGTTAGGCATAGATTTTATGCTGCTTGTTTTCATTCCAGCTGTCATCCGAGCAAGAAGTGTGATTGTAGTAGTGAACTTTTATCGGCGTTCACTACTACAAACGCACTTCTGCCTCGAATGAAAGCTGGTCGAAACATATTTAATAAAAAAAAATCGGAGCCTGTTTTAATTTTAATTTTAATTTTAATTTTAATTTTAATTTTAATTTTAATTTTAATTTTAATTTTAATTTTAATTTTAATTTTAATTTTAATTTTAATTTTAATTTTAATTTTAATTTTAATTTTAATTTTAATTTTAATTTTAATTTTAATTTTAATTTTAATTTTAATTTTAATTTTAATTTTAATTTTAATTTTAATTTTAATTTTAATTTTAATTTTAATTTTAATTTTAATTTTAATTTTAATTTTAATTTTAATTTTAATTTTAATTTTAATTTTAATTTTAATTTTAATTTTAATTTTAATTTTAATTTTAATTTTAATTTTAATTTTAATTTTAATTTTAATTTTAATTTTAATTTTAATTTTAATTTAATTTTAATTTTAATTTTAATTTTAATTTTAATTTTAATTTTAATTTTAATTTAATTTTAATTTTAATTTTAATTTTAATTTAATTTTAATTTAATTTTAATTTAATTTTAATTTAATTTTAATTTAATTTTAATTTAATTTTAATTTAATTTTAATTTAATTTTAATTTAATTTTAATTTAATTTTAATTTAATTTTAATTTAATTTTAATTTAATTTAATTTAATTTTAATTTAATTTTAATTTAATTTTAATTTAATTTTAATTTAATTTTAATTTAATTTTAATTAATTTTAATTTAATTTTAATTTAATTTTAATTTAATTTTAATTTAATTTAATTAATTTTAATTTAATTTAATTTAATTTTAATTTAATTTAATTTAATTTAATTTAATTTTAATTTAATTTTATTTAATTTAATTAATTTAATTTAATTAATTTAATTTAATTTAATTTTAATTTAATTTAATTTAATTTTAATTTAATTTTAATTAATTTTAATTTAATTTATTAATTTAATTTAATTTTAATTTAATTTAATTTAATTTTAATTTAATTTTAATTTAATTTTAATTTAATTTTAATTATTTTAATTTAATTTAATTTAATTTTAATTTAATTTTAATTTAATTTTAATTTATTTTAATTTAATTTAATTTAATTTAATTTAATTTATTTTAATTTAATTTAATTTAATTTTAATTTAATTTAATTTAATTTAATTTAATTTAATTAATTTAATTTAATTAATTTAATTTAATTTAATTTAATTTTATTATTTTAATTTAATTTTAATTTAATTTTAATTTAATTTTAATTAATTTTAATTTATTTAATTTAATTTTAATTTAATTTTATTTAATTTTAATTTAATTTAATTGTTGTTTTGTTGTTTTTGTTTTATTTTGTATTTTTAGTTTGTTTGTTTTGTTGTTTGTTGTTTTGGTTGTATTTGTTTGTTAGTTTTGTTTTTTGTAATTAATTTAATTTTAATTTAATTTTAATTTAATTTTATTTAATTTTATTTTATTTGTTTTGTTGTTGTTGGGTTGGTATGGGTTGTTGTTGTTTTGGTTGTTGTTGTTGTTAGTTGTTTTGTTTATTTTAATTTAATTTTTTAATTTAATTTTATTTATTTTTTTTTAATTTAATTTTAATTTAATTTTAATTAATTTATTTAATTTAATTTAATTTAATTTAATTTTAATTTTATTTAATTTTAATTTTATTTTAATTTAATTTTATTTATTTTTTATTTATTTTTATTTAATTTTATTTAATTTTAATTTATTTTATGTTGTAATTTTAATTTAATTTTAATTTGTTTGTTAATTTTTTTAATTTGTTTTATTTAATGTTTGTTTAATTTTAATTTAATTTTTAATTTATTTTAATTTTTTTTAATTTTATTTTATTTTTTATTTATTTTATTTAATTTAATTTTAATTTTAATTTAATTTTAATTTAATTTTAATTTAATTTTAATTTATTTTAATTTTAATTTTATTTAATTTTAATTTAATTTTAATTTAATTTTAATTTAATTTTAATTTAATTTTAATTTAATTTTAATTTAATTTAATTTAATTTAATTTATTTTAATTTAATTTTAATTTAATTTTATTTAATTTTAATTAATTTAATTTAATTTTAATTTAATTTTAATTTATTTTAATTTTAATTTAATTTTAATTTAATTTTAATTTAATTTTAATTTAATTTAATTTAATTTTAATTTAATTTTAATTTATTTTAATTTTTTTTAATTTTATTTTTTTATTTATTTTATTTATTTTATTTAATTTTTAATTTAATTTTAATTTAATTTTAATTTAATTTTAATTAATTTTAATTTAATTTAATTTAATTTGTTGTTTTTTTTGTTTTAATTTTATTTGTTTTTTATTTTATTTTATTTTAATTTTTTTTATTTTTTTGTTTTTTTTATTTATTTTAATTTATTTTAATTTAATTTTATTGTTTATTTAATTTATTTATTTTTATTTAATTTATTTTAATTTAATTTAATTTTAGTTTTTTTTTTATTTTAATTAATTTTAATTTAATTTTATTTAATTTTAATTTAATTTTAATTTAATTTTATTTAATTTTAATTTATTTTAATTTAATTTTATTTAATTTTAATTTTAATTTAATTTTATTTAATTTTAATTTAATTTTAATTTAATTTTAATTTAATTTTAATTTAATTTTAATTTAATTTTTTTAATTTAATTTTAATAATTTAATTTTAATTTATTTAATTTAATTTTAATTTAATTTTAATTTAATTTTAATTTAATTTAATTTAATTTTAATTTAATTTTAATTTAATTTTATTTAATTTTAATTTAATTTTAATTTAATTTAATTTAATTTTAATTTATTTTAATTTAATTTTAATTTTAATTTAATTTAATTTTATTTTAATTTATTTATTAATTTAATTTTAATTTAATTTTAATTTAATTTAATTTAATTTTAATTTAATTTTATTTAATTTTAATTTAATTTTAATTTTATTTTAATTTAATTTTAATTTAATTTTAATTTAATTTTAATTTAATTTTAATTTAATTTTAATTTAATTTTAATTTAATTTTAATTAATTTTAATTTAATTTTAATTTAATTTTAATTTAATTAATTAATTTTAATTTAATTTTAATTTAATTTTAATTTAATTTTAATTTAATTTTAATTTAATTTAATTAATTTAATTTTAATTAATTTAATTAATTTAATTTAATTTAATTTAATTTTAATTTAATTTTAATTTAATTTTAATTTAATTTAATTTAATTTTAATTTAATTTTAATTTAATTTTAATTTAATTTTAATTTAATTTTAATTTAATTTTAATTTAATTTAATTTAATTTTAATTTATTTTAATTTAATTTTAATTTAATTTTAATTTAATTTAATTTAATTTTAATTTAATTTTAATTTAATTTTAATTTAATTTTAATTTAATTTTAATTTAATTTATTTAATTAATTTTAATTTAATTTTAATTTAATTTAATTTAATTTAATTTTAATTTAATTTTAATTTAATTTTAATTTAATTTTAATTTAATTTTAATTTAATTTTAATTTAATTTTAATTAATTTTAATTAATTTTAATTTAATTTTAATTTAATTTAATTTAATTTTAATTTAATTTTAATTAATTTAATTTAATTTTAATTTAATTTTAATTTAATTTTAATTTAATTTTAATTTAATTTTAATTTAATTTTAATTTAATTTAATTTAATTTAATTTAATTTAATTAATTTTAATTTAATTTTAATTTAATTTGAATTTAATTTGAATTTAATTTGAATTTAATTTGAATTTAATTTGAATTTAATTTGAATTTAATTTGAATTTAATTTTAATTTAATTTTAATTTAATTTGAATTTAATTTGAATTTAATTTTAATTTAATTTGAATTTAATTTGAATTTAATTTGAATTTAATTTGAATTTAATTTGAATTTAATTTGAATTTAATTTGAATTTAATTTGAATTTAATTTGAATTTAATTTGAATTTAATTTGAATTTAATTTGAATTTAATTTGAATTTAATTTGAATTTAATTTTAATTTAATTTGAATTTAATTTGAATTTAATTTGAATTTAATTTGAATTTAATTTGAATTTATTTGAATTTAATTTGAATTTAATTTGAATTTAATTTGAATTTAATTTGAATTTAATTTTAATTTAATTTTAATTTAATTTTAATTTAATTTTAATTTAATTTTAATTTAATTTTAATTTAATTTTAATTTAATTTTAATTTAATTTTAATTTAATTTTAATTTAATTTTAATTTAATTTTAATTTAATTTTAATTTAATTTTAATTTAATTTTAATTTA